>NC_058521.1:588704759-589329759 GCF_904849725.1 Hordeum vulgare subsp. vulgare
GGGTCAACTGAACGGTCGTGTTCCGTGTGCCTGACGAGCATGATGTACAGCCTCGGGTTTTCTTTTAAAAACTTTGCAACGTCTTGATAACCATGTACAGAGTTTGTGGAACATAAAAAATTATCCGGCATCACAGAACAATGCGCTATAGCCCACAAAATTCACTTGAAATAACAAAAATAACGAGCTTTCGCGACGTCTCTATAACCGTGCACATGGTTCATGGAGCATCAAAAATCGACACGAGACCCAAAACAATGCACCTACGAAACTCGCCCGAAACGACAAAAACACCGAGTATTTGCGACGTCTCGATTGCCGAGCACAGGGATTACGGAGCATAAAAAATCGATTCAGGCTCCAAACACAGTGCGATATAGCTCACGAAAGTGGCCCGAAACAACAAAAACTCTGACTTTTTGCGTTGTCTCGATAGCCTTACACAGTGTTCATGGAGTATCAAAAATCAATATGTGGCCCCAAAACGTTGCGTTATAGCCCACGAAACTGGTCTGAAATGACAAAAACATCGAATTTTTGTGACATCTCGATAGCCGTTCACATGTTTCATACAGCATAATAAATCAACTCGGGACGCCCAAAACAGTGCGTTATAGCAACGAAACTGGCCCGAAACGACAAAAACAACGAGTTTTTCCGACGTCTCAATAGTTGTGCACAAGTTTCATGAAGCATCCGAAATTAAAGCGGGACCCCAAAACAGTGCGCTATAGCTGACGAAACTATCCTGAACGACAAAAACAACGAGTTTCTGCGACGTCGCAATAACCGTGCACACGGTTCATGGAGCATCAAAAATCGATTCGGGAACCCGAAACATTACGTTATAACCGACGAAACTCGTCCGAAACGATAAAAACAACGAGTTTTTGTGACTTCTCGATAGCCGTGCAAAGGGTTCATGGAGCATCAAAATTCGACTCGGTACCCCAAAAAAATGCGCTATAACCCACAAAAATCGCACGAAATAAAAAAAATAATGAGTTTTTATGACATCTCGATAGCCATGCAAAGGGTTCATGGAGCATCAAAAATCGATCCGGGACCCAAAACAGTGTGAAACTGGTCCGGAACGACAAAAACACCGAGTTTTTGGGATGTCTCGATAGCTGTTCACACGGTTCATGAAGCATCAAAAGTCGACCCGGGACCCCCAAACATTGCGTTATAGCCCATGAAACTTGCCCAAAACGACAAAATCCGAGTTTTCTCGACCTCTCGATAGCCGACAAAACTGGTCCGAAACGACAAAAACAACGAGTTTCTACGAAGTCTAGATAGCCGTGCACAGGGTTCATGAAACATGAACAATCGATCCAGGACCCCAAAACAATGAGTTATAATAGGCTCGAAACGACAAAAACACCAAGTTTTTTTTCGACGTCTCGATAGCCATGCACAGGGTTCATGGAGCATCAAAAATCGATCCGGGACCCCAAAACAATGAGCTATAGCCCATCAAATAGGCTCGAAACGACAAGAATACCATGTCTTTGCGATGTTTCGATAGCCGTGCATGGAGCATCAACAATCGACATGGGACCCCAAAACGAAACTGACCTGAAACGAAAAAACAACGAGTTTTTGCGACGTATCGATGCCTGCAGAGGGTTCATGCAGCATAAAAATCAACCAGGAACCATAAAATAGTGCGCTATAGCCCACGAAACTGGCCCAATCGACAAAAACAACGAGTTTCTGCGATGTCTCGATAGCCGTGCACATGGTTCATGGAGCATCAAAAATCGACTGGGGAACCAAAAACAATGCGTTATAGCCGACGAAACTCATCCGAAATGGCAAAAACAATGAGTTTTTGCAGCGTCTCGATAGCCCTGCACATGGTTCATGGAGCATTAGAACTCGACCGGGGACCCCCAAAACAATGCGCTATAGCCCAGAAACTAGCCCGAAATGACAAAAACAACGAGTTTTTGCGACGTCTCGCTAGCCGTGCACAGGGTTCATGAAGCATCAAAAGTCGATCCAGGACCCCAAAACAGTGCGCTATAGCCCACGAAACTAGCCCGAAACGACAAAACACCGAGTTTTTGCGATGTCTCGATAGCCGTGCACACGATTCATGAAGCATAAAAAATCGATCCGTGACCCCAAAACAGTGCGTTATAGCCCACGAAACTCGTCCGAAACGACAAAAACACCGAGTTTTTTTTATGTCTCGATAGCTGTGCACAACGTTCATGAAGCATAAAAAATCAACTCGGGAGCCCCAAAACAATGTGTTATGCCCACGAAACTGCCCGAAACGACAAAAACAACGAGTTTTTCGACGTCTCGATAGTCATGCACACGGTTCATGGAGCATCAAAGTTCGACCAGGAACCCCAAAACAGTGCGCTATTGCCCACGAAACTAGCCCGAAGCGAGAAAAAGAACGAGTTTTTGCAACGTCTCGATAGCCGTGCACAGGGTTCATGGAGCATCAAAAATCGACCCGGGCCCCAAAACAGTGCGCTATAGCCATGATGCTAGCCCCAACGACAAAACCAACAAGTTTGTGCGACGTGTCAATAGTCGTGCATAGGGTTCATGGTGCATCAAAAATCTACCAAGGAACCCAAAACAGAGCTCTATATCCCACAGAACTGCCCCGAACGACAAAAACAACGAGTTTTTGCGACGTCTCGATAGCCGTGCACAAGGTTCGTGCACCATGGAAAATTGACCCGGAACCCCAAAACAGTGCGCTATAGACCACGAAACTGACCTGAAATAACAAAAACAACGAGCATTTGCGACGTCTCTATATCCGTGCACATGGTTCTTGGAGCATAAAAAATCTACACGGGACCCCAAAATAGTGCGCTATAGCCCACGAAACTCGCCCAAAACGACAAAAACACGGAGTTTTTGTGACGTCTCGATTGCCGTGCACAGGGTTCATGGAGCATAAAAAATTGATCCGGGCCCCCAACACAGTGCGCTATAGCCCACGAAAGTGGTCCGAAACGACAAAAACACCGACTTTTTACGATGTCTTGATAGCCGTGCACAAGGTTCATGGAGCATCAAAAATCGATGTCTGGCCCAAAACGGTGACTTATAGCCCACGAAACTGGCCCGGAAAGACAAAAACACCGAGTTTTTGCGACGTCTCGATAGCTGTGCACATGGTTCATAGAGCATAAAATATCAACCCCGGACCCCCAAAATAGTGCGTTATAGCCACGAAATTGGACCGAAACGACAAAAACAACGAGTTTTTCCGACGTCTCGATAGTCGTGCACAAGGTTAATGGAGTATCCAAAATTGAGTCGGGACCCCAAAACAGTGCGCTATAGCCCACGAAAGTGGCCCGATCGACAAAATAAACAAGTTTCTGCGATGTTGTAACGCCCCGGACACACCCACCGACGGTCGTTACTCTTGACAGGATCTAGACTGGCCTCACATATCAATACAAGTCTTTTCTGCGCACTTTATCCTCACTCATGCGCACCTGGGATCAACTTCCCGCTCGGTCACCCATCCTAGAACTACTCCAAGCTGAGCACGCTTAACCTGGGAGTTCTGTTCGAATGGACTCCCCAAAAAAGAAGGAATTCCTTATTGATATGAGTAGTCTATCATACATATAATAAGCCAGGCTATCACATACACCACCACTTAGAGGAACC
Source organism: Hordeum vulgare subsp. vulgare (assembly GCF_904849725.1). Taxonomy (NCBI): domain Eukaryota; kingdom Viridiplantae; phylum Streptophyta; class Magnoliopsida; order Poales; family Poaceae; genus Hordeum; species Hordeum vulgare. The sequence goes on from NC_058521.1 coordinate 588,708,420, forward strand.
GACGTCCTCGTCGAGCCACAAGAGCGTTCCCTCTTGGCACAAGCCGTCTGTGCATCCAGTTTAGTACATGTACCATGCCGTGTGCGACGACGGGTCAGAAACGTCATGAACAACATGACCGCACACCTGTCCGCAAACATCCGTGTAACCGCGAGGATCGGCTCTGACACCAAACTTGTAACGCCCCAGACACACCCGCCGGCGGTCGTTACTCCTGGCAGGATCTAGACCGGCCTCACATATCAATACTAGTCTTTTCTGCGCACTTTGTCCTCACTCATGCGCACCCGGGATCAACTTCCCGGTCGGTCACCCATCCTAGACCTACTCCAATCTGAGCACGCTTAACCTGGGAGTTTTGTTCGAATGGGCTCCCGAAAAAGAAGGAATTCCTTATTGATATGAGTAGTCTATCATTCTTAATAAGCCAGGCTATCACATACACCATCACTCAGAGGAACCGATGTCCTCGTCGGGCCACAGGAGCGTTCCCTCTTTGCACAAACGTCCGTGCATCCAGTCCAATACATGTATCATGCCGTGTGCCACGACGGGTCACAAACATCATGAACAACATGACCGCACACATGTCCGCAAACATCCGTGTAACCGCGAGGGTCGGCTCTGATACCAAACTTGTAACGCCCCGGACACATCCGCCGGCGGTCGTTACTCCTGGCAGGATCTAGACTGGCCTCACATATCAATACTAGTCTTTTCTGCGTACTTTGTCCTCACTCATGCGCACCCGATATTAACTTTCCAGTTTCTGTTCGAATGGGCTCCCGGAAAAGAAGGAATTCTTTATTGATATGAGTAGTCTATCATCCCTAATAAGCCAGGCTATCACAGACGTCTCGATAGCGGTGCACTTGGTTCATGGAGCATCAAAAATCGACCTGGGACCCAAAAACACTGCGTTATAGCCGAGGAAACTCACCCGAAACGACAAAAACAAAGAGTTTTTGCGACGTCTTGATAGCCGTGCACAGGGTTCATGGAGCATCAAAAACCGACTCAGGACCATAAAAGAATGCGCTATAGCCCACGAAACTAGCCCAATGAAAAAACAACAAGTTTTTGCGACATCTCGGTAGCAGTGCACACGGTTCGTGGAGCATCAAAAGTATCCGAACCCAAACAGTGCGATATAGCCCAAGAAACTGGCCCGAAACGACAAAACAACGAGTTTTTGTGATGTCTTGATATCCGCCACACGGTTCATGGAGCATCAAATATCGACCCGGTACACCAAAACAGGGCGTTATAGCCGATGAAACTCGTTCGAAACGACAAAAACAACTAGTTTTTCCGACGTCTCAATAGCCATGCACAGGGTTAATGGAGCATCGAAAATTGACCCAGGACCCCAAACAGTGCGCTATAGCCCATGAAACTGACCTAAGATGACAAAACAACGAGCTTTTGCGACATCTCTATAGCCGTGTACATGGTTCATGAAGCATAAAAAACTGACTCGGGACCCCAAAATAGTACGCTATAGCACACGAAACTTGCCCGAAATGTCAAAAACACCGAGTTTTGCTGACGTCTCGATAGCCGTCCACTGGGATCATGGAGCATAAAATTTTTATCCGAAACCCCAAAATAGTGCGCTATAGCCCACGAAAGTGGCATGAAATGACAAAACAGCGATGTCTCGATAGCTGTGCATAAGGTTCATGGAGCATAAGGTTCATGGAGCATGAAATGACAAAAACCCGACACCCAAAAGTTGTGCACTATAGCCCAAGAAACTGGCCAGAAATGACAAAATCAAAGAGTTTTTGCGACGTCTCGATAGCCATGCACAGGGTTCATGGAGTATCAAAAATCGACCCAGGACCCTGAAACAATGTGTTATAGCCCACGAAATTGGCGTGAAATGACCAAAACAACGTGTTTTTGCAACGTCCCGATAGCCGTGCATAGAGTTCATGGAGCATCAAAAATCGACCCAGAACCTCAAAACACTGCACTATAGCCCACGAAACTGGCCCAAAATGACAAAAGCAATGAGTTTTTGCGACGTCTCTTCAGCCGTGCACATGCTTCATGGAGCATAAAAAATCGACCCAGGACCCCGAAACAGTGCGCTATAGCCCACGAAATAGGCTCAAAACGCCAAAATACCAAGTTTTTATGACGTCTCGATAGCCGTGCACAGGGTTCATGGAGCATCGAAAATCGATCCAGGACCCCCAAAAGTGTGCTATAGCCCATGAAATAAGCTCGAAACGACAAAAACACCAAGTTTTTGCGATGTTTCGATAGCCGTGCACAGGGTTCATGGAGCATCAAAAATCAACCCGGGACCCCAAATTAGTGCGCTACTAGTCGTCAACCCGTGCATCCGCACGGGCTGGCTATTTTGAATACATGGATAATGCATATTAAAAAATATATTTTGTGCTGTTTCTTTCCATGTTGTTTTAATCTTTACATGTGCGTATGTGTTGTTTTTTCAATAAAACCTTTAGCAGAGTATTTCCATAGATCTTGACCCTTGAATTTTATAACTAAGTACTCTTGTTTTTTTCTATAAAACTATATATATTAAATGATAATTTTAGAGAGTGTACATATTACATATTAGTCCAATTAGTACTTCACAGGACCATCTGCAGTTGTGTTCTTCAATAGTTACCATTGTATTTTGGATATTCTGATTGTGTTCTTGTTGGGCAACTTTTGAATTGTGAGTGTAATCAAAATATCACATATACATGAATAGATGTAATTCAAAAAAAATTATTTGTCCCTTGACGCTTGGCACCCATAGATCATTCTTTGAAAGAGGAAAAGTGCCAACATGTAAGATGTGAAGAGTGTTAAAAATATAGTATTGTAAAGTTCTTGTCCGTAGTCTTAACGGTGACGTGGTTTTTCAGCAAATAACAAACTGGAAGGTAGAAATTAAAATGGTAAGAATACAATTGGGTTTTGAGCGGGATATTTTTCACAATGGTATAATATTTGATTAAAACAGAGTCACTACACAAGTATTATTTTTTAAGCACCAAGATTCACACATTTAGGACCGATATGTACTTGGGGAACCATTCCAAGTTTCATGCAAAAATAAGTTTGAGTTTATTTGGAGAATAATACCTTGTTAGTTATACCTTATTGGAGGGAATACTTCGATACATAAACATGCCGTCAACTTCTTAATGGAAAGCTTCATTCAAAAATCGATTAGCCTATCCTTTTTTTATAAATAACTTGCATTCATCTTTATGCACTCAAAACAATGGTTGCTTTTGTGACACGCAGGTATGAGTAATCAGGTAGATGAAAAGATGGACAACAAACAATTTATCGCAAAGAGTGACAAAATGAAAACCTTCTGAAGTTTCAACTTTGTAATGACACTACCCTCATATCCTTTTCCCCAACCTTCTAGTATGGCATAAAAAAGGAAAAATCCTCTACAACAAAGGTGAATTAACACGACACATAAATATGAAAAATACAATTAGAACAATCAGAATGGATAATATAGTGCCCAAGTGAATTTGGTCTCATTACAAATCTACCGAAGATATGGAGATGACACTCAGACAATATAAAATTTTGTACTTCATTTGAAGTTGGAGAAAATCTTGAACTACACGTTGCTAAATGCATCGTACAACATATCAGATAAAGTGCAAGAGAAGTACATATGTTATACACATGAGAATCCAGATGTGATAATTTTAAGAATCCATGACAGACTTCCTTATACACCATTCCCAAATGCAAAACTGAAAATGCAATATCATGCTAAGAACTACAACTGTATGGAGATGCTTTCCAAATCCATTAAACTTAATATTTTGGTGATCTTTACGAAAACCAACCATGAAATTGCACGCATACAATACATTGTGCATGAATAAATCGAAAAAAATACCAAAAATATATTAAAAAAATGATGATTAAGTAGCTATCTAATACCTGCAAGTTTACATTGTCGATGAATCCTCATAACTGAGATCAAGCCTGCAATATGACACAAAGTGAGGATAGTACTTCAAGTTCCAGTAGTATAAATCTCGGTTTTATTACTTCTCCCTCCAGTAGTATAAACCTGCCTAATAGCTTGCTCCCTAATTGGAAGTATGGGAGCATGTAGTGATTCCATCGGCTTTCTTCTTGTTGTATATTTTGTTGATGTGAGACTGGCTGGGAGGAGTCCGAGGTAGTTCTTGATGATGGAAGAAGTACTTCAACTTACGCGCTAGAGCAAGCCTCACAGTTCAGAAGAAAATGAGAAAATCTTTATAATGAAAATTAAATGAAAATTACCAATTACAATGTAAGGGAAACCATGGTAATGTTCTTCCTCACAAATTATTATGAGATGCCTGAACTGTACATACCTTTCCAGCCTTGCTCTCGAAATAATGAAAATGCCCTAATGACTACCGTTCGTATGTACATTGCACATAGTTTGTTGGAGCCGGAGGTAGTAGTAGCAGAAGCCCCTTCATTGTTTGGCTTAGAAAAATAGGTCCAGCAAAACAAAATTATATAAATGATAGAGTCACTGGGTTAGCCGACTTCCTAGCATGTAGTAGATCGGATACAGGAAGACGGCCATGTGATCAGGTTGATGGTGCTCACCTGGTACAAAAAAGAATTACTTCTTTTTACCTGAGAGGCTGAGACGAACAGAGATGTATCATGCTTATAGATTAATTAGAAAATGGATTGCGCTTTGCTTGATGCTGCATCAAATTGGCAAGACGTTCGTAGAGAAACCTGGCCGGAGTGCCGGCGCCAAAAATTGACGGTGTGAATAAAACGGAAGTAGAGACGACTACTGTTGTTGGACACCGTGGAATTAAACAATCAGAGCCATGGGAGAGGAGTTTCACGGCGGCGCTAAAAGTCGTCGACTCAGGATCGGGAAAGACGTGGTTGAGGAGATCATTCTCCTTTTAGGTAGAGATATAATTTTGGATCACTAAAGACGTGGTAGAGGAGATTTTTGTCCTTTGAGATATATAATTCTTGAAATCAAGGCTAAAAGGAGATAAGGTTTTCTCTTCTAGAAACAGAATGATATTTGGACTTTATAACCCTGATTACGTGTTGTTTTGTGCCAGGTCGTGTTTTTGCGTTGGCATAGATAACGTAACATAAATTGTAAGGTAATGGGTTAATCTACACCGCAAAACTCGGTCCCATCAGATTAACGGCTCGTAAAATCCAACTAGTACAAATGCCCGTGCGTTGCACCGGGCAATAAAAAAGTACCCAACCTTCTTATAGTGCCATTATGCAGCATTAATTGTAATAAATGTGTATAATAATGTAAATGTTTTCTATTACTGCCTTTTTGCAAGCTTGCGAATCAAAAGTACCCCATCCGATTCAGTGAATAAAAATATGATTCTTCATTTATGTCAAATAAATGTTATAAGCTTGAACATGATGTGGTTTAATATTTTCCCAAAGGTACAAGTCATGAGAGACAGAGGTGTGAAACACGAGCAAGAAATGTGATCTGATTCGGCAAGAACCCTCCAACTATCATCAAGTTAAACTTAACCAGTGCTTCAGTCTCTTTTCCATGATTAGCCAGTGCAGACAACAATGCATTCCACGTACATGCCTCCTTCTCACATACAATCTGAAAGACTCTCCTGCAACAGTCAAGCTTCCCATACTTCCCATACATGTCGATCAACGCCGTTCCCAAGAACGCTGTAGAGTCAGCCTCATGCCGAAAAACATACGCATGAACAGCCGTCCCGACCACAAGCCCCCCGGCACCATCCAAGTTTGCACAAGCCAAGAGCACGCTGACCAATGTGGCCTCCCCGAGCCGCCCGATGTTGTCCAGCAAAAATCTCCTGAGGGCCTCAACAGTATCCCAGTGGCACCCATTCCTGGATAACCAAAGATGAGCGTCGTCCAAGACACCACATCCCTCACCACCATGCGCTCAAAGAATTCTCTAGCCGCAGCCACGTCTCCAGCGAGGCATAGCACATCAAGCATGGCATTAGAGGAGACCAGATCTGGGCTGGCCATTTCGTCAAACACCTGAGATGCGTCACACCCGAGACGGCCAGCTCGGCCATATGAGCTGACCAGCGAGCATACAATGAAGCGATCAGCCGTAAGCCCGCAACGGAGACACTGCGCGTGGAGGGCCCTGGTGGCTGGTCCGGAGGCGGAGGCAAACCTGAGGATGGAAGGGAACGGTGGCCGTTGGGGCGCGCCCCGGCGGCGAGCATGGCTGAGAAAAGGCGGAGGGTGGCGCATAGCGGGGTGATTGTGGAAGCGGGGAGGCGGAGGTGGGCATGGATGAGGCAGTTGTAGGGGAAGGTGGCGGCGGCGTGGGAGGTGGAGAGCATGCCGGAGGCGAGGAGGAGGGCATGGACCTGGAGGAGCCGGTGAGGGGCGGAGAAGTGCTTCTGGAGGAGGCGCTCGAGGACGGCGAAGGAGTACGGGGAGCCCGTCCACATATGCGCTGCGACGCTCGCCGGCGCCGGAGCCGCCGTCGACGGGCCGGCGTCCTCAGCCAGATCGGATCCAAGTTCAGGGAAGCTGCTGCGCTATCCCCGACGAGGGGAGTAGGAGTTGGGGGAAGGGGGAGGAAAACTAAAAAGAAAAAGCAAAAATAGGGTGCAGAGGGAATCGAACTTGGGTCTTCAGCTAAGAAGAGCAAGGCTCTCTCCATCCTGCTAGTCCTTCACTATGGACATAATATGGCGGCATAGGTTCAGATAATACGTGCGGGCCGGTGAAAGAAAAACGGGTGGCATTGGTGGGTAATTTTGACCAACTTCAGGGGCAATTTCGATGACGTACGGACAGAAGTTATCCGTGCTTTATTAGTAGGTAAAGATTAACCCGTGGGGATTTCCAGGGAGTCTAGAATTAGTATAGCTATAGGTAGCCCAGGAAACTAATCCGAAACGACAAAATCAACGAGTTTTTGCGACGTATCGATAGCCATGCACAGGGTTCATGCAGCATAAAAATCGACCAGGGACCACAAAACATACTACAAGAAATATGCTAACTTACGACCTTCAATATTTGTCACCGAATGGTCGTTGGTTTACATTTGGGACCTTTTTACGACCAAAAACAGACGATCAAAAGCTTAGGGTCTCTAATGAACTATAACGACCTTTTTTCTGGAATGGTTGAAGACATTTACGACCAAACGAAAGCATTGAAATTATTTTTGGTCGTTGGTTGTCTGCCCAAGCCACATCGGATCCAACGTGGCAAGCTGACGTGGCAAAATTTTGACCAAATGAATTGGTCGTAGATTAGAATCAGCTCGGTCTAGTTTGGTGTTTTAGATGGGCCGAGCCCATTAGTTCAACCTTTTTACCATATATTTTTTCTATTGATTTTTGATAGCTACATGGGCCTGGCCCAACAATCATCCATTTTATTTTTCTTTGATGTGGCCTTTTTGGCTCTAGACTATGATTTTTTTTTCAAGAGAAGGGTTCACTAGTGTGATGGGTCCCAATTGCCAGGTTCTAATAAGTGGGTCCCTGTCGTCAGGGTTATATTCTTTAGATTTCAATGATCCAATAAATAAATAACTAATACTTACACAATGCTACGAATAGAGCACAACTAAATAGCATGATAACATGGTTCACATCATGAATACAATCAAACATATCCAAACTTGGCACATTGCAATCAAACATGGTTCACATCAGGTTTACAATCAAAACTAGTCCACATCACGTAACACAACTAAAAAATCAAAAAAATAACTAGCTCCAATGATCGAGAACTTTGTGCTTCTCCTGACTTCTTCGTCCTGGACCTCGCGACGAAACATGAATGAAGGCCAACATCTGTAAGTTATCAGACAAAATGCTTAGGAACAAAATAAAAGCAAATATAACATCACACTAACTTGTAGGCAGTCTGTCTGTGTAAATAAGAGTAAAACAAGCAAAATGGGGCATAGAAATCAGTGAATACAGGTAGTAAATGTGAGCAGCAAGTAAATCCTACTCCGATCACATCAGGTGTACAATCTTATAAATGCGACATTTTTACTGTTTAAGCATAGAAGGACAAGCTAAACAACATTTCGATGTTTGAAACAAAGAACTAGGATTTCTTGTTTGAACAACAAAATAATTGTTTTAGTAGCTCATATGCGGTTTCAATGAATCCCTAAGGAGAGACACTTTGACACCAATATTATGCAACATCTGTAGAATTTGAACCTCAAAGAAGTATACATACTTATCTTGTTTGCACATAGAAGCCAAATACTAGCACCTGATGTTTAGTACACAAAAAGATAATTCAGCTAAGTAATCAAGAAGGTGGCCATCAGTGCATAAAAGTAACCATAAATAGCACATGATTTGTATAAATAACTCATGTGTTCAAAAATTTGATTAGAAAATAGTACCCTAAAGAAGGTAGCAAGCAAACATTTTACTTCTGAAGATAGGAAACCCATATCATCACCTTCACCATGACCGCAAGCTTGACCTGGGTATCCATACTGAAAAAACAAAGCACATTTGATTAGGCGAGAAGAAGAACAGTTTAAATCATGTAATGTATATTCCATAGCAGATAATTCAACATCCTGCAAATGCACAGATGCCTATAGACACTGAAATAAGAAAACACACACCCACATTCTTATATGTAGTTGTGCTAGGAAATTTGAAAAACATAATAAAATGCAAATAGGAAGAATGCCATGATTGATTTATGTACGAAGATAAGCTACAGCCAAAGGAAGGGTAACATATGAATAAAAAATCCCGAGATACAAAGGTAAGCTCAAGACAGAGAATAAAATGAATAGAACTTCAGTGCAACCTCTGAATTTTTATATTCACAATATTAAAAGTAAGCTCAGCATAAGCATAAAATTTTTGTTTGGCACCACCACATCAGAAGACACTTTTGTTCATCAGTATCATCAGAACACGCATAATTGGACTTGCTAAAACAAAACACATGATATGCTCACAAACCTGGGGAAAGAGGTGGGCGACGTCGACTCCCTGGGCGAGGAGGGCGAGGACGCGCTTGACCGCGAAGACCTTATCTCCGTCGAAGCGGGAGTCAAGCAGCATCGGGATGGAGGCGTCCTCCGGGTCGTCGTAGAGGTGCGCGTCAGTGCCGGTGCGTCAACGTTGGTCTACACACATGAAAACACAAAGAGGGTTAAGAAAATAGTCCAGCGCACCAGCAGATGCCCACATGCAACTAAATTATCTATAATAATTAAGGATGACCCTTTCAGTTAGCTAGAATATCCCCCACTAGTTCTTCCTAAGAGATGAGACCATTGGCACTAGGGCACAAAACGAGATGCATATGCTGAGAATCACGCAGTACATAACAGGGACCAATCAGTATGAACAGGGTTGTAGCTATCCTAAAGTATTCTGATCCAAACATAGATCAACCTCTATAAATATGGAATGACGACTCACCCTCCACCGCCATAGCCTCTCGACGGGTGCACGCTTGGCGGGGATGTCGAAGGGGTCGTCGTCCTTGGGCGCTGATACGTCCATTTTGCATCATGCTTTCATGTTGATATTTATTTCTTTTTCGGCTGTTATATTACTTGTGGTACCATATTTATGCCTTTTCTCTCTTATTTTGCAAGGTTTATTTGAAGAGGGAGCATTCAGGCAGTTGGAATTCTGGACTGGAAAAGGAGCAAATCCTAGTCCACTATTCTGCACATCTCCAAATACCGTGAAAAGTTACGTGGATTTTTTGTGGATTATATAAAAAATACTGGGCGAAAGAACTATCGGAGGGGGGCCACCAGGGCTCCACAAGCTTGCCGACTGCCACCACCCCCTGGTGGCGCAGGGCAAGCTTGTGGGCTGCCTGACGGCCCACTAGCCCCCCTCTTTTGCTATATGAAGGGTTTTGGTCTGGAAAAATCAATCGGGAGCTTTTTCGTGGTTTCGCTGCCGCCACGAGGCGGAACTTGAGCAGATCCAATCTAGAGCTCCGGCAGGACGATCCTGCCGTGGAAACTTCCCTCCCGGAGGGGGAAATCGTCGCCATCGTCATCACCAACACTCCTCTCGTCGGAGGGGAGGCATCTTCATCAACATCTTCATCAACACCATCTCCTCTCCAATCCCTAGTTCATCTCTTGTAACCAATCTTCATCTGCGACTCCGATTGGTACTTGTAAGGTTGCTAGTAGTGTTGATTACTCTTTGAAGTTGATGCTAGTTGGATTACTTGGTGGAAGAGTTTATGTTCAGATCCTTGATGCTATTCATTACACCTCTGATCATGATTATGATTATGCTTTGTGAGTAGTTACTTTTGTTCCTGAGGACATGGGATAAGTCATGCTGATAATAGTCATGTGAATTTGATATTCGTTCGGTATTTTGATATGCTGTATGTTGTCTTTTCCTCTAGTGGTGTTATGTGAACGCCGACTACATAACACTTCACCATATTTGGGCCTAGAGGAAGGCATTGGGGAGTAGTAAGTAGATGATGGGTTGCTGGAGTGACAGAAGCTTAAACCCGAGTCTATGCGTTGCTTCGTGAGGGGCTGATTTGGATCCACTAGTTTAATGCTATGGTTAGACTTTGTCTTAATTCTTCTTTTGTAGTTGAGGATGCTTGCGAGAGAGGTTAATCATAAGTGGTATGCTTTTCCAAGTAAGGGCATTACCCAAGCGCCGGTCCACCCACATATCAAACTATCAAAGTAACGAACGCGAATCATACGAACATGATGAAACTAGCATGACAGAAATTCCCGTGTGTCCTCGGGAGCGTTTTTCCTCTTATAAGACTTTGTTCAGGCTTGTCCCTTGATACAAAAGGGATTGGGCCACTTGCTGCACCGTTGCTACTACTTGTTACTTGTTACTCTTTGCTTGCTATGTTTCACCTCGCTACACAATCACTTGTTACCGCTACTTTCAGTGCTTGCAGTTATTACCTTGCTGAAATCCGTTTATCAGAGCCTTCTACTCCTCGTTGGGTTCGACACTCTTACTTATCGAAAGTACTATGATTGATCCCCTATACTTGTGGGTCATCAGGCGCCTACACGCGACGTCCCCGACCGGCATTGCGCCGCTGCCATCTTGGCATGGTTGAGGAGGAGGAGCTCTTGTAAACCCAACTTTTCAAGAATGAAGGCCAGCATCTGCAATTTTTTTAGAAGATAGAAACATAATCAAGTGAATTCGTGAATATAAAATTCTCATAACAATGAAAATTTCTAGCGAAACTTTAGATTTAACATGAAACCATGCATATAACATTCTCATAACAGCGAAAATTGAGATATATTTTACAAATGATAAGTACCAGCACAATGCAAGTTAACACAACAAATGGATAGTACAATGTCATGTTTTTGTTGGAAATATGCCCTAGAGTCAATCATAAAATAGCTATTATTATATTTCCTATTTCAAGATAATCGTTCATTATCCATGCTATAATTGTATTGAATGAAAGCATAGATACATGTGTGGATACATAGACAAAACAATGTCCCTAGTAAGCCTCTAGTTGGCTAGCCAGTTGATCAAGGATGCTTAAGGTTTTCTGACCATATGCAAGTGTTGTCACTTGATAACTGGATCACATCATTAGGAGAATGATGTGATGGACAAGACCCAAATTATAAACGTAGCATGTGATCGTGTCGTTTTGTTGCTATTGTTTTCTAATATCAAGTATTCATTCCTATGACCATGAGATCATGTAACTCAGTGACACCGAAGGAATACCTTGTGTGTATCAAACGTCACAACGTTACTCGCTGACTATAAAGATGCTCTACAGGTATCTCTGTGTCCGTTGAGTTAGCATGGATCAAGAATGGGATTTGTCACTCCGTGTGATGGAGAGGTATCTCGGGGCCCAATCGGTAATACAAAATCACATACAAGCCTTGCAAGCAATGTGACTCAAGTGTAAGTCACGGGATCTTGTATTATGGAACGGGTAAAGAGACTTGCCGGTAACGAGATTGAAATAGGTATAAAGATACCGACGATCAAATTGTTGGGGAACTTCGTATGGGAAACAAAAATTTTCCTACGCGCACGAAGACCTATCATGGTGATGTCCATCTACGAGAGGGGATTTACGATCTACGTACCCTTGTAGATCGCATAGCAGAAGCGTTAAGAAACGCGGTTGATGTAGTGGAACGTCCTCACGTCCCTCGATCCGCCCCGCGAACTGTCCCACGAACCGTCTCGCGATCCGTCCCACGATCCGCTCCGATCTAGTGCCGAACGGACGGCACCTCCGCGTTCAGCACACGTACAGCTCGACGATGATCTCGGCCTTCTTGATCCAGCAAGAGATACGGAGAGGTAGATGAGTTCTCCGGCAGCGTGACGGCGCTCCGGAGGTTGGTGGTGATCTAATCTCAGCAGGGCTCCGCCCGAGCTCCGCAGAAACGCGATCTAGAGGAAAAACCGTGGAGGTATGTGGTCGGGCTACCGTGGCAAAAGTTGTCCCAAATCAGCCCTAATAGCTCCATATATATAGGAGGAGGGGAGGGGAGGCTTGCCTTGAGGCTCAAGGAGCCCCAAGGGCTGCGCCACCAAGGGAGGAGGAGTCCTCCTCCAATCCTAGTCCAACTAGGATTGGAAGGTGGAGTCCTTCTCTGCTTTCCCACCTCCTTTTTTTCTTTTCTCTTTGGTTTTCTATCTATGGCGCATAGGGCCTTCTTGGGCTGTCCCACCAGCCCAACAAGGGCTGGTGCGCCACCCCCAAGGCCTATGGGCTTCCCCGGGGTGGGCTGCCCCGGTGAACACTCGGAACCCATTCGTCATTCCCGGTAACTCCAAAAACCTTTCGGTAATCAAATGAGGTCATCCTATATATCAATCTTCGTTTCCGGACCATTCCGGAAACCCTCGTGACGTCCCCGATCTCATCCGGGACTCCGAACAACATTCGGTAACCAACCATATAACTCAAATACGCATATAACAACGTCGAACCTTAAGTGTGCAGACCGTGCGGGTTCGAGAACTATGTAGACATGACCGGAGTGACTCCTCGGTCAATATCCAATAGCGGGACCTGGATGCCCATATTGGATCCCACATATTCTACGAAGATCTTATCGTTTGAACCTCAGTGCCAGGGATTCATATAATCCCGTATGTCTTTCCCTTTGTCCTTCGGTATGTTACTTGCCCGAGATTCGATCGTCAGTATCTGCATACCTATTTCAATCTCGTTTATCGGCAAGTCTCTTTACTCGTTCCGTAATACAAGATCCCGCAACTTACACTAAGTCACATTGCTTGCAAGGCTTGTGTGTGATGTTGTATTACCGAGTGGGCCCCGAGATACCTCTCCGTCATATGGAGTGACAAATCCCAGTCTTGATCCATACTAACTCAACGAACACCTTAGGAGATACCTGTAGAGCATCTTTATAGTCACCCAGTTACGTTGCAACGTTTGATACACACAAAGCATTCCTCCGGTGTCAGTGAGTTATATGATCTCATGGTCATAGGAACAAATACTTGACACGCAGAAAACAGTAGCAACAAAATGACACGATCAAGATGCTACGTCTATTAGTTTGGGTCTAGTCCATCACATCATTCTCCTAATGATGTGACCCCGTTATCAAGTAAGAACACTTGCCTATGGCCAGGAAACCTTGACCACCTTTGATCAACGAGCTAGTCAACTAGAGGCTTACTAGGGACAGTGTTTTGTCTATGTATCCACACAAGTATTGTGTTTCCAATCAATAAAATTATAGCATGGATAATAAACGATTATCATGAACAAAGAAATATAATAATAACTAATTATTATTGCCTCTAGGGCATATTTCCAACGCAAATCTCGGGCAAGTAACATACCGAAGGACAAAGGGAATGTTATACGGGATTATATGAATCCTTGGCATAGAGGTTCAACCGATAAGATCTTCATAGAATATGTAGGATCCAATATGGACATCCAAGTGCTGCTATTGGATATTGACCGAGGAGTGTCTCGGGTCATGTGTGCATAGTTCTCGAACCCGTAGGGTCTGCACACTTAAGGTTCGGTGATGTTTTAGTATAGTTGAGTTATATGTGTTGGTGACCGAAGGTTGTTTGGAGTCCCAGATGAGATCACAGACGCCACAAGGGTTCCCAAAATGGTACGAAAATGAAGATTGATATATAGGATGGTTTCATTTCGTCACCGGAAAGATTTTGGGCATTACCGGAGTGTATCGGGAGTGACGAATGGGTTCTGGATATTCACCGGGAGGGGCCCACCCACCCGAGAGTGAGCCCAGTAGCCCTAGGGTGGCGCACCAGCCCTTAGTGGGCTGGTGAGGCAAGCCCAAGTGGGCTATGGCGCCAGAAGGAGAAAAAACCAAAAGAAAAGAAAGGAAAGAGGGAGGTGGGAAGGAAGGAGTGGACTCCTTCCCCCAAACCGAATTGGGGTGGGAGTCCACCTCCTCCTCTCGGCCGGCACCCTTGGGGCTCCCTTGAGCCCCAAGGATAGCCCCTCCCCTCCTCCTATATATATTGGTGGTTTTAGGGCTTTTGAGACACAACTTTGCCACGTGCAACTCAAACCTATACAACGTAGTTCTTCCTCTAGATTAGATTTCTGCGGAGCTCGGGCGAAGCCCTGCAGGAATAGATCAACACCAACACCGGCGCGCCGTCATGCTGCCGGAGAACTCATCTACTTCCCCATCTCTCTTGCTGGATCAAGAAGGCAGAGATCGTCATCGAGCTGTACGTGTGCTGAACGCGGAGGTGTCGTCTGTTCGGTACTTGACCGGGACGGATCGTGGGACGACGGTGATTTTAATCACGAAGCTGTACCACTACATCAACCGCTTTTCTTAACTCTTCCCGCTTAGAGATCTACAAGGGTATGTGGATCCGATCTCCCTCTCGTAGATGAACATCACCATGATAGGTCTTTGTGTGCGTAGGAAAATTTTGTTTCCCATGCAACGTTCCCCAACAGTGGTATCCGAGCTAGGTTCATGCGTAGATGTAATCTCGAGTAGAACACAAAAGTTTTTGTGGGCGTTGATGTTCGATTTGCTTCCCTCCTTAGTCTTTTCTCGATTTGGTGGTATTGTTGAATTGAAGCGGCCCGGACCGACATTACTCGTATGCTTACAAGAGACTGGTTTCATCGACCAACATGCAACTTGTTGCATAAAGTTGACTGGCGGGTGTCAGTTTCTTCAACTTCAGTTGAATTGGATTTGATCGAGGCGGTCCTTGGAGAGAGGTTAAATAGCAATTTGCACATTTCCGTTGTGGTTTTTGCGTAAGTAAGATGCGATCATACTAGATACCCATAACAGCCACATAAAACAGGCAACAACAAATTAGAGGACGTCTAACTTGTTTTTGCAGGGTATGCTTGTGATGTGATATGGCCAAAGACATGATGTGATATATTGGATGCATGAGATGATAATGTTGTAATAGTTAATATCGACTTGCACGTCGATGCTACGGCAATCGGCAGGAGACATAGGGTTGTATTTAAACTAACGTTTGTGTTTGCAGATGCGTTTACTATATTGCTAGGTTGTAGCTTTAGTATTAATAGCATAGATAGCACGACAACCTCGATGGCAGTACGATGATGAAGATCATAGTGTGGTGCCGGTGACAAGAAGATCATGCTGGTGCTTTGGTGATGGAGATGAAGAAGCACAAGATCGTGGCCATATCATGTAACTTATGAATTGCATGTGATGTTAATCCTTTTATGCACCTTATCTTGCTTAGAACAACGGTAGAACTATAAGGTGACCCCTCACTAAAATTTCAAGATAAAATTGTGTTCTCCCCAACTGTGCATCGTTGCGACAGTTCATCGTTTCGAGACACCGTGTGATTATCGGGTGTGATAGACTGAACGTTCACATACAACGGGTGCAAAAGAGTTGCACACGCGGAACACTTGGAACACAAGAGATCGAAAGGTCGAGCATGAATCGTATAGTTGATAAGATTAGCATAGAGATGTTTACCACTGAAACTATACTCAACTCACGTGATGATCGGACTTGAGTTATTGAACTTGGATCATGCCACACTCAAGTAACTAGAGGGATGTCTATTTAAGTGAGAGTTTATTAGTAATTTGATTAGTTAACTCAAATTGTCTTGAACATAGTCTAAGTCCACTTTGCAATATTTTATGTGGTAGATCAATGGCTCACGCAGTAGCAACCTTGAATTTCAATACGTTCTTAGAGAAAGCTAAGTTGAAAGATGATGGAAGCAACTTTGTAGACTGGGCATGTAATGTTTGGCTCATCCTACAAGCTGGGAAAAAGAATTATGTCCTTGATGCTGCGCTAGGAGATGAACCACCCGCTAGGTCTGACCAAGATGTTTTGAACGCTTGGCTATCGCGTAAGGAGGACTACTCAGTAGTTCAATGTGCAGTCTTGTATGGCTTAGAACCGGGACTTCAACGGCGCTTTGAGCGTCATGGAGCATATGAGATGTTCCAGGAGATGAAGTTTATCTTTCAGAAGAACGCCCGGATCAAGAGCTATGAGACTTCTGATAAATTCTATGCTTGCAAGATGGAGGGCAATTCATCTGTCAGTGAACATGTGCTCAAAATGTCTGGGTACTCAAACCGTCTAGCTGAGCTGTGGATTGAACTCCCGCAAGAGGCTATCACCGACAGAATTCTTCAATCACGGCCACCTAGCTATAAGAACTTTGTGTTAAACTATAACATGCAAGGGATGAACAAGTCACCCGGCGAGTTATTCGCGATGCCGAAAGTCGCAGAGTCAGAACTACGGAAAGAGCATCAAGTGTTGATGGTCAATAAGACCACTGGTTTCAAAAGTAACGGCAAAGGCAAGAAGGGTAACTCCAAGAAGAACGGCAAAACTGTTGCCAATCCAACGAAGAAACCCAAGGCTGGACCTAAGCCGGAAGCAGAGTGCTATTATTGCAAGGAGATGGATCACTGGAAGCGCAACTGCCCCAAGTATTTGGCTGATAAGAAGGCGGCCAAAGAAAAATGAGGTATATGTGATATACATGGTATTGATGTGTACTTAACCAACTCTCATAGTAGTGCCTGAGTATTTGATACCGGTTTTGTTGCTCATATTTGCAACTCGAAGCAGGAACTGCGGAATAAATGAAGGCTCGTGAAGGATGAAGCGACGATGCGCGTGGGAAATGGTTCCAAGGTTGATGCAATCGCTGTCAGCACAGTCTCACGTAAGTTACCATCATGATTAGTTATGAACTTAAATAATTGTTATTTAGTGCCTGCGTTAAGCATGAACATTATATCTGGATCTTGTTTATTGCGAGACGGTTACTCATTTAAGTCAGAGAATAATGGTTGTTTTCTTTCTATGAGTAATATCTTTTATGGTCATGCACCCAATGTGAGAGGTTTGTTCATATTGAAACTTGATTGTGATGATACACATATACATAACATTGAGACCAAAAGATGTAGAGTTAACAATGATAGCGCCACGTTTTTGTGGCACTGCCGCTTAGGTCATATTGGAGTAAAGCGCATGAAGAAACTACATTCCGATGGGCTTTTGGAGTCACTTGATTTTGAATCACTTGACACATGCGAACCATGCCTCATGGGCAAGATGACTAAGACTCCGTTCTCCGGAACAACAGAGCGTGCAAGTGACTTGTTGGAGATCATACATACCGATGTGTGTCATCCAATGAGTGTGGAGGCGCGCGGGGATATCGTTATTTTCTCACCTTCACTGACAATTTGAGTAGGTATGGATATAACTACTTGATGAAGCACAAGTCTGAAACGTTTGAGAAGTTCAAGCAATTTTAGAGTGAAGTTGAAAATCATCGTAACAAGAAGATCAAGTTCCTACGTTCTGATCGTGGGGGTGAATATCTGAGTTTCGAGTTTGGTGCTCACTTAAGACAATGTGGAATTGTTTCACAGTTGACACTGCCTGGAACACCACAGCGTAATGGTGTGTCCAAACGTCGTAATCGTACTTTGTTAGAAATGGTGCGATCTATGATGTCTCTTACCTATTTTCCGTTATCATTTTGGGGTTATGCATTAGAGATAGTTGCATTCACTTTAAATAGGGCACCATCAAAATCCGTTGAGACGACACCATACGAGCTGTGGTATGGCAAAATACCGAAGTTGTCGTTTCTTAAAGTTTGGGGATGTGATGCTTATGTCAAAAAGCTTCAGCCTGAAAAGCTGGAACCCAAAGTGGAAAAGTGCATCTTCATAGGTTACCCGAAGGAGACAGTTGGGTACACCTTCTATCTCAGATCCGAGGGCAAAGTGTTTGTTGCTAAGAACGAAGCTTTTCTTGAGAAGGAGTTTCTCTCGGAAGAATTGAGTGGGAGGAAGATAGAACTTGATGAGATTGTAGAACCTCTACTCCCTCTAGATGGTGGCACAGGGCAGGGGGAAACCTCTGTCGAGGCGACGCCGGTTGAGGAGGAAGCTAATGATGATGATCATGAAGCTTCGGATAAAGTTTCTATCGGACCTCGTAGGTCGACAAGATCACGTACTGCTCCTGACTAGTACGGTAATCCTTTCTTATCTATCATGGTGTTAGACCACAATGAACCTCCGAATTATGAAGAAGCAATGGTGGGCCTGGATTCCAACAAATGGCTGGAGGCCATGAAGTCCGAGATAGGATCTATGTATGAAAACAAACTATGGACTTTGGAAGTATTACCTGAAGGTCGCAAGGCTATTCGGAACAAATGGATCTTTAAGAAGAAGACGGACGCGAACGGTAATGTGACCGTTTATAAAGCTCGACTTGTGGCAAAGGGTTTTTCACAAGTTCAAGGAGGATACTACGATGACACGTTATCACCGGTAGCGATGCTTAAGTCCGTCCGAATCATGTTAGCAATAGCTGCATTTTTCGATTATGAAATCTGGCAGATGAATGTCAAAACAATGTTCCTTAACGGTTTTCTTAAGTAAGAGTTGTATATAATGCAACCCTAAGATTTTGTCGATCCAAAAATGCTAACAAAGTGTGCAAGCTCCAATGATCCATTTATGGATTGGTGCAAGCATCTCAGAGTTGGAATAAGCACTTTGATGAGGTGATCAAAGCATTTTGGGTTTATACAAGTTGTTGGAGAATCTTCTATTTACAAGAAAGTGAGTGAGAGCTCTGTGGCGTTTCTAATATTATATGTGGATGACATATTGCTGATTGGAAACAATGTGGAGTTTTTAGAGAGCGCAAAAGATTACTTGAACAAATATTTTTCAATGAAGGACCTAGGAGAAGCTCCTTACATATTAGGCATTAAGATCTATAGGGATAGATTGAGACACCTAATAGGACTTTCAGAAAGCACATACCTTGATAAAGTTTTGAAGAAGTTCAAAATGGAGCAGTCCAAGAAGGGGTTCTTGCCAGTATTACAAGATATAAAGTTGAGTTAGACTCAGTGTCCAGTAATTTCGGAAGATAGAGAAAAGATGAGTACCGTCCCTGCTACGGTAACAAAAGTCCTTCCTTGGCGCTAGGAATTCTTCTTGCTACTTCGGTTGTTTGCGTCGGTTTTTCCCTTGAAGAGGAAAGGGTGATGCAGCACATGAGCAATAAGTATTTCCCTCAGTTTGAGAACCAAGGTATCAATCCAGAAGGAGGGTCTCGTCAAGTCCAGAGTACCTGCGCAAACACAAAAAAGCTTGCACCCAACGCTTCAAAGGGGTTGTCAATCCCTTCAAGATTGTTTGCAAAGTGAGATCTGAAGGAGGAAAGTGCAACGAAGTAAAAAGTGTAAGGCTGAAAATATGGTGTGGAGTATACCCGGGGGCCATAGTGTTCACTAGAGGCTTGTCTCACAATAGCAAATATCACGGTGGGTGAACAAATTACTCGTGAGCAATTGATAGAACCGCGCAAAGTCATGACGATATCTAAGGCAATGATCATACATATAGGCATCACGTCCGAGACAAGTAGACCGATACTTTCTGCATCTACTACTATTACTCCACACATCGACCGCTATCCAACATGCATTTAGTGTATTGAGTTCATGACGAACAGAGTAACGCCTTAAGCAAGATGACATGATCTAGAGGGATAATCTCAAACCAATGATGAAAAAACCATCTTATTACCCTTGATGGCAACAACACGATGCGTGCCTCGCTACCCCTTCTGTCACTGGGTGAGGTCACCGCACGGTATGAACCCAAAACCAAGTAGTTCTCCCATTGCAAGAATCATAGATCTAGTTGGCCAGACAAAACCCACAAATCGAAGAGAATTACAAGGATATGAAATTATGCATAAGAGAGATCAGAAGAAACTCAAATAAGATTCATAGATAATCTGATCGTAAATCCACAATTCATCGGATCTCGATAAACACACCGCAAAAGAAGATTACATCGGATAGATCTCCATGAAGATCATGGAGAACTTTGTATTGAAGATCCAAGAGAGAGAAGAAGCCATCTAGCTACTAGCTATGGACCCGTAGGTCTATGGTGAACTACTCATGCATCATTGGAGAGGTCATGGTGTTGATGAAGAAGCCCTCCGTGTCCGAATCCCCCATTCTGGAGGGCACCAGAATGTGCCCCAGATGGGATCTTACGGAGACAAAAGCTTGCGGCGGCGGAAAAGTACTTTCGATGATCTCCTGATTTTTTGGGATTTTTAGGGAATATATAGGCGCAACCCCTAGTGCAGAGGGCGCCCAGGGGGCCCACAAGCCTGTGGGCCGCGGCCTCCCCCCTGGCCGCGGGGTGGGGGCTTGTGGGGCCCCTGAGCCCCCCTGCCTTGGCTCTCAAGCTTCCCGATCTTCTTCTGTTACGGAAAAAAATCTTTTCGGGGATTTTCTTCCGTTTGGACTCTGTTTCAAAATCTCCTCTGAAAGGGGGCAAAAACATGGAGAAAAACAGAAACTGACACTTGGCGCTGAGTTAATAAGTTAGTCCCAAAAAATATATAAAAGACATGCAAAACATCCAAAGTTTGACAATATAATAGCATGAAACCATAAAAAATTATAGATATGTTGGAGACGTATCAAGCATCCCCAACCTTAGGTCCTGCTTGTCCTCGAGTAGGGAAGTGATAAAGAATGAATTTTTGATGTGGAATGCTACCTAGCATAGTTGTCCTTTGCAACTTCTTTCACGTGACATGAATGTTCAGATCCGTAAGATTCGAAACAGTAGTTTGCTATTGACAAAACAATAATACTCCAAGCAAACTAGCAAGGTAACCATGAACTTTCAAAATAACAAGGCCAATGAAAGTTATCCCTACAAAATCATATAGTCTGGCTATGCTCCATCATCCTCACACAACTAATGTAAATCATGCACAACCCCGGAATTGTCCAAGTAATTGTTTTCGCACTCTTACTTTCTCAAACTTTTTATAACTATCACGCAATACATGAGCGCGAGCCATTGATATAGCACTATAGGTGGAATAGAGTGTGGTGGTGATTGTGAGACAAAAAGGAGGAGATGGTCACATTGACTCGGCATATCAAAAGGCTACAGAGATGCCCATTAATAGATATCAATGTGAATGAGTAGGGAGTGCCATACAAGAGATGCACTAGAGCTATAAGTATGTGAAAGCTCAAAAGGAGGACTAGTGGGTGTGCATCCAACTTGCTTGCTCACGAAGTCCTAGGAAAATTTTGAGGAAGCGCATCGTTGGAATATACAAGCCGAGTTATATAATGAAGATTCCCACTAGCATATGGTAGTGACAAAGCAAGAAGCTTTTAATCATGAAGAACATGGTGCTATTATGGAGCGCACAAGTGTGGAAAAAGATAGTAGCATTGTCCCTTCTCTCTTTTTCTCTCTTTTTCTCTTTTTTTTCATTTGGGCTCTTAGGCCTTTCATTTTTTATTTTTTATTTTTTTGGGCTCTTTGGCTTTTTTTTATTTCCTCACATGGGACAATGCTCTAATAATGATGATCATCACACTTCTATTTACTCACAGCTCAAAACTCACAATGACGACTCCACAGGAAATGCCTCCGGGAGTGTACCGGGATGTGCAACGATCTAGCATGGCGTATGGCGTTGAAACATCTTGCTAGATATATTACGATCATGCAATGGCAATATGAGAGTGACGGCACAAGTCATGAGATGGAATAGTGGGAGTTGCATGGCAATATATCTCGGAATGGCTATGAAAATGCCATAGTAGGTAGGTATGGTGGCTGTTTTGAGGAAGGAATATGGTGGGTTTGTGCACCGACGAGAATTGCGCGGCCCTAGAGAGGCTAGAAATGGTGGAAGGTTAAAGTGCATCTATACCATGGACTCACATTAGTCATGAAGAACTCACATACTTGTTGCGAAAGTTTTTATTAGTAATCGAAACAAAGTGCTAAACGCATACTCCTAGGGGAAGGGTTGGTAGGTGTTAACCATCGCGCAACCCCGACCTCAACACAAAGGATGACAATCAATAGATCAATTATGCTCCGACTTCCTAACATAGCGGTTCACCATACGTGCGTGCTGCGGGAATCACTAACTTCAACACATGTATTTCTAGATTCACAACACCCTACTAACATAGCTTGGTCATTTCGTTGCCACGGGAATCACTAATTAAGTATTTCTAGATTCACCATACGTGCATGGTACGGGAATCACTAATGTCAATGCATATGGATGAATTTGATAAGTTCGTTGCCAAACAACAGAGGTTCAATGATTATGTTAGCAGACAATTGAAAAAGAATGCTCGTATGCTTAGTCATTTAAGTGCTTGTGTGGACAGAAATGTCAATGATCTTAAATTCTGAGTAAACATGCTTCTATGGTTACTACTCAGGTAGAACAAGTACTTAAAGCTCAAAATGACTTGCTCAATGAGTTGAATGACAATTCCGTCAGCCTAAGATGTGGAGATTGAACCTAGTGTTGATCTTGATAACCCACAACCTAAGAATAGAAGATACGATAAGAATGACTTCGCTACTAGGAAGCATGGTAAAGAAAGGGAACCGTGGGTTCAGAAACCTATGCCCTTTCCTCCCAAACCATCCAATAAAAAGGATGATGAGGATTTTGAGCGCTTCGTTGAAATGATCAGACCTGTCTTTCTGCAAATGCGTCTGACAGATATGCTCAAAATGTCTGTGTATGCTAAGTACATGAAAGATATTTTGACTAATAAGAGGAGGATACCTGAGGTTGAGATTTTTACCATGCTTGCTAATTATACCTTCAAGGGTGGAACTGTTGGAATTATGCCCTAGAGGCAATGATAAATATGTTATTATTATAATTCCTGTATCAAGATAATCGTTTATTATCCATGCCATAATTGTGTTGAATGAAGACTTAGATACATGTGTGGATACATAGAGAAAACAGTGTCCCTAGCAAGCCTCTAGTTGGCTAGCGAGTTGATCAAGGATAGTCAGGGTCTTCTGACTATGTACAAGGTGTTGTTGCTTGATAACTGGATCACATCATTGGGAGAATCATGTGATGGACTAGACCCAAACTAATAGACGTAGCATGTTCATCATGTCATTTTGTTGCTACTGTTTTCTGCGTGTCAAGTATTTATTCCTATGACCATGAGATCATATAACTCACTACCTCCGGAGGAATACTTTGTGTGTATCAAACGTCACAACATAACTAGGTGGCTATAAAGATGCTCTACACGTATCTCCGAAGGTGTGTGTTGAGTTAGTATGGATCAAGACTGGGATTTGTCACTCCGTATAACGGAGAGGTATCTCGGGGCCCACTCGGTAATACAAAATCACACACAAGCCTTGCAAGCAATGTGACTTAGTGTAAGTTGCGGGATCTTGTATTACAGAACGAGTAAGGAGACTTGCTGGTAAACGAGATTCAAATAGGTATGCGGATACTGACGATCGAATCTCGGGCAAGTAACATACCGAAGGACAAAGGGAATGACATACGGG
The DNA here is from genome assembly GCF_904849725.1 of Hordeum vulgare subsp. vulgare. NCBI lineage: Eukaryota > Viridiplantae > Streptophyta > Magnoliopsida > Poales > Poaceae > Hordeum > Hordeum vulgare. The sequence continues at coordinate 588,732,369 of NC_058521.1, forward strand.
ATTATATGAATCCTTGGTACAGAGGTTCAAACAATAGGATCTTCGTAGAATATGTAGGATCCAATATGGGCATCCAGGTCCCGCTATTGGATATTCACCGAGGAGTCCCTCGGGTCCTGTCTACATAGTTCTCGAACCCGCAGGGTCTGCACACTTAAGGTTCGACGTTGTTTATGCGTATTTGAGTTATATGGTTGGTTAACGAATGTTGTTCAGAGTCCTAGATGAGATCATAGATGTCACGAGGGTTTCCGGAATGGTCCGGAGACGGAGATTGATATATAGGATGACCTCATTTGATTACCGGAAGGTTTACGGAATTACCGGGAATGTACCTGGAATGGCGAATGGGTTCCGGATGTTCACCGGGGGGGGGGGGGCAGCCCACCCCAGGGAAGCCCATAGGCCTTAGGGGTGCCCCACCAGCCCTTAGTGGGCTGGTGGCCAAGCCCACAGAGGCCCCTGCGCAGGGAGATAAGAAAATCAAAGAGAAAGAAATAAAAGGGGAAGTGGGAAGGAAGGGAAGGACTCCACCATCCAATCCTATTTGGACTAGGATTGGAGGAGGACTCGTCCTCCCCCCCCTTCGGCCGAACCCCTTGGGGATCCTTGAGCCCCAAGGCAAGGCCCCTCCCCTCCCACCTATATATACGGAGGTTTTAGGGCTGATTTGAGACAAGTTTTCCACGGCAGCCCGACCACATACCTCCACGGTTTGTCCAATAGATCGCGTTTTTGCGGAGCTCGGGCGGAGCCCTGCTCAGATTAGATCACCACCAACCTCCAGAGCACCGTCACGCTGCCGGAGAACTCATCTACCTCTCCGTCTTTCTTGTTGGATCAAGAAGGCCGAGATCATCGTCGGGCTGTACGTGTGCTGAACGCGGAGGTCCGTCCGTTCGGCACTAGATCGGAGCGGATCGTGGGACGGATCGCGGGACGGTTCGTGGGACGGTTCGCGGGGCGGATCGACGGACGTGAGGACGTTCCACTACATCAACCACGTTTATTAAAGCTTCTGTTGTGCGATCTACAAGGCTACGTAGATCTAAAATCCCCCTCGTAGAATTTTTTTTGTTTCCCATGCGAGGTTCCCCAACGGTGGCATCATGAGCTAGGTTCATGCGTAGATGTCATCTCGAGTAGAACACAAAATTTTTGTGGGCGGTGATGTGCGATTTTCTGCCCTCCTTAGTCTTTTCTTGATTCTGCGGTATTGTTGGATTGAAGCGGCTCGGACCGACATTACTCGTACGCTTACGAGAGACCGGTTTCATCGCTACGAGCAACTCCATTGCTCAAAGATGACTAGCGAGTGTCGGTTTCTCCAACTTTAATTGAATCGGATTTGACCGAGGAGGTCCTTCGATGAGGTTAAATAGCAATTCATATATCTCCGTTGTGGTGTTTGCGTAAGTAAGATGCGACCCTACTAGATACCCATGGTCACCAAGTAAAACATGCAACAAAAATTAGAGGACGTCTAACTTGTTTTTGCAGGGTATGCTTGTGATGTGATATGGCTGATACGTCTCCATCGTATCTACTTTTCCAAACTCTTTTGCCCTTGTTTTGGACTCTAATTTGCAAGATTTGAATGGAACTAACCTGGACTAACGCTGTTTTCAGCAGAATTGCCATGGTGTTGTTTTTGTGCAGAAATGGAAGTTCTCGGAACGTCCTGAAAATTTACGGAGATTTTTGTGCAGAAATCAAAGTTCTCCAAACGTCCTGAAAATTTACGGGGAGCAGTTTTGGAAAATATAAAAAATATCTGCGCCAAGTTCCACCTCAGGTGTGGGCCAGTGGGCCACAAGCCCTTGCACCGCCACCACCACCCTGGTGGCGGTGGGCAGGCTTGTGGGGCCCACACGGCTCTGCCGCCCCCAAGTCCAACTCTATAAGATCACTTTCGTCCCAGAAAAAATAAAAAGAGAAGTTTTCGTCGCGTTTTCGTTACAGAGGCGCCACCACCACCTGTTCTTCATCTGGAGGGCAGATCTGGAGTCCGTCTTGGGCTCCGGAGAGGGGAAATCATCGCCATCGTCATCATCAACCTTCTTCCCTGTCCAACTCCATGAAGCTCTTCGTCATTCATGAGTAATCTATTCGTAGGCTCGCTGGGCAGTGATGAGTAGGATGAGATCTATCATGTAATCGGGTTAGTTTTGATGGGGATTGATCCCTAGTATCCACTATGTTCTAAGATTGATGTTGCTACTACTTTGCCATGCTTAATGCTTGTCACTAGGGCCCGAGTGCCATGATTTCAGATCTGAAATTATTATGTTGTCACCAATATATGTGTGTTTTAGATTCGATCTTGCAAGTTGTAGTTACCTACTATGTGTTATGATCCGGCAACCCCGAGTGACAATAACCGGAACCACTCCCGGTGATGACCATAGTTTGAGGAGTTCATGTGTTCACCAAGTGCTAATGCGTTGGTCCGGTTCTTTATTAAAAGGAGAACCTTAATATCCCGTAGTTTCCTTTTGGACACCGCTGCAACGGGAGGGATGGACAATAGATGTCATGCAAGTTCTTTTCCCTAAGCACGTATGACGACACACGGAATGCATGCCTACATCACATTGACGAACGGGAGCTAGCCACATATCTCTCCGTGTTATATTTGTTGCATGATGAATATCATCCAAACAAATCACCGACCCATTACCTACGAGTTTGTCCTACTGCTGCTGTTACTTGTTTTGCTCTGCTGCTACTGCTGCTACTACTGTTGCTACTGATGTTACTTGTCTTGTTCTGCTGCTGCTGCTACTACTACTGTTGCTACTGCTGTTACTTGTCTTGCTCTGCTGCTACTGCTGCTACTACTGTTGCTACTGTTGTTACTTGTCTTGCTCTGCTACTGCTACTACTGCTGTTGCTACTGTTGTTACTTGTCTTGCTCTGCTACTGTTGCTACTGTTGCTACTACTGTCGCTTGCTACTGTTGCTACTTGCTACTGCTGTCACTACTGCTGTTCCTTGCCACTGCTATTGCTCGTTACACTGCTGCTACCTGCTATACTTTTGGTTCACTGGCCGTTGACGGGAATTGACAACTTCCGTCAACATGGCAAGAGAGGCGCCATTGATACAATCGTTAGGAATAGTCTGCCGTCAATAGATCATTTCTGACAGCGTTGTTATCATATTACTTTGCTGTTACTACTTTGCTTGCAGATATTAATCTTTCAGGTGTGGTTGAATCTAACAAATTTAGCGGCTAATACTCGAGAGTATTCTCTCACCTCCTATAGGCGATCAACAAATTTGGGTCGAATACTCTACCCTCGAAAACTGCTGCGAACCCATGCGCCGGTGGGCCATGAACAACATTCTTCTAGTTCCGTTGCCGGGGAGTGCTAGCAGCATTCTTCTCGTGCCGTTGCAAGAGAAGGTTTGTTGTCATCAGCATTCGTCTAGCATTCGCCAGAGATTGCAATCAGCATTTTTCTGGCGCCATTGCCAGGGAGGTATAGCTATATTCTCTAAGTCACTTGGGATTTATATCTGCTGATCACTATGAAGAATCTGAAGGATCCGAAGACCAAAGTCTTGCCCTCAACTACGAGGGGAGGTAAGGAATTGCCATCTAGCTCTGCACTTGATTCACCTTCAATTATGAGTAAGTTTGCGACACCACCTCCTACTAGAAATCTTGATATGTTGCATGTGCTTGATGATGCTTATGATGCTACTGCTAGAGATGCTATGCTTGATACTATGCCTCATACTGCTAGAGATGCTATGCTTGATACTGCTTTGCCTCATGATGCTAGATATGCTATTTTGCCTGATGATGCTATGCTTGATACTGCTAGAGATGCTACTTTGCCTGATGTTCCACTAGGAGTGTTCCTTGATGATCATATTGCTAGAGTTACTACCAATGCTCGTGATGCTTCTGAAACTGCCGATACTATTGAGATAGAAGCTCCTTTTTCTCCTGCTAGATCTAGCTCTCCTAGATATGAATTGCCTGATATACCTGAGGGTTACGTTATGGAGGGAGAGATAGCTGAGGATTTTCTTGCGTGTAAGGATGCCTATGAAGCTGAGAAATTACTTCTCAAGTGGAAGGAAAAATCTCGGGAAGCTAGGATGAAAAATGACCCGAAGTTTGCCACTTCGCCTATCTTTGTCATCGATAAGGATTATGAATTCTCTGTCGACCCTGAGATAATCTCTCTAGTCGAATCTGATCCTTTTCACGGTTATAAGTCTGAGATGGTCATAGCCCATCTTGCCAAACTATCTGAAATAGCCAACCTTTTCACTAATGAGGAGAAGATCCGCCACTACTATATCCTTAAGCTGTTTCCTTTCTCTCTAAAGGATGACGCTAAAGTCTGGTTCACCTCTCTTGCTCCTGGATGTGTGCGTAGTCCCCAGGAGATGGTCCATTACTTCTGTGAGAAATATTTCCCTGCCCATAAGAAGCAAGCTGCCTTGCAGGAAATATACAACTTTGCTCTACTCCAAGAAGAGAGTCTTCCACAAGCTTGGGGGAGGCTCGTCCAGCTACAGAATGCTTTGCCTGATCACCCTCTTAAGAAGAACGAGATACTTGATATCCTCTATAACGGACTTACCGATGCCTCTAGAGACCACCTAGATACTTGTGCCAGTTGTGTTTTTAGGGAACGAACTGTAGAACAAGCTGAGACCCTACTGAATAACCTCTTGATCAATGATAATGCTTGGACTATTCCCAAACCACCTCCTAAGCCAACTCCTAAGAAAAGAGGTATTCTATTCCTCAGTCCCAAAGATATGCAAGAAGCCGAGAAATCTATGCAAGAGAAAGACATTAGATATGAAGATGTCAAAAATCTACCACCTATCGAAGAGATCCATGGTCTCGATAACCCGACACAGGTAGTGGAAGTGAATTCTCTGCGTAGGTTTGATGAGAGTGATATTCCTTTTGATAAACCTGCCAGCCTATGCTTTGATGAATTTGACAACTTTGTTGGCAAACAACAGAGTTTGAATGATTATGTTAGTAGACATTTGGAACAAAGTACTCGTATGCTTAGCCATTTAAGTTCTTGTGTAGACAGAAATGTCAATGATCTGAAGCTTCTGAGTAAACATGCCTCTATGATTACTACTCAGGTAGAACAAGTACTTAAAGCTCAGAATGACCTGCTCAATGAATTAAATGACAACTCTGTCAGAGTCATTACTAGAGGAGGCAAAATGACTCAGGAACCTTTGTATCCTGAAGGTCATCCTAAGAGAATTGATCAAGATTCTCAAGGAATCAATGCAGATACACCTAGTCATCGTAAGGAGAAGAAAAAGGATGATAGGAACCTGCACGCCAGTTCACCAAATACTGTCACACCTGAAGAACCTAATGATATTTCTGCGTCTGATGCAGAAACACAATCTGGTGATGAACATGAACCTGGTGACAATATGGACAGTGATGTTCATAATAATGCTCGACCTAGCCATGACGAGGATGTGGAGATTGAACCTACGGTTAATCCTGATAACCCACAACCTAAGAGATACGACAAGAATGACTTCACTGCTAGGAAGCATGGTAAAGAAAGAGAGCCATGGGTTCAGAGACCTATGCCCTTTCCTCCTAAGCCATCCAAGAAAAAGGATGATGAGGATTTTGAGCGCTTCGTTGAGATGATAAGACCCGTCTTTCTGCAGATGCGGTTAACTGATATGCTCAAGATGTCTTTGTATGCCAAGTACATGAAAGATATCGTGACTAGTAAACGGAAGATACCAGATCTTGAGATCTCCACCATGCTTGCCAACTACACCATCCTAAGAAACTTGGTGATCCCGGAGTGCCACTATACCTTGCTCCATTAAAGGAAACTACGTAAGAACTGCCATATGTGACCTTGGAGCCGATGTTAGTGTTATGCTGCTCTCTCTTTATCGTAGACTTGAGTTGGATAAGCTAACACCCACTGAAATTTCTCTGCAAATGGCTGACAAATCAACTGCTTTCCCTATCGGCGTTTGCGAGGATGTGCCTGTTGTGGTTGCTAATACCACTATCTTAACAGACTTTGTTATCTTGGATATTCCCGAGGACGATGCCATGGCTATCATCCTCGGAAGACCCTTTTTAAACATGGCAGGGGCTGTTATAGATTGCAACAAAGGCAATATCACTTTCCATGTCAACGGTAATGAGCACAGAGTGCACTTTCTGAAGAAACAATATCCAGTACATTGCATCAATGCTATCGAAAAGGATTCATCGATTCTTATTGGGAGCTTTGAATGCCCTATTCCTCGTGTCAAGATGAAGTATGATTTGCTTATTGGGGAGATTCATATCCCCATTGAGGTGACTTAGTGGCTATTCAAAAATTCTCCGTTCTCTCTTGTGATTCAAGAAGGCTTTGTCATAAGGACTTGATCAATCCCATTGACGGATTTCTTTCGATGACCATGAAACGGATGAATCCAAGAGTCACATACCTCTGTTTTGAGTTTTCCTTTTCTTTTGCTTAGAAGAAAAATGATAGAATTACTTTAGTTTTTCCTGTTTTCTGTTTTAGCGTCCCGGAGAAAAATACCTCGAAAATAAAAGTTCTCCGATGGTCCTGAAAATTTAGTATGATTTTTTGTGGAATTTTTGAAAATTTCTGGGCCTGAGAGCTGGCCTGGGGGCCTGACCAGTGGGACAGAAGCCCTGCCACCGCCACCTACCCCCTGGTGACGGGGTGCAAGCTTGTGGGGCCCACAGGCACCCCCTCCACTCATTCCAGCTCCCAGCCTCTTCTTCCACCTCCAGAAAAAATTGTTTCGCAGCTCAAACTCGTGTTCTTGCTCATTTGGCTTTGATTTTCGATCTCCTTGATGAAAGCACTGTTCTCCGAACTGTTTTGGGGGAAATTACTCCTTGGTAAGTGACTCCTCCATTGGTCCAATTAGTTTTTGCTCTAGTGCTTTATCCTTCGCATATTCTTTCTACCTTGGTGACCCTGTTCTTGAGCTAGAAATGTTGATTTTAGCCGGGCTCAAGTAGTTTTAGCGCGTGATACGGTCTCTAGGCACTAGTAGGAGTAGTTGCTACAAGTTGGGTTAATCCTTATTCACTTTTCTTTCGAAGTCTCTAAAAATTTCAGAATTTTTCAGAGCTAGAAAAGGGAAAAGATGAGGAGGTTCTTAAGAGGCTCTTCAAGCCGTAACCCCAAGGAGGATGTGAAGAATCACCCCAAGTACGTAGTTCCTTGAGTCACAGAAGTTCGAGCGTGCGAGTGGCCAAGTGATGAATTTTTGCGCGTCGCCGGACTTTATGAAGACTTTTATTACTTGGTGGAGAACGCAGGTCTTACTGCGTTTGTTGAAGATAAGTGCCCCCAATATCTCCTCCTCACCAATATTTTATTTCAAAGCTTCAACTTCTATCCGAGGAAGAATCCTCCCATGGTTGAGTTCATGATATACGATGTCCCCCAGTGCATGATGCTGCAGGACTTTTGCAATGTATGCAAATTACCTTATGTTGGGGATATCCGTGACCCTCGTCCACAGGACTTGGAGGATTTGATTGGTTCTATTGCTATTGGAGAGGAGAGAGGAGTGTCTCGCGCTAGAATTGCTAGCATACATTTTCCTGTGCTTCGGTACTTCTCACTATTTGTGGGAAAATGTTTGATTGGCCGTGGGGAGGCAGGATCACTTAGTTCTCCAGACCTTGCGGTTTTGCGCGAGGGCCTTTATAACGATAAGATTTATAGCTTGGGTGCTATAGTAGATCAACGGTTGAACCCGAACCGTTCCAAGGGTGTCGTCTATGGAGGTATCTATGATATCCGTCTTGCCATACACTTTGAGATACCCATTAGACTCGGAGAGGAAGAAGAGATGCTTCTCCCTGAGAGATATCTGGATTATGACAGCATGGTTCGCCATGATTTTCTGGATAGAGATGCTAGTAGACGGATGATTTATAACCTGGTGTTTAGTCAGGGTACTCGAGAGACTATTACTTTGCCTGCTCCTTCTTTGTTTGATCTTCACGCAGGCAGGTACACTATTATGCCCGTAGACATCTATGCATATTGGGGCTTGCCCAACCACACGCGCTCGAGCCCGAGCCGCCAGTCGAGTACCATACGCCAGTTTATCAATGGGAGCCACAGGTGCTCACATAGCAGTGGCATCCACAGTCTGCTCCAGAGTATCCCGGAGCTGGTTATTTCCCACCATGGGAGTAGACCAAGCTAGGCCAAAAGCCTAAGCTTGGGGGAGTACGTGTTCTCACTGACTTTACATTCATGCTTATGCTTTTACTTTGTTAGCCGGTGTTTACACTTTGCCACTGTATTATCCATGCTAGTTTCTTTTCGTTTTCTTGTTTTCTTGTTTTGTGTCCTTTTAAGAAAACCCAAAAATATTTTTCTTTCTTCTTTTGCTTGTTGGGAGCTTTCCCATGTAAATAGTTTTCTTTTTCTTTGTGTCAAGGTAGAAGATATTGGTTACAATGTTTAGTGGTTCTTACATGCTTACTTGTTTAGCTTTCAAAGAGCCATATTACTTTGTCTTCTCCTTTGTGTTTTCCTGCAGATTCAGCTTAGTCCAATACGCTTATTATCGTTCACATCGTTCGATCGTGCAAATGAAAGGCAACAATGATGATATATGATGAAGTCACTGAGACTGAAAAGCTGGTATGAACTCTATCTATTTTGTTTTTGTAAATATGACTAGCTTGTCGACCCAGATTTAGCTTTGTTGTGAGAGAACCATGTTTGCAATGACAACTTAGACATCATAGTTTCTGATGCCATGCTTATTTAGCTGAGAGCTTATAATGGTTTGTCTTGGATGCCAACATAGATTTTGAAATGACTATGATGTAGTATGATAGGATGGTATTCTCCTTTGAATGTTTCAAGTGGCTTGACTTGACGCATGTTCATGCTTGTAGTTGAAACAAAATCAACATAGCCTCTATGATGTTCGTGTTCATGGTGATTTATATCATGTTCATGCTTGCATTCAATGTTAGTCAAACTCATTGCATCTTGATGTCTGTTGTCGCTCTCTAGTTGGTCGCTTCCCAGTCTTTTGCTAGCCTTCACTTGTACTAAGCGGAATACTGCTTGTGCATCCACTTCCATAAACCCAAATGTTTTTCCATGAGAGTCCACCATACCTACCTATTCGCGATATCTACCTGCCGTTCCAAGTAAATTTTCATGTGCCATTCTCTAAACCTTCAAGAAATAATCTGTTTTGCATGCCCGAACCGCTCATGTGGTGACATAGGTCTATTGGTATCTTCCATGCTAGGAGTGTTATCCTCGACATGTGTTTATTCACAGTCATTCACGAGAAAGGGGCCGGTAATTGGAATGCCCAGTTCCATGCTTAAATCGAAAACATAATTGTAAAACAAGACTCCCCCCGGATTGATGTTAGTATGGACGGTACCCGAGGATTCGGCTAGCCGTGGAGTGTGATTGATTGGTGGTGGGGGAGTTAAAACTTTACTTTTCTGTTTGGGAACTGCCTATAGCACGAGTAGCATGGAAGATATTGAGAACTCTTGGTCATTGCATTGACAATCAAAGCATGCCACCCAAAATTATTATCTCTGTTTTCAAAGCTTGAGCTCTGGCACCTCTGCAAGTCAATGCTTCCCTCTGCGAATGGCCTGTCTATTTATTTTCCTGTTGAGTCATCCTCCTCTTATATAAGCACCAATTAGAGAACACCTCTGTCATTTTTATGCTTTGCTTTTGATTGATATTGAGTATGACTATGACTGGATCTTCGTTGCTATGAATTACAATGTTTAGTCAGCTCTTGATCTTTGAAAGTGCTCTGTATTTATGTTTTGCGGTCTCAGAAAGAGCTAGCGAGATACCACCTATTCATATTGCCTCATGCTTGTTTTGATTGAAGTGTTGGTATTTGAAACTCATTACTATTTGCTCGTTAGCTGATTATGTCATCGATATTAGTTTACCGTGAGACCTTTGTGTCATTTGCTTATGTGGTTAACTTGTGATCTTGCTGAAATTCTGGTTATGAGTTAGACATAGTTGCAACAACAAGATCAAACATAGTTTGTCAAATTTTTTCTTTCTCTCTCAGTTTGTCAACTGAGTTGCTTGAGGTCAAGCAAGGTTTTAAGCTTGGGGGAGTTGATACGCCTCCATCGTATCTACTTTTCCAAACTCTTTTGCCCTTGTTTTGGACTCTAATTTGCATGATTTGAATGGAACTAACCTGGACTGACGCTGTTTTCAGCAGAATTGCCTTGGTGTTATTTTTGTGCAGAAATCAAAGTTCTCCAAACGTCCTGAAAATTTACGGGGAGCAGTTTCGGAAAATACAAAAAATATCTGCGCCAAGTTCCACCTCAGGGGGTGGGCGAGTGGGCCACAAGCCCTTGCTCCGCCACCACCCCCTGGTGGCGGTGGGCAGGCTTGTGGGGCCCACACGGCTCTGCCGCCCCCAAGTCCAGCTCTATAAGATCCCTTTCGTCCCTGAAAAAATAAAAAGAGAAGTTTTCGTCGCGTTTTCGATACGGAGGCGCCGCCACCTTCTTTTCTTCATCTGGAGGGCAGATTTGGAGTCCGTCTTGGGCTCCAGAGAGGGTTAATCGTCGCCATCATCATCATGAACCTTCTTCCCTCTCCAATTCCGTGAAGCTCTTCGTTGTTCGTGAGCAATCTATTCGTAGGCTCGTTGGGCGGTGATGAGTAGGATGAGATCTATCATGTAATCGAGTTAGTTTTGATGGGGATTGATCCCTAGTATCCACTATGTTCTGCGATTGATGTTGCTACTACTTTGCCATGCTTAATGCTTGTCACTAGGGCCCGAGTGCCATGATTTCGGATCTGAAATTATTATGTTGTCACCAATATATGTGTGTTTTAGATCCGATCTTGCAAGTTGTAGTTACCTACTATGTGTTATGATCCGGCAACCCCGAGTGACAATAACCGGAACCACTCCCGGTGATGACCATAGTTTGAGGAGTTCATGTGTTCACCAAGTGCTAATGCGTTGGTCCGATTCTTTATTAAAAGGAGAACCTTAATATCCCGTAGTTTCCTTTTGGACCCCGCTGCCACGGGAGGGATGGACAATAGATGTCATGCAAGTTCTTTTCCCTAAGCACGTGTGACGACACACGAAATGCATGCCTACATCACATTGACGAACGGTAGCTAGCCAGATATCTCTTCGTGTTATAGTTATTGCATGATGAATATCATCCAAACAAATCACCGACCCATTGCCTACGAGTTTGTCCTACTGCTGATGTTACTTGTTTTGCTCTGCTGCTACTACTTCTACTACTGTTGCTACTGCTGTTACTTGTCTTGCTCTGCTGCTGCTGCTACTACTGTTTCTGCTGCTGTTACTTGTCTTGCTCTGCTGCTATTGCTGCTACTACTGTTCCTACTGTTGTTACTTGTCTTGCTCTGTTGCTGCTGCTACTACTGTTGCTACTATTTTCGCTTGCTACTGTTGCTACTTGCTACTGCTATCACTACTGCTGTTCCTTGCCACTGCTATTGCTCGTTACACTACTGCTACCTGCTACACTTTTGGTTCACTTGCCGTTGACGGGAATTGACAACTTCCGTCAACGCGGCAATGAAGGCGCCATTGATACAATCGTTAGGAATAGTCTGCCGTCAACAGATCGTTTCTGCCACCGTTGTTATCATATTACTTTGTTGTTACTACCGTGCTTGCAGATACTAATCTTTCAGGTGTGGTTGAATCTGACAAATTCAGCTGCTAATACTCGAGAGTATTCTCTCACCGCCTATAGGCGATCAACAAATTTGGGTCGAATACTCTACCCTCGAAAACTGCTGCGAACCCACGCGCTGGTGGGCCATCAACAACATTCTTCTAGTTCCATTGCCGGGGAGTGCTAGCAGCATTCTTATGGTGCCGTTGCAAGGGAAGGTTTCTTGTCTTCAGCATTCGTCTAGCATTCGCCAGAGATTGCAATCAATGGCCAACGATGTGATGTGATACATTGGATGTATGAGATGATCATGTTGTAATAGTTAATATCGACTTGCACGTCGATGGTACAGCAACCGACAGGAGCCATAGGAATGTCTTTAAACTAACGTTTGTGCTTGCAGATGCGTTTACTATATTTCTAGGAGGTAGCTTTAGTAGGAATAGCATGAGTAGCACGACAACCCCGATGGCGACACGTTGATGGAGATGATGGTGTAGTGCCGGTGACAAAGAAGATAGTGCTGATGCTTTGGTGATGGAGATCAAGAAGCACGTGATGATGGCCATATCATGTGACTTATGAATTGCATGTGATGTTAATCCTTTCTTGCACCTTATTTTGCTTAGAACAACGGTAGCATTATGAGGTGATCTCTCACTAAAAATTCAATACGAAATTGTGTTCTCCCCGATTGTGCACCGTTGCTACAGTTCGTCGTTTCGAGACACCACGTGATGATCGGGTGTGATAGACTCAACGTTCACATACAACGGGTGCAAAACAGTTGCACACGCGGAACACTCGGGTTAAGCTTGACGAGCCTAGCATGTGCAGACATGGCCTCGGAACACATGAGACCGAAAGATCGATCATGAATCATATAGTTGATATGATTAGCATAGGGATGCTTACAACTGAAACTATCCTCAACTCATGTGATGATCGGACTTGACCTAGTGGAATTGGATCATGAACCACTCAAGTGACTAGAGAGATGTACTTTTTGAGTGGGAGTTTAGCAAGTAATTTGATTAAGTTAAACTCTAATTATCTCGAACATAGTCTAAGTCCACTTTGAATATATTTGTGTTGTAGATCATGGCTCACGCGACAGTCACCCTGAATTTTAATACGTTCCTAGAGAAAGCTAAGTTCAAAGATGATGGAAGCAACTTTGTAGACTGGGCTCATAATCTTAAGTTGCTCCTGCAAGCTGGGAAGAAGGATTATGTCCTTAATGCTGCGCTAGGAGATGAACCTCCCGCTATGGCTGACCAAGATGTTAAGAACGCTTGGTTAACACGTAAGGAGGCCTACTCAGTAGTTCAATGTGCAGTCTTGTATGGCTTAGAGCTGGGACTTCAACGTCGCTTTGAGCGTCATGGAGCATATGAGATGTTCTAGGAGTTGAAGTTTATCTTTTAGAAGAACGCCCGGATCGAGAGTTATTAGACCTCCGATAAATTCTATGCTTGCAAGATGGAGGAGAATTCGCCTGTCAGTGAACACGTGCTCAAAATGTCTGGGTACTCAAACCGTCTAGCTGAGCTGGGGATTGAACTCCCGCAAGAGGCTATCACTGACAAAATTCTTCAATCACTGCCGCCAAGCTATAAGGGCTTTGTGTTGAACTACAACATGCAAGGGATGAACAAGTCACCCGACGAGTTGTTCGCGATGCTGAAAGTCGCAGAGTGAGAACTCCGTAAAGAACATCAAGTGTTGATGGTGAATAAGACCACTAGTTTCAAGAGAAACGGCAAAGGAAAGAAGGGTAATTCAAAGAAGAGCGGCAAACCTGTTGTCAATCCGACGAAGAAACCCAAAGCTGGACCTAAGCCTGAAACGGAGTGCTATTATTGCAAGGGTATGGGTCACTAGAAGCACAACTGCCCCAAGTATCTGGCTGATAAGAAGGCGGCCAATGAAAAATCAGGTATATTTGATATACATGTTATTGATGTGTACTTAACCAGCTCTCGTAGTAGTGCGTGGGTATTCGATACCGGTTCTGTTGCTCATATTTGCAACTCGAAACAGGAACTGCAGAATAAGCGAAGGCTGGCCAAGGATGAAGTGACGATGCGCGTGGGAAGTGGTTCCAAGGTTGATGCAATCGCCGTCGGCACAGTTTCACTTCAGTTACCATCAAGATTAGTTATGAACTTAAATAATTGTTATTTAGTGCCTGCGTTAAGCATGAACATTATATCTGGATCTTGTTTATTGCGAGACGGTTACTCATTTAAGTCAGAGAATAATGGTTGTTCTATTTCTATGAGTAATATCTTTTATGGTCATGCACCCAATGTGAGAGGATTGTTCATATTGAATCTTGATAGTGATAGTACACATATAGATAACATTGAGACCAAAAGAGTTAGAGTTAACAATGATAGCGCCACGTTTTTGTGGCACTGCCGCTTAGGTCATATTGGTGTAAAGCGCATGAAAAAACCTCATACCGATGGACTTTTGGAGTCACTTGACACATGCGAACCAAGCCTCATGGGCAAGATGACTAAAACTCCGTTCTCCGGAACAATGGAGCGTGCAAGTGACTTGTTGGAAATCATACATACCGATGTGTGTGGTCCGATGAGCGTAGAGGCACGTGGCGGATGTCGTTATTTTCTCACCTTCACTGACGATTTGAGTAGATATGGTTATGTCTACTTAATGAAGCACAAGTGTGAAACATTTGAAAAGTTGAAGCAATTTTAGAGTGAAGTTGAAAATCATCGCAACAAGAAGATCAACTTCCTACGGTCTGATCGTGGGGGTGAATATCTGAGTTTCGAGTTTGGTGCTCACTTAAGACAATGTGGAATTGTTTCACAGTTGACACCGCCTGGAACACCACAGCGTAATGGTGTGTCCGAACGTCGTAATCGTACTTTATTAGAGATGGTGCGATCTATGATGTCTCTTACCGATTTGCCGTTATCGTTTTGGGGTTATGCATTAGACAGAGCTGCATTCACTTTAAATAGGGCACCATCAAAATCCGTTGAGACGACACCATACGAACTGTGGTATGGAAAAAGGCCAAAGTTGTCGTTTCTTAAAGTTTGGGGATGTGATGCTTATGTCAAAAAGCTTTAGCCTGAAAAGCTGGAACCCAAAGCGGAAAAGTGCATCTTCATAGGTTACCCGAAAGAGATAGTTGGGTACACCTTCTATCTGAAATCCGAGGGCAAAGTGTTTGTTGCTAAAAATGGAGCTTTTCTCGAGAAGGAGTTTCTCTTGAGAGAATTGAGTGGGAGGAAGATAGAACTTGATGAAGTTGTCGAACCTCTCATCCCTCTAGATGGTGGCGCAGGGCAAGGGGAAACCTCTGTCGTTGCGACGCCGGTTGAGGAGGAAGTTAATGATGATGATCATGAAACTCCGGTTCAAGTTCCTGTCGAACCACGCAGGTCGACGAGACCACGTGCTGCTCCAGAGTGGTACGGTAATCCCGTCATGTCAATCGTGTTGTTAGACAACAATGAACCTGCAAATTATGAAGAAGCAATGGTGGGCCCAGATTCCAACAAATGGCTAGAGGCCATGAAATCCGAGATAGGATCCATGTATGAGAACAAAGTATGGACTTTGGAAGTACTACCTGAGGGCCGCAAGGCTATTCAGAACAAATGGATCTTTAAGAAGAAGACGGACGCTGACGGCAATGTGACCGTTTATAAAGCTTGACTTGTGGCAAAGGGTTTTTCACAAATTCAAGGAGTTGACTACGATGAGACATTCTCACCCATGGCAATGCTTAAGTCCGTCAGAATCATGCTAGCAATAGCTGCATTTTTCGATTATGAAATCTGACAGATGGATGTCAAAACGGCGTTCCTTAACGGTTTCCTTAAGGAAGAGTTGTATATGATGTAACCCAAAGGTTTCGTCGATCCTAAGAATGTTGACAAGGTGTGCAAGCTCCAACGATCCATTTATGGGCTGGTGCAAGCATCTCGGAGTTGGAACAAACGCTTTGATGAGGTGATCAAAGCATTTGGGTTTATACAAGTGGTTGGAGAATCTTGTATTTACAAGAAAGTGAGTGGGAGCTCTGTGGCGTTTCTAATATTATATGTGGATGACATATTGCTATTTGGAAACAACGTAGAGTTTTTGGAGAGCATAAAGGATTACTTGAATAAAAGTTTCTCAATGAAGGACCTAGGAGAAGTTGCTTACATTCTAGGCATTAAGATCTACAGGGATAGATCGAAACGCCTGATAGGACTTTCACAAAGCACATACCTTGATAAAGTATTGAAGAGGTTCAAAATGGAACAGTCCAAGAAAGGGTTCTTGCCAGTTTTACAAGGTACGAGATTGAGTAAGACTCAGTGCCTAGCAACTGATGAGGATAGAGAGCATATGAGCACCGTCCCCTATGCTTCAGCCATAGGTTCTATCATGTATGCAATGCTGTGCACTAGACCGAACGTTAGCTTGGCCATAAGTATGGCAGGCAGGTTCCAGAGTAATCCAGGAGTGGATCACTGGACGGTGGTCAAGAATATCCTAAAGTACCTGAAAAGCACTAAGGAGATGTTTCTCGTGTATGGAGGTGACGAAGAGCTCGCCGTAAAGGGTTACGTCGATGCAAGCTTTGACACAGATCCGGACGACTCTAAGTCGCAGACCGGATACATATTTATTCTTAATGGGGGTGCGGTAAGCTGGTGCAGTTCCAAGCAAAGCGTCGTAGCAGATTCTACATGTGAAGCGGAGTACATGGCTGCCTCTGAGGCGGCTAAGGAGGGTGTTTGGATGAAGCAGTTCATGACGGATCTTGGAGTAGTGCCAAGCGCACTGAATCCAATAACCTTGTTCTGTGACAACACGGGTGCCATTGCCCTAGCAAAGGAACCACGGTTTCACAAGAAGTCCACACACATCAAACGATGCTTCAACCTCATCCGCGACTACGTCGAAGGGGAGGACGTAAATATATGCAAAGTGCACACGGATCTGAATGTAGCAGACCCGCTCACTAAACCTCTTCCACGGGCAAAGCATGATCAACACCAGAACTGTATGGAAGTTAGATTTATTACAATGTAATTCGCATGATGATGTGAGGGCTAGATTATTGACTTTATTGCAAGTGGGAGACTCTTGGAATTATGCCCTAGAGGCAATAATAAATGTAGTTATTATTATAATTCCTGTATCAAGAAATCGTTTATTATCCATGCTATAATTGTATTGAATGAAGACTTATATACATGTTTGGATACATAGACAAAACACTGTCCCTAGCAAGCCTATAGTTGGCTAGCCAGTTGATCAAAGATAGTCAGGGTCTTCTGATTATGAACAAGGTGTTGTTGCTTGATAACTGGATCACATCATTAGGAGAATCACGTGATGGACTAGACCCAAACTAATGGACGCAGCATATTGATCATGTCATGTTGTTGCTACTGTTTTCTGCGTGTCAAGTATTTGTTCCTATGACCATGAGATCATATAACTCACTGACACCGGAGGAATTCTTTGTGTGTATCAAACGTCGCAACGTAACTGGGTGACTATAAAGATGCTCTACAGGTATCTACGAAGGTGTTCGTTGAGTTAGTATGGATCGAGACTGGGATTTGTCACTCCGTGTGACGAAGACGTATCTCGGGGCCCACTCGGTAGTACAACATCAAACACAAGCCTTGCAAGCAATGTGACTTAGTGTAAGTTGCGGGATCTTGTATTACGGAACGAGTAAAGAGACTTGTCGGTAAACAAGATTGAAATAGGTATGCGGATACTGACGATCGAATCTCGGGCAAGTAACATACCGAAGGACAAAGGGAATAACAAACGGGATTATATGAATCCTTGGCACTGAGGTTCAAACGATAAGATCTTCGTAGAATATGTGGGATCCAATATGGGCATCCAGGTCCCGCTATTGGATATTGACCGAGGAGTCACTCGGGTCATGTCTACATAGTTCTCGAACCCGCAGGGTCTGCACACTTAAGGTTCGACGTTGTTTTATGCGTATTTGAGTTATATGGTTGGTTACTGAATGTTGTTCGGAGTCCCGGATGAGATCACGGCGTCACGAGGGTTTTCGGAATGGTCTGGAAACGACCATTGAAACGTTTCCCCAAAAGGCCAACATGGCCATGTTAAATTCCTTGAGATTGGGAATCCCCAAACCTTGAAATTCTTTCTTTCTAGAGACTAGCCCCCAATTAGCCAAATGGTATCTCTGCTGATCACCCGTGTTACCCCCAAAAAAATGAGTCATTTGTGAATTGATTACATTAATAGCCCATTTGGGGAATTTGATTATGGATATAAGATAGGTAGAAATGCTAATAATACAGGCACATAACAAAATTATTTCCCCTCTATAGGTGAGAAATCTCCCCATCCATCCTAAGATGTTTTTAATGATCCTATCAATAATAGGGTGCAGATCTTTTTCTCTCTAGTTTTCATAGTGCAAAGGCACACCAAGATATTTGATAGGAAAAGTACCCAATTTACTACAAAAAATTGGGCAAATTCTATGGTAATATCTTCTTCCACATTAATGGTCATAAGATAACTCTTATGAAAGTTGATTTTCATGCTTGAGAGGTTTTCAAAACAAGATAAAAGCCATTTAAAATTCCTATCCTTTTCAAGAGAGTTCTCTAAGAAGAGGATATTGTCGTCCACATATTGCAAACTAACCACAACCCATGGAATGACCACAGGCAAAAGCCGCACAATCAAACATTGGGTAGTTTGCTTTTGTAACATTTTAGTAAAAATATCAACTACTAGATTAAATAAGAGAGGTGAAAAGGGACCCTCCTATTTGAGACCCCCCCAAGTGGGGGCCTACAGTATCATTAATATTCACAATAAAAGTGTTGTTAACTAGATTACTTTTAATCCAAGATATCCATTTGTGCCCAAATCCTCTAGAGTGTAGCATTTCAATTAAAACCTCCCAACTAAATCTATCATATAGTTTTTCATTATCAAGCTTGAGAACTAAAGTATGTGAGTCTGATTTCTTAACCTCATGGACGACCTCATGGGCCATAAATACTCTTTCAGAAATATATCTGCCTTCAATAAAGGTTGTTTGATTTGAGGAAATGAACCTGTGACCAATAGGGGAAACTCTATTGGTCACTGATTTAGAGAGAAAAAATATACTACAATTATTCAAACTAGTAGGTCTGTATTTTTCATATCTTGTGCATTAGTCTGTTTAGGATTTAGCACAATTAAAACAAGGTTTAATTTATGTATGTCAAAGGTACCAGCTTCAACTAATAGGTCTCTCTCATGCAATGACGAGTAAATAAACACTCATCATGAGAATAACCAGCTTAGCATGGACGATATTGACCACCCCGATCGCTCCATGAGTGGTACGGGCACACAAAACATATGTTTATTTGAAAGTTTTAGAGGTGGTACATGCAAATTTACTTAGAATGGCAATGAAATACCATATATAGGTAGGTATGGTGGACTCTCATGAAAGAAACTTGGCTCAAGAATTTTGATGCACAAGTACTATCTCTACTTAGTACAAAAATTTGGCTAGCAAAATGTTCTAAACAAGCACCACATGTTGGAGGATCCATAACAATATAACTTCTATGCGAATATACCCAAAGATAACCATTATGTTGTCTTCCTTGTACAACTTCAACAATTTTATCAAGGTTGAAAAATTAATGGGTATTCACAATCATAAAAGATGTCCAAGATAATATATTTGTAGTCAAAAGTTCTCTTTCTTATACTGATCATTCATGAATTGCTTGTATGACAAATATTGTGATTGTCAAACTTCTATAGATTTTACTTTCTAAACCAGATGTGAAACTACTGCGAAGCATAAAGTGTTGGAATTATGCCCTAGAGGCAATAATAAATATAGTTATTATTATAATTCCTGTATCAAGATAATCGTTTATTATCCATGCTATAATTGTATTGAATGAAGACTTATATACATGTGTGGATACATAGACAAAACACTGTCCCTAACAAGCCTCTAGTTGGCTAGCCAGTTGATCAAAGATAGTCAGGGTCTTCTGATTATGAACAAGGTGTTGTTTCTTGATAACTGGATCACGTCATTAGGAGAATCACGTGATGGACTAGACCCAAACTAATGGACGTAGCATATTGATCGTGTCATTTTGTTGCTAATGTTTTCTGCGTGTCAAGTATTTGTTCCTATGACCATGAGATCATATAACTCACTGACACCGGAGGAATGCTTTGTGTGTATCAAACGTCGCAACGTAACTGGGTGACTATAAAGATGCTCTACAGGTATCTCCGAAGGTGTTCGTTGAGTTAGTATGGATCGAGACTGGGATTTGTCACTCCGTGTGACGGAGAGGTATCTCGGGGCCCACTCGGTAATACAACATCATACACAAGCCTTGCAAGCAATGTGACTTAGTGTAAGTTGCGGGATCTTGTATTACGGAACGAGTAAAGAGACTTGTCGGTAAACGAGATTGAAATAGGTATGCACATACTGACGATCGAATCTCAGGCAAGTAACATAACGAAGGACAAAGGGAATAACATACGGGATTATATGAATCCTTGGCACTGAGGTTCAAACGATAAGATCTTCATAGAATATGTGGGATCCAATATGGGCATCCAGGTCCCACTATTGGATATGGACCGAGGAGTCACTCGGGTCATGTCTACATAGTTCTCGAACCCGCAGGGTCTGCACACTTAAGGTTCGACGTTGTTTTATGCGTATTTGAGTTATATGGTTGGTTACTGAATGTTGTTCGGAGTCCCGGATGAGATCACGAACGTCACGAGGGTTTCCGGAATGGTCCGAAAACGAAGATTGATATATAGGATGACCTCATTTGATTACTGGAAGGTTTTCGGAGTTATCGGGAATGTACCCGGAATGACGAATGGGTTCCGGGTGTTCACCGGGGGGGGGGGGCAACCCACCCCGGGGAAGTCCATAGGCCTTTGGGGTGGCGCACCAGCCCTTAGTGGGCTGGTGGGACAGCCCAAGAAGGCCCTATGCGCCATAGGAAGAAAATCAAAGAGAAAAAAAAGAGGAGGTGGGAAAAGGGGGAAGGACTCCTCCTTCCAAACCTAGTTGGATTCGGTTTGGAAGGGGAGGACTCCCCCCCTTGGCTCGGCCGAACCCCTTGAGGGTCCTTGGACCCCAAGGCAGGGCTCCCCCTCTTCCCCCTATATATACGGAGGTTTTAGGGCTGATTTGAGACAACTTTGCCACGGCAGCCCGACCACATATCTCCACGGTTTTACCTCTAGATCGCGTTTCTGCGGAGCTCGGGCGAAGCTCTGCTGAGATTAGATCACCACCAACCTCCGGAGCACTGTCACGCTGCCGGAGAACTCAGCTACCTCTTCGTCTCTCTTGCTGGATCAAGAAGGCCGAGATCATTGTCGAGTTGTACGTGTGCTGAACGCGGAGGTGCCGTCCGTTCGGCACTAGATCGTGGGACGGATCGCGGGACGGTTCGCGGGGCGGATCGAGGGACGTGAGGACGTTCCATTACATCAACCGCGTTTCTTAATGCTTCTGTTGTGCGATCTACAAGGGTACTTAGATCGAATATCCCCTCTCGTAGATGGACATCACCATGATAGGTCTTCGTGCGCGTAGGAAATTTTTTGTTTCCCATGCGACGTTCCCCAACATTCCCACATAAAAATAAACAACCGAGTGCAGAGGTATACTCAGTGGCGTGGCCTCCGAGTGAACGTCATGTGCGACTTCCTCGAGACTCAGTAATGTAGAAACGATTATTTAATAGAATGCAGTCTGTGAAAAATGACTTAGCTGCCTGACGACGCGCGGGGCGGTCGAGCGAAGTAGACACGTCCAGCTGAGTGGCGACGTGTTGGGCGGTCAAGCGATGAAGACGCGTCTAGCTGAGTGGCGACACGTGGGGCGGCTGAGTGACGACGCGCAGAGCATCCAGGTGACGAAGGAGCCTCCAGCCGAGTGACGACACGCGAAGCTGCCGAGTGCTGACGACGGATCTGAGTGAGGGACGGCACGTAGGGCGGCTGAGCGATGATGACGCGTCCGACTGAGTGACAACATGCAGGGCGGCCAAGTGCGGACGATGCGTGTCCGACTGAGCGACGGTGCGCAGAGCGGTCGAGTGATGACGACGCGTCCGACTGAGCGACGGTGCGTAGAGCGGTCGAGTGATGACGACGCGTCCGTCCGAGCGACGATATGTAGGGCCGCCGAGTGATGACCACGAGTTCGACTGAGTGACGGCGCACGGGGCGGTCGAGTGCTGACGACGGATCCGAGCGAGCGATAGCATGTAGGACGACCGAGTCACTGCATGTTGGTCATCTGTATGCAAAATTCATCTCGACAAAGCGGTGTCATGTAAGTTAGTAGCAAGCATAGCTACAAATATTTTTGTTTCTGTTCGATTCTATTTTTGGGATTACGGACCTCACATAATCTGGTTATGCATGATGACGGATAATTAAGGCATACCCATGATGACGGGCGGTTATGCATGCATGCATGCACAGTTACCTGATGTGAAAAATGTTTAATTGATGGCACTTAATGAGGCGATTATACCTCGACAAAGCGGTGTCAGCGGAGTTTCCCACTGGTGGGAGCCGTCTTCCGATTTCCTTATTTCCTGCACGCAGTTATGGCTCGAGGAGGTGGCTACCCGGTATTGATAGCGTTGCAAACGATGCTGCGATTTCCTTATTTCCTGTAGGCAGTTATGCCTCGAGGAGGTGGCTACCTGGTATTGATAGCGTTGCAAACGGCGCTGCGATTTCCTTATTTCCTGCAGGCAGTTATGCCTCGAGGAGGTGGCTACCTGATAGTGGGAAACGGCGTTGCGTCATCATCTGCGTCAGCGGTGGTGACGCCGTCTTCATCGCCGGCGGCTTGGACAGCTTGGCGATGGCGACGGTTGTGGCGTTTGCGGGGTTGTAGCCGTCGGCGCCGGCGCCAGTGAGGCATGGCTTCTTGTGGCTGGCACGGTGGCCGCCGAGGGCTTGGAAGGTGGGGAAGCATTTGTTGCAGGTCTTGCACTCGTACACGTAGAAACCGGCCCTGATGCCGTCTGCGGTGGTGGCCGCCTTCGTGTACTTGCGGCTGGTGTACCTCTCCGTCTTGGTCGCCGGCGCCGGCAGAGGGCCGGGCGGAGGAAGCGACGGCGTCCCCTGCCGAGCCTCCTGCGGCACCGTGGCGAGGGCGGGTGGCGGCGGCCTCGAGTCGACGGGCGGCGCGGCGCCCTGGGGGAGGAGGATAAGGCAGTGGGCCATGTCCTCCTCCTCGGTGGTGGTGCTCTTGGAGGAGGACACCGAGGAGCAGGCCACCGGCGGCGTCTGGTGGCGCGGCCTCTTGGTGCGCTTCCGCTCCACGACGGCGCCCGCGTGCTGCTGCAGCCGATCGTCCACGGTCTGCTCCTCCCGAAATAGCACCAGTCTATGCTGGGTGCAGAGCTCGGAGCCTGCTTCATGTCGAGCCTGTGCCTGCACCACGGAGGTCGTTGTCGAGTGGCCGAGAACACGAGACCGGAGTCGACGACATGGAGAATGGTGTCGAAGGCCATGTGTGGAGACGTGATCGGCTTCCTGATCTCATGCCGCTCTTGCTGAAGTTCGATGATTCTTCTTGTATGTGCTTGAATGGATGTTTGTTTCCCTGATGTTTCGTTTGTCTATGAGATGAACGGTACAAAACAAAGATGTTAAATCATGAAGATGAAACTGAATAGAGGGCACGAGCGGGAATCGATCTGCCGCCGGTGGCTGAAGAAATAACCATATGCATCATGGCTCGATAGACGCCACGCCCCACGGTGGGCGCCAAATGTCGTGCTAACCATTCCGACAATAGAAAGAGGGTAGGATAATGGAGCATGATCTATCAAGATGCACATGGGTGACACGGTGGTTTGAGCGAGTTCAGGCCTCTCACAGTGGAGATAACAACCCTACGTCTCGTGCTCCGGAGAGGCTTTCTTTTATCCGTCGTGGACATGAGTTACATGGTGTAGAGAGAGAGCTAGAGCTCGGGGGAAAGAATGAGCCCGAAGGAGGAGAAGAAGAAGATGTCCCCTAGCTAAGTGGAGGGGGTGGGTTATATAGAGTGCGCCACCTCCTCACCTCTTATGTTACAAGATGGGGCATTGATGCCATAATGTCAGCCCACTACAGATGTCTTGCCGACTGTTGGTATTTGCATGACCGAGTGAGTCATACGACCGAGTGGTTGACTGTCATCCGAGTGGATGGAATGTACTTGTCTGAGTGGATCCATACCGAGTGGATTAGATGTTGTCACGACCCAGTAGAAATTTCCCTTGTAGTCCTTAAACTAATAATGAGGTGCCCTTGGGTAGGACATATTGGTCAGACCTATGACCCTATCCTAGGGCTATATCCCCGTCAAGGGGAAACCCCTGTTGTTGCAACGCCGGTTGAGGAGGAAGTTAATGACGATGATCATGAAACTCGAGATCAAGTTCCTATCGGACCTCGCAGGTCGACGAGACCACGTACAACTCCAGAGTGGTACGGTAATACCGTCTTATCAATTATGTTGTTAGACAACAATGAGCCTACGAATTATGAAGAAGCAATGGTGGGCCCGGATTCCAACAAATGGCTGGAGGCCATGAAGTCCGAGATAGGATCCATGCATGAAAACAAAGTGTGGACTTTGGAAGTACTACCTAAGGGCCGCAAGGCTATTCAGAACAAATGGATCTTTAAGAAGAAGACGGAAGCTGGCGGTAATGTGACCGTTTATAAAGCTCGACTTGTGGCAAAGGGTTTTTCACAAGTTCAAGGAGTTAACTACGATGAGACATTCTCACCCGTAGCGATGCTTAAGTCTGTCAGAATCATGTTAGCAATAGCTGCATTTTTCGATTATGAAATCTGGCAGATGGATGTCAAAACGGCATTCCTTAACGGTTTCCTTAAGGAAGAGTTGTATATGATGCAACCCGAAGGTTTTATCGATCCTAAAAATGCTAACAAAGTGTGCAAGCTCCAGCGATCCATTTATGGGCTGGTGCAAGCATCTCGGAGTTGGAATAAATGCTTTGATGAGGTGATCAAAGCATTTCGGTTTATACAAGTGGTTGGAGAATCTTGTATTTACAAGAAAGTGAGTGGGAGCTCTGTGGCGTTTCTAATATTATATGTGGATGACATATTGCTGAGTGGAAACAACGTGGAGTTTTTGGAGAGCATAAAGGATTACTTGAATAAAAGTTTCTCTATGAATGACCTAGGAGAAGCTGCTTACATTCTAGGCATTAAGATCTATAGAGATAGATCGAAACGCGTGATAGGACTTTCACAAAGTACATACCTTGATAAAGTTTTGAAGAGGTTCAAAATGGAACAGTCCAAGAAGGGGTTCTTGCCAGTTTTACAAGGTACGAGATTGAGTAAGACTCAGTGCCCATCAACTCATAAAGATAGAGAGCATATGAGCACCGTCCCCTATGCTTCAGCCATAGGTTCTATCATGTATGCAATGTTGTGCACTAGACCGGACGTTAGCCTGACCATAAGTATGGCAGGCAGGTTCTAGAGTAATCCAGGTTTGGATCACTGGACGGCGGTCAAGAATATCCTGAAGTACCTGAAAAGGACTAAGGAGATGTTTCTCGTGTATGGAGGTGACGAAGAGCTCGCCGTAAAAGGTTACGTCGATGCAAGCTTTGACACAGATCCGGACGACTCTAAGTCGCAGACCGGATACGTATTTATTCTTAATGGTGGTGCGGTAAGCTGGTGCAGTTCCAAGCAAAGCATCGTACCTGATTCTACATGTGAAGCGGAGTACATGGCTGCCTCAAAGGCGGCTAAGGAGGGTGTGTGGATGAAGTAGTTCATGACGGATCTTGGAGTGGTGCCAAGCGCACTGAATCCAATAACCTTGTTCTGTGACAACACGAGTGCCATTGCCTTAGCAAAGGAACCACGGTTTCACAAGAAGGCCAGACACATCAAATGATGCTTCAGCCTCATCCGCGACTAAGTCGAAGGGTAGGACGTAAATATATGCAAAGTGCACACGGATCTGAATGTAGCAAACCCGTTGACTAAACCTCTTCCACGGGCAAAGCATGATCAACACGAGAACTGTATGGGTGTTAGATTTATTACAATGCAATTCGCATGGTGATGTGAGGGCTAGATTATTGACTCTAGTGCAAGTGGGAGACTGTTGGAATTATGCCCTAGAAGCAATGATAAATAAGTTATTATTATAATTCCTGTATCAAGATAATCGTTTATTATCCATGCTATAATTGTGTTGAATGAAGACTTAGATACATGTGTGGATACATAGACAAAACACTGTCCCTATCAAGCCTCTAGTTGGCTAACCAGTTGATCAAGGATAGTCTGGGTGTTCTAACTATGTACAAGGTGTTGTTGCTTGATAACTGGATCACATCATTGGGAGAATCAAGTGATGGACTAGACCCAAACTAATAGACGTAGCATGTCGATCGTGTCGTTTTGTTGCTACTATTTTCTGCGTGTCAAGTATTTATTCCTATGACCATGAGATCATATAACTCATTGACTCCGGAGGAATACTTTGTGTGTATCAAACGTCACAACGTAACTGGGTGGCAATAAAGATCCTCTACAGGTATCTCCGAAGGTGTTTGTTGAGTTAGTATGGATCAAGACTGGGATTTCTCACTTCGTATGACGGAGAGGTATCTCGGGGCCCACTCGGTAATACAACATCACACACAAGCCTTGCAAGCAATGTGACTTAGTGTAAGTTGAGGGATCTTGTATTATGGAACGAGTAAAGAGACTTGCCAGTAAACGAGATTGAAATCGGTATGCGGATAGTGACGATCGAATCTCGGGCAAGTAACATACCGAAGGACAAAGGGAATGACATACAGGATTATATGAATCCTTGGCACTGAGGTTCAAAAGATAAGATCTTCGTAGAATATGTAGGATCCAATATGGGCATCCAGGTCCCGCTTTTGAATATTGACCGAGGAGTCCCTCGGGTCATGTCTACATAGTTCTCGAACCCGCACGATTTGCACACTTAAGCTTCGACATTGTTTTATGCGTATTTGAGTTATATGGTTGGTTACCGAATGTTGTTCGGAGTCCCGGATTAGATCATGGACGTCACGAGGGTTTCTGGAATGGTCCGGAGACGAAGATTGATATATAGGATGACCTCATTTGATTACCGGAAGGTTTTCATAATTACCGGGAATGTACCGGGAATGACGAATGGGTTCCGGATGTTCACCGGGGGGGGCAGCCCACCCCGGGGAAGCCCATAGGCCTTAGGGGTGCCGCACCAGCCCTTAGTGGGCTTGTGGGAAAGCCCAGAGAGGCCCCTGCGCAGGGAGGTAAGAAAATCAAAGAGAAAGAATAAAAAGAGGAAGTGGGAAGGAAGGGAAGGACTACACCTTCGAGTGCAAGTTGGACTAGGATTGGAGGAGGACTCCTCCTCCCCCCCTTAGGCCGAACCCCTTGGGGCTCCTTTAGCCCCAAGGCAAGGCCCCTCCCCTCCAACCTATATATACGGAGGTTTTAGGGCTGATTTGAGACAACTTTTCCACGGCAGCCCGACCACATACCTCCACGGTTTTTCCTCTAGATCGCGTTACTACGGAGCTCGGGCGGAGCCCTGCTGAGATTAGATCACCACCAACCTCCGGAGCGCCGTCACGCTGCCGGAGAACTCATCTACCTCTCCATCTCTCTTGCTGTATCAAGAAGGCCGAGATCATCGTCAAGCTGTACGTGTGCTGAACGCGGAGGTGCCGTCCGTTCGGCACTAGATCGGAGTGGATCGTGGGACGGATCGCGGGACGGTTCGTGTGACGGTTCGCGGCAGATCGAGGGATGTGAGGACGTTCCACTACATTAAACTAGGTGATCCCAGTGTCCCCACTATACCTTGCTCCATTAAAGGCAACTACGTTAGAACTGCGTTATGCGATCTTGGAGCGAGTGTTACTGTTATGCCTCTCTCTCTTTATCGTAGGCTTGCACTGGATAAGTTGACACCCACTGAAATCTCTCTGCAAATGGCCGACAAATCAACTCCTTTCCCTATCGGCATTTGCGAGGACGTGCCTGTTGTGGTTGCTAACACCACTATCTTAACAGACTTTGTTTTCTTGGATATTCCCGAGGACGATGCCATGGCTGTCATCCTCGGGAGAGCCTTTTTAAACACCGCAGGGGCTGTTATAGATTGCAACAAAGGCAATGTAACTTTCCATGTCAACGGTAATGAGCATACGGTGCACTTTCCGAAGAAACAATATCGAGTACATTGCATCAATGCTATCGAAAAGACTTCATCGATTATTATTGGGAGCTTTGAATGCCCTATTCCTCGTATCAAGATGAAGTATGATTTGCTTGTTGGGGAAATACACATCCCCATTGAGGTGACCTAGTGACTATTCGAAAATTCTATGTTCTCTTTTTCGATTCGAAAAAGTTTGTCAAAGAGACTTGATCAACCTCATTGACGGATTTCTTTCGATGGCCATGAGATGGATGAATCGAGGAGTCACGAACCTCTATTCCAAGATTTCACCTTAGGTTGCTTAGAAGAAAAATGATAGATTTAGTATAGTTTTCCCTATTTTCTGTTTTAGCGTCCGGTAGAAAAGTAACCCGAAAATAAAAGTTCTCCCAACGTTCTAAAAATCAAGTATGATTTTTTCTGGATTTTTTGAAAAATACTAGGACAAAGAGTCTGTCTGGGGGCCACACCAGTGGGCCACAATCCCTAGGGGCGCGGGCACCCCCTGGCCGTGCCACACAGGCTTGTGGGGCCCACAAGCAACCCCTCCACTCATTCTTGCTCTCATCCGCTTCTCCTACCTCCAAAAAAATCGTTTCGCAGCTCAAACCCGTGTTCATGCACCTCTTGCTCGGATTTTCGATCTCTTTGCTCAAATCACCGTTCTCCGAACTGTTTTGGGGAAATTACTCCTTGGTAAGTGACTCCTCCATTGGTCCAGTTAGTTTTTGCTCCAGTGCCTTACACTCCGCGTATTTTTGCTGCCTTGGTGACCATGTTCTTGAGCTTTGCATGCTAATTCTAGTTGGTCCCAAGTAGTTTTGATGCGTAATATGGTATTTAGTCACTTGTGGGAGTAGTTGCTACGAGTTTCATTGAGCCCTATTCACTTTTCCTAAGAATCACAAAAAATTTCAGAAATTTTCAGAGATAGAAAAGGGGAAACATGAGGAGGTTCTTAAGAGGCTCGTCAAGCCGTGACCCCAAGGATGATGGGACTGAGAAGAAGCCCAAGTATATGGTCCCTCGAGTCGCAGAAGTTCGAGCGTGCGAGTGGCCAAGCGACGTGTTCTTACGCGCCGCTGGAATTTATGAGGACTTTTATCACTTGGTGGAGAACACATGACTTACCGCCTTCGTTGAAGATAAGTGTCCGTAATACCTCCTCCTCACTAATATCTTCGTACAAAGCTTTAACTTCTATCCGAGGAAGAATCCTCCTGTGCTTGAGTTCAAACTTTATGATATCCCCCAGCGCATGTCACTCCAGGATTTTTGCAATGTTTGCAAATTGCCTTACGTTGGGGATATTCATGAACCTCGTCCACGGGACTTGGAAGCTTTCATCGGTACAATTGCTGTAGGAGAGGAGAGAGGAGTGTCTTGTGCTAGAGCTGCTAGCATACATTTTCCCATGCGTCGGTACTTCTCACTATTTGTGGGTAAATGTTTGATTGGCCGTGGGAAAGCTGGGTCCCTTAGCTCCCCAGATCTTGTGGTCTTGCGCGAAGCCTTTTATAAAGATAAAACTTATAGCTTGGGCGCTATAGTAGCTCAACGGTTGAACCTGAACCGTTCTAAAGGTGTTGTCTATGGAGGTATCTATGCTACCCATCTTGCCAGACACTTTGAGATACCCATTAGACTAGAGGAGGAAGAAGAGGTTCTTCTTCCCGAGAGATATCTAGATTATGATAGCATGGTTCGCCATGAATTTCTTGATAGAGATATAAATAGAAGGATGATTTATAACCTGGTATTTAGTCAGGGTACTCGTGAGACTATTACTTTGCCTGCTCCTTCTTTGTTCAATCTTCATGCAGGCAGGTACACTATTATGCCCTCGGACATCTACGCATATTGGGGCTTAGCCCAACCACAGGTGCCCGTGCCTGAGCCGCCAGTCGAGTACTAGACGTGAGTTTATCAGTGGGAGTCAGAGGAGCTCACATAGCAGTGGCATCCTCAGTCCACTCCGGAGTACCCCGGAGCTGGTTATTTCCCTCCTTGGGAGTAGACCAACTTAGGCCAAAAGCCTAAGCTTGGCGGAGTACGTGTTCTCACCGACTTTACATTCTTGCTTATGCTTTCACTTTGTTCGTCGGTGTTCACACTTTGCCACTGTATCATCCATGCTAGTTTATTTTCTTTTTCTCGTTTTCTTTTCGTGTGTCTGTCTAGTTTGAGAAAAAGCAAAAAGATTTTCTTTTTCTTCTTTTGCTTGTTGGGAGCTTTACCGTGTAGATAGTTTTCTTTTTCTTTGGGTCAAGGTAGAAGACCATGGTTACAATGTTTAGCGGCTCTTGCATACATACCTGTTTAGCTTTCAAAGAGCCATATTACTTTGTCTTCTCCGTTGTGTTTGCCTGCAGATTCCAGGTTTAGTCCAATGCACGAGCACTCTTATTATTGTTCACATCGTTCGGTCGTGCAAGTGAAAGGCAATAATGACGATTTATGATGAAGCGACTGAGCCTAGAAAAGTTGGTATATACTCGATCTATTTTGTTTTTGTAATTATGACTAGCTCACCATGCCTGATTCAGCTTTGTAGTGAGAGAAACATGTTTGCAATGACAACTAAGAGATCAAAGTTGCTTATGCCATGCTTATTTCACTAGGACCTTATAATGGTTTGTCTTGGTTGCCAACATGAATGTTGAGATGACTATGATGTAGTATGATAGGATGGTATCCTCCTTTGAATGTTTCAAGTGGCTTGATTTGGCGCATGTTCACACATGTAGTTGAAACAGAATCAACATAGCCTCTATGATGTTCATGTTCATGGTGATTTATGTCCTATTCATGCTTGCACTCAATGTTAGTTAATCTCAATGCATTTTGATGACTGTTGTCGCTCTCTAGTTGGTCGCTTCCCAGTCTTTTGCTAGCCTTCACTTGTACTAAGCGGGAATACTGCTTGTGCATCCACCTCCCATAATCCCAAAGTTGTGTCATATGAGTCCACCATACCTACCTATGTGCGGTATCTACCTGTCGTTCCAAGTAAATTTGCATGTGCCACTCTCTAAATCTTCAGGAAATAATCTGTTTTGCATGCCCGAACCGCTCATGTGGTGACAGGGGGCTATTGGTATCTTCCATGCTAGGCGTGTTATCCTTGATATGTGTTTATTCACTATCATTCACGAGAAAGGGGCCGGTAATTGGAATTCCTAGTTCCATCCTCAAATCGAAAAGATAATTGCAAACAAAACTCCCCGAGGATTGATGTTGGTATGGACGATACCCGAGGATTCGGTTAGCCGTGGAGTGTGATTGATTGGTGGTGGGGGAGTCAAAACTTTACTTTTCTGTTTGGGAACCGCCTATATCATGTGTAGCGTGGAAGATGTTGAGAACTCTTAGTCATTGTGTTGACAATGAAAGCATGCCACCCAAAATTATTATCTCTGTTTTCAAAGCTTGAGCTCTGGCACCTCTACAAATCAATGCTTCCCTCTGCGAAGGGCCTGTCTATTTATGTTCCTGTTGAGTCATCCTCCTCTTACAAAAGCACCAATTAGAGAGCACCTCTGTCATTTTTATGCTTTGCTTTTAACTGTGTTGAGTATGACTATGACTGGATCTTCATTGCCTTGAATTACAATGTTTAGTCATCCCTTGGTCTTTGAAGGTGCTCTACATTTTTGTTTTGCGGTCTCAGAAAGAGCTAGCGAGATACCATATATTCGTACTGCTTCATGTTGTTTTGATTGAAGTGTTGACGTTTGAGACTTATTATTATTTTCTTGCTAGTTGATTATGCCATTGATATGAGTTTACCGGGATACCTAGATGTCATTTGCTTATGTGGTTTTCTTGTGATCTAGCTCAAATTCTGGTTATGAGTTAGACATAGTTGCAACAACAAGATCAAACAGAGTTCGTCAAAGTTTTTCTTTTGTCTCTTTCAGTTTGTCAACTGAATTGCTTGAGGACAAGCAAGGCTTTAAGCTTGGGGGAGTTGATACGTCTCCGTCGTATCTACTTTTCCGAACTCTTTTGCCCTTGTTTTGACTCTAATTTGCATGATTTGAATGGACCTAACCCGGACTGACGCTGTTTTCAGCAGAATTGCCATGGTGTTGTTTTTGTGCAGAAATAAAAGTTCTCGGAATGTCCTGAAAATTTACGGAGATTTTTTCTGGAATAAAAGAAAAATACATGCGCAAAGCTCCACCGCAGGAGGTGGACCAGGTGGCCACAAGCCCACAGGCTGCGGCCACCCCCCTGGCCGCGCCGTGAGGGATTGTGGGGCCCACGTGGCTCCACCGCCCCCAAACTCAGCTCTATATCTTCCGTCTCGCCCGGAAAAAAAATCAAAGAGAAGGTTTCATCGCGTTTTGCGATACGGAGGTGCCACCACATCCTGTTCTTCATCTGGAGGGCAGATCTGGAGTCCGTTTCGGGCTCCGAAGAGGGGAAATCGTCGCCATCGTCATCATCAACCTTTCTCCATCAACAATTCCATGATGCTCTTCATCGTTCGTGATTAATCTCATCGTAGGCTTGCTCGACGGTGATGAGTTGGATGAGATCTATCATGTAATCGAGTTAGTTTTTGACGGGGATTGATCCCTAGTATCCACTATGTTCTAGATTGATGTTGCTACTACTTGGCTATGCTTAATGCTTGTCACTAGGGCCCGAGTGCCATGATTTCGGATCTGAACCTATTATATTGTCGCCAATATATGTGTGTTTTAGATCCTATCTTGCAAGTTGTAGTCACCTACTATGTGTTATGACCCGGCAACCCCAGAGTGACAATAGCCGGAACCACTCCCGGAGATGACGATAGTATGAGGAGTTCATGTATTCACCGCGTGTTAATGCGTTGGTCCGGTTCTTTATTAAAAGGAGAACCTTAATATCCCGTAGTTTCCATTAGGACCCCGCTGCCACGGGAGGGATGGACAATAGATGTCATGCAAGTTCTTTTCCCTAAGCACGTATGACTACATACAGAATACATGCCTACATTACATTGACAAACGGGAGTTAGTTACATATCTCTCAGTGTTATAGCTGTTACATGATGAATCATATTTGTCACACTCATCCATCACTGATCCACTTCCTACGAGTCTTTTACTACTGGTCCTTGCTTGCTAGCAGTCCACGGCAACGACACTAGAAGAATGTTGTTGATGTGTGTCTGACTTGATGCCTCCGCGGGAACAGAGCTAGAACTGCTCCCAGTTGCTCAACAATTAGCAATTGTCTTGCCATGGCCCACCAGCGTGTGGGTTCGCGACAGTTTTCGTGGGTAGAGTATTCAACCCAAATTTGTTGGTTTGCGAGTCAGGAAGTGAAAGGATACTCTCAAGTTTTAGCAGCTGAATGTGTCAGATTCAACCGCACCTGAAAGATTAGTATCTGCAAGCAAAGTATATGTTGCAAAGTAGTATGATAGCAACGGTGCCAGAAACGATCTATTGACGACAGACTATTCCTAACTGTTGTATCAATGACGCCAGTAAGTTGCCCGTGGACGGGAAATATTCTTTCCCGTCAACGTCGAGCGAAAAAGTATTGTAGCACGTAGCAGCAGTGTAACGAGTAACAGCAGTGGCAAGGAACAACAGTAGTGACAACAGTAGCAAGTAGCAATAGTAGCAAGTAATAGCAGTAGCAAGTAGCAACAATAGTGACAGCAGTAGCAAGTAGCAACAGGAGTAACAGCAGCAGCAAGGCAAAACAAGTAACATCAGCAGTGGGACAAACTCGTAGGCAATGGGTCGGTGATTCGTTTGGATGACATTCATCATGCAATAGTTATAACACGGAGAGATATGTGGCTAGCTCCCGTTCGTCAATGTGATGTAGGCATGCATTCCGTGTGTAGTCATACGTGCTTAGGGAAAAGAACTTGCATGACATCTATTGTTCATCCCTCCCATGGCAGCGGGGTCCAATAGGATACTACGGGATATTAAGGTTCTCCTTTTAATAAAGAACCGGAACAACGCATTAGCACTTGGTGAACACATGAACTCCTCAAACAATGGTCATCACCAGGAGTGGTTCCGGTTATTGTCACTCCGGGGTTGCCGGGTCATAACACATAGTAGTTAACTACAACTTGCAAGATCGGATCTAAAACACACATATATTGGTGACAACATAATAATTTCAGATCTGAAATCATGGCACTCGGGCCCTAGTGACAAGCATTAAGCACTGCAAAGTAGTAGCAACATCAATCTCAGAACATAGTGGATACTAGGGATCAATCCCCGTCAAAACTAAGTCGATTACATGATAGATCTCATCCTACTCATCACCGCCCAGGGAGCCTACGAATGGATTACTCATGAACGATGGAGAGCTTCATGGAATTGGAGAGGGAAGAAGGTTGATGATGACGATGGCGACGATTTCCCTTCTCCGGAGCCCAAAACGGACTCCAGATCTGCCCTCCAGATGAAGAACAGGATGTGGCGGCGCCTCCGTATCGCAACCGCGATGAAATATTCTCTCCTGATTTTTTTCTGGACGAAAATGAAATTATAGAGCTGGAGTTGGGGGCGGCAGACCCACGTGGGCCCCACAAGCTTGGTTGCCGCGGCCAGGGGGGCGCGGCAAAAGGGCTTGTGGCCCACTGTCCCATCCCTTCCGGTGGATATTTGCGCAGGTATTTTTCATATTTTCCAGAAATATTCTCCGTAAATTTTCAGGACGTTCCGAGAACTTTCATTTCTGCACAAAAATAACACCATGGCAATTCTCCTGAAAACAGCGTCAATCGGGGTTAGTTCCATTCAAATCATGCAAATTAGAGTCCAAAACAAGGGCAAAAGAGCTTGGAAAAGTAGATACGATGGAGACGTATCAACTCCCCCAAGCTTAAACCTTGCTTGTCGTCAAGCAACTCAGTTGACAAACTGAAAGAGAAACAAAAACTTTGACAAACTGAAAGAGATCACAAGTTAACCACATAAGCAAGTGACACAAAGGTCTCACGGTAAACTAATATCAATGGCATAATCAGCTAGCGAGCAAATAATAATGAGTTTTAGATACCAACAATTCAATCAAAACAAGCATGAAGCAATATGAATAGGTGGTATATCGCTAGCTCTTTCTGAGACCGCAAAACATAAATGCAGAGCACTTCCAAAGATCAAGGGATGACTAAACATTGTAATTCATAGCAACGAAGATCCAGTCATAGTCATACTCAATATCAATGAAAAGCAAAGCATAAAAATGAGAGAGGTGCTCTCTAATTGGTGCTTAAATAAGAGGAGGATGACTCAACAGGCAAAAAAATAGACAGACCCTTCGCAGAGGGAAGCATTGATTTGCAGAGGTGCCAGAGCTCAAGCTTTGAAAACAGAGATAATAATTTCGGGTGGCATGCTCTCATTGTCAACGCAATGACTAAGAGTTCTCAATATCTTCCACGCTACTCATGCTATAGGCGGTTCCCAAACAAAAAAAAGTAAAGTTTTAACTCTCCCACCACCAATCAATCACACTCCATGGCTAGCCGAATCCTCGGGTACCGTCCATACTAACATCAATCCGTGGGGAGCCTTGTTTTACAATTATGTTTTCGATTTAAGCGTGGAACTGGGCATTCCAATTACCGGCCCCTTTCTCGTGAATGACAGTGAATAAACACATGTCGAGGATAACACGCCTAACATGGAAGATACCAATAGCCCCCTGTCACCACATCAGCGGTTCGGGCATGCAAAACAGATTATTTCTTGAAGGTTTATAGAATGGCACATGCAAATTTACTTGGAACGGCAGGTAAATACCGCAAATAGGTAGGTATGGTGGACTCTCATAAAAAACTTTTGGGTTTATGGAAGTGGATGCACAAGCAATATTCCGCTTAGTACAAGTGAAGGCTAGCAAAAGACTGGGAAGCGACCAACTAGAGAGCGACAACAGTCATCAAGATGCAATGAGTTTGACTAACATTGAGTGCAAGCATGAACATGATATAAATCACCATGAACACGAACATCATAGAAGCTATGTTCATTTTGTTTCAACTACATGCATGAACATGCGCCAAGTCAAGCCACTTGAATCATTCAAAGGAGAATACCATCCTATCATACTACATCATAGTCATCTCAAAATCTATGTTGGCATTCAAGACAAACCATTATAAGCTCCTAGCTAATAAAGCATGGCATCGGAAACTATGATCTCTAAGTTGTCATTGCAAACATGGTTCTCTCACAACAAAGCTGAATCTCGGACGACAAGCTAGTCATATTTACAAAAACAAAGTAGATAGAGTTCATACCAGCTTTTCCAGTATCAGTCACTTCATCATATATCGTCATTATTGCCTTTCACTTGCACGACCGAACGATGTGAACAATAATAAGAGTGCTCGTGCATTGGACTAAGCTGAATCTACAGGCAAACACAAAGGATAAGACAACATAATATGGCTCTTTGAAAGCTAAAAAGGTATGCATGCGAGAGCCACTAAACATTGTAACCAATATCTTCTACCTTGACCTAAAGAAAAAGAAAACTATTTACACGGGAAAGCTCCCAACAAGCAAAAAGAAGAAAGGAAAATCTTTTTGGGTTTTCTCAAAAGGACACAAAACAAGAAAACAAGAAAACGGAAATAAACTAGCATGGATAATACAGTGGCAAAGTGTAAACATCGGCTAACAAGGTGAAAGCATAAGCATGAATGTAAGGTCGGTGAGAACACGTATTCCCCCAAGCTTAGGCTTTTGGCCTAGCTTGGTCTACTCCCAAGGCGGGAAATAACCAGCTCCGGGATACTCTGGAGTGGACTGTGGATGCAACTGCTGTGTGAGCTCCTCTGGCTCCCACTGATAAACTGGCGTGTGGTACTCGA
The DNA here is from genome assembly GCF_904849725.1 of Hordeum vulgare subsp. vulgare. Lineage (NCBI taxonomy): Eukaryota > Viridiplantae > Streptophyta > Magnoliopsida > Poales > Poaceae > Hordeum > Hordeum vulgare. The sequence goes on from NC_058521.1 coordinate 588,769,260, forward strand.
CTGGCGGCTCGGGCACGGGCACCTGTGGTTGGGCAAAGCCCCAATATGCGTAGATGTCCGAGGGCATAATAATGTACCTGCCTGCATGAAGATCAAACAAAGAAGGAGCAGGCAAAGTAATAGTCTCTCGAGTACCCTGACTAAATACCAGGTTATAAATCATCCATCTACTAGCATCTCTATCCAGAAAATCATGGCGAACCATGCTGTCATAATCCAGATATTTCTCAGGAAGAAGCATCTCTTCTTCCTCGCGAAGTCTAATAGGTATCTCAAAGTATCTAGCAAGACGAGTAGCATAGATACCTCCATAGACGACACCTTTGAACTGTTTGTGTTCAACCGCTGAGGTACTATAGCACCTAGGCTATAAGTCTTAGTGCTATAAAGGCCTTCGCGCAAAACCGCAAGGTCTGGAGAGCTAAGTGATCCAGCCTCCCCACGGCCAATCAAACATTTTCCCACAAATAATGAGAAGTACCAAAGCACAGGAAAATGTATGCTAGCAATTCTAGCGCGAGACACTCCTCTCTCCTCTCCAACAGCAATAGTACCTGTGAAATCCTCTAAGTCGAGTGGACGAGGATCTTGAATATCCCAAACATAAGGTAATTTGCAGGCATTGCAAAAATCTTGTAGTGTCATTCACTGGGGATATCGTACAACTTGAACTCAACCATGGGAGGATTCTTCCTCGGATAAAAGTTGAAGCTTTGAACGAAAATATTGGTGAGGAGGAGGTATTGTGAGCACTTATCTTCAACGAACGCGGTAAGACCTGCGTTCTCCACCAAGTAATAAAATTCTTCATAAAGCCCGGCGGCGCGCAAAAATTCATCACTTGGCCACTCGCACGCTCGAACTTCTGTGACTCGAGGAACCACGTACTTGGGGTGGTTCTTCTCATCCTCCTTGGGGTTACGGCTTGAAGATCCTCTCAAGAACCTCCTCATCTTTTTCCTTTTCTAGCTCTGAAAAATTCTGAAATTTTTAGAGACTTCGATAGAAAAGTGAATAAAGATTGACCCAACTCGTAGCAACTACTCCTACTATTGCCTAGAGACCGTAACACGCGCTAAAACTACTTGGGACCAGCTAAAATCAACATTTCAAGCTCAAGAATAGGGTCACCAAGGTAGCAAGAATACGCGAAGGATAAAGCACTAGAGGAAAAACTAATTGACCAATGGAGGAGTCACTTAGCAAGGAGTAATTTCCCCAAAACGGTTCGGAGAATGATGCTTTGAGCAGGGAGATCGAAAATCACACCCAAATAAGCAAGAACACGGGTTTGAGCTGCGAAACGATTTTTTCTGGTGGTAGAGGAAGAGGATGGGAGCTGGAATGAGTGGAGGGGGCCCATGTGGGCTCCACAACCTTGCTTGCCGCGGCTAGGGGGTGGCCGTGGTGACAGGGCTTGTGGCCCACTGGTGTTGCCCCCAGGCCAGCCCTCAGTCCCAGTATTTTTCAAATATTCCAGAAAAAATCATACTAGATTTTCAGGACCATCACAGGACTTTTATTTTCAGGGTATTTTTCGACCGGACGCTAAAACAGAAAACAGGAAAAACTAAACTAAACCTATCATTTTTCTTCTAAGCAAAAGAAAGTGAAAGATTAAAAGAGAGGTATGTGACTCTTTGATTCATCCATTTCATGGTCATCGAAAGAAATCCGTCAATGGGGTTGATCAAATCCTTATGACAAAACTTTCTTGAATCGCAAAAGAGAACGGAGAATTTTCGAATAGCCACTAAGTTACCTCAATGGGGATGTGAATCCCCTCAACAAGCAAATCATACTTCATCTTGACATCAGGAATAGGGCATTCAAAGCTCCCAATAAGAATCGATGAAGTTTTTTCGATAGCTTTGATGCAATGTACTTGATATCGTTTCTTCGGAAAGTGCATGGTATGCTCATTACCGTTGACATGGAAAGTGACATTGCCTTTGTTGCAATCTATAACATCCCCTGCAGTGTTTAAAAAGGGTCTTCCGAGGATGACAGCCAAGGCATCGTCCTCAGGAATATCCAAGATAACAAAGTCTGTTAAGATAGTGGTGTTAGCAACCACAACACGCACATGCTCACAAATGCCGACAGGGAAAGCAGTTGATTTTTCGGCCATTTGCAAAGAGATTTTAGTGGGTGTCAACTTATCAACCTCAAGTCTACGATAAAGAGAAAGAGGCATAACACTAACTCTGGCTCCCAGGTCACATAAGGCAGTTCTTACGTAGTTTCCTTTAATGGAGCAAGGTATAGTGGGCACTCCGGGGTCACCAAGTTTCTTAGGAGTTCCACCTTTGAAAGTGTAATTGGCAAGCATGGTGGAGATCTCAAGATCTGGTATCTTCCGTTTATTGGTCACGATATCTTTCATTTACTTGGCATATGGAGACATTTTGAGCATATCAACTAACCGCATCTGCAGAAACACGGGCCTTATCATTTCAATAAAGCGCTCAAAATCTTCATCATCCTTTTTCTTGGATGGCTTAGGAAGAAAGGGCATAGGTGCTTGCGAATCTTGATAAATTCTCTTAGGATGACCTTCTGAGCTTTAAGTATTTGTTCTACCTGAGTAGTAATCATAGAGGCATGTTTACTCAGAAGCTTCAGATCATTGACATTTCCGTCTACGCAAGCACTTAAATGACTAAGCATACGAGTACTTTGTTCCAAATGTCTGCTAACATAATCATTGAAACTCTGTTGTTTGGCAACAAAGTTGTCAAATTCATCAAAGCATAGGCTAGCAGGTTTATCAAAAGGAATATCACTCTGATCAAACCTACGCAGAGAATTTACTTCCACTACCTGTATCTGGTTATCGAGACCATGGATCTCTTCGATAGGTGGTAGATTTTTGACATCTTGAGATCTAATGCCTTTCTCTTGCATAGATTTCTTGGCTTCTTGCATATCTTCGGGACTAAGGAATAGAATACCTCTTTTCTTCGAAGTTGGCTTAGGAGGTGGTTCGGGAATAGTCCAAGCATTATCGTTGATCTAGATGTTATTCAGTAGGATCTCAGCTTGTTCTACAGTTTGTTCCCTAAAAACACAACCGGCACAACTATCTAGGTGGTCTATAGAAGCATCGGTAAGTCCGTTATAGAAGATATCAAGTATCCCGTTCTTCTTAAGAGGGTGATCAGGCAAAGCATTCTGTAGTTGGACGAGCCTCCACCAAGATTGTGGGAGACTCTCTTCTTTGAGTTGAGCAAAGTTATATATTTCCTGCAAGGCAGCTTGTTTCTTATGGGCAGGGAAATATTTCTCATAGAAGTAATATACCATATCCTGGGGACTACTCACACATCCAGGAGCAAGAGAAGTGAACCAGGCTTTAGCGTCATCCTTTAGAGAGAAAGGAAACAGCTTAAGGATATAGTAGTGGCGGATCTTCTCCTCACTAGTGAAAAGGGTGTCTATATCGTGTAGTTTGGTAAGATGGGTACGACCGTCTCAGACTCATAACCGTGGAAAGGATCAGATTCGACTAGAGAGATTACCTTAGTGTCGACAAAGAATTCATAATCCTTATAGGTGATAAAGATAGGTGAAGTGGCAAACTTTGGGTCGTATTTCATCCTAGCTTTCAGAGATTTTTCCTTCCACTTGAGAAGTAATTTCTCAGCGTCATAGGCATCCTTACACGCAAGAAAATCCTCAGCTATCTCTCCCTCCATAACATAACCCTCAATTTTATCAGGCAATTCATATCCAGGAGAGCTAGATCTACCAGGAGCAAAAGCAAGTTCTATCTCACTAGTATCGGCAGTTTCAGAAGCAACATGAGCATTGGCAGTAACTCTAGCAATATGACATCAAGGAATACCCCTAGTGGCACATCAGGAAAAGTAGTATCTCTAGCAGTATCAAGCATCGCATCTGCAGGCAAAATAGCATCTCTAGCATCATCAGGCAAAGCAGTATCAAGCATAGCATCTCTAGCAGTATCAGGCATAGCATCTCTAGCAGTATCAAGCATAGCATCATCAGCCAAAATAGCATCTCTAGCATCATCAGGCAAAGCAGTATCAAGCATAGCATCTCTAGCAGTATCAGGCATAGCAGCATCATCAAGCATAGGTGACATATCACGATTTCTAGCAGGAGGTGATGTCGCAAACTTACTCATAACTGAAGGTGAATCAAGTGCAGAGGTAGATGGCAGTTCCTTACCTACACTCGTAGTTGAGGGCAAGACTTTGGTTTTTGGGTCTTTCAGATTCTTCATAGTGATCAGCAGATATAAATCCCGAGTGAGTCAGAGAATATAGCTAACCTTCCCTGGCAACGGCGCCAGAAAAAAGCTGCTTGCTAGCAGTCCACGGCAACGACACTAGAAGAATGTTGTTGACGTGTGCCTGACTTGATGCCTCCCCGGCAACGGCGCCAGAGAAAAATCTGCTTGCTAGTTGTCCATGGCAACGACACTAGAAGAAAGTTGTTGACGTGTGCATGACTTGATGCCTCCGCGGCAACAGAACCAAAACTGCTCCCAGTTGCTCAATAATTAGCAATTGTCTTGCAATGGCCCACCAGCGTGTGGGTTCGCAGCAGTTTTCGAGGGTAGAGTTTTCAACCCAAATTTGTTGGTTCGCCAGTCAGGAAGTGAAAGGATACTCTCAAGTATTAGCAGCTGAATGTGTCAGATTCCACCGCACCTGAAAGATTAGTATCTGCAAGCAAAGTAGTTGTAGCAAAGTAGTATGATATCAACGGTGCGAGAAACGATCTGTTGATGGCAGACTATTCCTAACTGTTGTATCAATGGCGCCAGTAAGTTGCCCGTCGACGGGAAATATTCTTTCCCGTCAACGTCGAGCGAAAAAGTATTGTAGCAGGTAGCAGCAGTGTAACGAGTAACAACAGTGGCAAGGAACAGCAATAGTGATAGCAGTAGCAAGTAGCAACAGTAGCAAGTAACAGTAGTAGCAAGTAGCAACAGTAGTGACATCAGTAGCAAGTAGCAACAGTAGTAACAGCAGCAGCAAGGCAAAACAAGTAACATCAGCGGTGGGACAAACTCGTAGGCAATGGGTCGGTAATTCGTTTGGATGACATTCATCATGCAACAGTTATAACACGGAGAGATATGTGGCTAGCTCCCGTTCGTCAATGTGATGTAGGCATGCATTCCGTGTGTAGTCATACGTGCTTAGGGAAAAAAACTTGCATGACATCTATTGTCCATCCCTCCCGTGGCAGCGGGGTCCAAAAGGATACTACGGGATATTAAGGTTCTCCTTTTAATAAAGAACCGAAACAACGCATTAGCACTTGGTGAACACATGAACCCCTCAAACTATGGTCATCACCGGGAGTGGTTCCGGTTATTGTCACTCCGGGGTTGCCGGGTCATAACACATAGTAGGTAACTACAACTTGCAAGATCGGATCTAAAACACACATATATTGGTGACAACATAATAATTTCAGATCTAAAATCATGGCACTCGGGCCCTAGTGACAAGCATTAAGCATGGCAAAGTAGTAGCAACATCAATCTCAGAACATAGTGGATACTAGGGATCAATCCCCGTCAAAACTAAGTCGATTACATGATAGATCTCATCCTACTCATCATCGCCCAGCGAGCCTACGAATAGATTACTCATGAACGATGAAGAGCTTCATGGAATTGGAGAGGGAAGAAGGTTGATGATGACGATGGTGACGATTTCCCCTCTCCGGACCCCAAAACGGACTCCAGATCTGCCCTCCAGATGAAGAACAGGATGTGGCGGCGCCTCCGTATCGCAAACGCAATGAAATCTTCTCTCCTGATTTTTTTTCTGGACGAAAGTGAATTTACAGTGCTGGAGTTGGGGGCGGCAGACCCACATGGGCCCCACAAGCTTGCTTGTCGCGGCTAGGGGGGCGCGGCAACATGGTTTGTGGCCCACTGGCCCATCCCCTTCGGTGGATCTTTGCGCAGGTATTTTTTATATTTTCCAGAAATATTCTCCGTAAATTTTCAGTACGTTCCGAGAACTTTCATTTCTGCACAAAAACAACACCATGGCAATTCTGCTGAAAACATCGTCAACCCGGGTTAGTTCCATTCAAATCATGCAAATTAGAGTCCAAAACAAGGGCAAAAGAGTTTGGAAAAGTAGATACGATGGAGACGTATCAGTCCTCGCTACGTTACTTTGTCTAGGCATGTCCCTTGCTACAAAAGGGATTGGGCCACTATGTTGCTACTGCTGTCACTCTGTTGCTACTGTTGTTACTCTGCTGCTGCTCCTGCTGTTCCTTGCTACTCCGTTGTTACTTGTTGCAAGATCCTTTTTGGTCAACGTTGTCGGGGAAGAATAGTTCTCCGTCCACGGGCAACTTACTGGCGCCATTGATACAACAGTTAGGAATAGTCTGTCGTCAACACATCGTTTCTGGCACCGTTGCTATCATACCACTTTGCTACTGATACTTTGCTTGTAGACACAAATCTTTCAGGTGTGGTTGAATCTGAGAAACTCAGCTGCTAATACTTGAGAATATTCTTTCTTTTCCCCTTGTGTGAACCAAAAATTTGGGTTGAATACTCTACCCTCGAAAACTGTTGCGATCCCCTACACCTGTGGGTTATCAAGGCTTTTTTGGCGCCGTTGCCGGGGAAGCACAACTATATTCTCTGAGTCACTTGGGATTTTCGTCTGCTGGTCACTATGAGGAATCCGAAAGATCCAAGAACTGAAATCTTGCCTTCCACTATGAGGAGAGGTAAGGAACTGCCATATAGCTCTGCACTTGATTCACCTTCAGTTCTGAGTAAGTTTGCGACTTCGCCTCCTGCTAGAAATCTTGATATGTCGCCTATGGTTGATACTATGCCTGATGATGCTATGCTTGATACTATGCCTGATGATGCTATGCTTGATACTATGCCTGATGATGCTATGATTGATATTGCTTTGCCACTAGGTGCATTCCTTGATGCACAAATTGCTAGAGTTGCTACTAGATGTGATGATAGTTCTGAAACTACTGATACTATTGAAGTAGAACCTCCTACTATGCCTGAATTGCCTGTTATACCTGATACGCGTTATGTTATGGAAGGAGAGATAGCTGAGGACTTTCTTGCGTGTAAGGATAGCTATGATGTTACAGCGGACGAAACTCGCCTGAAACAACAAAAACGATGAGTTTTTGCGACGTCCCGATAGCCCTGCAGAGTGTTCATGGAGCATCAAAAATCGACCCGGTACCCCAAGACAATGCGCTATAGCCCACGATTGGCCCGAAATGACAAAAACAACGAGTTTTTGCGACATCTCGATAGCCGTGCATAGGGTTCACGGAGCACCAAAAGCCGATCTGAAACTAGCCCGAATGAAAAAACAAGTTTTTGCGACATCTCGGTAGCCGTTCACAGGGTTCGTGGAGCATCAAATGTCGATCCGGAACCCCAAACAGTGCACTATAGCCCACGAAACTAACCTAAAATGAAAAAAACAACGAGCTTTTGTGTCATCTCTATAGTCGTGTACATGGTTCATGGAGCATCAAAAATCGACCTGGGACCCCAAAACAGTACGCTATAGCACACGAAACTCGTCCGAAATGACAAAAACAACGAGTTTTGGCAACGTCTCGATAACCATGTACTCGGTTCGTGGAGCATCAAAAATCAACCCGAAACCCCAAAATAGTGCGCTATAGCCCACGAAACAGGCATGAAACGACAAAAACAAGGAGTTTCTGCGATGTCTCGATAGCCGTGCACAAGGTTCATGGAGCATAAAAAACGACCCGGGACCCGAAATGACAAAAATAAAAGAGTTTTTGCGACGTCTCGATAGCCATGCACACGGTTCATGGAACATCAAAAATCGACCCGGGACCCCAAAACAATGCGCTATAGCCCACGAAACTAGCCTGAAATGACCAAAACAACGTGTTTTTACAACGTCTCGATAGCCGTGCATAGGGCTCATGGAGCATCAAAAATCAAGCCAGGACCACAAAACACTGCGCTATACCTCACGAAACTGGCCCAAAATAACAAAAATAATAAGTTTTACGACGTCTCTTTAGCCGTGCACAGGCTTCATGGAGCATCAAAAATAGACCCGGGACCCAGAAACAGTGCGCTATAGCCCATGAAATAGGCTCGAAATGACAAAAACACCAAGTTTTTGCGACGTTTCGATAGCCGTGCAGAGGGTTCATGTAGCATCAAAAATTGATCCACGACCCCCAAAAAGTGCGCTATAGCCCATGAAATAAGGTCGAAACGACAAAAACACCAAGTTTTTGCGATGTTTTGATAGCCGTGCATAGGGTCCATGGAGCATCAAAAATGACCCGGGACCCCAAAACAGTGTGCTATAGCCCACGAAACTGACCCAAAACGACAAAAAACAACGAGTTTGTGCAATGTATCGATAGCCGTGCACACGGTTCATACAGCATAAAAATCGACTAGGGACCACAAAACAGTGCGCTATGGCCCACGAACCTAGCGTGGTCACCAAAAATAACGAGTTTCAACGACGTCTCGATAGCCGTGCACACGGTTCATGGAGCATCAAAAATTGACCCGGGACCCTAAAACAGTGGGTTATAGCCGACGAAACTCGCCCGAGTCGACAAAAACATAGAGTTTTTGCAACGTCTCGATAGCCATGCACGGGGTTCACGGAGCATAAAAAATCGACACGGGACACCAAAACAGTGCACTATAGCCCACGAAACTCGCCGAAACAACAAAAACACTAAGTTTTTGCGATGTCTCGATTGTCGTGCGCAAGGTTCATGCAGCATCTAAAATCGATTCGGGTCCCCAAAACAGTGCGCAATAGCCCACGAAAGTGGCCCAAAACGACAAAAGCACCGACTGTGATGTCTCGGTAGTCGTGCACAGGGTTCATGGAGCATCAAAAATCGATCTGTGGACCCAAAACGGTGCGTTATAGACCATGAAACTGCCCCGAAACGATAAAAACACCGAGTTTTTGCGACGTCTCCATAGCCGTGGACATGGTTCATAGAGCATAAAATATCAACTGGGGACCCCAAAATAGTGCGTTATAGCCCACGAAACTAGCCCGAAACGACAAAAACAACGAGTTTTTCTGACGTCTCGATAGTCGCGCACATGGTTCATTGAGTACCCAAAATTGAACCGGGACCCCAAAACACTGCGTAGCCGACGAAATTTGCCCGAACGACAACAACAACGAGTTTCTGTGACGTCTCGATAACCGTGCACACGGTTCATGGAGCATCAAAAATTGACCCCGGACCCCAAAACACTATGTTATAGCGGACGAAACTCCCCGAAACAACAAAACAACGAGTTTTTGCGACGTCCCAATAGCCGTGCAGAGTGTTCATGGAGCATCAAAAATCGACCTGGTACCCCAAGACAATGCGCTATAGCCCACGATCGGCCCGAAATGACAAAACAACGAGTTTTTGCGACATCACGATAGCCGTGCACAGGGTTCACGAAGCATCAAAAACCGATCTGAAACCCCAAAAGAGTGCGCTATAGCCCGCGGAACTCGCCCGAAACGATAAAAACACCGAGTTTTTGGGATGTCTTGATAGCCATTCACACGGTTCATGGAGCATCAAAAATCAACGAGGGACCCCGAAAAAATGCGCTATAGCCCACGAAACTGGCCCGAAATGACAAAAACAACGTGTTTTTACGACGTCTCCATAGCCGTGCATAGGCTTCATGGAGCATCAAAAGTCGACCCGGGACGCCAAAACAGTGCGCTATAGCCCACGAAACTGGCCCGAAATGACAAAAAACAGCGAGTTTTTCCGACGTCTTGATAGCCGTACACACGGTTCATGGAGCATCAAAAATCAATCGGGGACCCCAAAAGTGGCCCGAAACGACAAAAACACCAAGTTTTTGCGATGTTTCGATAGTCGTGTACAGGGTTCATGGAGCATCAAAAATCGACCCGGGACCCCAAAACAGTGCGCTATATCCCACCAAACTGGCACGAGATGACAAAAACAACGTGTTCTTGCAACATCTTGATAGCCGTGCACAGGGTTCATGGAGCATCCAAAATCGACCTGGGACCCCAAAACAGTGCGCCCCCAAGACACTCGCCCGAACGACAAAAACAATGAGTTTTTGTGACGTCTCAATAGTTGTGCACAGGGTTCGTGGAGCATCGAAAATCGACCCGGGACCCAAAACAATGCGTTATAGCCGACGAAACTCGCCCGAAACGAAAAAAACAACGAATTTTTGCGACGTCTCGATAGTCGTGCACAGGGTTCATGGAGCATCGAAAATCGACCCGAGACACCAAAATAATGCGCTATAGCTCACGAAACTTGCCCGAAATGACAAAAACAATGAGTTTTTGCGACATTTCGATATCCGTGCACACGGTTCATGGAGCATCCAAAATCGACCCGGGACCCCAAAACAGTGCGCGCCCATGACACTCGCGCGAACGACAAAAATAGCGAGTTTTTGTGACGTCTCGATAGTCGTGCACATGGTTCGTGGAGCATTGAAAATTGATCCAGGACCCCAAAACAGTGCGTTATAGCCGATGAAACTCGCCCGAAACGACAAAAACAACGAGTTTTTCCGACGTCTCAATTGTTGGGGAACGTCGCATGGGAAACAAAAAATTTCCTACGCGCACGAAGACCTATCATGGTGATGTCCATCTACGAGAGGGGATGAGTGATCTACGTACCCTTGTAGACCGTACAACAGAAGCTTTAGTGAACGCGGTTGATGTAGTGGAACGTCCTCACGTCCCTCGATCCGCCCCGCAAACATTCCCGCGATCAGTCCCACGATCTAGTACCGAACGGACGGCACCTCCGCGTTCAGCACACGTACAGCTCGACGATGATCTCGGCCTTCTTGATCCAGCAAGAGAGACGGAGAGGTAGAAGAGTTCTCCGGCAGCGAGACGGCGCTCCGGAGGTTGGTGATGACCTTGTCTCGGCAGGGCTCCGCCCGAGCTTCGCAGAAACGCGATCTAGAGGAAAAACCGTGGAGGTATGTGGTCGGGCTGCCGTGGAAAAGTCGTCTCAAATCAGCCCTAAAACCTCCGTATATATAGGTGGGAGGGAGGGGACCTTGCCTTGGGGCTCAAGGAGCCCCAAGGGGGTCGGCCGAGTCCAAGGGGGAAGGCTCCCCCCCAAACCGAGTTGGACTTGGTTTGGTGGGTGGAAGTCCTTCCTTCCCTTCCCACCTCCTCTTTTTTTTCTTTTCGCTTTGATTTTATTCCTATGGCGCATAGGGCCTTCTTGGGTTGTCCCAGCTGCCCACTAAGGGCTGGTGCGCCACCCCCAAGGCCTATGGGCTTCCCCGGGGTGGGTTGCCCCCCCCCCCCGGTGAACACCCGGAACCCATTCGTCATTCCGGGTACATTCCCGGTAACTCCGAAAACCTTCCGGTAATCAAATGAGGTCATCCTATATATCAATCTTCGTTTCTGGACCATTCCGGAAACCCTCATGACATCCGTGATGTCATCCGGGACTCCGAACAGCATTCGGTAACCAACCATATAACTCAAATACGCATAAAACAACGTCAAACCTTAAGTGTGCAGACCCTGCGGGTTCGAGAACTATGTAGACATGACCCGAGTGACTCCTCGGTCAATATCCAATAGCGGGACCTGGATGCCCATATTGGATCCTACATATTCTACGAAGATCTTATCGTTTGAACCTCAGTGCCAAGGATTCATATAATCCCGTATGTCATTCCCTTTGTCCTTCGGTATGTTACTTGCCCGAGATTCGATCGTCAGTATCCGTATACCTATTTCAATCTCGTTTACCGACAAGTCTCTTTACTCATTCCATAATACAAGATCCCGCAACTTACACTAAGTCACATTTCTTGCAAGGCTTGTGTATGATGTTGTATTACCAAGTGGGCCCCGAGATACCTCTCCGTCACACGGAGTGACAAATCCCAGTCTCGATCCATACTAACTCAACTAACACCTTCGGAGATACTTGTAGAGCATCTTTATAGTCACCCAGTTACGTTGCGATGTTTGATACACACAAAGCATTCCTCCGGTGTCAGTGAGTTATATGATCTCATGGTCATAGGAAAAATACTTGACACGCAGAAAACAGTAGCAACAAAATGACACGATCAATATGCTACGTCCATTAGTTTGGGTCTAGTCCATCACGTGATTCTCCTAATGACGTGATCCAGTTATCAAGCAACAACACCTTGTTCATAATTAGAAGACCCTGACTATCTTTGATCAACTAGCTAGCCAACTAGAGGCTTGCTAGGGACAGTGTTTTGTCTATGTGTCCAAACATGTATATAAGTCTTCATTCCATACAATTATAGCATGGACAATAAATGATTATCTTGATACAGGAATTATAATAATAAATATATTTATTATTGCCTCTAGGGCATAATTCCAACAGTCTCCCACTTGCACTAGAGTCAATAATCTAGCCCTCACATCATCATGCGAATTACATTGTAATAAATCTAACACCCATACAGTTCTGGTGTTGATCATGCTTTGCCCGTGGAAGAGGTTTAGTGAGCGGGTCTGCTACATTCAGATCCGTGTGCACTTTGCATATATTTACGTCCTCCCTTCGACGTAGTCGCGGATGAGCATGAAGCGTCGTTTGATGTGTTTGGACTTCTTGTGAAACCGTGGTTCCTTTGCTAGGGCAATGGCACCCGTGTTGTCAGAGAACAAGGTTATTGGATTCAGTGCGCTTGGCACTACTCCAAGATTCGTCATGAACTGCTTCATCCAGACACCCTCCTTAGCCGCCTCAGAGGCAGCCATGTACTCCGCTTCACATGTAGAATCTTCTACGACGCTTTGCTTGGAACTGCACCAGCTTACCGCACCCCCATTAAGAATAAATACGTATCCGGACTGCGACTTAGAGTCGTCCGGATCTGTGTCAAAGCTTGCATCGACGTAACCCTTTACGGCGAGCTTTCGTCACCTCCATACACGAGAAACATCTCCTTAGTCCTTTTCAGGTACTTCAGGATATTCTTGACCGCCGTCCAGTGATCCACTCCTGGATTACTCTGGAACCTGCCTGCCATTCTTATGGCCAAGCTAACGTCCGGTCTAGTGCACAGCATTGCATACATGATAGAACCTATGGCTGAAGCATAGGGGACGGTGCTCATATGCTCTCTATCCTCATCAGTTGATGGGCACTGAGTCTTACTCAATCCCGTACCTTGTAAAACTGGCAAGAACCCTTTCTTGGATTGTTCCATTTTGAACCTCTTCAATACTTTATCAAGGTATGTGCTTTGTGAAAGTCCTATCAGGCGTTTCGATCTATCCCTGTAGATCTTAATGCCTTGAATGTAAGCAGCTTCTCCTAGGTACTTCATAGAGAAACTTTTATTCAAGTAATCCTTTATGCTCTCCAAAAACTCTACGTTGTTTCCAATCAGCAATATGTCATCCACATATAATATTAGAAACGCCACAGAGCTCCCACTCACTTTCTTGTAAATACAAGATTCTCCAACCACTTGTATAAACCCAAATGCTTTGATCACCTCATCAAAGCGTTTGTTCCAACTCCGAGATGCTTGCACCAGCCCATAAATGGGTCGCTGGAGCTTGCACACCTTGTTAGCATTATTAGGATCGACGAAACCTTTGGGTTGCATCATATACAACTCTTCCTTAAGGAAACCGTTAAGGAACGCCGTTTTGACATCCATCTGCCAGATTTCATAATCGTAAAACATAGCTATTGCTAACATGATTCTGACGGACTTAAGCATCGCCACGGGTGAGAATATCTCATCGTAGTCAACTCCTTGAACTTGTGAAAAACCCTTTGCCACAAGTCGAGCTTTATAAACGGTCACATTGCCGTCAGCGTCCGTCTTCTTCTTAAAGATCCATTTGTTTTGAATAGCCTTGGGCCCTCAGGTAGTACTTCCAAAGTCCATACTTTGTTCTCATACATGGATCCAATCTCGGATTTCATGGCCTCTAGCCATTTGTTGGAATCTGGGACCACCATTGCTTCTTCATAATTTGCAGGTTCATTGTTGTCTAACAATATGATTGACATGACGGGATTACCGTACCACTCTGGAGCAGCACGTGGTCTCGTCGACCTGCGTGGTTCGACAGGAACTTGAACCGGAGTTTCATGATCATCATCATTAACTTCCTCCTCAACCGGCGTCGCAATGACAGAGGTTTCCCCTTGCCCTGTGCCACCATCTAGAGGGATGAGAGGTTCGACAACCTCATCAAGTTCTATCTTCCTCCCACTCAATTCTCTCGAGAGAAACTCCTTCTCGAGAAAAGCTCCGTTTTTAGCAACAAACACTTTGCCCTCAGATTTGAGATAGAAGGTGTACCCAACTGTCTCTTTCGGGTAACCTATGAAGATGCAATTTTCCGTTTTGGGTTCCAGCTTTTCAGGCTGAAGCTTTTTGACATAAGCATCACATCCCCAAACTTTAAGAAACGACAACTTTGGCCTTTTGCCATACCAAAGTTCGTATGGTGTCGTCTCAACGGATTTTGATGGTGCCCTATTTAAAGTGAATGCAGCTGTGTCTAATGCATAACCCCAAAACGATAACGGCAAATCGGTAAGAGACATCATAGATCGCACCATCTCTAATAAAGTACGATTACGATGTTCGGACACACCATTACGTTGTGGTGTTCCAGGCGGTGTCAACTGTGAAACAATTCCACATTGTCTTAAGTGAGCACCAAACTCGAAACTCAGATATTCACCCCCACGATCAGACCGTAGGAACTTGATCTTCTTGTGACGTTGATTTTCAACTTCACTCTGAAATTGCTTGAAATTTTCAAATGTTTCAGACTTGTGCTTCATTAAGTAGACTTAACCATATCTACTTAAATCGTCAGTAAAGGTGAGAAAATAACGATATCCGCCGCGTGCCTCTACGCTCATCGGACCGCACACATCGGTATGTATGATTTCCAACAAGTCACTTGCACGCTCCATTGTTCCGGAGAACGGAGTTCTAGTCATCTTTCCCATGAGGCATGGTTCGCACGTGTCAAGTGAATCAAAGTCAAGTGACTCCAAAAGTCCATCGGCATGGAGTTTCTTCATGCGCTTTACACCAATATGACCTAAGCGGCAGTGCCACAAAAATATGGCGCTATCATTGTTAACTCTAACTCTTTTTGTCTCAATGTTATGTATGTGTGTATCACTATGAAGATTCAATATGAACAATCCTCTCACATTGGGTGCATGACCATAAAAGATGTTACTCATAGAAATAGAACAACCATTATTCTCTGACTTAAAAGAGTAACCATCTCGCAATAAACAAGATCCAGATATAATGTTCATGCTCAACGCAGGCACTAAATAACAATGATTCAAGTTCATAACTAATCCTGATGGTAACTGAAGTGAAACTGTGCCGACGGCGATTGCATCAACCTTGGAACCATTTCCTAGGCGCATCGTCACTTGATCTTTCGCCAGCCTTCGTCTATTCCGCAGTTCCTATTTCGAGTTGCAAATATGAGCAACAGAACCGGTATTGAATACCCACGCCCTACTACGAGAGCCGGTTAAGTACACATCAATAACATGTATATCAAATATACCTGATTTTTCTTTGGCCGCCTTCTTATCAGCCAGATACTTGGGGCAGTTGCGCTTCCAGTGACCCATACCCTTGCAATAGTAACACTCTGTTTCAGGCTTAGGTCCAGCTTTGGGTTTCTTCGTCGGATTGGCAACAGGCTTGCCGCTCTTCTTTGAATTACCCTTCTTGCCTTTGCCGTTTCTCTTGAAACTAGTGGTCTTATTCACCATCAACACTTGATGCTCTTTACGGAGTTCAGACTCTGCGACTTTCAGCATCGCAAACAACTCGCCGGGTGACTTGTTCATCCCTTGCATGTTGTAGTTCAACACAAAGCCTTTATAGCTTGGCGGCAGTGATTGAAGGATTCTGTCAGTGATAGCCTCTTGCGGGAGTTCAATCCCCAGCTTAGCTAGACGGTTTGAGTACCCAGACATTTTGAGCACATGTTCACTGACACACGAGTTCTCCTCCATCTTGCAAGCATAGAATATATCGGAGGTCTCATACCTCTCGATCGGGCGTTATTCTGAAAGATGAACTTCAACTACTGGAACATCTCAAATGCTCCATGACGCTCAAAGCGACATTGAAGTCCCGGTTCTAAGCCATACAAGACTGCACATTGAACTACTGAGTAGTCCTCCTTACGTGTTAACCAAGCGTTCTTAACATCCTGGTCAGCCGTAGCGGGTGGTTCATCTCCTAGTGCAGCATTAAGGACATAATCCTTCTTCCCAGCTTGTAAGATTAGCTTAAGATTACGAGCCCAGTCTACAAAGTTGCTTCCATCATCTTTCAACTTAGCTTTCTCTAGGAACGTATTAAAATTCAGGGTGACTGTCGCGTGAGCCATGATCTACAACACAAATATATTCAAAGTGGACTTAGACTATGTTCAACATAATTAGAGTTTAACTTAATCAAATTACTCGCTAAACTCCCACTCAAAAAGTACACCTCTCTAGTAATTTGAGTGTAGTTTCAGTGGTAAGCATCCCTATGCTAATCATATCATCTATATGATTCATGATCGACCTTTCGGTCTCATGTGTTCCGAGGCCATGTCTGCACATGCTAGGCTCGTCAAGCTTAACCTGAGTGTTCCGCGTGTGCAACTGTTTTGCACCCGTTGTATGTGAACGTTGAGTCTATCACACCCGATCATCACGTGGTGTCTCGAAACGACGAACTATAGCAACGGTGCACACTGAGGGAGAACACAATTTCGTCTTGAAATTTTAGTGAGAGATCACCCTATAATGCTACCGTCGTTCTAAGCAAAATAAGGTGCATAAAAGGATTAACATCACATGCAATTCATAAGTGACACGATATGGCCATCATCACGTGCTCCTTGATCTCCATCACCAAAGCACCGGCACGATCTTCTTGTCATCGGCGCCACACCATGATCTCCATCAACGTGTCGCCATCGGGGTTGTCGTGCTACTCATGCTATTACTACTAAAGCTACATCCTAGCAAAATAGTAAACGCATCTGCAAGCACAAACGTTAGCTTAAAGACAACCCTATGGCTCCTGCCGGTTGCCATACCATCGACGTGCAAGTCGATGTTATCTATTACAACATGATCATCTCATACATCCAATATATCACATCACATCGTTGGCCATATCACATCACAAGCATACCCTGCAAAAACAAGTTAGACGTCCTCTAATTTTGTTGTTGCATGTTTTACGTGGTGACCAAGGGTATCTAGTAGGATCGCATCTTACTTACGCAAACACCACAACGGAGATATATGAATTTCTATTTAACCTTATACAAGGACCTCCTCGGTCAAATCCGATTCAACTAAAGTTGAGAAACCGACACTCTCCAGTCATCTTTGAGCAAGGGGGAAACTCGTAGCGATGAAACCAGTCTCTCGTAAGCGTACGAGTAATGTCGGTCCAAGCTGCTTCAATCCAACAATACCACGGAATCAAGAAAAGACTACGGAGGGCAGCAAAATGCACATCACCGCCCACAAAAACTTTTGTGTTCTACTCGAGAAGACATCTGTTGATTTGTGTTTTCGGTTTGCTTCGTCTCGTTAGAGTTCCGGAGCGTGTCGGATTGTGAGGACCCGTTCGACTACGTCGGTTCGTCTGCTTCACGGAGTCATTCTTCTTCCAAGCGGAATCTCAGGCAAGATGATCATTTCCCCAGATACCATTACTATCATTGCCATGCTAGTTTTACCGCTTCTATCGTTTATGTCTCGTTGCCTACCACATGTTAAATATCAGCCTCTCAACAATGCCATGAAACCTTAAACCTGTTCGACCTAGCAAACCACTGATTGGCTATGTTACTGCTTGCTTAACTCTGTCGATAGCATTGCTAGTTGCAGGTGCAAATGCTTCCATGCGAAAGCATGGGTTCCTTGTTATATCACCATATTAATGCTATCTAATTTAATGCACCTATATCCTTGGTAAAAGGTGGAAGGCTCGGCCTTTCTAGCCTGGTGTTTTGTTCCACCTTTGCCCCCTTAGTTACCGGCTACCGGTGTTATGTTCCATAAATGAGCGCTCCTAACACGATCGGGGTTGTTATGGGGACCCCCTTGATAATTTGTTTTAGATTAAGACTGGTTTGGCAAGGCCCAACTTTGGTACTACATTTGCCTAATCACCTAATAAAATTGCATAGGGACCCGCCGGCACTCGCGGACTATTTTAATCAACCCCCGGGCCAGTGCTCCTCATGAGTGTTGGTCCAAATTGGCAGACTACGGGGCCACCGCGGGGCAACCCGAGGTTTGGTACTCCTAGTGTGACCCATCCGTCGTGTCCTGAGAACGAGGTACGCGACTCCTATCGGGATCGTCGACACGTCGGGCGGCCTTGCTGGATTAGTTTTACCTTTGACGAAATATCTTGTGCATCGGGATTCCGGTGATGCTTTGGATAATCTCAGAGTTGAGGTTTTCCACTAGGGAATCCGACGAGATCGCGAGCTTCGTGATTGAGGATTTCTATGCGGCTTGTGGTAATTTGTGATGGACTAGTTGGAGCACCCCTGCAGGGTTAAATCTTTCGGAAAGCCGTGCCCGCGGTTATGTGGCAACGTGGAAGCTTTGTTTAACACTGGTTCTAGATAACTTGAAGTTAATTTAATTAAAATATGCCAACTGTGTGCGTAACCGTGACTGTCTCTTTCGTGAGTTCCTTGTCCGATCGAGGACACGGTGGGGTCATGACTGACGTAGGTAGGTGATCAGGATCATTCATTTGGTCATCTGTAGTTCACGTCCGCTATGCGTAGTTCTTCCCCCTCTTATTTCTGGTACTCGTAATTTAGCCACAAAACATATGCTTAGCCGCTGCTGCAACCTCACCACTTAACCATACCTCACCCATTAAGCTTTGCTAGTCTTGATACCTTTGGAAATGAGATTGTTGACTCCCCTGTGGCTCAAAGATTACTACAACACCAGTTGCAGGTACAGGTAAAGCTTACTTGACGTGAGCGCGTTGGTTGTTCATTTGGAGTTGCTTCTTCTTCTTCTTCTTCATCGATCTAGGATGGGTTCCAGGCCGGCAGCCTGGGATAGCAAGGATGGACGTCGTTTCATTTTCTTGTTTGTTTTCGTCCGTAGTCGGACCATGCTCTTACTCTTGATGTTTATGTAATGTACTGATGTGACTCTGATGTAGCTTGTGGCGAGTGTAAGCCAATTCTCTTATATATCTCTTCTTTTCAGTACATGTACTTGTAACGATATCCATTCTTGCGACACGACGAGATGCGCTTCTATCCCTGACGAGGCCCCCGTGCCAATTTGAGGATAGGGTCGCATCTTGGGCGTGACAGTGGCGGCGGCTCCGTATCGCAAACACGACAAAAACTTCTCTTTTATTTTTTCTGGGACGAAAGTGAACTTATAGACATGAGGTTGGGGGCGGCAGAGCCGTGTGGGCCCCACAAGCCTACCCACCGCCACCAGGGAGTGGTGGCGGAGCCTGGGCTTGTGGCCCACACGCCCACCCCCTCACGTGGAACTTGGCGCAGATATTTTTCATATTTTCCAAAACTGCTCCGCGTAGATTTTCACGGCGTTTGGAGAACTTTGATTTCTACAAAAATAACACCAAGGCAATTCTGCTGAAAAGAGCGTCAGTCAAGGTTAGTTCCATTCAAATCATGCAAATTAGAGTCCAAAACAAGGGCAAAAGAGTTTGGAAAAGTAGATACGATGGAGACGTATCAAACCCCTTCTTGGATTGTTCCATTTTGAACTTTTTCAAAACTTTATCAAGGTATGTGCTTCGTGAAAGTCCTATTAGGCGCCTCGATCTATCTCTATAGATCTTAACGCCTAATATGTAAGTAGCTTCTCCTAGGTCTTAGATTGAAAAACTAGGTTCATGGAGCACAAAAAATCGACCCCGGACCCAAAAATTGTGCACTATCCCATGAAACTGGCCCGAAATGACAAAAACAAATAGTTTTGGCGACGTCTCGATAGTCGTGCACACGGTTCATGAAGCATCAAAAATCGACCCGGGACCCCGAAACAATGCGTTATAGCCCACGAAACTGGCGTGATCGCCAAAAACAACAAGTTGCTACGACATCTCGATAGCCGTGTGCTACTGCAACAAAAGATCTTCCAACGGCGCCAGAAATACGTGCTGACGGGAGACGTCTTGATTCTCCTCAGCAACGGCACCAGGAAACCTTTTGCTACGGCTACGCATTTAGGGACTTCCTAGGCAAATATGCAAAGGATTTCCTCGCGGCCTTGGAGCCTTGCGTTGGTGTTCCCTCAAAGCGGAAAGGGTGATGTAGCGGAGCGGTGGTAAGTATTTCCCTCAGTTTGAGAACCAAGGTATCGATCCAGTGATGGAGTATCACAAGTGCGTGCACAAACACAAAAGGCTTGCTCCCAACGCTATGCAGGGGTTGTCAATCCCTTATAAATTGTTCGCCAAGTGAGAACTGAAAGCAACAAAGTAACAAAGCAAAGTAAAAACGAAAGTGGAAACGATAGGTGTGAATAGACCCGGGGGCCGTAGTGTTTACTAGTGGCTTCCCTCATGAAAGCAAGTAGACGGTGGGTGAACAGATTACTGTCGAGCAATTGATAGAACCGCGCAAAGTCGTGACGTCATCTATGGCAATGATTATATCTATAGGCATCACGTCCAAAACAAGTAGACTGATAATTTCTGCATCTACTACTATTACTCCACACGTCGACCGCTATCTAGCATGCATCTAGTGTATTAAGTCCAAAAGAACAGAGTAACGCCTTAAGCAAGATGACATGATATAGATGGAGAATTTCATATCTACGACAAAGCCCACCTTGTTACCCTTGATGGCAACTACACGATGTGTGCCTTGCTGCCCCTACTGTCACTGGGAAAGGTCACCACACGGTAAGAACCCAAAACCAAGCACTTCTCCCATTGCAAGAATCATAGATCTAGTTGGCCAAACAAAACCCAAGACTCGGAGAGACTTACAAAGATATCAAATCATGCATATAATAAATTAGCAAAGACTCAAATATATATCATAGATAATCTGATCACAAATCGACAATTCATCGGATCTCGACAAACACACCGCCAAAGAGGATTACATCGGATAGATCTCCATGAAGATCATGGAGAACTTTGTATTGAAGATCCAAGAGAAAGAAGAAGCCATCTAGCTACTAACTACGGACCCGTAGGTCTGAAGTGAACTACTCACGAGTCATTGGAGGGGCGATGATGTTGATGTAGAAGCCCTCCAACTCCGAAGTCCCCTCCGGCAGGGCACCGGGAAGGGTCTCCAGATGACATCTCGCGGAAACGGAAGCTTGCGGTGACGGAAAAGTATTTTCGTGGATCCCTTGATTTTTTTTCTGTATTTTAGGGAATATATAGGCGAAGGATCTAGGTCAGGGGGCGCTAGGGAGGCCACAAGCCTCCCATCCCCCCCTGCTGGCGGATAGGGGGCTTGTGGGCCCCCTGTAGCCCTCCTGGCTTGGCCCTCAAGCGCCCTGATCTTCTTCCGTTAGGGAAAAAATCATTTCGGGGATTTTATTCCGTTTGGACTCCGTTCCAAAATTAGATCTGAAAAGAGCCAAAAACACAGAAAAAACAGGAACTGACACTTGGCACTGAATTAATAAGTTAGTCCCAAAAAAGATATAAAAGGTACATAAAACATCCAAAGATGACAAGATAACAGCATGAAACCATCAAAAATTATAGATACGTTTGAGACGTATCACCGTGCACACGGTTCTTGGAGCATCAAAAATTGACCCGAGACCCCAAAACAGTGCGTTATAGCGGACAAATCTCGCCCAAAACGACAAAATCATAGAGTTTTTGCGACGTGTCGATAGCCATGCACGGGGTTCATGGAGCATCAAAAATCGACCCGCGACCCCAAAACAATGCGCAATAGCCCACGAAACTGGCCCGAAATGACAAAAATAACATGTTTTGCGGTGTCTCGATAGCCGTGCACAAGGAATGTGCAGCATCGAAAATTGACCCGGAACCCCACAAAGTGCGCTATAGCTCACGAAACTGCCCTAAAATGACAAAAACAACGAGCATTTGCGACGTCTCCATATCCGTGCACATGGTTCATGGAACATCAAAAATCGACACGGGACCCCAAAACAGTGCGCTATAGCCCACGAAACTCGCACGAAACGACAAAAACACTGAGTATTCGCGACGTCTCGATTGCCGTGCACACGGTTCATGGAGCATAAAAATCGATCCGGGGCCCCAAAACAGTGCGCAATAGCCCATGAAATAGGCTCGAAATGACAAAACACAGACTTTTTGCGATGTCTCGATACCTGTGCACAGGGTTCATGGATCATCAAAAATTAATCTGTGGACCCAAAATGGTGCGTTATAGCCCACGGAACTGCCTCGAAACAACAAAAACACCGAGTTTTTGCGACGTCTCGTTAGCCGTGCACATGGATCATAGAGCATAAAATATCAACCGGGGACCCCCAAAATAGTGCGTTATAGCCCACGAACTTGGCCCGAAACGACAAAAAACAACGAGTTTTTCCGACGTCTCGATAGTTGTACACAGGGTTCATGGAGTATCCAAAATTGAACCGGGACCCCAAAACAGTGCGTAGCCCATGAAACTGGCTCGAACGACAAAAACAACGAGTTTCTGCGACGTCTCGATAACCATGCACACGGTTCATGGAGCATCAACAATTGACCTCGAACCCCAAAACAGTGTGTTATAGCCGACGAAACTCGCCCAAAACAACAAAAACAACGAGTTTTTGCGACGTCTCGATAGCCGTGCAGAGTGTTCATGGATCATCAAAAATCGACCCGGTACCCCAAAACAATGCGCTATAGCCCAAGAAAATGGCCAGACATGACAAAAACAATGAGTTTTTGTGACATCTCGATAGCCGTGCATATGGTTCATGGAGCATCAAAAATCGATCCGGGACCCCAAAACAATGCGCCCCACGAAACTGGCCCGAAACGACAAAAACACCAAGTTTTTGGGATGTCTCGATAGCCGTTCACACGATTCATGGAGCATCAAAAATCGACCCGGGACCTCGAAACAATGCGCTATAGCCCACGAAACTGGTCTGAAATGACAAAAACAATGAGTTTTCACGACGTCTTGATAGTCGTGCATAGGGTTCATGGAGCATCAAAAATCGACCCGGAACCCGAAAACAGTGCTCTATAACCCACGAAACTGGGCCGAAATGACAAAAACGATGAGTTTTTGCGACGTCTTATTAGTCGTGCACAGGGTTCATGGAGCATCAAAAATCGACCCGACACCCCAAAACAGTGCGCTATAGCCCATGAAATAGGCTCGAAACGACAAAAACACCAAGTTTTTCCGATGTTCGATAGAGGTGCACAGGGTTCATGGAGCATCAAAAATCGATCCGGAACCCCAAAACACTGCGCTATAGCCCACAAAACTGACCCGAAACGACAAAAACAACAACTTTGTGCGATGTATCAATAGTCGTGCACACGGTTCATGCAGCATTAAAATCGACCAAGTGTTGGGGAACGTTGCATGGGAAACAAAAACTTTCCTACGCACACGAAGACCTATCATGGTGATGATCATCTACGAGAGGGAGATCGGTTCCACATACCCTTTTAGATCGCTAAGCGGGAAGCGTTAAGAAACGCGGTTGATGTAGTGGAACGTTTTCGCAATCCAAAT
This sequence comes from Hordeum vulgare subsp. vulgare, assembly GCF_904849725.1. Taxonomy (NCBI): domain Eukaryota; kingdom Viridiplantae; phylum Streptophyta; class Magnoliopsida; order Poales; family Poaceae; genus Hordeum; species Hordeum vulgare. The sequence continues at coordinate 588,793,067 of NC_058521.1, forward strand.
CGTCGCCGTCCCACGATTCGTCCCGATCTAGTACCGAACGGACGGCACCTCCGCGTTCAGCACATGTACAGCTTGATGCCGATCTCCGCCTCCTTGATCCAGCAAGAGAGACGGGGAAGTAGATGAGTTTTCCGGCAGCATGACGGCGCGCCGGTGGTAGTGGTGATCTAGTCGTGCACGGCTTCGCCTAAGCACCGCAGAAATCCGATCTAGAGGAAGAACTACGAAGTAGATGTTTAGGGTTGCACGTGGCAAAGTTGTGTCTCAAAAACCCCAAAACTTCTAGTATATATAGGAGGAGGGGAGGGTCTAGCCCTGAGGCTCAAGGGAGCCTCCTTGGCTTCGGCCGAAGTGGAGGAGGGAGGAGTCCTCCTCCAATCCCAATTGGATTAGGACTCCTTCCAAAATTTCCCACCTCTTTTGGATTTTCCACTTTTTTCCTCATGGGCTTTTCCTTGATGACTTGTCAGCCCATTATGCCTTATTGTGCATCCAATAAACCCAAGTGGACCCCTTGGGGCGTGGTGGGCCCATCTGGTGGGCCCCCGGTACCAATTCGTCACTCCGAGTACACTGTTGGCAATGCCCGAAGTTCTTCCGAAATCCTAATACCAACTTCCTATATATCAATCTTCGTTTCCAGACCATTTCGGGAACTCTCATGACGTCTGGGATCTCATCCAAGACTCCGAACAAAACTTCGGTCACCAGCACCTATAACTCAACTATATCGAAACGTCACCGAACCTTAAGTGTGCAGACCCTGCGGGTTCAAGAACTATGTAGACATGACCTGAGACACTCTCCGGTCAATATCCAATAGCTAGACCTGGATGTCCATATTGGATCCTACATATTGTACGAAGATCTTATCGGTTGAACATCTATGTCAAGGACTCAAACAATCCCATATATCATTCCCTTTGTCCTTCGGTATGTTACTTGCCCGATACTTGATCGTCGGTATCCCCATACCTATTTCAATCTCGTTACCGGCAAGTCTCTTTACTCGTTCCGTAATACAAGATCCCATGACTAACTCTTTAGTCACATTGCTTGCAAGGCTTGTATGTGATGTTGTATTACCGAGTGGGCCCCGAGATATCTCTCCGTCACACGGAGTGACAAATCCCAGTCTTGATCCATGCTAACTCAACGGACACCTTTGGAGATACCTGTAGAGCACCTTTATAGTCACCCAGTAACGTCGCAACGTTTGATACACACAAGGCATTCCTCCGGTGTTAGTGAGTTACATGATCTCATGGTGATAGGAATGAATACTTGACATGCAGATAACAATAGCAACAAAATGACACGACCACATGCTACATTTCTAGTTTGGGTCTTGTCCATCACATCATTCTCCCAATGATGTGATCCTGACATCAAGTGACAACACTTGTCTATGGTTAGGAAACCTTAACCATCCTTGATCAACAGGCTAGTCAACTAGAGGCTTACTAGGGACATAGTTTTGTCTATATATACACACATGCATTTATGTCACCATTCAATACAATTATAGCATGGAAAATAAATGATTATCTTGAAACAAGAAATATAATAATAACTATTTTATTATTGCCTCTAGGGCATATTTCCAACAGTCTCCCACTTGCACTAGAGTCAATACTCTAGTCTCACATCGCTATGTGATTTACATTGTAACGAATCTAACACCCATATAGTTCTGGTGTTGATCATGCTTTGCTCGTGGAAGAGGTTTAGTCAGTTGATCTGCAACATTCACATTCGTGTGCACTTTGCAAATATTTATGTCCTCTCCTTTGACATTGTCGCTGATGAGGTTGAAACGTCGTTTGATGTGTCTGGTCCTCTTGTGAAACCTTGGTTCCTTGGCCAGAGCAATGGCACCAGTGTAGTCACATAACAGAGTTATTGAATTTTGTGTGCTTGGCAGAACTCGAAGATTTATCATGAACTGCTTCATCCAGACACACTCCTTAGCTGCCTCCGAGACAGCCATGTACTCCACTTCGCATGTAGAATCTGTTGGAAATATGCCCTAGAGGCAATAATAAATTAGTTATTATTATATTTCTTAGTTCATGATAATCGTTTATTATCCATGCTATAATTGTATTGATTGGAAACACAATACTTGTGTGGATACATAGACAAAACACTGTCCCTAGTAAGCCTCTAGTTGACTAGCTCGTTGATCAAAGATGGTCAAGGTTTCCTGGCCATAGGCAAGTGTTGTCACTTGATAATGGGATCACATCATTAGGAGAATCATGTGATGGACTAGACCCAAACTAATAGACGTAGCATGTTGATCGTGTCATTTTGTTGCTACTGTTTTCTGCGTGTCAAGTATTTGTTCCTATGACCATGAGATCATATAACTCACGGACACCGGAGGAATGCTTTGTGTGTATCAAACGTCGCAACGTAACTGGGTGACTATAAAGATGCTCTACAGGTATCTCCGAAGGTGTTCATTGAGTTAGTATGGATCGAGACTGGGATTTGTCACTCCGTGTGACGGAGAGGTATCTCGGGGCCCACTCGGTAATACAACATCACACATAAGCCTTGCAAGCAATGTGACTTAGTGTAAGTTACGGGATCTTGTATTACGGAACGAGTAAAGAGACTTGCCGGTAAACGAGATTGAAATAGGTATGCGGATACTGACGATCGAATCTCGGGCAAGTAACATACCGAAGGACCAAGGGAATGACATACGGGATTATATGAATCCTTGGCACTGAGGTTCAAACGATAAGATCTTCGTAGAATATGTAGGATCCAATATGGGCATCCAGGTCCCGCTATTGGATATTGACCGAGGAGTCTCTCGGGTCATATCTACATAGTTCTCGAACCCGCAGGGTCTACACACTTAAGGTTCGACGTTGTTTCATGCGTATTTGAGTTATAGTGGTTGGTTACCAAATGTTGTTCGGAGTCCCGGATAAGATCACGGACGTCACGAGGGTTTCCAGAATGGTCCGGAAACGAAGATTGATATATAGGATGACCTCATTTGATTACCGGAAGGTTTTCGGAGTTACCGGGAATGTACCGGGAATGACGAATGGGTTCTGGGAGTTCACCGGGGGGGCCCACCCACCCCGGGGAAGCCCATGGGTGTTTGGGGTGCCGCACCAGCCCTTAGTGGGCTGGTGGGACAGCCCAAGAGAGGCCTATGCGCATAGGAAAGAAAATCAAAGAGGAAAGAAAAAAAAAGGAGGTGGGAAAGGGAAGAAGGACTCCACCTTCCAAACCAAGTGGATTTCGGTTTGGGAGGGGGAGACCTTCCCCCTTGGCTCGGCCGACTCCCTTGGGAGTCCTTGGACCCCAAGGCAAGTCTCCCCCCTCCTCCTCCTATATATAGTGGGGTTTTAGGGCTGATTTGAGACGACTTTTCCACGGCAGCCTGACCACATACCTCCACGGTTTTTCCTCTAGATCGCGTTTCTGCGGAGCTCGGGCGGAGCCCTGCTGAGACAAGGTCATCACCAACCTCCGGAGCGCTGTCACGCTGCCGGAGAACTCTTCTACCTCTCCGTCTCTCTTGCTGGATCAAGAAGGCCGAGATCATCGTCGAGTTGTACGTGTGCTAAACGCGGAGGTGCCGTCCGTTCGGCACTAGATCGTGGGACTGATCGCGGGATTGTTCGCGAGGCGGATCGAGGGACGTGAGGACGTTCCACCACATCAACCGCGTTCACCAACGCTTCTGTTGTACGGTCTACAAGGGTACGTAGATCACTCATCCCCTCTCGTAGATGGACATCACCATGATAGGTCTTCGTGCGCGTAGGAAAATTTTTGTTTCCCATGCGACGTTCCCCAACAGAATCTGCTACGAAACTTTGCTTGGAACTGCACCAGCTTACCGCACCCCCATTGAGAACAAATATGTATCTGGTTTGTGACTTTGAGTCATCCGGATCTGTGTCAAAGCTTGAATCAATGTAACCCTTTCCGATGAGCTCTTCGTCACCTCCATAAACGAGAAACGTTTCTTTAGTCCTTTTTAGGTACCTCAGAATATTCTTGACCGCCACCCAGTGTTCCACTCCTGGATCACATTGAAACCTGCCTGTCATGCTTATGACCAGGCTGACATCCGGTCTTGTGCACAACATTGCATACATGATAGACCCTATGGCTGAAGGATAGGGGATGACACTCATCTTTTATCTATCTTCTGCAGTTACTCGACACTGAATCTTACTCAACTTTATACCTTGTAACACAGGCAAGAACCCCTTCTTGGATTGTTCCATTTTGAACTATTTCAAAACTTTATCAAGGTATATGCTTTGTGAAAGTCCTATTAGGCGCCTCGATCTATCTCTATAGATCTTAATGCCTAATATGTAAGCAGCTTCTCCTTGGTCTTTGATTGAAAAACTTTTGTTCAAGTAATCCTTTACGCTCTCCAAAACCTCCACATTGTTTCCAATCAGCAATATGTCATCCACATATAATATTAGAAACGCTACACAGCTCCCACTCACTTTCTTGTAAATAAAAGCTTCTCCTACAACTTGTATAAACCCAAAAGCCTTGATCACCTCATCAAAGCACTTATTCCAACTCCAAGATGCTTGCACCAGTCCATAAATGGATCGCTCGAGCTTGCATACTTTGTCAACATTCTTTGGATCGACAAAACCTTCGGGTTGCATCATATACAACAATTCCTTAAGAAACCCATTAAGGAACGTCATTTTGACATCCATCTGCTAGATTTCATAATCGAAAAATGCAGCTATTGCTAACATGATTTGGACGGACTTAAGCATCGCTACAGGTGAGAATGTCTCATCGTAGTCAACTCCTTGAACTTGAGAAAAACCCTTTGCCACAAGTAGAGCTTTATAAATGGTAACATTACCGTCCGCGTCCGTCTTCGTCTTAAAGATCCATTTGTTCTGGATAGACTTGCGACCTTCAGGTAATACTTCCAAACTCCACACTTTGTTTTCATACATAGATCCTATCTCGGATTTCATGGCCTCTAACCATCTGTTGGAATCTGGGCCCACCATTTCTTCTCCATAATTCGCAGGCTCATTGTTGTCTAACAACATGATAGACAAGACAGGATTCCCGTACCACTCAGGAGCAGTACGTGCTCTTGTCGACCTGCGAGGTCCGATAGTAAGTTGATCCGAAGCTTCAGGATCATCATCATTAGCTTCCACTTCGACTGGTGTTGCCTCGATAGAAATTTCTTTCTGCCCTGCGCCACCATCTTTTTGAAGCAGAGGTTCCACAACCTCATCAAGTTCTATCTTCCTCCCACTCAATTCTTTCAAGAGAAACTCTTTCTCAAGAAAAGCTCCGTTCTTAGCGACAAACACTTTGCCCTCGGATTTGAGATAGAAGGTGTACCCAACTGTCTCTTTTGGGTAACCTATGAAGATGCACTTTTCCGCTTTGGGTAACAGCTTTTCAGGCTGAAGCTTTTTGACATAAGCATCGCATCCCCAAACTTTAAGAAACGAAAACTTTGGCTTCTTGCCATACCATAGCTCATATGGTGTCGTCTCAATGGATTTTGATGGTGCCTTGTTTAAAGTGAATGCAGTTGTCTATAATGCATAGCCCCAAAACGATAATGGCAAATCGGTAAGAGACATCATAGATTGCACCATATCTAATAAAGTACGATTATGACGTTCGGACACACCATTACGCTGTGGTGTTCCACGCGGTGTCAACTGTGAAACAATTCCACATTGTCTTAAGTGAGCAGCAAACTCGTAACTGAGATATTCACCCCCTCGATCAGATCGTAGGAACTTGATCTTCTTGCTACGATGATTTTCGACTTCACTCTAAAATTGTTTGAACTTTTCAAATGTTTCAGACTTGTGCTTCATCAAGTACATATAGCCCTACCTACTCAAATCGCCGGTGAAGGTGAGAAAATAACGATATCCGCCGCGCGCCTCCACACTCATTGGTCCTCACACATCAGTATGTATGATTTCCAACAAGTCACTTGCACGCTCCATTGTTCCAGAGAACGGAGTCTTGGTCATCTTGCCCATGAGGCATGGTTCGCATGTGTCAAGTGATTAAAAATCAAGTGACTCCAAAAGTCCATCAGCATGGAGTTTCTTCATGCGCTTAACACCAATATGACCTAAGCGGCAGTGCCACAAGAAAGTGGTGCTATCATTATTAACTCTACATCTTTTGGTCTGAGTGTTATGGATATGAGTGTCATCACAATCGAGATTCAATATGAACAAACCCCTCACATTGGGTGCATGACATAAAAGATATTGCTCATATAAATAGAACAACCATTATTCTCTGACTTAAATGAGTAACCGTCTCGCAATAAACAAGATGCAGATATAATATTCATGCTCACGCAGGCACTTAATAACAATTATTTAAGTTCATAACTAATCCCGATGGTAACTGAAGTGAGATCGTGCCGACGGCGCATCAACCTTGGAACCATTTCCCATGTGCATCGTCACTTCATCCTTCGCCAGCCTTCGTTTATTCCGCAGTTCCTGTTTCGAGTTGCAGATGTGAGCAACAGAACCGGTATCAAATCCCAGGCACTACTACGAGAGCTGGTTAGGTACACATCAATAACATGTATATCACATATACCTTGTTTGGCGTTGGCCGCCTTCTTATCGGCCAAATACTTGGGGCAGTTGCGCTTCCAGTGACCAGTCCCCTTGCAATAATAGCACTCAGTTTCCGGCTTGGGTCCAGCCTTGGGTTTCTTCATCGGAGGGGCAACAGTTTTGCCACTCTTCTTGGAGTTACCCTTCTTGCATTTGCCGTTTTTTCTTGAAACTAGTGGTCTTATTGACCATCAACACTTGATGCTCTTTCTGGATTTCTGACTCAGCGACTTTCAGCATCGCAAATAACTCGTCGGCTGACTTATTCATCCCTTGCATGTTACAGTTCAACATGAAGCTCTTGTAGCTAGGTGGCAGTGATTGAAGAATTCTGTCAGTGATAGCTTCTTGCGGGAGAGCAATCCTCAACTCAGCTAGACGGTTTGAGTACCCCACACATTTTGAGCACATGTTCATTGACAGACGAATTCTCCTCCATTTTGCACGCATAGAATTTATCGGAGGTCTCATACCTCTCGATCCGAGCATTCTTCTCAAAGATAAACTTCAACTCCTGGAACATCTGAGATGCTCCATGATGTTCAAAACGTCGTTGAAGTCCCGGTTCTAAGCCATACAAAACTGCACACTGAACTAGTGAGTAGTCATCCTTACGAGCTTGCCAAGCGTTCAAAACATCTTGGTCAGCCGTAGCGGGTGGTTCATCTCCTAGCGCTGCATCAAGAACATAATTCTTTTGCCCAGCTTGAAGGATAAGCCTCAGATTTCGATCCCAGTCTACAAAGTTGCTACTATCATCTTTCAACTTAGCTTTCTCTAGGAACGTATTGAAATTCAGGGTTGCTATTACGCGAGCCATTGATCTACAACATAAAATTTTGCAAAGATTACTTAGACTATGTTCAAGACAATTTGAGTTTAGCTAATCATATTACTAATAAACTCCCACTCAAATAGACATCCCTCTAGTTATTTGAGTGTGGCATGATCCAAATTCACTAACTCAAGTCCGATCATCACGTGAGTTGAGTATAGTTACAGTGGTGAACATCTCCATGTTGATCATATCTACCATATGATTCATGCTCGACCTTTCGGTCTCTTGTGTTCCGAGGCCATGTATGTACATGCTAGGCTCGTCAAGTTTAACCCGAGTATTCCGCGTGTGCAACTATTTTGCACCCATTGTATGTGAACGTTGAGTCTGTCACACCCGATCATCATGTGGTGTCTCGAAACGATAACAGTGCACAGTCAGGGAGAACACAATTTTATCTTTAAATTTTAGTGAGGGATCACCTTATAATGCTACCGTCGTTCTAAGCAGGATAAGGTGCTTAAAAGGATTAACATCACATGCAAATCATAAGTGACATGATATGGCCATGATGATATTCTTCCAATGCACGGTAAAACAATTAAATCTGACATGTTAGTTCGAGGATCTAAAGTGTATTCATATGCGTCTTTCAAAACTAAGAAGATTCCTGGATTACCTCGAGGACCTAGGTGAGTACAGGTGTGGGTGTTTTCCTATGCATTCCAACAGATCATGGTGATAATAATGTTCAAGTTCAAGCCTATGATCCTCGTACTTCTACTCGTTTACAAGCTGAAGCTATTGCTCTTTCATGTGCGGCTCAATTGGCCTCTGAGCTTAATCTTGCTAGCCCAACTTACTTAATGGATTGCCTCTCATTAGCTTCTTTTGCTGCTTTGCGAAACATTTTAGATCCCTCTACTCCTTGGAACATTACAAAAGATATTTTATTTTACAAAGGGAGGATGACCCCGGCCTCTGCATCTGGGAGATGCATGCGGCCATTTTATTGATTATTCTCGAGGACCTTACAAAGTAGTACAACAATATGCCTGAATCCGCCATATTGGCAACATCTGCCGCTACTCCTATCCATATGATGAAGGGGTGCAAGCTGGACCAAATACCCACACCTCTCACCTAAGCCTAACATCTAAAGCCGGAGGCCCTGACCGAGCCACATATCGGGTCCGGGGCACAAACGGGTCCGACGCACTCACATGTGTCGTCGCCGCCATCTTCCACTGGTTCATCTTCAGAATAGACAGAGGTACAGCCTTGGTACGTGCCTCCGCCATTGATGCCACCATGATGCCAAACGACGACCTCCACCTACGCGAGTCCATCTCCAAGCAACGGAAGCATATCCATGCTAGGATAGGGCCGCACCACTGATGTCTACTACGCAACCTTCTCCTTGTAGACGTTGTTGGGCCTCCAAGTTGGTGACCTAAGGTTTATCAATCTGCAGGAGGCGTAGGATGAAGATGGTCTCTCTCAAGCAACCCTGCAACCAAATAATAAAGAGTCCCTTGTGTCCCCAACACACTCAATACAATGGTAAGTTGTATAGGTGCACTAGTTCGGCGAAGAGATGGTGATACAAGTGCAATATGGATGGTAGATATAGATTTTTGTAATCTGAAAATATAAAAACAGAAAGGTAAATAATAATAAAAGTGAGCACGAACGGTATTGCAATGCGTGGAAACAAGGCCTAGGGTTCATACTTTCACTAGTGGAAGTTCTCTCAACAATGATAACATAATTGGATCATATAACTAGCCCTCAACATGCAACAAAGAGTCACTCAAGTCACTAATAGCGGGGAACAAACGAAGAGATTATTGTCGGGTACGGAACCACCACAAAGTTATTCTTTTTGATCGATCTATTCAAGAATCCGTAGTAAAATAACATGAAGCTATTCTTTCCGTTCAATCTATCCTAGAGTTCGTACTAGAATAACACCTTAAGACACATATCAACCAAGACCCTAATGTCACATAGATACTCCATTGTCACCTCAAGTATCCGTGGGCATGATTATACGATATGCATCACACAATCTCAGAATCATCTATTCAACCAAAACATAGAACTTCAAAGAGTGCCCCAAAGTTTCCACCGGAGATCCAAAACGTGTGCCAACCCATATGTATAGGTTCCCAATGTCACGAAACCCGCAAGTTGATCACCAAAACATACATCAAGTACTCACATGAATATCCCATTGTCACCACAGATACACACGTGCAAGACATACATCAAGTGTTCTTAAAGACTCAATCCTATAAGATAACTCCAAAGGGAAAACTCAATTCATTACAAGAAGGGAGAGGGGGAAGAACATCATAAGATCCAACTATAGTAGCAAAGCCCGTGCTACATCAAGATCATGACATCTCAAGAACACGAGAAAGAGATATCAAACACATAGCTACTGGTACATACCCCCAGCCCCGAGGGAGAACTACTCCCTCCTCGTCATGGAGATCGTCGGGATGATGAAGATGGCCACGGGAGATGGTTTCCCCCTCCGGCAGGGTGCCGGAACGGGCTCCCGATTAGTTTTTGGTGGCTACAGAGGCTTGCGGCGGCAGAACTCCTGGTCTAGGTTTCTTTTGGGGGTTTCTGTATTTATAGGAATTTATGGCGGTGGAATTACGTCATTTGGGCCCACGAGGAGGTCACGAGCCTGCTAGGCCCTCCCGGGGGTGTAGGGCGCGCCTGCCGGGCTCGTGACTCCCTCGTGGCTCTTCTAGCCTTCTTCCAAAGCTTCGGGGGTCTCTTTTAGTCCAAAACAATCATCACGAAAGTTTTATTCCATTTGGACTCCGTTTGATATTCCTATCTGAAAAAGGTCAAAAACAAGGCAAAAACAGGAACTGGCACTGGGCTCTAGGTCAATAGGTTAGTCCCAAAAATAATATAAAATAGCATATTCATGCATATAAAACATCCAAAGTTGATAATATAATAGCATGGAACGATCAAAAATTATAGATACGTTGGAGACGTATCAAGCATCCCCAAGCTTAATTCTTGCTCGTCCTCGAGTAGGTAAATGATAAAAATTGAATTTTTGATGTGGAATGCTACCTAACATATATTGTGGCATGAATATTCAGATCCATATGATTCAAGACAAAAAAATTAATGTTGACATAAGAACAATAATACTTCAAGCATACTAACAAAGCAATCATGTCTTCTCAAAATAACATGGCCAAAGAGAGTTATCCCTACAATATCATATAGTCTGGCTATGCTCCATCTTCCCCACACAACGTATTTAAATCATGAACAACCCCGGTCTTAGTCAAGCAATTGTTTTCTCACTTTTACTTTCTCAACCCTTTTCAACTCTCACGCACTACATGAGCGTGAGCCATGGACATAACACTATATGTGGAATAGAATATGGTGGAGGTTGTGAGGCAAAAAGGCGGAGATGGTCACATCAACTAGGCGTATCAACGGGCTATGGAGATGCCCATCAATAGATATCAATGTGAGTGAGTAGGGATTGCCATGCAAAGGATGCACTAGAGCTATAAGTGTATGAAAGCTAAAAAAGAAACTAAGTGTGTGTGCATCCAACTTGCTTGCTCATGAAGACCTAGGGCAATTTGAGGAAGCCCATCATTGGAATATACAAGCCAAGTTTTATAATGAAATTCCCACTAGTATATGAAAGTGAAAATATATGAGACTCTCTGTCATGAAGATCATGGTGCTACTTTGAGCCACATATCGGGTCCGGGGCACAAACGGGTCCGACGCACTCACATGAGTCGTCGCCGCCATCTTCCAGTGGTTCATCTTCAGATGAGATTGAGGTACAGCCTTGGTACGTGCCTCCACCATCGATGCCACCATGATGCCAAACGACGATCTCCACCTACGCGAGTCCATCTCCAAGCAACGGAAGCATATCCATGCTAGGATAGGGCCGCACCACTGATGTCTACTACGCAACCTTCTCCTTGTAGATGTTGTTGGGCCTCCAAGTAGGTGACCTAAGGTTTATCAATCTGCAGGAGGCATAGGATGAAGATGGTCTCTCTCAAGCAACCCTGCAACCAAATAACAAAGAGTCCCTTGTGTCCCCAACACACTCAATACAATGGTAAGTTGTATAGGTGCACTAGTTCGGCGAAGAGATGGTGATACAAGTGCAATATGGATGGTAGATATAGATTTTTGTAATCTGAAAATATAAAAACAGCAAGGTAAATAATAATAAAAGTGAGCACGAACGGTATTGCAATGCGTGGAAACAAGGCCTAGGGTTCATACTTTCACTAGTGGAAGTTCTCTCAACAATGATAACATAATTGGATCATATAACTAGCCCTCAACATGCAACAAAGAGTCACTCCAAAGTCACTAATAGCGGGGAACAAACGAAGAGATTATTGTCGGGTACGGAACCACCACAAAGTTATTCTTTTTGATCGATCTATTCAAGAATCCGTAGTAAAATAACATGAAGCTATTCTTTCCGTTCAATCTATCCTAGAGTTCGTACTAGAATAACACCTTAAGACACATATCAACCAAGACCCTAATGTCACATAGATACTCCATTGTCACCTCAAGTATCCGTGGGCATGATTATACGATATGCATCACACAATCTCAGAATCATCTATTCAACCAAAACATAGAACTTCAAAGAGTGCCCCAAAGTTTCTACCGGAGAGCCAAAACGTGTGCCAACCCATATGTATAGGTTCCCAATGTCACGAAACCCGCAAGTTGATCACCAAAACATACATCAAGTACTCACATGAATATCCCATTGTCACCATAGATACACACGTGCAAGACATACATCAAGTGTTCTTAAAGACTCAATCCTATAAGATAACTCCAAAGGGAAAACTCAATTCATTACAAGAAGGGAGAGGGGGAAGAACATCATAAGATCCAACTATAGTAGCAAAGCCCGTGCTACATCAAGATCATGACATCTCAAGAACACGAGAAAGAGATATCAAACACATAGCTACTGGTACATACCCCCAGCCCCGAGGGAGAACTACTCCCTCCTCGTCATGGAGATCGCCGGGATGATGAAGATGGCCACGGGAGATGGTTTCCCCCTCCGGCAGGGTGCCGGAACGGGCTCCCGATTAGTTTTTGGTGGCTACAGAGGCTTGCGGCGGCAGAACTCCTGGTCTAGGTTTCTTTTGGGGGTTTCTGTATTTATAGGAATTTATGGCGGTGGAATTACGTCATTTGGGCCCACGAGGAGGTCACGAGCCTGCTAGGCCCTCCCGGGGGGTAGGGCGCGCCTGCCGGGCTCATGACTCCCTCGTGGCTCTTCTCGCCTTCTTCCAAAGCTTCGGGGGTCTCTTTTAGTCCAAAACAATCATCGCGAAAGTTTTATTCCATTTGGACTCCGTTTGATATTCCTATCTGAAAAAGGTCAAAAACAAGGCAAAAACAGGAACTGGCACTGGGCTCTAGGTCAATAGGTTAGTCCCAAAAATAATATAAAATAGCATATTCATGCATATAAAACATCCAAAATTGATAATATAATAGCATGGAACGATCAAAAATTATAGATACGTTGGAGACGTATCAAGCATCCCCAAGCTTAATTCTTGCTCGTCCTCGAGTAGGTAAATGATAAAAATTGAATTTTTGATGTGGAATGCTACCTAACATATATTGTGGCATGAATATTCAGATCCATATGATTGAAGACAAAAAAATTAATGTTGACATAAGAACAATAATACTTCAAGCATACTAACAAAGCAATCATGTCTTCTCAAAATAACATGGCCAAAGAGAGTTATCCCTACAATATCATATAGTCTCGCTATGCTCCATCTTCTCCACACAACGTATTTAAATCATGAACAACCCCGGTCTTAGTCAAGCAATTGTTTTCTCACTTTTACTTTCTCAACCCTTTTCAACTCTCACGCACTACATGAGCGTGAGCCATGGACATAACACTATATGTGGAATAGAATATGGTGGAGGTTGTGAGGCAAAAAGGAGGAGATGGTCGCATCAACTAGGCGTATCAACGGGCTATGGAGATGCCCATCAATAGATATCAATGTGAGTGAGTAGGGATTGCCATGCAAAGGATGCACTAGAGCTATAAGTGTATGAAAGCTAAAAAAGAAACTAAGTGTGTGTGCATCCAACTTGCTTGCTCATGAAGACCTAGGGCAATTTGAGGAAGCCCATCATTGGAATATACAAGCCAAGTTTTATAATGAAATTCCCACTAGTATATGAAAGTGAAAATATATGAGACTCTCTGTCATGAAGATCATGGTGCTACTTTGAATCACAAGTGTGGTAAAGGATAGTAGCATTGTCCCTTCTCTCTTTTTCTCTCATTTTTTTGTTTGGGCTCTTTGGCCTCTTTTTTTCTTTTTTTCTTTTTCTTTTTTTTGTGGGCTCTGATACGTCCATTTTGCATCATGTTTTCACGTTGATATGTATCGCTTCTTGGGTTGTTATTTCACTTCACGGTACAATACTTATGCCTTTTCTCTCTTATTTTGCAAGGTTTACATGAAGAGGGAGAATGTAGGCAACTGGAATTCTGGCCTGAAAGTGGAGCAAAGTTTAGATACCTATTATGCGCAACTCCAAGCGTCGTAAAAAATACTGGGCCGAAGAAGTGCCAGAGGGGCGCGTGCAGGTGGCCACAAGCCTGCACGGCGCGGCCACCCCCCCCCCCCCAGGTCGCGCCAAGAGGGCTTGTGGGCAGCCTGCTGGCCCACTGGCCCCCCTCTTCTGCTATATGAAGGGTTTCTTCCAGAAAAAAATCAGGGGGGAGCTTTTTCGTGGATTCGTCGCCACCACGAGGCGGAACTTGAGCAGAACCAATCTAGAGCTCCGGCAGGACGATCCTGCCGGGGAAACTTCCCTTCCGGAGGGGAAATCATCGCCATCGTCATCACCAACACTCCTCTCATCGAAGGGGACTCATCACCATCAACATCTTCATCAGCACCATCTCATCTCCAAACCCTAGTTCATCACTGGTAACCAATCTCTGTCTCGCGACTCCGATTGGTACTTGTAAGGTTGCTAGTAGTGTTGATTACTCTTTGTAGTTGATGCTAGTTGGACTATTTGGTGGAAGAGTTTATGTTCAGATCCTTGATGCTACTCATTACCTCTCTGGTCATGAATATGATTATGCTTTGTGAGTAGTTACTTTGGTTCCTGAGGACATGGGATAAGTCATGCTAATAGTAGTCATGTGAATTTGGTATTCGTTCGGTATTTTGATGTGGTGTATGTTGTTTTTCCTCTAGTGGTGTTATGTGAACTTAGACTACATAACACTTCACCATTATTTGGGCCTAGAGGAAGGCATTGGGAAGTAGTAAGTAGATGATGGGTTGCTAGAGTGACAGAATCTTAAACCCTAGTTTATGCGTTGCTTTGTAAGGGGTTGATTTGGATCCACTAGTTTAATGCTATGGTTAGACTTTGTCTTAATTCTTCTTTCATAGTTGCGGATGCTTGTGAGAGGGGTTAATCATAAGTGGGATGCTTGTCCAAGTAAGGGCAGTACCCAAGCACTGGTCCACCCACATATCAAACTATCAAAATAACGAACGCGAATCATATGAACATGATGAAAACTAGCATGACAGAAATTCCCGTGTGTCCTCAGGAGCGTTTTTCCTCCTATAAGACTTTGTCCAGGCTTGTCCCTTGCTACAAAAGGGATTGGGCCACTTTGATGCATCGTTGCTACTTTTGTTACTTGTTGCTTGCTACGAATCATCTCACCACACAATCACTTGTTACCGACAATTTCAGTGCCTGCTGATTTTACCTTGCTGAAAACCACTTGTCAGATCCTTGTGCTCCTCGTTGGGTTCGACACTCTTACTTATTGAAAGGAATACGATTGATCCCCTATACTTGTGGGTCATCAGGCTCTTTGGCCTCTTTTATTTTATTTTTATAGTCCGGAGTCTCATCCCAACTTGTGAGGGAATCATAGCTTCATTCCTTTCCTCACATGGGACAAAGCTCTAATAATGATGATCATCACACTTCTATTTACTTACAACTCAATTCTTAGAACAAAAGATATGACTCTATATGAATGCCTCCGGTGGTGTACCGGGATGTGCAATGACTCATGAGTGACATGTATGAAAGATATGAATGGTGGCTTTGCCACAAATACAATGTCAACTACATGATCATGCAAAGCAATATGACAATGATGATGCGTATCATAATAAACGGAACGGTGGAAGTTGCATGACAATATATCTCGGAATGGCTATGGAAATGCCATGATGGGTAGGTATGGTGTCTGTTTTGAGGAAGGTATATGGTGGGTTTATGCACCGGCAACAATTGCGCGACACTAGAGAGGCTAGCAATGGTGGAAGGGTGAGAGTGCGTATATACCATGGACTCACATTAGTCAGAGAGAACTCACATACTTGTTGCGAAAGTTTTATTAGTAATCGAAACAAAGTGCTAGACGCATGCTCCTAGGGGAAGGGTCGGTAGGAGTTAACCATCGCGCGATCCCGACCGCCACACAAAGGATGACAATCAATAAAAACATCATGCTCCGACTTCCTAGCATAGCGGTTCACCATACGTGCATGCTAAGGAATCACAAACTCTAACACAAGAATTTATACCAATCCATAATTACTCACTAGCATGACTCTAATATCACCATCTTTATATCTCAAAACTATATGCAAAGAATCAAACTTCTCATAGTATTCGATGCACTCTATATGGAAGTTTTTATTATATCCCTCTTGGATGCCCATCATATTAGGACTACATTCATAACCTAGGAAAATTACCATGCAGTTTAAGACTCTCAAAATAATATAAGTGAAGCATGAGAGTTCAACTATTTCTATAAAATAAAACCACTTCAATGCTCTACAAAGATATAAGTGAAGCACTAGAGCAAAAGACAAACTACTCCACAAGATATAAGTGAAGCTCAATGAGTAGTTGAATAATTATTTGGCTATGTGAAGACTCTCCCATCTAAGAATTTAAGATCCTAAGTACCTTATTCAAATAAAATAAAATAAAATAAAACTTCAAGTATAGCACAAAACATGTGAAGAAGCAAAAATTAGGTTCAACCGATACTAACCGATAATTGTTGTAGAAGAAAGGTGGGATGCCAACCGGGGCATCCCCAAGCTTAGATGCTTGAGACTTCTTGAAATATGGATTGGGGATGACTTGGGAATCCCCAATCTTGAGCTTTTTGTTTCTCCTTAATTCCTCTCATATGATGGTTTCCGAAATCATAAAAACTTCATCCACACAAAACTCAATCAAGAACTCGTGAGATAGGTTAGTAGAAATCAATGCAGAACTTTATCATCATCTACTGTAGAAAATCACTAAAATCATTATTTGACATTGAATACTAAATGCCTCTGCATATTTAAAACTCCCATCCTCAAATGGAATCATTAAACAAGCAAACATATGCGAACAATGCAAACATAACACCAATCTGCCTAAACAGAACAGTCTGTGAAGAATGCAGCAAGATCCATACTTAATTAACTCCAAAAAATATGAAAAACTTCCACGCTGTAGATAATTATAAGATCATACTGTGTCCAAATTTAAAGTTATTCTGACATACATAAAATTCTAGGGAATTTTTGCACTACAAGCAAACTTTCTGTTTTGGAACAGCAACTCCTAAATTTGCAAATTAAGCATGGTAAAGGCTATCCTTGACATTTTTATTGAACTAAATGATGCAAAACATTAATATAAATAACATATAGCAAATACTAATAAAATAAAATGACGCTCCAAGCAAAACACATATCATGTGGTGAATAAAAGTATAGCCCCAAGTAAAGTTACCGATGGATTGAAGACGAAAGAGGGGATGCCTTCCCAGGGCATCCCCAAGCTTAGACTCTTTGGTGTCCTTGAATATGGCTTTGGGGTTCCTTGGGAATCCCCAATCTTAGGATCTTGCCACTACCTTTTCCATAGTCCATCGAAACTCTAACCAAAACTTGAAAACTTCACGACACAAAACTTAACGGAACTTCGTGAGATGGGTTAGTATGATAACAAGCAAATCAACTACTTGGGTACTGTCAAAAGAAGACTCATAATTATTTTCACACAATCCCTACTGTATCTTACTATTTACACAATTT
Source organism: Hordeum vulgare subsp. vulgare (assembly GCF_904849725.1). Lineage (NCBI taxonomy): Eukaryota > Viridiplantae > Streptophyta > Magnoliopsida > Poales > Poaceae > Hordeum > Hordeum vulgare. The sequence continues at coordinate 588,810,676 of NC_058521.1, forward strand.
ATATTACTCAATATAATCTATGGAAACACCAAAACAAGCAAACTATGCATTGAAAACAGAATCTGTCAAAAACAGAATTGTCTGTAATGATGTGAATGATAACCATACTTCTGCACTTCCAAACATTCTGAAAAATTCTATGAAAATGAAGGCAATTTGTATATCAATCAGCATAAAAAAGAATCAACCTAAAAGCACTCTCTGTATAGAAATTAGAAATGATTTCGCGAGCGCAAAGTTTCTGACTTTTTGAGCATGATCAAACAACTATCACCCAAACTAATCATAAAGGCTTTACTTGGCACTTTATTGAAACTAAGGCAATAAAACATGATTAATACAGTATATTAATCATGTGAACACACAAAAACATTAAGGATGGATATTGGGTTGTCTCCCAACAAGCACTTCTCTTTAATGCCTTTCAAGCTAGGCATGATGATTTCAATGATGCTCACATAAAAGATAAGGATTGAAACATAATGGAAGCATCATGGAGCATATGACTAGCACATTTAAGTCTAACCCACTTCCTATGCATAGGGATTTTGTGATCAAACAATTTATTGGAGCAAGAATCAACTAGCATAGGAAGATAAAACAAGCATGACTTCAAAAGTTTCAACACATGGAGAGGAAGCTTGATATTATTGCAATATGTAGAAGCATATGATGCTCTCTCATAATAATTTTCAGTAGCATCATGAATGAATTCAACAATATAACCAGCACCTAAAGCATTCTTTTCATCATCTACAAGCATAGAAATTTTACTGCTCTCCACATAGGGAAATTTATTCTCATCAATAGTAGTGGGAGTATCGTAAAAGACTTGAACACTACGAATTGTTTCCACATTAAAAGAGTAACGTTCAGTAAGAGGGTACTCATAATGTTGGGGAACGTCGCATGGCAAACAAAAAATTTCCTACGCGCACGAAGTCCTATCATGGTGATGTCCATCTACGAGAGGGGATTTCTGATCTACGTAGCCTTGTAGATCGCACAGCAGAAGCGTTAAGAAACGCGGTTGATGTAGTGGAACGTCCTCACGTCCCTCGACCCGCCCCACGAACCGTCCCACGAACCGTCCCGCGATCCGTCCCACGATCCGCTTCGATCTAGTGCCGAACTAACGGCACCTCCGCGTTCAGCACACGTACAGCTCGACGATGATCTTGGCCTTCTTGATCCAGCAAGAGAGACGGAGAGATAGATGAGTTCTCCGGCAGCGTGATGACTCTCTGGAGGTTGGTGGTGATCTAATCTCAGCAGGGCTCCACCCGAGCTCCGCAGAAACGCGATCTAGAGCTAAAACCGTGGAGGTATGTGGTCGGGCTGCCGTGGCAAAAGTTGTCTCAAATCAGCCCTAATAGCTCCATCTATATAGGAGGAGGGGAGGGGAGGCTTGCCTTGAGGCTCAAGGAGCCCCAAGGGCTGCGCCACCAAGGGAGGAGGAGTCCTCCTCCAATCCTAGTCCAACTAGGATTGGAAGGTGGAGTCCTTCTCTCCTTTCCCACCTCCTTTTTTTTCTTTTCTCTTTGATTTTCTATCTTTGGCGCATGGGGCCTTCTTGGGCTGTCCCACCAGCCCACCAAGGGCTGGTGCGCCACACCCAAGGCCTATGGGCTTCCCCGGGATGGGCTGCCCCTCCCCCCCCCGGTGAACACCCGGAACCCATTCGTCATTCCCGGTAACTCCGAAAACCTTCCGGTAATCAAATGAGGTCATCCTATATATCAATCTTCTTTTCCGGACCATTCCGGAAACCCTCGTGACGTCCGTGATCTCATCCGAGACTCCGAACAACATTCGGTAACCAACCATATAACTCAAATATGCATAAAACAACGTCGAACCTTAAGTGTGCAGACCCTGCGGGTTCGAGAACTATGTAGACATGACCCGAGTGACTCCTTGGTCAATATCCAATAGCGGGACCTGGATGCCCATATTGGATCCTACATATTCTACGAAGATCTTATCGTTTGAACCTCAGTGCCAAGGATTCATATAATCCCGTATGTCATTCCCTTTGTCCTTCGGTATGTTACTTGCCCGAGATTCGATCGTCAGTATCCGCATACCTATTTCAATCTCGTTTACCGGCAAGTCTCTTTACTCGTTCCGTAATACAAGATCCCGCAACTTACACTAAGTCACATTGCTTGCAAGGCTTATGTGTGATGTTGTATTACCGATTGGGCCCCGAGATACCTCTCCGTCACACGGAGTGACAAATCCCAGTCTCGATCCATACTAACTCAACGAACACCTTCGGAGATACCTATAGAGCATCTTTATAGTCACCCAGTTACGTTGCGACATTTGATACACACAAAGCATTCCTCCGGTGTCAGTGAGTTATATGCTCTCATGGTCATAGGAACAAATACTTGACACGCAGAAAACAGTAGCAACAAAATGACACGATCAACATGCTACGTCTATTAGTTTGGGTCTGTCCATCACATGATTCTCCTAATGATGTGATCCCGTTATCAAGTGACAACACTTGCCTATGGTCAGGAAACCTTGACCATCTTTGATCAATGAGCTAGTCAACTAGAGGCTTACTAGGGACAGTGTATTGTCTATGTATCCACACATGCACTGTGTTTCCAATCAATACAACTATAGGATGGATAATAAAAGATTATCATGAACAAAGAAATATAATAATAACTAATTTATTATTGCCTCTAGGGCATATTTCCAACAGTCTCCCACTTGCACCAGAGTCAATAAGCTAGTTCACATCACCATGTGATTCCAACGAATCCAACACCCATATAGTTATGGGGTCTGATCACGTCTTGCTCGTGAGAGAGGTTTTAGTCAACGGATCTGAAACTTTCAGATCCGTGTGTTCCTTACAAATCTTTATGTCATCTTATAGATGTTGCTACTATGTGCTATTCGGAAATACTCCAAATATCTACTCTACTATACGAATCCAATTCACTACTCATAGTTATTCGGATTAGTGTCAAAGCTTGCATCGACATAACCCTTTACGACAAACTCTTTAACCACCTCCATAATCGAGAAAAATTCCTTAGTCCATCAGTTACTAAGGATAAATTTTGACCGCTGCTAGTGATTCAATCATGGATCACTCTGTGTACCTCTCAACAGACTTTGAGTCAAGGCACACATCAGGTGCGGTACCCAGCATGGCATACTTCAGATTCTACGGCCAAGGCATAGAATACGACCTTCGTCTATTCTCTTTATTCTGCCAGGGTCGGGTTTTGAGTCTTACTCAAATTCACACCTTTACAACGCAACCAAGAACTCCTTCTTTGCTGATCTATTTTGAACTCCTTCAAAAACTTGTCAAGGCATGCATCTTGTTGAAACTTCTATTAAGCGCTTTTGATCTATCTCCATAGATCTTTGATGCTCAACGTTCAAGTAGCGCAATCCAGGTACTCCTTTGAAAACTCCTTTCAAACAACCTTGTATGCTTTACAGAAATTCTACATTACTTCTGATCCACAATATGTCAACCACATATACTTATCAGAAATTCTATAGTGCTCCCACTCACTTCTTCGGAAATACAAGTTTCTCATAAGCCTTGTACAAACCCAAAATCTTTGATCATCTCATCAAAGTGTATATCCAACTCCGAGATGCTTGCACCAGTCCATTGAAGGATCGCTGGAGCTTGCATACTTGCTAGTATCTTTAGGATCGACAAAACCTCCTGGTTGTATCACATACAATGTTTGCTCAAGGAAACCGTCGAGGAAACAATGTTTTGACATCCTATGTGCAATATTTCATAAATAATGCATCAACTACTAACATAATTCTAACAAACTTTCCACATCGCTACGAGTGAGAAAGTCTCATCATAGTCAACTGTTTGATCTTGTCGGAAACATCTTTGCGACAAGTCGAGCTTTTCTTAATAGTGACTTATCACCATCATTGTTTGTCTTCCTTTTAAAGATCCATCATTACTCAATAGTCCTATGACCATCAAGTAGTTATTCCAAAGTCTACACTTTGTTTTCATACATGGATCCTCTCTCGGATTTCATGGCCTCCAGCCATTTGTCGGAATCCGGGCCCACCATTGCTTTCTTCATAACTCGTAGGTTCATTGTTGCTCAACAACATGATCTCCAAGACAGGGTTACCGTAGCACTCTGCAGTAGTACGCGACCTTGTCAACCTACGAGATTTGTAGAAACTTGATTCGATGCTCGATGATCACCATCATAAGCTTTCACTTCAATTGGTGTAGGCGCCACAGGAACAACTTCCTGCGCCCTGCTACACACTGGTTGAAGTGATGGTTCAATAACCTTATCAAGTTCTACCACCCTCCCACTCAATTCTTTCGAGAGAAACCTTTCCTCGAGAAAGGATCTGTTTCTAGAAACAAACACTTTGCTTTCGGATCTGAGATGGGAGATGTACCCAACTGTTTTGGATATCCTAGAAGATGCATTTATCCGCTTTGGGTTCGAGCTTATCAGAGTGAAACTTTTTCACATAAGTGTCGAAGCCCCAAACTTTCAAGAAACGACAGTTTAGATTTCTCTAAACCTCAGTCTATACTGTGTCATCTCAACGGAAATACGCGGTGCCCTATTTAAAGTGAATGCGGTTGTCTCTAATGCATAACCCATAAACGATAGTGGTAATTCGATAAGAGACATCATAGCATGCACCATACCAAATAGTGTGTGGCTATGACATTCAGACACATCATCACACTATGATGTTCCAGGTGGCATGAACTGCGAAACAATTTCCACATTGTCTTAACTGCGTACCAAAACTCGTAACTCAGATATTCATTTCTATGATCATATCGTAGACAGTTTATCCTCTTGTTACGACGAACTTCACTCCGAAACAGAATTGAACTTTTCAATATTTCAGACTTGTGATTCATTAAGTAAATACTCTTGTATCCACTCAAATCGTTATTGAAGTAAGAACATAATGATATCCACTGCGAGCCTTAGCACCCATTGGACTGCATACATCAAAATGTATCACTTCCAACAAGTTACTATCTTGTTTCATCTCAATGAAAACAAGGCCTTGCTCATGTGGTATGATTTGCATGTCACTAGTGATTCAAAATCAGGTGAGTATAAAGATCCATCATCATGGAGCCTCTTCATGCAATTTATACCAACATGACTCAAGCGGCAGTGCCACAAGTAAGTGGTACTATCATCATTACCTCGTATCTTTTGGCACCAATATCATGAACATGTGTAACACTGCGATCGAGATTCAATAAACCATTGAAGGTGATTATTCAAGCAAATAGAGTAACCATTATTCTTTTATATGAATAATCGTATTGCGATAAACACGATCCAATCATGTTCATGCTTAACGCAAGCACCAAATAACAATTATTTCGGTTTAACACCAATCCCGATGGTAGAGGGAGTGTGCGACGTTTTGATCATATCAACCTTGGAAACACTTCCAACACGTATCGTCACCTCGCCTTTAGCTAGTCTCCGTTTATGCCGTAGCTATCATTTTGTGTTACTAATCACTTGGCAACCGAACCGGTATCCAATACCCTCGTGCTACTAGGAGTACTAGTAAAGTACACATCAACATCATGTATATCAAATATACTTCTTTCGACTTTTGCCAGCCTTCTTATCTACCAAGTATCTAGAGTTGCTCCGCCTTAGTGACTGTTCCCCTCATTACAGAAGCACTTAGTCTCGGGTTTGGGTTTAATCTTGGGTCTCTTCATTAGTGCATCAATTGTTTTGCCGTTTCACGAAGTATCCCTTCTAGCCCTTGCCTTTCTTGAAACTTAGTGGTTTTACTAACCATCAACTATTGATGCTCCTTCTTGATTTCTACTTTCACAGTGTCAAACATCGCGAATCGCTCAAGGATCATTGTATCTATCCTTGATATGTTATAGTTCATCACGAAGCTCTCACAGCTTGGTGGCAGTGACTTTGGAGAACCATCACTATCTCATCTGGAAGATTAACTCCCACTTGATTCAAGCGATTGTCCTACTCAGACAATCTGAGCACACGCTCAACGATTGAGCTTTTCTCCTTTACTTTGTGGACAAAGAATCTTGTCAGAGGTCTCGTACCTCTTAACAAGGGCACAAGCATGAAATCACAATTTCATCTCTTTAGAACATCACTTATGTTCCGTGACGTTTCAAAACGTCTTCGGCGCCTTGCTTCTAAGCCGTTAAGTATTTTGCACTGAACTATCGTGTAGTCATCAGAAACGTGTATGTCGGATGTTCACAGCATCCACAGACGACGCTCGAGGTGCAGCACACCGAGTGGTGCACTAAGGACATAAGCCTTCTGCGCAGCAACGAGGACAATACTCTGCAAAGTTTGCTACTATCAACGTCAAATAAATTTTCTCTCGGAACATATAAAAATAGTAGAGCTATAGCGCAAGCTACATCGTAATTCGCAAAGACCATTAGACTATGTTCAAGACAATTAGTTCAATTAATCATATTACTTAAGAACTCCCACTCAAAAAGTACATCTCTCTAGTCATTTGAGTGGTACATGATCCAAATCCACTATCTCAAGTCCGATCATCACGTGAGTCGAGAATAGTTTCAGTGGTAAGCATCCCTATGCTAATCATATCAATATACGATTCATGCTCGACCTTTCGGTCTCATGTGTTCCGAGGCCATGTCTGCACATGCTAGGCTCATCAAGCTTAACCCGAGTGTTCCGCGTGTGCAACTGTTTTGCACCCGTTGTATGTGAACGTTGAGTCTATCACACCCGATCATCACGTGGTGTCTCGAAACGAAGAACTGTCGCAACGGTGCACAGTCGGGGAGAACACAATTTCGTCTTGAAATTTTAGTGAGAGATCACCTCATAATGCTACTGTCGTTCTATGCAAGATAAGGTGCATAAAGGATTAACATCACATGCAATTCATAAGTGACATGATATGGCCATCATCATGTGCTTCTTGATCTCCATCACCAAAGCACCGGCACGATCTTCTTGTCACCGGCGTCACACCATGATCTCCATCAACGTGTCGCCATCGGGGGTTGTCGTGCTACTCATGCTATTACTACTAAAGCTACGTCCTAGCAATATAGTAAACGCATCTGCAAGCACAAACGTTAGTTTAAAGACAACCCTATGGCTCCTGCCGGTTGTCGTACCATCGATGTGCAAGTCGATATTAACTATTACAACATGATCATCTCATACATCCAATACATCACATCACATCGTTGGCCATATCACATCACAAGCATACCCTGCAAAAACAAGTTAGACGTCCTCTAATTGTTGTTGCATGTTTTACGTGGTGACCATGGGTATCTAGTAGAATCGCATCTTACTTACGCAAACACCACAACGGAAATATATGAATTGCTATTTAACCTCATCCAAGGACCTCCTCAGTCAAATCCAATTCAACTAAAGTTGGAGAAACCGACACTCGCCGGTCATCTTTGAGCAACAGAGTTACTCGTAGTGATGAAACCAGTCTCTCGTAAGCGTACGAGTAATGTCGGTCCGAGCCGCTTCGATCCAACAATACCGCGGAATCAAGAAAAGACTAAGGAGGGCAGCAAAACGCACATCACCGCCCACAAAAACTTTTGTGTTCTACTCGAGAAGACATCTACGCATGAACCTAGCTCATGATGCCACTGTTGGGGAACGTCGCATGGGAAACAAAAATTTTCCTACGCGCACGAAGTCCTATCATGGTGATGTCCATCTACGAGAGGGGATTTCTGATCTACGTACCCTTGTAGATCGCACAGCAGAAGCGTTAAGAAACGCGGTTGATGTAGTGGAACGTCCTCACGTCCCTCGATCCGCCCCGCGAACCGTCCCACGATCCGTCCCACGATCCGCTTCGATCTAGTGCCGAACGGACGGCACCTCCGCGTTCAGCACACGTACAGCTCGACGATGATCTCGGCCTTCTTGATCCAGCAAGAGAGACGGAGAGGTAGATGAGTTCTCCGGCAGCTGACGACGCTCCGTAGGTTGGTGGTGATCTAATCTCAGCAGGGCTCCGCCCGAGCTCCGCAGAAACGCGATCTAGAGGTAAAACCATGGAGGTATGTGGTCGGGCTGCCGTGGCAAAAGTTGTCTCAAATCAGCCCTAATAGCTCCATCTATATAGGAGGAGGGGAGGGGAGGCTTGCCTTGAGGCTCAAGGAGCCCCAAGGGCTGCGCCACCAAGGGAGGAGGAGTCCTCCTCCAATCCTAGTCCAACTAGGATTGGAAGGTGGAGTCCTTCTCTCTTTTCCCACCTCCTTTTTTTTCTTTTCTCTTTGATTTTCTATCTATGGCGCATAGGGCCTTCTTGGGCTGTCCCACCAGCCCACCAAGGGCTGGTGCGCCACCCCCAAGGCCTATGGGCTTCCCCGGGGTGGGCTGCCCCCCCCCCCCCCCCGGTGAACACCCGGAACCCATTCGTCATTCCCGGTACATTCCCGGTAACTCCGAAAACCTTCCGGTAATCAAATGAGGTCATCCTATATATCAATCTTCGTTTCCGGACCATTCCGGAAACCCTCGTGACGTCCGTGATCTCAGCCGGGACTCCGAACAACATTCGGTAACCAACCATATAACTCAAATATGCATAAAACAACGTCGAACCTTAAGTGTGCAGACCCTGCGGGTTCGAGAACTATGTAGACATGACCCGAGTGACTCCTTGGTCAATATCCAATAGCGGGACCTGGATGCCCATTTTGGATCCTACATATTCTACGAAGATCTTGTCGTTTGAACCTCACTGCCAAGGATTCATATAATCTCGTATGTCATTCCCTTTGTCCTTCAGTATGTTACTTGCCCGAGATTCGATCGTCAGTATCCGCATACCTATTTCAATCTTGTTTACCGGCAAGTCTCTTTACTCGTTCCGTAATACAAGATCCCGCAACTTACACTAAGTCACATTGCTTGCAAGGCTTGTGTGTGATGTTGTATTACCGAGTGGGCCCCGAAATACCTCTCTGTCACACGGAGTGACAAATCCCAGTCTCGATCCATACTAACTCAACGAACACCTTCGGAGATACCGGTAGAGCATCTTTATAGTCACCCAGTTACGTTGCGGCGTTTGATACACACAAAGCATTCCTCCGGTGTCAGTGAGTTATATGATCTCATGGTCATAGGAACAAATACTTGACACGCAGAAACAGTAGCAACAAAATGACACGATCAACATGCTACGTCTATTAGATTGGGTCTAGTCCATCACATGATTCTCCTAATGATGTGATCCCGTTATCAAGTGACAACACTTGCCTATGGTCAGGAAACCTTGACCATCTTTGATCAACGAGCTAGTCAACTAGAAGCTTACTAGGGACAGTGTTTTGTCTATGTATCCACACATGCACTGTGTTTCCAATCAATACAATTATAGCATGGATAATAAACGATTATCATGAACAAAGAAATATAATAATAACTAATTTATTATTGCCTCCAGGGCATATTTCCAACACATAATTGTGACAAGTTTTATTATCATTCTTCTTTATAGCATAAGTATCATCACAATAACCATCATAGGTAGGGGGCATGCTTTCATCATAATAATTTTGATCATTCAAAGTGGGGGAACTAAAGATCATCTTCATCAAACATAGCATCCCCAAGCTTGTGGCTTTGCATATCATTAGCATCATGGGTATTCAAAGAATTCATACTAACAACATTGCAATCATGCTCATCATTCACATATTTTATGCCAAGCATTCTATGTAATTCTTATTTTAGCACTTGATAACCATTTTCATTTCCATCATTTTCACGAAAGACATTAAAAAGATGAAGCATATTAGGCAACCTTAATTCCATTTTTTTAGTTTCTAGTTTTCTTTTAATAAACTAAACTAGTGATAAAACAAGAAACTAAAAGATTCAATTGCAAGATCTAAAGATATACCTTCAAGCGCTAACCTCCTCGGCAACGGGGCCAGAAAAGAGCTTGATGTCTACTACGCAACCTTCTCCTTGTAGACGTTGTTGGGCCTCCAAGTGCAGAGGTTTGTAGGACACTAGCAATTTTCCCTCAAGTAGGTGACCTAAGGTTTATCAATCCACGGGAGGCGTAGGATGAAGATGGTCTCTCTCAAGCAACCCTGGAACCAAATAACAAAGAGTCTCTTGTGTCCCCAACACACCCAATACAATGGTAAGTTGTATAGGTGCACTAGTTCAGCGAAGAGATGGTGATACAAGTGCAATATGGATGGTAGATATAGGTTTTTGTAATCTGAAAATATAAAAACAGCAAGGTAAGTAATAATAAAAGTGAGCACGAACGGTATTGCAATGCGTGGAAACAAGGCCTAGGGTTCATACTTTCACTAGTGGAAGTTCTCTCAACAATGATAACATAATTGGATCATATAACTAGCCCTCAACATGCAACAAAGAGTCACTCCAAAGTCATTAATAGCGGGGAACAAACGAAGAGATTATTGTCGGGTATGAAACCACCACAAAGTTATTCTTTCTGATCGATCTATTCAAGAGTCCGTGGTAAAACAACACGAAGCTATTCTTTCCGTTTAATCTATCCTAGAGTTCGTACTAGAATAACACCTTAAGGCACATATCAACGAAGACCCTAATGTCACCTAGATACTCCATTGTCACCTCAAGTATCCGTGGGCATGATTATACGATATGCATCACACAATCTCAGAATCATCTATTCAACCAACACACATAACTTCAAAGAGTTCCCCAAAGTTTCTACCGGAGAGCCAAAACGTGTGCCAACCCATATGCATAGGTTCCCAATGTCACGAAACCCGCAAGTTGATCACCAAAACATACATCAAGTACTCACATGAATATCCCATTGCACCACAGATAGACAAGTGCAAGACATACATCAAGTGTTCTTAAAGACGCAATCCGATAAGATAACTCCAAAGGGAAAACTCAATTCATTACAAGAAGGGAGAGGGGGAAGAACATCATAAGATCCAACTATAGTAGCAAAGCCCGCGGTACATCGAGATCATGACATCTCAAGAACACGAGAAAGAGAGATCAAACACATAGCTAATGGTACATACCCTCAGCCCCGAGGGAGAACTACTCCCTCCTCGTCATGGAGATCGACGGGATGATGAAGATGGCCACTGGAGATGGTTTCCCCCTCCGGCAGGGTGCCGGAACGGGCTCCCGATTGGTTTTTGCTGGCTACAGAGGCTTGCGGCGGCGGAACTCCCGATCTAGGTTTCTTTTTGGGGGTTTCTGTATTTATAGGAATTTATGGCGGTGGAATTACGTCAGTTGGGTCCACGAGGAGGTCACGAGCCTGCTAGGCCCTCCCGGGGGGGGGGGGGGGGGTAGGGCGCGCCTACCGGGCTCGTGACTCCCTCGTGGCTCTTCTAGCCTTCTTCCAAAGCTTCGGGGGTCTATTTTGGTCCAAAAAATCATCGCGAAAGTTTTATTCCATTTGGACTCCGTTTGATATTCCTATCTGAAAAAGGTCAAAAATAAGGAAAAAACAAGAACTGGAACTGGGCTCTAGGTCAATAGGTTAGTCCCAAAAATAATATAAAATAGCATATTCATGCATATAAAACATCCAAAGTTGATAATATAATAGCATGGAATGATCGAAAATTATAGATACGTTGGAGACGTATCAACCACTGCCGTCGCCCACCACCCACAAGCGCCACCCAGCCCCAAGGTTCCCAAAGCGGCGCCTTCAAGAAGGGAACGGCGCCGTGAGCGTCGCCACCGCCCAACAAAGTTAAGGCTTTCGCCCGGGAGACCTAGGTGAAGGGGAACTGAGGGGATCAATCCATACCGACACCTCCAAGGAGGGGAACGACGCCCTCAAGCGTCACCGTCGACGCGGCCGGCCATGGCCGACCAGGGATTTCGCCCGAGTTAGATCCCTGCCACCACCAACGCCTCGTGTACAGAACCGGTGACCCAAGGAAGCGCGGTCCGACCAGGTTGGCCCGCACGCTGAAAAGGGGAGGAGGGGAGGCGCCAGATCGCTCGCACCGGGCACCGCAAAAGCCACCCCCGGACTCCAACGACCACCGGATCCCCGCCGCCCGCGTTGCCGGGAAGCCAGATCCACCGCACGCACGGCTGCTAGCGTGCCGTGCCTTGCCAATGGAGCCGCCGCTCCAGATCCGGGGCTCCCCACATAGAGGCAGGGCATCCTAGGCCCCGCCACCACCATCCTTGGCGCCCCGGGCTTGCCCGGCGGCTTCCTCAGGCGGCGGCGAGGAAGGGAGGGGGAGGGGTGAGGCCAGGGGCGGTTAGGGTTGGGAGGAAGGGACGGAGCGGCTAGGGGGAGGAAGGGAGGGGGCGGCTAGGGGGAGGAAGGGAGGGGGGGCTTAGGAAAGAGCTAGCTATCTTTTTTTTAAATACTGCTAATCTAAATTCTAAGGTGTTTCATGTTTCTCAAGAGATTAATGGTATTGCGCATAATCTTGCCCGTCAAGTTTCTAGATCCACTGGTAATGCTCAAATTCATTGCTTTGCATTTGCTCACTCGAATATTTCTTGTCTGGTGGTGTCTGTCTTTGCCAACTTTCAAATCATAGATGCCAAACTGCACACGGTGCAGTATTATTAGATTCTTCTATCTATTGTAGGAGAAGGAGGCCGCTCTATTTTGTTCATATTGCAGGTTTGCTCCATAAGAAAGCCATTCATAGAGATGTTGGATGTTGCTGCCCTCTTACAAGCACAAATGACTGATCTTTCTACCTAAGGGATGTGGCTCTTACAGGAAACCGTTACTTGAAGGCGTGGCATTTCCTCTTTAATGATGCAAACTCATTACCAAATGGTGCCAACACTCGTATGGTTGATGGCTTGTCTTACTTCAGTTCTTTCTTCTTAGCTAAGGTTCATCTCGTTGAATTGTGTTCAACCTATCTTTGCTACCTCCGTTCAGCTATTCCTCTATGGTTGTACTTTCCACTTCTATCTTTGTTGTAGTCATTATACTCCATTATGTGATTATCTTATGAGCTGATAATGGAATTGGCCACTTGTTGGAGCCTTGCTTTGTTCAAAAAAATGTAGACCATCATTATCAATAAACAATGATCATATTGTTCATCGCATTGTTCCTTTACACGTGACCGTGTGCAGCATGACTGTCGGGACAGGGGTGAACGACACCGCTGACATGTGGAATTAGGGCGGTAGGGAAACCTTATTTGTTGGGCCGGAATGCTAGATGAGCTTCGACCCATGCCTCTTATTGAGCTAGGAAAAGAAGGAAAATTATTGTAGCAGTGGGATGTGCTGGTTTGGGCCTATCTGTGTGAACCTAAGACCATTTTTTTCATTTTTCTTTTCTGTTTAGTTGTTTAACTAGAAGTTTCAAGTTGTGTGCAGTTATTTACTTCCTTCGTTTTTAAATATAAGTCTTTTTAGATGTTTCATTAAAAGACTACAAACGGATATGTACAAACATAATTTACAGTGTAGATTCACTCATTTTGCTTCGTATGTAATTTTCTAATGAAATCTTTAAAAAGATTTATATTTAAAAAAGAAGGGAGTAGTAATTTGTTTAAATTACTACTATATTGTATTGTTCGGTAATTAGTGTGCACTGCGTTGGAATTGCCATCACGCACCACACAAGCACATGTGCAACTGTAGAAGTATGTGCAGATTCGTGACTTGGGAGCAAGAATGCACGTTACAATTGTACACAACCAGGGGTGTGCGCGGCCATGGCCGACCTTGACGTCGCCTTCTCGCCGTCCGGCGTGCTGGGCCGCGGTGCGTGGCGACTGGCGAGGCTGCGCATTTGGCGCGCGCGTGTGAGAGGGAAACGGCAGGTGCATGGCGGCGAGAAAATGGGTGAGGGCGGTTGCGAAGAGAGCGGGGAGAAATGCGGATCGTGCGAAGCGGATAGGGCCCACCTGTCGGCGCCGCTAATTTTCGGCAGTTGCTAGCACACAACACAACACAACACAACGTACGGCTCCCCTCTTCTCTCCAAGGCGGTTCAGTTACGCTCTGCTCTCCGTGTGTAGGCTGTAGGCTGCAAGGTACAAAGCCAGCGCGCGACAGCAACCGACCGCCCACGCCCCAGTACCCGCGCGTCGTCCATGGCGGTGACCTTCCACGCGGCATTTGCATTGGCAACCACGCCGCCGCTGCTCCACCACCTCGACGCCGCGGCCGACCCAGAGGTTGCCGACGCGCTCCTCGGCTTCCTCTGCGACCCCATCGACCCCGCCATGGACGCCGGCATCGACGGCTTCCTCGACCTCAGCCCGGCCGACCCCGACGATGCCGCGGACGTCGACGACCTGCAGCCGTGCGCCAAGAGGCCGCGAGCCGGCTGCGGCGGCGACGACGGCGTCCACGCGTGGCTGGACTTCGAGGGCGTCGATGCCCGGCCATGCAGGCCGGAGTTCGCCACCGAGTTCGTCCTGCCACTGCCCCCGCCCCCGCCGGAGATGCCCCACGCCGGGTTCGTGCGCGGAGCGGATGCGAGGAGAGCCGAGGGCAACGGGCGCGTGGGCCAGACCCCGCCGAGCGCGGCGGCGAGGGAGCGCCGGAGGCGGATCAGCGAGAAGACGGCGGAGCTGTCGCGCCTGGTCCCCGGCGGCCACAGGCTGAACACCGCCGAGATGCTGCAGGAGGCCGGCCGCCACGTGAAGCTCCTCCAGGCCCAGGTCGGTGTGCTCGCCCTCATGCGCACCCTCGAGCTCGAGGTAACGATGAGCAGCAACCGCCACATCATTCCTCTATTCTTGTGCGTTTAACTGACTGAATTCCAGCAGGAGAAGATCGTACCGCCCGTGGCGCGAGAGCAAATGCACGCGCTGCTGAGCTGCGGCGGCGTGCAGGAGCGGCTGGCTGCGGAGGGCAAGTGCCTGGTGCCGAGGAAGCTGGTGGAGGCCATGGCCGAGGACGAGGCCATCACGTCCAACGCACTGCTGATCAGAGACCTTACCCGGTTTAGCGAATTGCTGCCGGAGCAGTAGAGTCTCCGGCCATGGCAGACACGCGCGTGCATGCGCATCCGATCCCGTGGCCGTGCGCGTCTCCAAAATGCACGTACGGCGGGTCGTTGTCAGTTTTTGAAGACAACAATCGTCGTGCATGCGCCGCCGCCGTTGTATTTTGATAAGATACATGCATGTCTGTGCATAGCTAATCAGTAGATTAATTTGGTGTAGGCATCACGGTTAAATTTAGATCTGTTTGATTTCAAGCTAAATGTAGTAACGCCGCATCACACCGTTCCAACGCCGCTGGATTTTGCAAGCGCGTGTATGTCACGATGGATCACATCAAATGGTTCTCGGTAGATTTGTTGACATTTTATTCGAACAGACTTTGTTAACTCTCAATCAAACGAGACTTTGTTATGTCTTAGTCGATATTATATTCATAATAAGACTTTAGATTGAAATCCGTGTAGTTTATTTTCAGTCTTCTCTTTCTTTTGTACAAGTCGTGTTATTTAATTGAGACATAGCCACACCCTTGTTATTCTACGATGTTTATTTCGCCCTAGCTACTAATAACAAAGAAAAATGTCTGATATGTTTTGTTGGAATTCATGGTTGGGATCATGGTTTGCGGAAGGTGTTTGTCTCTTGTGTTGTTGTTATCGAGGACTAACACGAATACACGTGCGTCGCAACGGGATAAAAATAACTCATCTATCTGTTTTTGTCACTAAAATTGCACGGTCATGTGAGATCAAAATGTTGTAATCTAGTCGAGTTCAAATTATTCAATCTGACATTGCTTTGAAATAATGAAAAATCTTGCGACTTTCCATCACAATAATCTGCACCAACGAATAAACAATAAGCTACGATACCAAACAAGTAGAACACAAAGCATCTAGCAATTTCTATCCATCTTTATCAATGTCTCTTCCTTCTGTACAATAATGACATCATCAAACGAATAGTGGCGGCATCGATGTAAAGCAAATAAACAAAATTGCTCCAAACCTTAATTTTAATATTTCCAGTCTATCTACTAACATGTACACATTTTCCCTGATGGTCGTGCAAGTTTTTGTCCCCCCACACACGCAGGCATGGCGCTGGTAGCCTCCCCAGCGTTTGACAATGATGTTGGCCACCTTCCCAGCACCATGGCACCACATGTCATCACCCCACCCCCCAAGCAGCCCACTATCTCTTGATCTTGGTCTGAAAAAACTGGTGAAAAAGGAACTATTTACATGATACAAAAACAGATAATTTCCTTGTGCACTAAAAGAAGCTATTTTGGCAATCTATTAAACAAGATACATGAGTTTATGGGAACCTCATATGGTCATGTGAAAATCTCAAAGCATCTTTGATTGATATACTCTTCAAGTGATCTTCCAAAATTATGTGTGCCATTATGCTTGGCAAATTCAACAATCCACTTTCTGTAGTCCCTTACCTACTATTTGGAAACTGTAGGGGAGGGCACAAGTGTACGTCAAATGGGATCGTAAGCCACAGTAAGTTTAGTAAAACACCACAAATAACCACAAACCTGAGTATGCAAACAAGATTGTTAGCAATTGGGATGAACGCTGATGAAGAACATTTCCCATCCACTATTTTAGATCACGAGGCAATCTGCATTTTAGAAAAAAAGTGGCCACGAGAAATCACAAAATCAGCTACAGCTTCCTCCATGCCTTTGACATCAATGCAGCCCAAAGAGCAGTGATAAAAGTTTCCCCAAAAGTAGTAAGGACAACTTACCATATCTTTAATAGCCTTTCTCCTCTTACACTCTTTCCAGGGTCAATACTCTGAAAACAAATACGTCAAAGATGGAATTTTACCTTTCCTGGAACTTTAGCACTCCAAAGTTTCAGCCAACCATTGTGTACTTCTGCCAAAGAAGATGAGCTACCTTTTTATCCGAGTTAATAATGAAATCTTCTTGCCTTTTCAGCTTGAGCATGGAAGGTCGTGTATGCTTGTAGCAGCTTGGTAGTGACGCAAGTTGTCGCCTACCTCACATGCGGACGTGGTATTTGTCTCTTGTGTTCTTCTAATTGAGGATGGTTGGAGGCATCGATAGTGGATGGCCGACAGTTAGGGACCGAGAGCATCTCCAATAGACGGTCCAAATGTAAAAATACCTAACTTCTTGGACCGTCTAAGGCAAAAAAAAAAACTTCTCGAGCAGACGGTTCATATGTAAAAAAAATGGACCGTGGGCTCCTCGTGATGTAAAATGCAACACCTCGCGGTGGAAATTTACATCACGAGGTGCATCTGGTCCAAAACCAGCCGCCGCCCGCGAACGCCCAACCACCACTTCATTTCCCTTCCCGCCCGCCCGCCCGCCCGCGTCTGCCCGCCCGCTTCCCGCCCGCCCGCCGCCAGCCCCCGCCGTCCGACACCGTGCTACTTCCATAGCTTGCGTTGGTTTTTTCCTTAAAGAGGAAAGGGTGATGCAGCAAAGTAGAAATAAGTAATTCCCTCAGTTTGAGAACCAAGGTATCAATAAAGTAGGAGTATCAAGATGAGGCACCAATGAACCTGCGCAAAAACAAACAAACTTGCACCCAACGCGATAAAGGGGTTGTCAATCCCTTCACCATTACTTGCAAGGTGAGATCTGATAGTGATGAAAGGTAAATAGATAAAAGTGCAGCAAGGTGTTTTTGGTATTTTTGTATGTAGATCTGAATATATGATGTGTAAAATAGACCCGGGGGCCATAGTGTTCACTAGAGGCTTCTCTCATGATAGCAAGTATTACGGTGGGTGAACGAATTACTGTCGAGCAATTGATAGAATCGCACAAATTAGTCATGACGATATCTAAGGCACTGATCATACATATAGGCATCACGTCCGAGACAAGTAGACCGATACTTTCTGCATCTACTACTATTACTCCACACATCAACCGCTATCCAGCATGCATTTAGTGTATTAAGTTCATAACAAACGGAGTAATGCCTTAAGCAAGATGGCATGATGTAGAGGGATAAATTCATGCGATATGATATAAACCTCATCTTTTTACCCATGATGGCAACAACACGATGCGTGCCTCGCTACCCCTTCTGTCACTAGGTGAGGACACCGCACGGTATGAATCCAAAACTAAGCACTTCTCACATTGCAAGAATTATAGATCAAGTTGGCCAAACGAAACTCATAACTCGAAGAGAATTACAAGGATACGAAATCATGCATATAAGAAATCAGAGGAGACTCGAATAATATTCATAGATAATCTGATCATAAATCCACAATTCATCGGATCTCGACAAACACACCGCAAAAGAAATTTACATCGGATAGATCTCCATGAAGATCATGGAGAACTTTGTATTGAGGATCCAAGAGAGAGAAGAAGACATCTAGCTACTAGCTATGGACCCCAAGGTCTATGGTGAACTACTCACGCATCATAGGAGAGGCAATGGTGTTGATGAAGAAGCCCTCTGTGTCTGAATCCCCCTCTGGCAGGGCACTAGAACGGTCCCCAGATGGGATCTTGTGGAGACAAAAGCTTGCGGCGGTGGAAAAGTATTTTCCTGGCTATCTCTGGAGGTTTCGGGATTTTTGGGAATTTATAGGCGAAAGAGGTAGGGCAGAGGAGCCACGGGGGGCCCACAAGCCTGCTAGGCGCCCCCCCCCTAGGGCGCGCCTAGGGGGCTCGTGACCTCCCACGAGACATCCTGCCTTGGTTCTCAAGTCCTCTGCGTATCTTCTGTTATGGAAAAATCATCCCGCGGGTTTTATTCCATTTGGACTCCGTTTAATATTCTTTTCTGAAAAAGGTCAAAAACATGAAAAAAAACAGAAACTGGCACTAGGCACTGAGTTACTAAGTTAGTCCCAAAAATGATATAAAATGGCATATAAATGCATATAAGACATCCCAAGTTGATAATATAATAGCATGGAACAATCAAAAATTATAGACACGTTGGAGACGTATCAAGCATCCCCAAGCTTAACTCCTGCTCGTCCTCGAGTAGGGAAGTGATAAAGACCGAATTTTTGATGTGGAATGTTACCTAACATATTTGTTCTTTGTAACTTCTTCATTGTGGCATGAATGTTGAGATCCATAAGATTCATAACAATAGTTTAATATTGACATGAAAACAATAATACTTCAAGCATACGAGCAAAGTAATCATGAACTTTTAAAATAAGAAGGCCAAAGAAAGTTATCCCTACAAAATCATATAGTCTAGCAATGCTCCATCATCCCCATACAATGAATTTAAATCATGCACAACCCCGGTATTGGCCAAGTAATTGTTTTCGCACTCTTACTTTCTCAACTTTTTCAACTCTCACGCAAAACATGAGCGTGAGCCATGGATATAGCACTATGGGTGGAATAGAGTGTGGTGGAGGTTGTGAGGCAAAAAAAAGAAGGAGATGGTCACATCGACTCGGCATATCAATGGGCTATGGAGATGTCCATCAATAGATATCAATGTGAATGAGTAGGGATTGTCATGCAACGGATGCACCAGAGCTATAAGTGTATGAAAGCTCAAAAAGAAAAGTAGTGGGTGTGAACCCAACTTGCTTGCTCACGGAGACCTAGGGCAATTTTGAGGAAGCCCATCATTGGAATATACAAGCCAAGTTATATAATAAAAATTCCCACTAGTATATGAAAGTGACAAAACAAGAGACTCTCTATCATGAAGAACATGGTGCTATTTTGAAGCACAAGTGTGGAAAAAGATAGTAGCATTGTCCCTTCTCTCTTTTTCTCTCATCATTATTTGGGCCTCTTTGGCCTCTCTTTTTTTTTGGTGGGCATCTTTGGCCTCTCTTTTTTTATTTCGACAATGCTCTAATAATGATGATCATCACACTTTTATTTACTTACAACTCGAAACTTAGAACAATAATGACTCTATATGAAATGCCTTCGGCCGTGTACCAGGATGTGCAACGATCTAGCTTAGCGTATGACGTTGAAACACCTAGATAGCTATCTTACGATCATGCAATGGCAATATGAAAGTGATGGCACATGTCATGAGATGGCACGGTGGAAGTTGTATGACAATGTATCTCGGAATGGATATGAAAATGCCATAATAGGTAGGTATGGTGGCTGTTTTGAGGAAGGTATATGGTCGGTTTGTGCACCGGCGAAAGTTGCGCGGCACTAGAGAGGCTAGCAATGGTGGAAGGTGAGAGTGCATCTATACCATGGATTCACATTAGTCATGAAGAACTCATATACTTATTGCGAAAGTTTTATTAGTAATCGAAACAAAGTGCTAAACGCATACTCCTAGGGGAAGGGTTGGTAGGTGTTAACCATCGCGCGATCCCGACCGCCACACAAAGGATGACAATCAATAAATCAATTATGCTCCGACTTCCTAACATAGCGGTTCACCATACGTGCATGCTACGGGAATCACTAACATCAACACAAGTATTTCTAGATTCACGACACTCTAGTAACATAACTCTAATATTACCAAATCCATATTTCAAAACTAATTGTGAGGAATCAAACTTCCCTTACTAATCAATGCACTTGAATATGAAAGTTTTTATTATATCCTCTTTGGATGCCTATCATATTTAGGACTCATTTCATAGCACACGCCAATTACCAAGTTACTTAGAGAGAGCTCTCTCAAAATGATATAAGTGAAGATCGAGAGTTTTTATTTCTACAAACTATGACACCGGCGTGCTCTAAAAAGATTTAAGTGAAGCACTAGAAAAAAATTATCTAGCTCAAAAGACATAAGTGAAGCTCGTGGGAGCTAAATTGTCTTGCTCAAAAGATATAAGTGAAGCTCATTGAGTATTCTAACAAATTCACGATGAGTGCATGTCCCTCTCAAAAATGTGTGCAGCAAGGATGATTGTGATAAAACAAAAAGCAAAGACTCCTATAATACACGACGCTCCAAGCAAAACACGTATCATGTGGTGAATAAAAATAAAGCTTCAAGTAACGTTACCGGTGGATTGAAGACGAAAGAGGGGATGCCTTCCCGGGGCATCCCCAAGCTTAGGCTTTTTGGTGTCCTTGGATTTGGCTTGGGATTACTTGGGCATCCCCAAGCTTAAGCTCTTTCCACTCTTTATTCCATTGTCCATAAGAACATCATCCAAAACTTGAAAACTTCACAACACAAAACTTAAACAGAAACTCGTGATATCATTAGCATAAGAAAACAAACTACCAACTTTTTAGGTACTGTAGTAAACTTTATTTCTATTTAGATTGATGTTATATTACTGTATTATCACTTTTCTATGGCTCGTACCCCCCGATACTAACCATAGTTTCATCAAAATAAGCAATCAACACAACAAAAACAGAATCTGTCAAAAATAGAACAGTCTGTAGTAATCTATATATTTCGTATACCTATGGTATCCCAAAAATTCTGAACAATTATGACAATTAGGGCAATTTTCATATCAATCAGCAGCAAAAAGAATCAACTCAAAATCTCTTTCTGGATATGAATTAAAAATAATTTCATGAGCACAAACTTTCTGTCTTTTTCAACATGATTAAACAACTATCACCAAAACTAATCATAAAGGTTCTACTTGGCACAAACGCTAATTAAAACATAAAAACACAATCATAACAGAATCGTGATGGTGTGGACTCAGCAAAACAGAAAGTGAAAAGCAAAAATAAATTTATTCATTGGGTTGCCTCCCAACAAGCGCTTTTCTTTAAAGCCTTTTAGCTAGGCATTGATAATTCAATGATGCTCACATAAAAGATAGCAATCGGACATGAAGAGAGCATCATGAAACATGTGACAAACATATCTAAGTCTAACATACTTCCTATGTATAGGCATTTTATAGGAAAACAAATTATCAAGACAAGCAATAACTACCATATGCAAGGAAGAAGAAAGAGACAATATCAATCTCAACATAACGAGAGGTAACTTAGTAACATGAAAGTTTCTACCACAATATTTTCCTCTCTCATAATAATTACATGTGGGATCATATTCAAATTCAACAATATAACTATCACATAGGATATTCTTTTCAAGATCCACATGTATGCAAAGTTAGCACTCTTTATTATTGCAATCATTATTATAAATATCATATTCATCATGAGGCTTAAACAAATTTCCAAGATCATTAGAAAAATCATCACCCCAATCATGATCATTGCAATAAGTAGTGGACATAGCAAAACTAGCATCCCCAAGCTTAGGGTTTTGCATATTTTCAGCATAATTAACATTCATAGATTTTATAATAAAATTATTGCAATAATGCTTTCTTTAAAGGGGCTAGCAAGTGTGGATGCAAGAACAATAATTTCACGTTTAACATAAGGAACTATAGCAAGTTCATCTCCATAGGCATCATTAATATTGGCATCGCGGTCACATGCATAGCAAGCATCATGTTTATCAAGGGGAGATATTTCAATCATATCAACGGAATCACAATTATCTATAGGTTCATACATATCATTATTTTCCTCCAAAGAACCGGACATTCTCTCAATAAATTCAATAACATAGGCATTAGAAGCAAAGTTCTCATGGCAGTAATTAAGTATGTCAAGATTTCATATTTGTAGAGAGTAATATCATACTTTTGAATCAAAGAAGCAACTTCATGAGCACCCTTAACAACAACAAATTATTCAATTTGTTTGATATCATAATAGCTATAAACACCCTTTTCATAAGAAGATAAGATTTCATTATCATTAAACTCACAAAGGTAGGGAAGGTGTTTTTTAGGGTTTTTAGAGCAACAAGTATAATCATATATTTCACATAGATTCAAAGCATAGCATAGCAAACTATTTATGTGATGCCATAAGAGTCTCCCCTTTTCAGACAAACGGTGACGCACAAAATGAGCATGCTCATCTAAAGATTTTGTTAGAGCATATATCTCCATATGTGGTTTTGGTAATTGATGACAATTCCTATGGACTAATGGTTGCCTTAAGTTATATTTATATAATTTGTCCATAGGCACTTCTTGAAGTCCATCTGTTGGGTTCAAGGAGTTTATATGATGACCAAGATGATATTCAAGGTATTATCCAAAGAATGGTCATAGAGACACAAGGTTGATCAAGATCTCAGACAAAGAGTGAATCAAGATGATCAACACACAAAGCGTACAAGATGTACCGAGAGGGATCAAGTGATCCCATGGTATGGTAAGCATTGTCCATTACGTGTTTGTGTACTAACCCATGGTCTTCGTGAGAGTTCTATGTGTGGGTTAGGTGTGTTTCCATGGGCTTGCGTCAAAAGGAAGATCCCATACAACCCATGAAGGATGACGTCAAGTGGTGATCGTCATCAAGATTGCGGTGTGCAAGTTCAAGAGGATCAGCACGAATATATCGTGCTTGAAGCTTGTCATCCATTGTGGTGGCAATGGACTTGTGAAGGTATGTTGAAGAGTGGCTCACCCATAGTGAGTATGGGGGAGCAATCAACTAGTCTTCATCAAGCCAACGCAATCAAGAAAGGTGGTCCATCTTGAGGAATCCAAGATCATCATCATCTAGCTCAAGAGGTCGAGGTGCAAGGTATAGGTTTGCCCTTGATAGGTTTTCTGTTTAGGATAGAATGATGTACTGTAAAGGGGGGCTCTCAAGTGATTAGCTTGATCGTATCGTTCGTTGAGAGCTCAAACCATTTGCATCCTTGCATCATACTTCTTGGTTCTTATTTGGTGTTTCTCTTTGTGAGTTTTAGAGCTTATGGTCATCTTCATGACAAGCTCGAGTTCATCGAAAACGGAGTCCATATGAAACTACTATGATGTTTTCGATGTTGGAGTTTTTGTCGGTTCTTCATTCATAGAGGACTCACATATCTATATCATTGGCATTTTCATATTTGCATGGTCGCTGTTTGGATAGCTCTTGTCGTCCTGAATCCAACAAGCTTGGGTTTGCTCGATTTGGAGCTCGTATGCGAAAGTTATGGGTATTTCAGTCGCGAGCGGTAGTACCGCTGGACCTAGCGGTAGTACTGCTAGAGTTGGCGGTAGTACCGCTGGCCCTAGCGGTGGTACTGCTAGAGCTGGCGGTAGTACCGCCCCTGGTTAGCGGTAGTACCGCTCCAGGACTTTAGTACCGTCATCTTTGCGGTTGTACTACGTCGGACCTTTTTGTGAAGACTTTCTTGGCGGTGGTTGGCCCGGTAGTATCTTTGCGCTACCATGGGCTCAGCGGTAGTACCGCTGGACTCGGGCTGTAAGTGGGGGTAACGGTCTAATTCCTTCCCCCACTATATAAAGGGGGTCTTCTTCCCCCTTGGCCTCATCCATCCGTTGAGCTCTTGTTCTACCTCCATTGTTGACATTCTTAGAGCTTGCTTACTCTCAATCCCTCCAATGATTATTGCTTGTTCTTGAGGGAAAAGAGAGAGGAGATCTAGATCCACATCTCCACCAATCACTTTCTCCTCTATGTGAGAGGAACCCCTTGGATCTAGATCTTGGAGTTCTCTGTGAGCTCCTTGTTCTTCCTCTCATATTTCTCCATAGCTTTCGTTGTTGTGGAGGGATTTGAGTGTGAGGGACTTGACCACTTCATGTGTTCTTGCGATTGCATTAGTTGCATCGGTTTGAGTTCTCCACGGTGATACGTGGAAGTGAGAAGTTGAGAAGCTTACTACCTTTGGTACTTAGTACCCTAGATATTGTTCTTCGTGGATGCTTTGGCGTCCTAGAAGCTTGGTGGTGTCTCGGAGCTCAATCATTGTGGTGTGAAGCTCCGGGCAAGAGTCAGGGTCTCCAATTAGGTTGTGGACATTGCCCCGAGCAATTTGTACGGGTACCGGTAACCGCCCCCAAGGGTTGCCACGTGTACGGGTTCGGTGACCGCCCCCAAGGTTTGCCATTTGTACGGGTTTGGTGACCGCCCTCAAGGGTCCCTTATTGGAATCACGACATCTTGCATTGTGCGAGGGCGTGAGGAGATTATGGTGGCCTTAGTGGCATCTTGGGGAGAATTGTGCCTCCACACCGCTCCAACGGAGATTAGCATCCGCAAGGGTGTGAACTTCGGGATACATCATCGTCTCCCCGTGCCTCGGTTATCTCTTACCCGAAACCTTTACTTATGCACTTTACTTTGTGATAGCCATATTGTTTATTGTCATATATCTTGCTATCACTTAGTTGTTTATCTTGCTTAGCATAAGTTGTTGGTGCACATAGGTGAGGCTAGTTGTTTGAGGTTTTGTGCTTGACATATTAAACGTTAGTTTTATTCCGCATTTGTTCAAGCCTAAACCTTAATTATTTTAAAGCGCCTATTCATCCCCCCCCCTCTAGGCGACATCCACGTCCTTTCAGATTTCCCATCAACCAAGCTAGTTGGGGTTTCAGTACGAGCACAAAGGGATCGAAGATGATCCAAGTAGAAAACTTTAAGTGGATCCATATCAATAGATACTTAGCAAGCAAAGATGCAAGCATATTGAAGGCACATAGCACACAAGCAAAGGAGAGGCAAACGAAAAAGGCAAATATTTTTGTAAATTTTGTTTTTTAGAAGTGGGGAAGGGGAAAACGAGAGGCAAATGACAAATAATGTAAATGCAAGAGATGAGTTTGCAATAGGTACCTAGTAGATATGCTTCACTTGAATACTCCCCGGCAACGGCGCGAGAAATTCTTCTTGATACTTCTTGAGCTTGCGTTGGTTTTTCCCTTGAAGAGGAAAGGGTGATGCAGCAAAGTAGAAATAAGTATTACCCTCCGTTTGAGAACCAAGGTATCAATCCAGTAGGAGTATCACGATGAGACGTCAATGAACCTGCGCAAAAACAAACAAACTTGCACCCAACGCGATAAAGGGGTTGTCAATCCCTTCACGATTACTTGCAAGGTGAGATCTGATAGTGATGAAAGGTAAATAGATAAAAGTGGAGCAAGATATTTTTGGTATTTTTGTATGTAGATCTGAATATATGATGTGTAAAATAGACCCGGGTGTCATAGTGTTCACTAGAGGTTTCTCTCATGATAGCAAGTATTATGGTGGGTGAACGAATTGTTGTCGAGCAATTGATAGAATCGCGCAAAGTCATGACGATATCTAAGGCAACGATCATACATATAGGCATCACGTCTGAGACAAGTAGACCGATACTTTCTGCATCTACTACTATTACTCCACATATCGACCGCTATCCAGCATGCATCTAGTGTATTAAGTTCATAAAAAACGGAGTAACGCCTTAAGCAAGATGACATGATGTAGAGGGATAAATTCATGCAATATGATATAAACCCCATCTTTTTACCCTTGATGGGAACAACACGATGCGTGCCTCACTACCCCTTCTGTCACTAGGTGAGGACACCGTACGGTATGAACCCAAAACCAAGCACTTCTCCCATTGCAAGAATTATAGATCAAGTTGGCCAAACGAAACCCATAACTCGAAGAGAATTACAAGGATACGAAATCATTCATATAAGAAATCAGAGGAGACTCAAATAATATTCATAGATAATCTGATCATAAATCCACAATTCATCGGATCTCGACAACCACACCGCAAAAGAAAGTTACATCGGATATATCTCCATGAAGATCATGGAGAACTTTGTATTAAGGATCCAAGAGAGATAAGAAGCCATCTAGCTACTAGCTATGAAGATCATGGAGAACTTTGTATTGAGGTCTGTGGTGAACTACTCACGCATCATCGAAGAGGCAATGATGTTGATGAAGAAGCCCTCCATGTCCGAATCCCCCTCTGGCAGGGCACCAGAACGGTCCCCGGATGGGATCTTGCGGAGACAGAAGCTTGCGGCGGCAAAAATGTATTTTTTCGTGGCTCTCTCTGGAGGTTTCGGGATTTTTTGAAATTTATAGGCGAAAGAGGTAGGGCAGAGGAGCCACCGGGGGCCCACGAGCCTGCTAGGCGCCCCCCTAGGGCGCGCCTAGGGGCTCGTGACCTCCCACGAGACCTCCTGCCTTGGTTCTCAAGTCCTCTGCGTATCTTCTGTTATGGAAAAAATCATCCCGCGGGTTTTATTCCGTTTGGACTCCGTTTAATATTCTTTTCTGAAAAAATGTCAAAAACACGGAAAAAAACAGAAACTAGCACTAGGCACTGAGTTAATAGGTTAGTCCCAAAAATGATATAAAATGGCATATAAATGCATATAAGACATCCCAAGTTGATAATATAATAGCATGGAACAATAAAGAAATATAGATACGTTGGAGAAGTATCACGCCGTCATGGCCGAAGGCGACGACCCCGCCGCCTTCTCCGCCGCCGTCGCAGCCGGTGGGCTGACCCACGTGGCCGCCGTCGTTGCCATCTCGCCCGCAAACGCTGCCATCTCGCCGCCCCCCGCCCGCCGGCCCGGATTAGCGCCGCCCCGACCGGTGGCCACCGCGCCGGCGGCGAAGCCGACGAAGGACGAGGCGGCGGAAAACGGGCAGCCAACCACAGCCGCAACCCGACCGACAGCTCTATGCGGCTGGTGAAGCTCTCCAAGGCGACCGCGGCGGCTCGCGGTGACGAATCACAGCCGATGCGGTCGGCGGCCTCCTCCAGCGGCCCTACATCCATTCCTCAACCTCCCCCGCCGCCACCGCCGGCCGTGGAGGACGATTTGGCCATGTCGACGGCCACCGCCTCCAACTTGTTCGACGAAATGTCGCAAAGGTATAATTTTTTCGGTTGTCCTCTCGTTTGTTGTTTCAAGTTGTATGTGTTTTTGATTGTTTGTGCGTCCAGTTGTAGTCTTGATGATGAAGCTTTCATGCACGCAACAAATGTGGCAAATGATGATTACATGTATGTGGCACAATAATATGAAACCCAATATGATGATGACTTTAGCGGCATGGGAGGTGTCTTTGGCGGCAACATGATGGGTGGCTTGGGAGTTGGCTATGGCGGCAACATGAGTGGCATTGGAGTTGGCTTCGTCGGCAACATGACCGGTATGGGACGCAATGAAGATGCTTCCGATGGTGCTTACGGCAACGAGAATTCACCGCTTGTTGAGAACGTCGACAAAGAAGGTATTGAAGATGATGATCGTACCACGGTTCACAAGGCCGGTGGTGTTGATGACCCGCATGAGTAATATTCATGTGCATTTCAATTTCTTGGGCGAAAAACTTTAATTGAGACGATGCTCTTTTGGTAGAGGGATTTGATACTATGATGTTGATGCACTTTTGATTGAAACTATGATGATGATGCGCTTTATTTTCAATTTTTTTATGCTAGTTCAATGCAAAACCGCGGCTGAACAGTGGCTGGCAGCAGCCGCGCGGCCGTTTTCAGATTTTTACATCTTTGATTTGGACCATCTATTAGAGTTGCTCCTTTGGACCATCAATTTAGACCATCTGTTGGAGTTGAGCGTTTTTCGGAGCTTCAAAATGCATTTTTTGGTTGTTCAAATTTTACATCTTCAATTTTGGATCGCCAAAATTTAAACCATCTATTAGAGATGCTCTGATTTGACGCCCCACCAACAGGGACACCCTTTGTTGGGGCCGAATAGGGCCCTGGCCCGCTTAGGAATTTGACAGTTTTATTTACCTACGCATCTTTGCAGACCGGCCCACCTGTAGAGCCCATTAACCAGGCGTCGGATCCTGCAGGGTGTAGGCAGCTCATCCTCGTCCTCTCTCCGTGTGAGAGCATGTAGCAGCGGCACAGTGTAGGGAGCACTCGAGCAGTTGCGCCATTGACATATCTCGCCATCTCAGAGAGGAACTGAGCAAGGAGCATCCATCGTGTGCCAGAACCACCCCCCCCCCCCCCCCCCCCCCCGCACATGTATGCACGGTCGCTCAAGAGCCCGCATGCACAATCACATATGCACCTACTCCCTCTATTTCTAAATATAAGTTTTTTAGAGGTTTTACTAGTGAACTACATGCGAATATACCTACACATATTTTAGAATGTAGATTCACTCATTTTACTCCGTATGTAGACCCTTATAAAATATCTTAAAGACTTATATTTAGGAACGGGGGAGTTGTATATTTCCCATATTCTCCATTTTTTGTACTAAATAATAGACTGCTTCTTCCAGTTCCTTGCATCTTATGTAAGATTTTTGGCGCATAATGCAGTCTTGATTTGAGTCTCCATAGGATGTAAGGAACTGGAGAAGAAAAAACATGATTTTGGCAACATAGACTATTTGAGTTATGTGCATATCATGCATGCTATAACAAAAGCACGTGATCTTTGGGATATAGTGCAGTCCTGATTCCAGTCTCCATAGGATGTAAGGAATCAGGGAGAACAACATAATCTTCGAAACTATCCAGCTCCGAGCTCAAATGAGCTCGGTTGAACAGTAATTGAAAAGAACAATTTTGATTTTTTAATAAACTTTAGCAAATGTTTTAAGGACCTATAAATTTCCACTTTAAAATGACATTGGTGGAAGCAGCAGCAAAAGTAACAAAGCTAGCACTTTAAAATGCTTCTGAAAAAGGTAATTTCGGATCGATTTTGTATTTTTTTTCACCACTTCTACAAATATGTTTTCATGATGAAATTTTGCAAGCACCTAGAAATTTTATCAATGTTTTGCACAAAAAAACAATGTTTATTTATTTATTTTGTTTTTTATGTTTTTACACTAATAGAAAAAAGGCTTTTTGTCCCGGTTCGTAAGGGCCTTCTGTCCAGGTTTTGGAACCGGGACTAAAAGGTCGTTACTAATGCCCTCGGCCTTTAGTCCCGGTTCTTACACCAACCGGGACAGATGGGCCTCCACGTGGCCGCTGCGGCCAGGCCAGGCAGGGGGGCCTTTAGTCCCGGTTGGTGACACCAACCGGGATCAAAAGGCATCCACGCGTCAGCACCTGGCTGAAGCGGAGTTTTTTTTTAAAAGGGGCTGGTTTAAGGGTTAATTTAGGTTGTTATATACACCAACCAAGGAGCATCCATGAGCAAGCATAAAAAGAAATGATTTTATGTTTCATCAATGAGCATGCACAAATTTTCATCAGTCACACCACCATCATACTTAAAAGTGCAGTAGCAGTTCAACATTATCGTACTTAAAAAGGGTTTACACTATAAAGATTAAAGCTCCATCAGGTTCTTAAGATCTTCACTCTTGCTTCTTCACCTTCTCCTTCATCATCCTGATGCGCTTAGAGCGGCGAAGCCCCAGGCCAGGCTGTGGGATGTACTCCTCTACCAGAATTGGCATGGCCCTGTCGCCCAGCTATGGGATCACCATTGCGAGGCCATCGTTGCTGCTACTTTTGCTGTAGCCAGAGTCGCTGCTACTTTTGCTATAACCAGAGTTGCTGCTGTCGTAGACATAGCACCTGTCGTAGTACTCGTTGCTCCTGCTCCCATTGCCTTGCCAAATGCAAAAAAGTTTTTTTAAAAATGGGTGTGAGACATAGCCTAATGGATAGAAAGAAGAGACAGAGCGTACTGGCATCATCGTCGTCCTGGTAGCGCCTCCGACACATAGTCGTGTCGAACACCTTCACGGCGAACGTGGCGTTGTCGTCGTACCTGAAGACAAGGAAGTACCCGTGCCGCAGGTCGTAGGCACGGACGAACTGCTTCCAGCCACGATCTAGGTACATGCTTCCATCGGTGTCGAATGCCACCTCCACGTCCCACAGCTTGCGAAGCCCGTTGTCGGCCTGCCTCAGCTTCATGTTCTGTGGCCGATGACCGTCCAACATCTTCACAAAATTATCCGGCAGCACCTGCCTTCTGGAGGATTTCTCAAGTATAATCGTGAAGAACTCCATCTCTGAAAAGCAGCAGAAGAGACCAATTACTACCCTTTACAACATTGTCAGTACTCGCTGCTTCTGCTCCCATTGTCTTGCCAAATGCAAAAAAGTTTTTTTTAAATGGGTGTGAGACATAGCCTAATGGAGAGGAAGAAGAGACAGAGCACACTGGCATCATTATCGTCCTGGTAGTGCCTCCAACACATAGTCGTGTCGAACACCTTCACGGCGAACGTGGCGTTGCCGTCGTACCTGAAGACAAGGAAGTACCCGTGCCGCAGGTCGTAGGCACGGACGAACTGCTTCCAGCCACGATCTAGGTACATGCTTCCATCGGTGTCGAACACCAACTCCACGTCCCACAGCTTGCGAAGCCCGTTGTCGGCCTGCCTCAGCTTCATGTTCCGTGGCCGATGGTTGTCCAGCATCTTCACAAAATTGTCCGGCAGCACCTGCCTGCTGGAGGATTTCTCAAGTATAATCGTGAAGAACTCCATCTCTGAAAAGTAACTGAAGAGACCAATTACTACCCTTTACAACATTGTCATACAACATTTACAGCAACATGATCATCAGTATTAGGTAGGACTTTTCTGCATAGTGCTCTCCAATTTAGCATTCAAAGTAGGAGTACTTTTCCAATTTGAGCATTCAATAAGCAAAACCAAATCGTAAAATAAAGTAGTATTCAAATTAGCATGCATTCAATTATAAGCAAAACTACGTCATCTCTTGTCATACATATAGCATCACTAATACAGCTAGAACCGTAGCGACCGAAGGGTATCGTCGCGGGCGGTGGACATCCAAAGAGAAGGAACCATCACAGGATCATAGCTCCAATGAGATCCCTGAAGAACCTGCCAGGTATTGGAGAACCTGCCCTCCAATACAACCATGTAGCGACGGATGTGCTCGTCCTCCTCGCTGACAAGGTGACGTACCACCACCGCGGTGTCCGGAAGCCTCGGCACCATCACTGGTCCACGCGACCGTCACCAAACAAGGATCGAGTCAACAACGGGCTGCCTCCTCACCAACCTACGCTCCCCGGAAGGTAGCACCTCCCAATACCAGCCGGACGGAGCCCAGTCCCGGACAGGGCCCCTCTGATCAAGCAGGTGTCCTCCGCCGAGTCGACGATGAGGATGCGGGATAGGCATCGTAAAATGAACTAAAAAATAAATTAGTTCTATAAATTTTCTTGCTAAAAATAAACTACTTCTATATATAGTAAAATAAAGTAATTTTATTAAATCAACTAGTTCAACTACTAAGCACTTACTATAAATAAATAAAACCAAAGCTATATTCACTATGGTGGTAATACTAGTTGTTAATTATCTGTCTCATATTGCACTACAACTAACAATCTAATGAACAAGAATTAATATATGCCATCTTTTGGTTGGTAACAACATTATATTAATTCAACTACCATAAGTTTTGCCAAAGTGGCAGAAATGTTTATTTCAGTGAGCAAAAATTGCATATCTAATCCCATTGCTCATGCAGGACAACATAGGATAAGCATATAAAAGGAAATGATGTTTCTAGAGTATCCGAAATGCACAAGTATCCGATATGCAGGACTACCAAAATAGGTCGAGATGCACAAGTATCAGATTCGTAGAACTACCAAAATAATGATATACGTTTCTTCTACGTTCGTGCCTACAATAATTATTTTTATCCTATAATTGTCACTTCTTTTTCAACAGTAGGTATTATTCCATGGAATTTCTAACATAAGTACTTGTACATGTTATGGAAAAATGTCAATATCTCCTTCCTTGATCTTAATCAACTAATACGCGAATTTATTTTCTTTAGTTATTACCAGATGCATACTATCTAGATAACATCTTGCAAACTAGAACACAAACATATGGTACAAGAAATTAAAAACATTGTTAGTTTAATTTTTCAAAAAAGGTTTCGAACAAAGATCTGGATGACTACAAATTTGACATATTCGATCTTTGCATATATATGAACATAAAAACATGCATATTCAACAATAATATCATCAAAAAAATCAAAAATTAAAATCAATAATAAAAAAACAGAGCCGTGGCGGCGGCGGCTCACATCGGGGGCGGCCGGGGCGACGGCGTGGGCGACGAGGGCGACGGCGACGGCGGCGGGGGGCGGAGGGCGAGGGCGACGGTGACGGGCGACAACTCGGGGGCGGCGGAGGGCGACAGCGACGACGACGGGGGGCAGAGGGCGACGGCGACGGGGAGCGGGGGCGGAGGGCGACGGCGACGGGGAGCGGGGGCGGAGGGCGACGGCGACGGGCGGTGGCGTGGGCTCGGGGGTCGGAGGGCGACGGGCGACGTCCACGGGGCAGCCTGTCGGCGCCGTCGATGAGCTCGCGGCGTCGTCGGGCGTGGATGAGCTCGCGACACCGTGAAATCTGAAATTTTCAAAGTGTTGGCTTATATAGCAAAGGCATTGGTCCCGGTTCATGACACCAACGGGGACTAAATGTCTCTTTTCAGTAGCCCAAAGGGCGGGAAACCGGTGGCATCAACCGGGACCAAAGACCAAATTACTGTTCATGCAGGCTCATTTGAGCTCGAGCTCAGAATAGTTGTGTCCCCTAATCTTTGGCGACATGTAGTATTGAGTTATGTGCATAGTCTGCACAAGATGCAGGCTATTTAAAAAGCCACTTGATCTTTGGCACATAACGCAGTCATGATCTTATACAGATTGTGATGTATTTAGTCATGTGCAAAGAAAATCAGTCTCGAGAGAAGAATTGAAATGGTTTTTAACGGGAAAAAGATGCCATAACTCAGACTAAGGAAGATCATGTTTCCATTTCTGAAATTGGAACAAGAACATCCACGAAGATGGCATCACTGATATTAGAAGCACAGAGAATCGGAAAGCTTTCAGAATTTCAAAAAAAAATCGCTTTCCTTTTGTCAGGCTACCCAACTTTTTTTTCTTTCAAGCTCCAAAAGTGCCCACCAACATCCATTTCTCCCCATCAATGTCTCTCTAACACGACATGTCATTCTTTGTATTTCGTACTCGTCCCACATCGTTGTGGTGTTCCCTCAACTCTTGTTGTGGAGTCGACATAAGTTGTCTTTATGAGGTGGTTCTACTTTGTCATTTACGATCTTCTAGAGTGATGGTTGCTTCTCTGGTAGTCCGGGGTATTGGTCTATCTGGAGATCGGCATGCCAACTTCCTGATCGCAAGATGCAATGTTAGGTTGGCTCTTGCACTGGAACAACAAAGGCAACAAGCCTTTGGTTCGTCCGAGAGTTTGACTTTGTCTCGCACCATATGGAACTGGTTCATAACTTCCTTGTTTTTTTTTTTTTTTGCTGTCTTATATTACGAAAATGCTAGACCTATAAAAGCCTACATAAGTTTACTAAACCTTTCAACTAATTTAAACATGCCCCCCCTGATTTTTAAGGGTGGGTGGGCATCATCCTCCTCTTAACTCAATCAGTTATTGCCAAGTCAGACTATTACGTAAACGTACGTAAACATTTACGTAGATATAGCATTGCTCCTTATATTATTGGAGGTCCTTAAACAGAAATCCATAGTCTTTTTTCGCAAAAAAAAATGTTAATATAAAATCAATATTACAAGATCTTTTTTGGGGGGGTCTTTACCTACTAATAAAGCAGTTAGTGCTTCTGTCGTCCGTCATTAACATTGTCCCTCAAGTTGATGAAAAATACCCATCAATAAGTGGAAAACGATTCATTTTTTTCCTTAAATCGCCGCCGCTAGCTTCTGATTCATCAACCTTTATGCCCTTAGACTGCACAAGTGCACTAGCCAGCCTGTTGGCTACGTCGTATCTCTCCCCTCCGGGAGACCTGGGTTTGACCCTAGGTACTCCCTATTTTTTCTAGCCTTTTGAGACTCAAACCCAAATATTTTACAGATTAACGTATTTAAAAAAATATTCATATCTTTCAAACCTCAATTTCAAATTTAACGTGTTATGTGGTAAAAAATATTTATGATTTTAAATATGTTCATGATTTTTTAGAAAATGTTATGATTTCTAAATTGTTCATGATTTCATGAAATTAAGAGTGACAGTGTATCTCAGTGATGCAGTAAAATATGGTCATCTTCATTGGAAAATACGGAAAAAAATCCGTTGCAACGCACAGGTCTTTTGCTAGTAACTAATGATTCACTGATCAACGCTGAACCGTGCACATAATGCAAGCCTTCAAATAAACACGAACATGGAAAGTCAAGCTGACATAGAGATGAGAAAATTAGCTTATTTTGCTTTCAGACAAGATGGGAAAATTAGCCATTTTGATTTTCGAGATAACTATGGGAAGTTTTTTTTTTTTTTTAGCATCCATGGGAAAACCAACTAATATAGGCCCAGATGCGCGGTATATGATGGGCCAGGTTACAGGAAGGCCCGAGAACATCTCCCACCGCCGTCGCTAGTCCAACTCGCAGACGTGTCTGTTCTTCATCCGTTAGATGCGTGCTAGGGTTTACGACCCCCTATATATAACGCAGTCCTCCAGCCGCCAATAGGCGTTCGTCGTCTTCCCCGGCCGCAGGCTTCTCGTCTTCTATTTTTGCCTCGCGTCGAGTTTATAGATATTTCGATCGGAAAAACATCTTCTTGGCAATTCGATTCCGTTCCCCGCTTCACGCCCGTCGGATCTGCAACTTTCGTTTTATTGTTTGATTTGATTTGATCTTGCTGCTTTGTTCTTGAAGTTTCTCGGCTGAGATTTCGTTGTCGATTTAGATGGATGTGAGGATCCTTTCCCCAGCTGATCGACTATGATTATACTGTGCGCAAATGCAATCCTTTATCAGAGGATTCCAAGCCAGAAATCTGATCCATCTCATCGAACTGTCTCTGCCTCTGCTCTCGTTTTTGTATTCCCGTTCTGATTTGTTTTCCGTGATTTTTTTACGGTGGTTTGTGGTGAAAATTAATTGAATGGAAGTGAGGATCCTTTCCCCAAATGATCGACTATGATTATACTGTGCGCAACTGTAATCCCATCGGGATTCCAAGCCAGAAATCTGATCCATTTTTTTTAATCTTCCCTTGTCGACTTTGTTTTTCATTATAAAAAGGCATAATGGATATGAGGATCCTTTCCCCAAATGATCGACCATGATTATACTATGCGCAACTGTAATCCCATCGGGATTCAAAGCCAGAAATCTGATCCATTTTTTTGGTTTCTTTAATCTTCACTTGTCAACTTTGTTTTTCATTTTAAAAAGGCATAATGGATATGAGGATCCTTTCCCCAAATGATCGACCATGGTTATACTATGCGCAACTGTAATCCCATCAGGATTCCAAGCCAGAAATCTGATCCATCCGCTTATGAATCATCTTTTTTTCTCTATGGTACTTGGTCTATTAGTTTTGTAGCTATGTTTCGAATGGACGTGAGGATCCTTTCCCCAAATGATCGACTATGGTTATTACTGTGCGCAAATGTAATCCTTTATCAAAGAATTCCAAGCCAGAAATCTGATCCATTTATAATTTTGCTTCTTGCTAATCACTTCTATTTGGTTCTTTGGGATTGCTGATGTTATGTTCACCACCAGAATATTGCAAAAGAAATATTCGTGATGAATGTTTTAAAGTTTTATATCAAGCGACAGCGTATCGTGGATGAACTGATCTCTCTGTAAAGATATTGTTGTAGATTATTTAATTTTGTATTTTTTATGTATGATATTTTTCAATTCAAAGTGGTCTATTGAATTAGAAAGACTTGTTGTCAGGTTCAGCATAGAAATTATGCGCATAGTGATTCTGACCTCTAATTTATGCGTGTCAATGCTTGTTTGGTCGAGGTGTACAAATCTAAGAATTGGTATATGTTGTCTTTTGGCAGTGGTTGCATTTGTCACCATGAGCCCCAAAACAACTTATTTTGTTTCGTCCATATTGATCTGTTTTTTCTGTTTTCATTGTTCTTTCTTGTTTAGTTGTCAATTTAATTATGGATTGGAATCTATGGAAACAGGTGAACAATAAGATGACATCAGAGATCGACCAAGTCTAATGAGAATCTCTTTGATCTTTTCTTTGAACCAAGCTAATTCGAATGTTAGCTATTTTCTATTGTCTGCTTTGATTGGCTTCCAATGATGCATAAAAATGTGTGTTATCGGATTGTTTCATGACGATCAAACACATTGTCACTACCACTGAGGCAGCTTTTCTTAGCTAACAATATTTATGGAAGTTTTATTTGCTTGAGCTTTGTTTAGTAAGTGGATTGGAGCAAACTGCCCGTGATGGTGTTAAATATACTTTGCAGCTTATTGCTATGAAAATTACCTACAGTCTGAGGCACTTCAAATCCACTGTTGCCAGCGAACGTTTAGCACACAGATCTTCATTTCTCTAAAAACAAATATCTACAAGAAGTTCCTGATATGATTTATTAACACAGGACATGTATTGATATTGGCGCCATACACTGACCTTGCAATTAATGGATAGGAAGACTGGTTGAATTCATTTAGAACGAGATCTTCAAGGGAGTGGTTAATTAGGGGTGAACTCTTGTTTTTTTAAACATCAACAATAATCCGAAATTATAGTTACATCGTCTGTCAGAAGTGGAACAATATTTTTCTTGGGCTCCTTCTGTATCATCCTAATCATTGAGCATTTTGCTAGTCTAGAAAGATCATGAACTATCTTATTCGTTTCTGTATTATAGTGGTCAAATCTAGTAAATAGAAAATCACAAGCAACATAAAAATAATCATCATACAAGTACGTCCTACGATCATTATTGTGTGAACGACCTTCATATTGTTAGATCTAATTGCTCTTTGCGAAGTAGGAGTAGTTGCCCAATCGCACAGGCTACCTTTTACTTGGGCCACTGCGCCGTTCAGCAGAGAGAGGGGGTTACAATATCAAAAAATGAAAGCCAGTATACAACTTTAGAAAAAAATTATTGAAAACTGTACCATTTTTTTGGAAACTTTGAACAACTTTTGAAACATGATTATTTGTGAATTTGTGAACAAAATTTGAAAACGGTAACAAATTTTTAACGGAAACGAATGTCAAAAAAGCATAACACTTTTTTAAAATTTAGTAACAAATTTGG
The DNA here is from genome assembly GCF_904849725.1 of Hordeum vulgare subsp. vulgare. NCBI lineage: Eukaryota > Viridiplantae > Streptophyta > Magnoliopsida > Poales > Poaceae > Hordeum > Hordeum vulgare. The sequence goes on from NC_058521.1 coordinate 588,848,549, forward strand.
AATATTGTAATGAATGTGGAATTGCGAATATTTTTCAAATACATGAACAAATGTTTGAGAACCAGAACATTTTTTGACACTTTGAACATTTTCTTCAACACGCGAACAAAACATTTTTTGGAACGCAAAGAAGTTTTGAATATTTCCAATATATTTTAAACTCGTGAACAATGACTACAACACGAACATTTTTTGTACACGTGAACATTGTTTGATACTCCCAATTTTTTTTGAAAATGTGAACAGTCATTGAAGACATGAATTTTTTTCTGAAATGCATACATTTTCTGAAACTCCAAATCAGTAATTTGGAAATGCAAACATGTTTTGAAATCTTGATCATTTTCTGAAACACGAACATTTTTTGATGTTCTGGAAAAAAATTGGAATCATGAAAAAAGGAACATTTCATAAGATCCCAAACAAAAACTTTAAATCATGAACATTTTTTAAAATTCTTGAACATACTTTTTAAATGATGAATGAATTTCATAGACAAGAACAATTTTGGAACACATCTTGAAGTTTGATTTTTAGGGAAATTTGAACATTTTTTTATATTTCTGAACAACATTTGGAAAACAGAATATATTTTTTAGTTTGAAACAAAATTTGGAAAATGCAAACATTTTTGAAATTTCTGAATCAAAATTGAAATAGGAAAGACGTGGAAAAAGTAAAATGAAAAGAAAAGGAAAAACAGAAATAGAAGCAGAGAAAATAACAAAAAATAAAAACCAAGTAAAATTGGAATGAATAGAGAAGAAAGAACATAGAGAAAACTCGGTTGCACTGTGCAAAAATGAAAATGGGCTCATCCAAGTGAAACCTTGACCATTGGCCGCAACGCGCAATGTATCTGTACAAAAATATCTCCTGGCTATGGTGGTATCATCCTCTGCTTGTTGGCACTAGGAGGAACTGCCTCCTCTGAAGTATCGTGTGCCTTAGGCCCTGTTTGGATCACTTAAATTTTATAATTCAGTTCTTACAATCTATTTTGTCTTTAAACAGGACAGATCAATCAATTCATGCAAAGGAAATACTCTGTTCATGCTCAATCTACCAGATGCCCCGATCATCTCTCCATCCTCCTGCTCACATCACGACGCTGTGGCCTTGAGAGCTGGCCATTCTCGGCAGCGACAGCAATATGCGCCGGTGCGGCCGGCTACACAGTAGGTCATGGTGCCCCTCGTCAAAAGAAGGAAGCATATCTATCAATGGAAGGAAGCACATCTATCAATGGAAGGAAGCATGATCCTTGTCTGAGTGAGTTCATGTTGCAACGTCGATCCAACCATGGCGTCCTTGTTGAAGCACTATGATCCCTTGGAAGACTTCACAAACACCATAAGAAGCACGCTAGTCATTTAAAGGAAGCACGATCCTCGACTGGTAGTGCATCAATTGCGGCGTCGATCCGTTGTTGTGCTTGTTGTTGGCTCCATTCTGATCCCTTGGGCTGACCACCATCTGAATGAATCACACCCATCGTCGGAAGGAACCACGACCATCACTGGAATGACAAATGCATCCATCCAAGGAATCGGAGGCCATCAGCCATGACTAAGTCTACCATTATACATTAGGAGCAAAATATATTCAATAAGGAAGCAATCTAACCTAACAAATGGAAACCAGTGTGCTACCGTAGTTAATTTGTTTCCATAAAATCCAAACCAGTTTATGGAAAAATAAAAATCACGGTTGACTACCAAAAGCGCTAAAATCACGTCACATTAATTTGTTTTTATTTTCGGTTTTGGAAACTCGCGAGTCAGGTGCGCTGCATGCAACGCAACAGTGCTTCATCCACACAATCTCTAGGGCTCGTATCTGACAGCCACAAGGTGGTCTGATGGAATGCCGGGGATCAGTAGTCTGATCCCTAGCGGTTGCCTATCATTTATCGCAGTTTCTGTATTCAGCATCAACACATCCTTACAACACTCAATCTTTCAGTTTTCACCTAAAAGATTCATGTCTGGTGGTGAGCGGAGGATCTGGGATATAGCGAGCTGTTGGTTATAAACCATTGCTTTGTCATTTATAGTTTATTTTATAATCAATATGTATAATAGTTGATTAAAAGAGTGTATTGCTAAGAGCATGTTTAAAGTGTCTAGTAGCACTTGCTAGAGCATGTTTAAAGTGTCCGCTGACTCACCTCTATTTCATTTATTCTTTCCTCCAACTAAACAAAAATATACTACTTTATTTTTTATAGCCCGTTGACTCAGACCCTGTTTGGAACCATAATAGATTATGATAATCTGGATTGTGAAGATAGATTATATAATCTGATTTACAAAAATAATCTAGGTGGATATGTTTGGAGGCTAAATTATATAAACTATAATCCAGGTTTTACATTGTTTTTTTTAAAGAGGGTGGCGGTGGTAGGAATGTAATTATCTCCAACTTTATGAGCAATCCATAATCCAGATTATGAGTTTTTAATAATCTGTTCGTCTAATTTTTATAATATACACCATAACCTGTCATGTTTGAAGATAAAATAGATTATAAAAACTGGATTATATAATCTGGGTATTGTATTTGCTCTAAAAGGTAGTCTTCTTTATAATCCCTCATAACAAACCCTCTTGTGCCCCTTAGTCCATCCTCCATTTTTGTTCCTTTGTATAGTAAGCTTTGAAGCTTGTCTCCTTGTTGGTTACATTTTGATTATAGTGGTTTCAAGACGCGGGATGACGTTTCCCCGCTGAATAAGACATCTTCTTGTTGTTTACATTTTGATTAAGTGGTTTCAAGACACAGGATGATACCACCATAGCGAGGAGAAATTGTTGCCCGCCTTGGCTTTACAAATGAAATCATCTGGTTGTTATTGGTATCTTGTGAAAAATATTGAGGAATATGTAACTATGTAGATTTATTTTAAAATGGCAGCCAAGGGCAGTGTGAAACATTCTCAAAAGAAAATATATCCGTGCAGGGTTGTATGCCAACATGTAGACTAATGTGTTAAATTTGAAAAGAAGCAAAAGTGACCGAACTATCACTTTCTTTATTGATAGATTTACAAGTGACGCGTGCAAGCGACGCGACGGTTGCCAATTTGAACCAACATTCTAGTTACAAAACATAGATTAATTATATTAATTAAATTCTAACCCCCACCTTATCCATGCTTGTTTTGTGTAAGCATCATCATCTTGAAAACTCCTCAAAAAACCTTGTGAGAAAACTCCTTCAAACCCGTTGGAAAAAATAAGGAGAAAAAGATGCAACATATAATGGTTATTGTCTCTTTTAACTCAATATCAGAAAACACATAGAGTTTAGAGGACAATAAATATGTCGTATATACTTTCTAAAAATCTCGTTGGGGAAAAAAGAAAGTGTATCCAATGATATCAGTGTTCACATTTCTGTGAAACTGAAAAACCAGGGCAAGATGTTTGATGCCAGATATCTAAAGATATTTTTGAGTACCAACCAATTGTGTTTGGTGAATCCAATGGAATTATGGAACGTTAAGCCCCAATATCTCATTTCCATCATCTCTTGGTATACATAAATATTTCTCTACGTCTAGAGAATGAACTACCATGAGAGTAATGGATGGATAAGATTTGTTCACAATGATTTTCTCCAATATATTTTTGATATAGACAACATAGTATACCATAATGTATGAATGAAGGTGCTCAAGTTGTAGTAACGCGCAGTATTTTTGTTTACCCAAATCCTTCATTTTAAACTCCGTCATTTAGATGATCACGTGTGTCATCATTGCAGACACACAAACATGTGTAATCCTTGTGTATATGGAACCCACTATGTCGGTTGTACCATATGTATCGACAACAATAAGTCGTATGGTGACTTATTGATTTTTACACAATGTATGTTGCATTTTGTACTTCAATTCAGAAGTGAGACTTTCGGTCGTATGTTTCTCGAGAATCTATATATGAATATAGAGTTGTTGGAAATATCGTTACCCAAGGACTGCTCACGATTTTCCAATGCGGTTGAGTCGGGTATTCCGATGTCCTGGTCATTGTGTGCACTATGACTTGGTTTGCTTGAGGTTGCCCATCCACTGGGTGTATACAACCCATTAGGTGTGTGTCAACGTGAAATTGACTTGTATTTATTGATTCACATGCCTTGAAGTTGAATCCTGATGTACTTTTGCCATACATCTCCCTGTGTTGCTTTGAACGGTGAGTGGAGTGGATTTTGTTGGTACCTCCCCTTTTTCAGGCATACTTTTGCAGGATTGTAGAATTGTGTGACACCTTTATAGTTTGTAAATGAATATGGCAGGTTATTTGCCATGTGTTACAAATCTTCTGAACGCATGGTTCAGATCTTTAAGTATGTGGAATTGAGGCAGATGTCATGCTAATCCATGTGAAATCACTTTTCAAAGGTCACCTCAATTTCAATGACTGCCTACTCATTGCACATCACATCTACTTCGTTCACTTTGGCATCAATGGTCCAAGAAATCTAGCAAATTCTTGATTAAGTTGTGTTGATTGCTGATAATTCATACAGGAAAAACACTTTGCAATTGAAATAACCATGTCCACACCTCAGGCCCATGTATCGTACTTTATTCTCCAACATTTTTAGCAACCTGTTTTTCATCTATATTACAATCATGAGTCGATTTGAATTTTGTACTATTATTCATTCTCTTTGTTTTTTTACATGTTATGAAAATTATATGTATAAACTTGTAGCTAGTACATGAAATCTTATTTAAATTTATGTATTTCAGTAACTTCTAGTTAGGTATATCATTTCGGCAATTTTTAATGTCTCATTTGTAGTTGTATTTATTAAATGCATATGCTATGGATAAATTTAATTCTTCCATTTATCTTGTACGTTATTAAATTTTAGTGTTTGGTGATGTATTTTGGAATACGAATATACAAGATTTTTTTTCTTGTACTTATGTTATTATATTTAGTCTTTTGATTGCTACTCTATGTATAATCTTCTATTATGTGTGATGATCTGTGATAAAAGCTACTCAACACATTTTTATATAGTACACCATTGCTTGAAAATTTTACGCCATGTTAAAGTGGTGTATCATGGTAACATTACCTCCTCGACTATGTACATTAAAGAGAAGAGTCAGCACGCAAGGTACCGGCTCCAAGACGGCCTACAGGAGCAAGCCCACCACAGTTTGGCCCGAGTAGTGTAACCCTAGCGGCGTCGAGTAGACAACACTCAAAAGGGAATGTATTTTCTCAAAAAAAAATTGGAAAGGGAATGCATATGGGATCCAACACATTACAGAAACTAGAAGGAACAATTCAGATTTCAACCCAACCTCGCGATGCTACCACACTACTGTAAATTTGGGTAGCATTACCTTTATTTTTAAGGACATTCACACTATGCATATCACAATATCCCTAGATGTAACCCCATATTTCGACCCCACCTAGCAATACTACCATACTACTAAATTTTGATTGCATTTCCTTTGTTTTTAATGACATTCTCATATGCATGGTGTGAATGTCCTCAAACAAACAAAAGGATGCCGAAATTTAGAGTAGTGTGGCAACATTGCTAGGTTGGGTCAAAATCTCACGAGTTACATTAGAGCTAGGGTTCTCACCTACCACCATCTTCCTCCTGTCCGCCATGTGTCGGGAGCTTATAAGCCTAGAAATAAATCTCTTCGACGATCCTCCTTATCGTCAGCAAGCACTTGAGCAATACAGCCACCATAGACAGGAGTAGGATCTTACCTCCCCCCACACATCCCGGGCCTAGTTAAACTCCCTGCTTCGTACCTTACCATATCGATCCACTACTCTCATGCTCCATTGAACAAATACATCGTCGCTCGACCACGTCACCTGTTATGAAACACCAACATTTGACACTCCTGGTAAAATCTTGAGGTAAAAGAGTGTCACCAATTGACTAGGAGATTTATCATAAGGGAGATCACCTTCATAAAATTCATACAAGGAATTAACTTTGATAACAGGACCGAGAGCTTGAGGTAGAAGTGTGACACCAATTGGAGACAATTTTCAATTCTTAAACTAAAATATCTTTCTCTTGAAAAAATTCTTAGTTTTTTTCATGTCTTCGTCGCTTAGAGAGTAGATACCTATATTCTTTGGGGTAGGGGATAAATGTAGCCCATTTAACGTCATCATAACTTTTGAAATCCCATCAAGAAGATCTTCAGCTTCATTCAATGTCATGTCCATGAAAACATTTTCTACATAGCTATGTAGTTCCTGTGTCCCATATTAATTGACGCTCAACCGGATGTATTTACCATGAAAATACGAATAGATACAATCGTTTGATTGACAGTTAGTATAAGACGGATGGAGTAGTTGTTTTTTAGATCTACGCGTTAGAGCATTGTAAAATATATTAACTAAGGTATGATTCTTAATCCCATGAAGTGGATTCTTTTTTTGTATCTCACAAAACCTCCCCAAACTTGAGATAAATCGTCATTCTTTGTTTGAGAAAAATCATGAATGTCTCTAACCACAACATGGCATTTATGGAGTGGCATATATCTTTCTCCTGAAAAGAAAAGAGACAATCTTGATAACTTGTTATACTTCTTGGTGGCAAGTGATTAAAAGTTCTAGAATCTCCTCCAAGTGATAAAGGGAACAACTTGAGCATAAAGTACGAATATGATCAAACCCAATAAATCATACTGCCTCCATCCGGAAAAGAATGTCTGGAGCGCACTACACTACTCCAGGATGGTCCAAACATGACACTACAATCAAAGATCCTTCGACGAAATTGTATGTGATGCATTAATCGCAAAGAGTGCTATAAGAAAACCATCAAAAATGATACAAACTGTTTGGGATGGCGCGGACATCAAACATGATTCAGATCAGAGTTGCGTGTGCGATGCCTGGCAAACGGTTAATCCATACGAACTGTTTGTGATTATACAGAACAACACCGTGCCAGCCATTCTTGTCCTTCTTACTCTTATCCTTCATCTTCATGTAGTAGGGGTCAATGATGGCCGAGACGAGGTCAACCAGGGAGTTCTGTTTGTTATTGGTGCTGCCCCAAACCTTGTACTGGTCACGACTGTTGATAAGATTCTGGCAGGTCAAGCCCGAAATATCAAGCGCTTTTAGATTGTTGGTGGTGTCCACCAAAGCGAAGCTGTAGTTGAGGTTGTTGATAAACTTGGCGGAACGCTCGCAAGGCCTTGTGGCCAGGTGGTAGTGGCAGATGAGGACGTCATGTCGCACGCACAACTTGGTGATGACAACCTTCTGATCTTGCTCGGCATGACCGCTCGTGAACTCGAGGTCGAAGCCAACCACTTGGTACTTGTCCTCGGCAAGCAACTGATCCATAGTTTGGATGGAGCTCTCCACCGAGACCGACTCGTTCGTGTACACCACCGAGAGGTCCTTCCCCTCACATGGGTGTCCACTACATGTTGCGTGGTGAATTGCCCCACTTGTTGTTGTTAGCCGCTGGGAGCGCCATGGGAGCCACGGGGAGCGTCATTGGAACCGCTTGATATCCTCTCTTTATGTGTCGTCGTGGGTGTCCTTATTGTGTCGTGTGGTGCGAGAGATGAATGTAAATGAACGCGGGAATAAATGGGGTTATGTGGCTAGATTCTCGGCACGTCCGCATGAAAGTTTTTGGAGCGGGTAACTGCATCGTGGCGTCGCACCCGGCACAACCGCATGCATAATGGCTGCCCGAACGTAAGTGATCGTGCACCGGCCCCAAACACTGGCATCACGCGTGGAGGGACAAATGAAAGCACGTAGAGGGACACGAGAGTAGAGCGCGCATGGCGGGACATGGGCAGAGCGCATCACGACCGGCTGAACCACGAGCAACCACACACGTAGAGTAGTTGAACACGTAGGAAATGGTCATCTACAAGCCGGCCGACAGTTGTGAGCTAGAGGCATGATGTGAAACTTCGTCGCGTTCTACATCACATGATGGTCGAACAATCATTCCGACGTTGCATAGAGAGTGGACATGTGCTACTACCTCCATCTTGGTATATTAGCCCCCTTTATATTATGTGCCAGATTTTGGCTTAAATTTAACTAACAAAATGGTAATGCATGTTATATAAATAATATAATTGGAAACTATGTTCAAATACGAATCCAACAATATAATCTTTGACGACATGCATTCATATTTTATTAGTTAAATATGTAGTCAAAAGTTGACACAAAAATACAAAGAGGACTGATAAACAAGTATGGAGGTAGTAGGTCATTAAATCGCAAACTTTTTTATTAACCGTTTGTGTACGTGTCGCTTCGTCCTCCTCTAGCACGTCTTGACAGTTGTCACCCTGCTGCCGCACACGGATTCGAGCACAAGCTTGAGCACCGTGCAGGCGTTGGCCAAGCGATGGCTTGAATTAGCGCCAATGAATCGTGAGTGAGCCCGTTCCCGCGCAACCGCATAGGTTCCCGTGCAACCGCACAGGTTCCCGCGCTTTGCCGTGCAAGCTTTCCGCCCGACTCTACCAAATCCCCCAAAATCCCAATGCTTATCGGCCTGCTATATAAACCCTCACGGTCGGCGAGTCCCACTTTGCATATTCCTCTCCCTCTCTGTAGCTTATCTCGTCCGCTTCTCTCACAATCGCCAATGGCACCGGTCCATCGTCCTCGCTCAGCCACTCTGCCGACATCAGAGGACAACTCCAGCTGGGAGGCCACACCGCGGTTTTAGCACAGTCTCGGGCATAGTGTAGTGCACGTGTTGTCCCTATTGGGTGTGCGCGAAACACCCACCACACACTCCGTCGTCGCTGCCCGTCGATAGCTATTGTCGGACGCCGTTGTCGTCACCCCATCATCTGTCGCGGTGGCTACCACTCCATAATCGAAAGCCGGGGCAATTGCCCGCTCCGCCACCCTGGCCCGAAGGCGGGAGGTGGCCTCGTGGCTGCCACACCACTATCAGCCACCGTGACCATCACCCGCTCTGCCACCGCGCCTCAAAGGCAGGAGGTGATGGTCGTGGCCGCCACCCCACGATCTGCCGCCGGGGTCATCACCCGCTCCGCCACCGCCGCCTGAAGGAGGGAGATGGATCCCCGCATGTGCGTCAGCGACCTTGTGTGCTACATCGAGTTCCCACGGGAGGAGGAGGAGCGCGTGGTCAAGCACGCAAAGAGTCTTACTATTGTCGTGGATGCGGCACACGCTGCCTCAGAGGCACGGAATGATAAAATCTACGAGGAGTCCCACCGCTTCGAGATGGGTCAACTGGAGCGGCAGTGGGCGTTCGAGATGAGCATCACTAAAGGTGCAGCATCGACAGACAGAGGAGAGGCTGTTGGAAGTAGTACAAAGCACCTCTATAGTAGTAGCATTTAGGGGCTATTTTGTTCAGTTCATGTGACTATAGATGTGGTTGAACTGTACAACGTACTTAAAATTAACTAGATATATAGTTGAACTAGCTATTTCAGTACGTGGTTGGCAACAATTGAGGGAAATTTTGGTTGGTTCAGCTCACGAGTTGAACTATTTATATAAAGAATGAGTACTTAATCTATGAATGAAATATATTGTCACGCCCAAGATGCGACCCTATCCTCAATTTGACACGAAGGCCTCGTCAGGGATAGAAGCGCATCTCGTCGTGTCGCAAGAATGGATATGGTTACAAGTACATGTACTGAAAAGAAGAGATAAATATAGAGTTGGCTTACACTCGCCACAAGCTACATCAGAGTCACATCAGTACATTACATATTCATCAAGAGTAAGAGCAGGGTCCGACTACGGACGAAAACAAACGAGAAAACAAGAACGACGTCCATCCTTGCTATCCCAGGCTGTCGGCCTGGAACCCATCCTAGATCGATGAAGAGGAAGAAGAAGAAGCAACTCCAAATGAACAATCAACGCGCTCGCGTCAAGTAACCTTTACCTGTACCTGCAACTGGTGTTGTAGTAATCTGTGAGCCACAGGGGACTCAGCAATCTCATTTCCAAAGGTATCAAGACTAGCAAAGCTTAATGGGTGAGGTAAGGTTAAGTGGTGAGGTTGCAGCAGCGACTAAGCATATATTTGGTGGCTAACTTACGAGTACAAGAAATAAGAGGGGGATGATCTACGCATAACGGACGTGAACTACTGATGATCAAATGAATAATCCTGAACACCTACCTACGTCAGACATAACCCCACCGTGTCCTCGATCGGAGAAGGAACTCACGAAAGAGACAGACACGGTTACACACACAGTTGGCATATTTTAATTACGTTAACTTCAAGTTATCTTGAACCAGTGTTAAACAAAGTTTCCACGTTGCCACATAACCGCGGGCACGGCTTTCCGAAAGATTTAACCCTGCAAGGGTGCTCCAACTAGTCCATCAAAAATTACCACAAGCCGCATAGAAATCCTCAATCACGAAGCTCGCGATCTCGTCGGATTACCTAGTGGAAAACCTCAACTCTGAGATTACCCAAAGCATCACCGGAATCCCGATGCACAAGATATCTCGTCAAAGGTAAAACTAATCTAGCAAGGCCGCCCGACGTGTCGACGATCCCGATAGGAGCCGCGTATCTCGTTCTCAGGACACGACGGATAAGCACAGCGTACGGTGGCCTGATAGAAATCTCCCGAGTTGCCTCGGGTTGGCCCCGCAAACGCCTCTAGTTTTGGACCAGCACCAACAGTACTGGCCCCCCTGTATTATGTAAAATTACTCCTCGGGTAGCGCTAACTCCCTATGCATTTCATTTTTAACAGAATTATTATGTGGTGCAAATAGTACCAATGTTGGGCCTTGCCAGACCAGCTTTAATCTAAAACGAATTATCAAGGGGGTCCCCATAACAACCCCGATCGTGTTGGGAGCGCTCAATTGTGGAACATAACACCGGTAGCCGAAACTAAGGGGGCAAAGGTGGAACAAAACACCAGGCTAGAAAGGCCGAGCCTTCCACCTTTTACCAAGTGTATATGTGCATTAAATTAAATAGCATTTAATATGACGATATAACAAGGAACCCATGTTTTCACATGGAAGCGATGCACCTGCAACTAGCAATGCTAACAACATGGTTAAGCAAGCAGTAACATAGCCAATCAGTGGTTTGCTAGGTTGAACAGGTTGAAGGTTTCATGGCATTGTTGAGAGGCTGATATTTAACATGTGGTAGGCAACGAGACATAATCGATAGAAACGGTAATACTAGCATGGAAATGATAGTAATGGTATCTGGGGAAATGATCATCTTGCCTGAGATCCCGCTTGGAAGAAGAATGCCTCCGTGAAGCACACGAACCGATGTAGTCGAACGGGTCCTCACAATCTGGCACGCTGCGGAACTCTATCGAGACGAAGCAAACCGGAAACACAAATCAACACTCGGAATTCACCACATGATGCACAACACATATGATGCATGAGCAGTTGAATACATGCAAATCACGGCATGCCAATTCACACAATCAAACACTACACATTAAGTGAAGTTCAATATGCAACGAGTTGCATATTGACGAAACTCCACGTTTAATTATTTAGTTCACTCCCGGTTATTTACATGGCAATAATAATGTTGTCAAACATGCAAGAGGTGAATCGGAAATTAAACTACTTATCTAGACATTTTAAATGAGGTCGGAAATGTCATATAGCACCTCCGAGACGACCTCACATGTTAATTTGCAATTCTGTCCAGATCTGAACTAATGCTTTTAATTAGTTGTTAAACACCAAAACAATTAGGTTCACATGATTCTACGCGTAGAGACAAGCAATCTACACATAAAGAACATCTCCAACGGAGCTACGTATCAAAAGATACAAACACCGCAAGATATGATGGCATGAATGCAATATGTGTGCAACGACGGTCACAAGCACTTCAAAACATACAACCAGCAAGATAAAATGAAACTACATGAGATTCTAAGCAAGTTTCATGTAGGTCACGATCAAATCGGAGCTACGGTTCAACATCTACGAGCAAAACAAGAAATCACTACAATCTGCCAAAACCAGCCACATAGCATTTTCTATGCCCCACAACTACGGGCTACACAACTCCGATAAACTCAAGCAAGGCATGGAGTGGAAGAGGGAAAGAAGCACTACTGCAAACAACTAACAACAACTAGCATGGCATCATGGATCACTAGGGAAAGAAGACACAAAATGGCTTCCCACACTATTTCAGACGTAGTGAAAATTACACCTCGTGAAAGTGCAGTTTTCGATCTGAAGCCAGATTGACATCAGCAAAACCTATAGCTACAGGACTCCAAATGGCAAGAAAATTTACAGCATGCTAGGGAAACACAAGGGGTACAACTAACTCCATTGGACCAACCTCAAAAGAGCTACAAATCACAAGATGCAAGCAAGACAAGACAACAACAAAATATAACAGATTCTAGACTTAGAAATATTTCAGCTCCTCAAAATCAGCACTATTTCTAGCAACTTGAGAGCAAGCAAACCACACCAAAACATGCATTTCTATTGCAACTAAAAATACCAGGGGCTAGTCTAAACACCCAAGAACAACTCCCTAGTTGACAACTTAATCAAACGAAGCACGGAATAAACAGCAAAATATCGCGCGAACTAACTTGCTCAAAAGCTAAAACTAATTGCACAACAAAAATATGTGGGGTTGCACAACAAAAATAATGCCACACATAAATGCGAGATAATGGCCTAGACACAGAAAATAATCTAGCGGCAAATCTCTACACGCAAAAAAATACCAACGTCTACTCTAAAATACATAGCAAAGGTGTCCCTAGAACATGGGCAGTTTATCTAAGGCATACGGGCTATCCGGACACACGCGCAAATATATACGGGCAGCTATACTATTGAGACAGCACACAAAAATAGGCATTAGGCATGCTAAAGTACCTCAAACAAATATGCAAGTTATAAATTCGGATTCTACGCGAAATTCTACGCCAAAACCATATGCTACACATCGCCATCCGACTTACGGATTAAAAACTACGAGCAATTTAATAAACGTATATTTTCTGGAATTATAATAATTCCGAAAATCCCTAAAAAGAAAAATACTACTGGGCCTAACAGAAAGGGCGCAACATAGCTACACGTCGCCTAGGCGGGGGATAAGCTCGGCTCACCTTGGGCCGGTTGGAGGGGGCTGAGGCGAGGCAGGTCCTGGGCCAGGGAGCGGAGGAGAGGTGGGCCTCGGGGCAGAGGAGCTTGGGCCGGCCTGGAGGAGCTGCCAGCTGGGTTGACTCGGGGCCCAGCCGAGGGTCGGGAGGCTCGCCCAGGCGGGGCGCTGCGCGACTAGCGTCGGCTCGTCACCTCCTCCCGTGCCCGAGGCACGAGGCCCTGGCGGCGCTGCACCAGGTGCCGACGGCGGGGCAGGGGAGCCCAGATCCCGGTGGCGGGGGCAAGGGGATGCCGGATCCCGGCGGGGCAGGGCGGATCCGGACCTCGGGGATCCGTTCCCGGCTAGAGGGACGGCGGAGCATCGGAGCTTGGAGGCCATGGCGCGGAGGTGCCCGGCGGGAATGCAGGGAGGCGAGGCGGCGAGAGGAGCAGGCGGGACGACGGCGCGAGCGGGGTAACCGACGGCGGCGGGAGCCTGCGCGCAGGATGCGGCGGCCGACGGGACTGGAGGTGCTCCCCAGCGAGGGCACCGGCTTGCCGCGGGGGCTGGTCACCTCGGGCAGGAGGAGCTCGGGGAAGGAGAATGGTTGGGCACGGGGTGGATCTGGGCCGTTGGATCTTTGATCTAACGGTTCAGATTGCTCAGATCGGATCTGAGGATTAGCTAGAGAAGGTGGAGGCTAGGGTTTGCACGAATTTCGAGGAGAGAGGGGGTTGCCTGCCTAAAAATAGGAGGGGGTCTATTTATAGACAAATGAGGGGGCTAGGGTTAGCCGGAATTTCATTCCGGATCCCACCGTGTGGTCGGATTCGGACGATTCCGAACGCGGGAATGGTTACGAGGCCGTGTAGAGTGATTATCTGGAGATGAGAGGGAGAATGGGCGGCGCGGCAACGAATTTTAAAACACCGACAAACGTTCGACGAATAACCGAAGACGGTGCCTCTATGGTCGACCGTTCGGGTACCAGACGGACTCCGATCGCGACGAAATTCGAGAGGCGGCCTAGCTATAACTGATTACGACCGCATGCCAAGTTTCACCCCGATCAGAGAAAGTTTTACACACACTTTTAAAAACAGGGTTTCGACGATGCCGCGGGCGCGTGCGAGTGCGGTCGGACTCGGAACGAACAACAACGAGAACCGGCAACTAACAACGGATGCAAGTTTTGAAAACGGGCGGCAACGGGATGCCGATGCAATGCTGATGATACGCATGATGCGATGATGATGCGACAAAAGAAAACAGACACACGACGAAAACGGAAAGAAAGGGGAATCTTCTGGAACGTCGGCATCGGGCTGTCACATATATGCTTACTTAATTTTAGTTGCAAAAATTAGATAGTGCTAGTGACTTTTAGCTGCAAATTTTAACAAATGGGAGTGTTACAAGGTTGACAAAGGACAATGTTACTAGATCGACAAATGTCAATCTTTCGAGTTTCACAAAAGGCAATATATACCCAATATGACAGATGCAAATCTTACCAAATTGTCTGTACATGGTTGCACATGGGTGATCTGAATAAACCGTTTGCATTGAAGGGATGTACCAATCCCGCGTGCCAGATTTTCTCTTGGCTTAGCGGCGAAGGAACAATAGCTCTTGCTTTGCATACCATCTTTAATATGAACTGTTTGCCATGAAGAGATGCTCAAATCCGGGGCGACAAATTTTAGGCCGACTTCTCGGGAAGGACCATAGCTCTCGATTTGCATGCAGGTGTTCTATTGCGATGAAGAGCTGCACAAATCTTGCGCGGCACATTTATCCTCGCAAGGCTTCCGTCCACTCAAGCAGTATGGCACCTCACATCCATTAAAAGTGTGACGCGTGGTATCACCTCAATGGTTAACAGAACTCACATGATTTAAATTGTACAAACGTTTGAAATGATAAGGTGGCAGCTATTTGTTTCAAAATGCCTTTATTGGGTGTTGATTCGAGTGCGCCTACTCTCAGATTGGACATGAAAAATACCATAATATGTCGGGTGCCATTCCGTGATAGCATGTCAAGTTTCATAAATTTCAGACGAGTTTTGGATTTAGTAAAATTTTAAAACCAAGTATCTCAATGTTTGCGGCCGAGGCACGATGCCGAGGTGTTTGAAGTTCTTTCCCATTTCTTGCATGGGACCTAAGCATGCACTCAAGGACACACATTTGTTTTTCAACCCATTTATATGCACCGGAGCGTGTGCATGTCGTTTAGATTTGAATTATGCATATAAAATGCCTAGAAAGCATAGTTAAAGTATAAAAACGAGGCTCCTGCCAAGTCACCATACGAGGTGGCTGTTGAGGAAAATAAGAAGGTCGTGGATGCCAAAGTGAAACGCCAGCTTGCACCAAATTGACCCGCGCCAAAGGAGAAAATAGATCAGGTAAAAGTGAAGCGCTGTCTGGAAAACCTTACACGACCACCGCGTTCGTTGCCATCAAACTATGGCCGCTCTATTATGAAGTCATATAAAGAACATGTGTAGCCGTCGGGAAGTAGTAGTGCAGGGGTGAAACAATTCCCAGCTCGAAAATAGAAAAAACAATTGTGCCCCCCGCTCAAGGTGTTTTTGAATGTCATTATGCTCCGGAGGTAGCGGCCCAAGATCTTGGTTTCACTCTTGCTGAATAGTTGTGCCAGCAGGTAGAGTTCCCCACGACTCCTTTAGCATACAAATACCAGCATGGGAAGCCTCTCGTCAGACTTGAGAAGGTCCGACTTCTATCAACACAAATGCGAAGATTACATTGTTGGAAATATGCCCTAGAGGCAATAATAAATTAGTTATTATTATATTTCTTTGTTCATGATAATCGTTTATTATCCATGATATAATTGTATTGCTTGGAAACACAGTGCATGTGTGGATACATAGACAAAACACTGTCCCTAGTAAGCCTCTAGTTGACTAGCACGTTGATCAAAGATGGTCAAGGTTTCCTCACCATAGGCAAGTGTTGTCACTTGATAACGGGATCACATCATTAGGAGAATCATGTGATGGACTAGACCCAAACTAATAGATGTAGCATGTCGATCGTGTCATTTTGTTGCTACTGTTTTCTGCGTGTCAAGTATTTGTTCCTATGACCATGAGATCATATAACTCACTGACACCGGAGGAATGCTTTATGTGTATCGAACGTCGCAACGTAACTGGGTGACTATAAAGATGCTCTATAGGTATCTCCGAAGGTGTTCGTTGAGTTAGTATGGATCGAGACTGGGATTTGTCACTCCGTGTGACGGAGAGGTATCTCGGGGCCCACTCGGTAATACAACATCACACACAAGCCTTGCAAGCAATGTGACTTAGTGTAAGTTGCGGGATCTTGTATTACGGAACGAGTAAAGAGACTTGCCGGTAAACGAGATTGAAATAGGTATGCGGATACTGACGATCGAATCTAGGGCAAGTAACATACTGAAGGACAAAGGGAATGACATAAGGGATTATATGAATCCCTGGCACCGAGGTTCAAACGATAAGATCTTCGTAGAATATGTGGGATCCAATATGGGCATCCAGGTCCCACTATTGGATATTGATCGAGGAGTCACTCGGGTCATGTCTACATAGTTCTCGAACCCGCAGGGTCTGCACACTTAAGGTCCGACGTTGTTTTATGCGTATTTGAGTTATATGGTTGGTTACCGAATGTTGTTCGGAGTCCTGGATGAGATCACGTACGTCACGAGGGTTTCCGGAATGGTCCGGAAACGAAGATTGATATATAGGATGACCTCATTTGGTTACCGGAAGGTTTTCGTGCATTACCGAAAAAGTTTCGGGCTCATCGGTAGTGTACTGGGAGTGCCGGGAGGGGTGCCGGAGACCATCAGGAGGGGTGTCACGCCCCAAGGAGTCTCATGGGCTATGGGAAGAGATAAACCAGCCCCTAGTGGGCTGGAATAAGTTCCCACTAAGGCCCATAAGGTTTGAGAAGGAAAAAACACAAGGTGGAAAGAGTTTCCAAGTGGGAAGGTGGAATCCTACTCCAAGTAGGATTGGAGTAGGACTCCTCCACCTCCAATTTCGGCCAAACCTTTAGGTTTTGAGGCTGCCTCCTCCCCTCCCTCCCTCCTATATATAGTGGGGGTTTTAGGGCTGATTTGAGACAACTTTTGCCACGGCAGCCCGACCACATACCTCCACGGTTTTACCTCTAGATCGCGTTTCTGCGGAGCTCCGGCGGAGCCCTGCTGAGATTAGATCACCACCAACCTCCGGAGCGCCGTCACGCTGCCGGAGAACTCATCTACCTCTCCGTCTCTCTTGCTGGATCAAGAAGGCCGAGATCATCGTCGAGTTGTACGTGTGCTGAACGCGAGGTGCCGTCCGTTCGGCACTAGATCGGAGCGGATCGTGGGACGGATCGCGGGACGGTTCGTGGGACGGTTCGCGGGGCGGATCGAGGGACGTGAGGACGTTCCACTACATCAACCGCGTTTCTTAACGCTTCTGTTGTGCGATCTACAAGGGTAAGTAGATCGGAAATCCCCTCTCGTAGATGGACATCACCATGATAGGTCTTCGTGCGCGTAGGAAATTTTTTGTTTCCCATGCGACGTTCCCCAACAGTGGCATCATGAGCTAGGTTCATGCGTAGATGTAATCTCGAGTAGAACACAAAAGTTTTTGTGGGCGGTGATGTGCGTTTTGCTGCCCTCCTTGGTCTTTTCTTGATTCCGCGGTATTGTTGGATCGAAGCGGCTTGGACCGACATTACTCGTACGCTTACGAGAGACTGGTTTCATCGCTACGAGTAACTCCGTTGCTCAAAGATGACCAGCGAGTGTCGGTTTCTCCAACTTTAGTTGAATCGGATTTGACCGAGGAGGTCCTTGGATGAGGTTAAATAGCAATTCATATATCTCCGTTGTGGTGTTTGCGTAAGTAAGTTGCGATCCTACTAGATATCCATGGTCACCACGTAAAACATGCAACAACAATTAGAGGACGTCTAACTTGTTTTTGCAGGGTATGCTTGTGATGTGATATGGCCAACGATGTGATGTGATATATTGGATGTATGATAAGATCATGTTGTAATAGTTAATATCGACTTGCACGTCAATGGTACGGCACCCGGCAGGAGCCATAGGGTTGTCTTTAAACTAACGTTTGTGCTTGCACATGTGTTTACTATATTGCTAGGAGGTAGCTTTAGTAGTAATAGCATGAGTAGCACGACAACCCTGATGGCGACACGTTGATGGAGATCATGGTGTGACGCCGGTGACAAGAAGATCGTGCCGGTGCTTTGGTGATGGAGATCAAGAAGCAAATGATGATGGCCATATCATGTCACTTATGAATTGCATGTGATGTTAATCCTTTATGCACATTATCTTGCTTAGAACGACGGTAGCATTATGAGGTGATCTCTCACTAAAATTTCAAGACGAAATTGTGTTCTCCCCGACTGTGCACCGTTGCGACTGTTCTTCATTTCGAGACACCACGTGATGATCGGGTGTGATAGACTCAACGTTCACATACAACAGGTGCAAATCAGTTGCACACGCGGAACACTCGGGTTAAGCTTGACGAGCCTAGCATGTGCAGACATGGCCTCAGAACACATGAGACCGAAAGGTCGAGCATGAATCGTATAGTTGATATGATTAGCATAGAGATACTTACCACTGAAACTATTCTCGACTCACGTGATGATCGGACTTGAGATAGTGGATTTGGATCATGTACCACTCAAATGACTAGAGAGATGTACTTTTTGAGTGGGAGTTCTTAAGTAATATGATTAATTGAACTAATTGTCATGAATATAGTCTAATGGTCTTTGCGAATTACGATGTAGCTTGCGCTATAGCTCTACTGTTTTAATATGTTCCTAGAGAAAATTTAGTTGAAAGTTGATAGTAGCAAACTTTGCAGACTGAGTCTGTAAAGCCGAGGATTGTCCTCGTTGCTGCGTAGAAGGCTTATGTCCTTAATGCACCACTTAGTGTGCTGCACCTCGAGCGTCGTCTGTGGATGTTGTGAACATCCAACATACACGTTTCTGATGACTACGCGATAGTTTGGTGCAAAATACTTAATGGCTTAGAAGCGTGGCGCCGAAGACGCTTTGAAACGTCACAGAACATGAGTGATGTTCTAAAGAGATGAAATTGTGATTTCATGCTTGTGCCCTTGTTAAGAGGTATGAGACATCCGACAAGATTCTTTGTCCATGAAGTAAAGGAGAAAAACTCAATCGTTGAGCGTGTGCTCAGATTGTGTGAGTACGACAATCACTTGAATCAAGTGGGAGTTAATCTTCCAAATGAGATAGTGATGGTTCTCCAAAGTCACCGCCACCAAGCTGTGAGAGCTTTGTGATGAACTATAACATATCAAGGATAGACACAATGATCCTTGAGAGATTCGTGATGTATGACACTGCGAAAGTAGATATCAAGAAGGAGCATCAATGGTTGATGGTTAGTAAAACCACTAAGTTTCATGAAAGGCAAGGGCTAGAAGGGATACTTTGTGAAACAACAAAACAGTTGCTGCACTAATGAAGAGACCCAAGTCTAAACCCAAACCCGAGACTAAGTGCTTCTGTTATGAGGGGAACGGTCACTGAGGCGGAGCTACCCTAGATGCTTGGTAGAAAAGTAGGCTGGCAAAGTCGAAAGTAGTATATTTGATATACATGATGTTGATGTGTGCTTTACTAGTACTCCTAGTAGCGCGAGGGTATTGGATACCGGTTCAGTTACTAAGTGATTGGTAACACGAAATGAAAGCTACGGAATAAACGGAGACTAGCTAAAGGCGAGGTGACGATACGTGTTGGAAGTGTTTCCAAGGTTGATATGATCAAACATCGCACGCTCCCTCTATCATCGGGATTGGTGGTGAAACCAAAATAATTGTTAGTTGGTGTTTGCGTTGAGCATGAACATGATTGGGTCGTGTTTGTTGCAATACGATTATTCATTTAAAAGAATAATAGTTATTCTATTTGCTTGAATAATTACCCTCAATGGTTTATTGAATCTCGATCGTAGTGTTACACATGTTCATAATATTAGTGCCAAAAGATAAAAAGTAATAATGATAGTACCACTTAGTTTTGGCACTGCCACTTGAGTCATGTTGGTGTAAAATGCATGAAGAAGCTCCATGCTGATGGATCGTTTGGACTCACTTGATTTTGAATCACTTGAGACATGCAAAACATGCCACATGAAACAAGTAGAGTAACTTGTTGGGAGTAATGCATTTTTTATGTGTGCAGTCCAATAAGTGCTAAGGCACGCAGTCGATATCATTATGTTCTTACTTCACTGACGATTTGAGTAGATACAGGAGTATTTACTTGATGAATCACAAGTCTGAAATGTTGAAAAGTTCAAAGCTATTTTAGAGTGAAGATCGTCATGACAAGAGGATAAACAGTCTACGATATGATCATAGAGATGAATATCTGAGTTACGAGTTTTGGTACGCAGTTAAGACAATGTGGAAATTGTTTCGCAGTTCATGCCACCTGGAACACCATAGTGTGATGATGTGTCTGAACGTCTTAGCCACGCCCTATTTGATATGGTGCATACTATGATGTCTCTTATCGAATTACCACTATCGTTTATGGGTTATGCATTAGAGACAACCGCATTCACTTTAAATAGGGCACCGCGTATTTCCGTTGAGATGACACAGTATAGACTAAGGTTTAGAGAAATCTAAGCTGTCGTTTCTTGAAAGTTTGGAGCTGTGATGCTTATGTGAAAAAGTTTCAGTCTGATAAGCTCGAACCCAAAGCGGATAAATGCATCTTCATAAGATATCCAAAACAGTTGGATACATCTCCTATCTCAGATCCGGAAGCAAAGTGTTTGTTTCTAGAAACGGGTTCTTTCTTGAGGAAAGGTTTCTGTCGAAAGAATTGAGTGGGAGGGTGATAGAACTTGATGAGGTTATTGAACCATCACTTCGACTAGTGTGTAGCAGGGCACAGGAAGTTGTTCCTGTGGCGCCTACACCAATTGAAGTGGAAGCTGATGATGGTGATCATTGAGCTTCGGATCTAGTTACTACAAACCTCGTAGGTCGACAAGGTCGCGTACTACTACAGAGTGGTATAGTAACCCTGTCTTGGAGGTCATGTTGTTGAACAATAATGAACCTACGAGCTGTGGAGAAGCGATGGTGGGTCCGGATTCCGACAAATGGCTGGAAGCCATGAAATCCGAGAGAGGATCCATGTGTGAAAACAAAGTGTAGACTTTGGAAGAACTACTTGATGGTCATAGGACTATTGAGTAAAGATGGATCTTTAAAACAAAGACAGACGATGATGGTGATAAGTCACTATTAAGAAAAGCTCGACTTGTCGCAAAGATGTTTCCGACAAGATCAAACAGTTGACTATGATGAGACTTTCTCACTCGTAGCGATGCTAAAAGTCTGTTAGAATTATGTTAGTAGTTGATGCATTATTTATGAAATATTGCACATAGGATGTCAAAACATTGTTTCCTCGACGGTTTCCTTGAGCAAACATTGTATGTGATACAACCAGGAGGTTTTGTCGATCCTAAAGATACTAGCAAGTATGCAAGCTCCAGCGATCCTTCAATGGACTAGTGCAAGCATCTCGGTGTTGGAATATACACTTTGATGAGATGATCAAAGAATTTTGGGTTTGTACAAGGTTTATGAGAAACTTGTATTTCCAAAGAAGTGAGTGGGAGCACTATAGAATTTTTGATAAGTATATGTGGTTGACATATTGTGGATCAGAAGTAATGTAGAATTTCTGTAAAGCATACAAGGTTGTTTGAAAGGAGTTTCAAAGGAATACTTGGATTGCGCTACTTGAACGTTGAGCATCAAAGGTCTATGGAGATAGATCGAAAGCGCTTGATAGAAGTTTCAACAAGATGCATGCCTTGACAAGTTTTTGAAGGACTTCAAAATAGATCAGCAAAGAAGGAGTTCTTGGTTGCGTTGTAAGGTGTGAATTTGAGTAAGACTCAAAAACCCGACCCCGGCAGAATAAAGAGAATAGACGAAGGTCGTCTTCTATGCCTTGGTCGTAGAATCTGAAGTATGCCATGCTGGGTACTGCACCTGATGTGTGCCTTGACTCAAAGTCTGTTGAGAGGTACAGAGAGTGATCCATGATTGAATCACTAGCAGCGGTCAAAATTTATCCTTAGTAACTGATGGACTAAGGAATTTTTCTCGATTATGGAGGTGGTTAAACAGTTCGTCGTAAAGGGTTACGTCGATGCAAGCTTTGACACTAATCCAAATAACTATGAGTAGTGAAACGGATTCGTATAGTAGAGTAGATATTTGGAGTATTTCCGAATAGCACATAGTAGCAACATCTATAAGATGACATAAAGATTTGTAAAGAACACACGGATCTGAAAGTTTGAGAACCGTTGATTAAAACCTCTCTCACGAGCAAGACGTGATCAGACCCCATAACTATATGGGTGTTGGATTCGTTGGAATCACATGGTGATGTGAACTAGATTATTGACTCTAGTGCAAGTGGGAGACTATTGGAAATATGCCCTAGAGGCAATAATAAATTAGTTATTATTATATTTCTTTGTTCATGATAATCGTTTATTATCCATGCTATAATTGTATTGCTTGGAAACACAGTGCATGTGTGGATACATAGACAAAACACTGTCCCTAGTAAGCCTCTAGTTGACTAGCTCGTTGATCACAGATGGTCAAGGTTTCCTGACCATAGGCAAGTGTTGTCACTTGATAACGGGATCACATCATTAGGAGAATCATGTGATGGACTAGACCCAAACTAATAGACGTAGCATGTTGATCGTGTCATTTTGTTGCTACTGTTTTCTGCGTGTCAAGTATTTGTTCCTATGACCATGAGATCATATAACTCACTGACACCGGAGGAATGCTTTGTGTGTATCAAACGTCGCAACGTAACTGGGTGACTATAAATATGCTCTATAGGTACCTCCGAAGGTGTTCGTTGAGTTAGTATGGATCGAGACTGGGATTTGTCACTCCGTGTGACGGAGAGGTATCTCGGGGCCCACTCGGTAATAC
Organism: Hordeum vulgare subsp. vulgare; assembly: GCF_904849725.1. Lineage (NCBI taxonomy): Eukaryota > Viridiplantae > Streptophyta > Magnoliopsida > Poales > Poaceae > Hordeum > Hordeum vulgare. The sequence continues at coordinate 588,871,770 of NC_058521.1, forward strand.
AACATCACACACAAGCCTTGCAAGCAATGTGACTTAGTGTAAGTTGCAGGATCTTGTATTACGGAACGAGTAAAGAGACTTGCCGGTAAACAAGATTGAAATAGGTATGCGGATACTGACGATCGAATCTCGGGCAAGTAACATACCGAAGGACAAAGGGAATGACATAAGGGATTATATGAATCCCTGGCACCGAGGTTCAAACGATAAGATCTTCGTAGAATATGTGGGATCCAATATGGGCATCCAGGTCCCGCTATTGGATATTGACCGAGGAGTCACTCGGGTCATGTCTACATAGTTCTCGAACCCGCAGGGTCTGCACACTTAAGGTTCGACGTTGTTTTATGCGTATTTGAGTTATATGGTTGGTTACCGAATGTTGTTCGGAGTCCCGGATGAGATCACGGACGTCACGAGGGTTTCCGGAATGGTCCGGAAACGAAGATTGATATATAGGATGACCTCATTTGGTTACCGGAAGGTTTTCGTGCATTACCGAAAAAGTTTCGGGCTCATCGGTAGTGTACTGGGAGTGCCGGGAGGGGTGCCGGGGACCATCAGGAGGGGTGTCACGCCCCAAGGGGTCTCATGGGCTATGGGAAGAGATAAACCAGCCCCTAGTGGGCTGGAATAAGTTCCCACTAAGGCCCATAAGGTTTGAGAAGGAAAAAACACAAGGTGGAAAGAGTTTCCAAGTGGGAAGGTGGAATCCTACTCCAAGTAGAATTGGAGTAGGACTCCTCCACCTCCAATTTCGGCCAAACCTTTAGGTTTTGAGGCTGCCTCCTCCCCTCCCTCCCTCCTATATATAGTGGGGTTTTAGGGCTGATTTGAGACAACTTTTGCCACGGCAGCCCGACCACATACCTCCATGGTTTTACCTCTAGATCGCGTTTCTGCGGAGCTCCGGCGGAGCCCTGCTGAGATTAGATCACCACCAACCTCCGGAGCGCCGTCACGCTGCCGGAGAAATCATCTACCTCTCCGTCTCTCTTGCTGGATCAAGAAGGCCGAGATCATCGTCGAGCTGTACGTGTGCTGAACGCGGAGGTGCCGTCCGTTCGGCACTAGATCGGAGTGGATCGTGGGACGAATCGCGGGACGGTTCGCGGGGCGGATCGAGGGATGTGAGGACGTTCCACTACATCAATCGTGTTTCTTAACGCTTCTGCTGTGCGATCTACAAGGGTAAGTAGATCGAAAATTCCCCTCTCGTAGATGGACATCACCATGATAGGTCTTCGTGCGCGTAGGAAATTTTTTGTTTCCCATGCGATGTTCCCCAACATACATGAATGGTACATGGAAGCCTCAAAGGAAGGGAGCAACTGGCTCATGGTGGGAATTAAAGACGAGCATTACTTTAGTGAAGACGAGGAGATGTACATTGAATTTGATGAATTATTTCAGTTATACAACCAAGACGCCATCGACAAATCTATCGTGAGTTGCTATTGTCTGTAATTATTATTTCTGTAATTAAGTCTCTAGCTCGGGTCGTTCATTGCATGTATAATTATCCTTACTATATTATGCAGAATGAAGATTCTTGAATGCAAAAGAGGACGAATCTATGACGTTGAGTTCATAACCCAAATAACATACATGAATATACGATAGAAAAGTACCCGAAGGACACAGAGGATAATTGCTAAGAGCGTTACTTGAACAACAAACCAGAATGGAAGTACTATTTTCTTACAAGTTCAAGTGAATGATATTGTCTCTTGTACATATTCTGTTTCGCTTACTCGATGTTAAGTGTGATTGATGAGTTATGCGTGTGTAGGTTCCACTTTATTGTGCTAGTCATTGAGGTTGACGTAGGAGCAGTACTTGTCATGGACTCGAAACGTAAAGACCTTGAGATGTGGGCGAACCTGAGTGAAATGCTGCAAAGGTAATTTCAATCATTATCGCACTATATCCACAACGTTCTTTCATTTCCTGATATCAAGTAATTACTAACTCCTTTATTCATTTTGTTTGTCGGGCAGGGTTTGGAAAAAGTTCATCAAGAAGGTTAGGGTGAGATGAAAAGACGAGCTGCGATTTAAACAACTCAATGTAAGTAGTACTAGCTAGGTCCGCGCGTCTCTTTGATTCTAGTTTCAATACCATTATGATGCTTGATTATTATTTTGATTGAACTCTATTATCGTAAAATGCTTGAGGCAGGGAGACAGGAATAACTTACGTGTATACTACGTTTGCGTTTTCATTCGCCAGACGACCTCTGAGAAGGGCAGAATTTTAGAAAAACTTCGAGTATGTAAACAATATTCACAATTTTTTTATTACCATCAATTACGTTGAGTTTTATTCATGTATATTGACCCCTTCTTATAATTAGATAAAACGTATGCGGGATGAACTCCTACCAAAAGATCGCGTATGAGCAATTCAAGAGGAATTGACGGGATTCTTACTTGAAGAGGTCATATCTAAAACCGGAGAATTAATACCATCAGAAATTGGTAGGGAATTTTGGTAATCAGATACTATATTATATATATGCATGAACGTGTACTATATGTAGTAGCGTCGAATATATATACAAAAACTCGTTGTTCGACCAAACGCGGAGAAAGATGTCACTTCTCTATATTGATGACAATGTTGTGTAATGATTCCTTCATTGCTATATGTAGTAACATCGAGTTGAATGGAAAACATAAAATAAAAATAAAACCCTAAACCCATCCTTAAAAAAACATAAACCCCAACACACACTTTAGCCCGAGTTGGTGTTACCAGCCAGGACTAAACGTCTCTCTGCCTGTGCGTTTCACAGCAGTCACGTGGAGCCCCTTTAGTCCCGCTTCGTAACACAATCGGGACTAAAAAGGGGTGGGGGCTTTAATCCCGATTCCTTAGTCCCGGTTGCACAATCGGGACTAAAGGCCCTTACGAACCGGGACTAAAGCCTCATTTTTCACTAATGCATGGCAACTATAGTTGACCATACATGACAACTATGATTTGACCACATGTGGCAACTAGTTAGTCACACATGTCAACTATGATTGACTATACATGATAACGCTGGCTTAATCACACGTGGTAACTATAGTTAATTAGGCATGATAACTATAGTCAACCCAAATGATAAGTGCTACAGGTGTGGCACGAAGTAACACCGTTCTACCGTTTCTACAACTAAAATTGCCATCCGAGAAACTTGTCATCAAAACAAAAAGTTGCCATGCTTTACAACTAAAGTTGTCATTCTGAGTAACTAAAGTTGCCATCGAAAAAGTCAAGACAAAATTGCTTCGTGCCACACGTGTGTGGTGGAGATGTGTAGTTGTTATTGGGTCGGCGTGCGGACCGTTGTGGCTGCGCCCGGACGTATGGGCAGTTTTAATGTTTGCCCATACAAGACCGTGTGTGCTAGTTTCTGGATACGATCGGACGAGTCGTGTGACCGAGTGTCCATTATGCCACACGTGTGGTGAATATCGGAGTCGTAATACTCGCACCGTTCCTGAATATAAGTATTTCTAAAAAAATCATTAAAATACTATATACAGAGCAAAATAAATGAATCTATACTTTGTAATATGTCTATGCACATCCGTACGTAGTCTTTTAGTAAAATATCTAAAAGACTTATATACTTAGGAACGAAGGGAGTATATTTCTAAGCAAATTGTTGCAAATCAATGTGTTGTTGGATGATTAAAGGAACAGTGGTATCCACAACCTATCAGAATTGAAGTCATGGAGCTTGCATTATCCTTGAATTTATTTTAGGATTTCCGACGATACGCTTTCAATGAAAGGAGACGTTCCCGTCAACGATGAGGCACCTACGATGGCTTGATAAATCTCAAATGATATGCCGACTCAGCGTTTGGAAGGTGCTCATAGGGGTATGATGTGTGGATATGGGTTTATAGGAATGAATTATGTGCGTGTATACAAACGGTTTTGTGTGTAACATGTTAAAAAAAAAGCTCGAAAGACCTTTTTTTTATTGTAAAATACCTATTGTACATGCAACCGTTAAAAGGCCGTGGTAGAGAAGCAAAGGGACCTAGAACTCCCAGTCCCAGCCACAGGCCCCGACTCGAGCCCGCCCGAACCCAGACAACACCACCCGCAGTCCAAAACTCGAGAGCGACCGGAACCCACCACCACTCTCTCGCCCGGACCACGCGCCGCACCAAACCCGCACAGCCCATCGGCGACCTCGCCGGAGAAGAGAGAAGAAGGTGAGAGATGGAAGCGGCGGCGGCGGCGGCCGGCGTGCAGCTGGGCTCCTCGAAGCCGCAGATCGCGACCCAGGCGGAGATGGCGGAGGCGCGCCTGCCGATCCCCTACCGCGACCAGTGCGCCCACCTCCTCATCCCGCTCAATAAGTGCCGCGTCTCCGAGTTCTACCTCCCCTGGAAGTGCGAGCCCGAGCGCCACTCCTACGAGAAGTGCCAGTACGAGCTCGTCATGGAGCGGATGCTCCAGATGCAGAAGATCCGCGAGGCGCAGGGGGGCGCCAAGGTCAAGGGCAGCGTCACCATCGGCGTGCCCCTCGCCCCTTCCACCGCCAAGCTCGCCTGATCCGTCAGATTCAGGTGAATCGCCCGCTCCTCCCCACCATCTGTTTTCCGTTCGAGGCATTGCGTGACCATTAATTGGGTCGATTGGGTGGAGTTCGATGGATAGCTAGGGTTTGCGCTAGGATAGTTGACCCCTCTAGCTGATTGTGAGACGATTGTGTTGGGTTCGACTCAAATTCACGGGTGGCAGGTGCTCGTTTAGAGTCTAGATCTGTAAACCGATGTGTGCGGGGATCTGGGTTCGGCTTTCATGCCATATCCTTGCATTTCGCTGTTGCTCCATCCATTTCTATTGTTATTCTGCCGGTTTATACATTTTTGAGTTGTGAATTGCGAATATTTTGAGCTTATAGTGCTTTTAGAGTGCAGAAGGGATTACATAGGTGTACAGCTAACACGAATTCCTGTGCTTGCCCTGTGGATTATTCCGGAGGTTTATACTTTTTGAGTCGTCAAATGTGATTGTTTTGTGCCTATAGAACTTTTGAAATGCAAAAAAGGATTACATAGGTGTAAAGCTAACATGAATTCCTGCTGTTTGGCCTGTGGATTTTTGTAGAGCTTCAAAACTAATTCATAATCTATTCTGGAATTCTCTTTAATATATGTTTTCATGGCATCAGTGAAGCATTAAAATGTTAGACTGGTCTTAGCAGCAGATGGGTTATCTGTTCCGGTTAATATATGTTTTCATGGCATCAGTGAAGCATTAAAATTGACAAACTAGGCTTGCCTCATATAATCCTTCCCCAGACCCACCTGGTGCGGGAGCTTCTAGCACTGTATCTATCCTTTTTTTTTCCTTTTGATTCGGCCTTGGTGTATGCCAATATATTGACAAGCTGCCTATATATTTTGGTATTTGATCTCAAATATATGTTTCCTGGTGACTGAAAGGCATTGTGTTCAAGTATAGTGAACCCTTTGTTCTTCCAGTTTAATCAATTCAATAGTCTTTGTGAAATAAACCTCAGTCTTCTTGGTTGTTTTGAGTTCCTAAATCATATTATATCTAACCAGCTTGATGAATAGTTGAAGGCACAACTTTATTTAGAAACCAGTACACATATCTGTTGATTTCTGGTTACATTCAGCGTCCCGGACCATTCTCACACTTCCTGTTCTTGCTTGAATTCAATACACGTGATGCATCTGCCCTACATTACTTTTTGAAACCTCCTTTACTTCATACTCCCTCCGTCTCAAAATAACTGTCTCAACTTTGTACTAGCTCTAGCATAAAATTATACTAAGGTTAAGACACTTATTTTGGGACGGAGGGAGTAGTTGGTAGGCAATCAATCTCCGGGTTCTATAGGAATGCTAGAGTTTTTTTGTCTCTCTATTGAAATGGACGACTCTAAAAAAGATCCCTGTTTCTGTTTCCATTTATTGAATGAAGGCCATGTTAGCTTGTCAATGGCAATGGAGAGCTTCTCAATTTATTGTAGTTGCTAGTAAATCATCATAAGATGTAACAACAACATCATCATCACCATCAACAACAAAGCCTTTTAGTCCCAAACAAGTTGGGGTAAGCTAGAGTTGGAACCATAAGATGTCAAAATCAAGTCATGGTTCTGGCGCGTGGATAGCTAACCTCACGCAACCCTGTCCATGGCTAAATCTCTGGTGATATTCCAGCAGTTCAGATCTCTCTTTACGGACTCCTCCAGTGTCAAATTTGGTCAACCGGACCCCTCTTGACATTATAAGCACACATCAACCGTCCGCTATGCGTTGGTGCTTCTAGAGGCATGCGCTGCATATGCCCAAACCATCTCTTCAATCAGTGCCACCCAACTCTATCACATATATCATCATTCCGGACCTGGTCCTTTCTTGTGTGGCCACATATCCATCTCAACATGCGCATCTCTGCTACACCTAACTGTTCGACATGTCGCCTTTGACTTGGACAACATTCATCACCATACAACATCGGAGGTCGAATTGCCGTCCTATAGAACCTGCATTTTAGCTTTTGTGTCACCCTCCTATCACAGAGAACACCAAAAGCTTGGCACCACTTCATCCATCCATCTTTGATTCGATGGCTCACATCTTCATCGATATCACCATCCTTCTGTAGCATTGACCCCAAGTATCTAAAGGTGCTCTTCCGAGGTACCACCATCAAGGCTAACCTCCTCCTCGTGCCTAGTAGTATTGAAACCGCACATCATGTACTCTATTAGTTCAACTAAGCCTAAAACCTTTCGATTCTAAAATTTGTCCCCACAACTAACTTTCTATTCACCCCAGTCCGACTATCGTCGACTAGCACCACATGACCACATGATCTGCAAAGAGCTTACGCCATGGGATGTCCCTTGTGACCTTATTCATCACCAAAACAAAAAGATGGGCTGAAAGCTGACCCTTGGTGCAGTCCAATTTTAATTGCGAAGTCACTAGTGTCGCTATCACTTGTTCAAACCCTTATCACAACATCATCGTGCCTAAAACCTTTCGATTCTAAAGTTTGTCTCCTAAGCTCTAACTTTCTATTCACCCCAGTCTTACCATCCTCGACTAGCACCACATCATACGCAAAGAGCATAATCCATGGGATATCCCTTGTGATCTCATCCATCACCAAAACGAAAAGTTGGGCTCAAAGCTGATCCTTGATGCAGTCCTATTTTAATTGGGAAGTCATTAATGTCGCCACCACTATTTACTTGTTCGGACCCTTATCACAACATTATCGTACATGGCCTTGATGTGGGTAATGTACTTCGTCGGAACTTTGTGTTTCTCCATGGCCCACCACATGATATTCCACAGTTTCTTATCGAAGGCTTCTCCAAGTCAATGAACACCATATGCAGGTATTTTTTTTTGCTCCTTATATCTCTCCATAAGTTGTCGTAACAAGAAGATGGTTTCCATGCTCGACCTCCCAGGCATGAAACCAAACTGATTTTTGGTCATGCTTGTTATTCTTCTTAAGCGGTGCTCAGTGACTCTCCCCATAGCTTCATTGTATGTCTCATCAGGTTAATTCCACGACAATTAGTACAACTTTAAACACCCCCCTTGTTCTTGATGATTGGTACTAATATACTCCGCCTCCATTCTTGGGGCATCTTGTTTGACCGAAAAATGAGGTTGAAAAGCTTAGTTAGCCATATTATTGCTGTGTCTCCAAGGCCTCTCCACACGTAAATGGGGATACAATCAAGGATCATCGCCTTGCCTCCTTTCATCCTTTTTAAAGCCTCCCTGACATCGCACAGAACATTTGTTCTTATCATCAAAGGAGTCGTCTAGCTCAATGTTAGAGCTCTCGTTCTCTCCATTGAACAGCTTGTCGAAGTACTCTCATCATCTATGCTTGGTCTCGTCGTCGTGCACCAAAAGCCGATCTGCTCCGTCCTTGATGCACTTGACTGAAAAGAAATGGACATATGTGGAACTTAAGTTTTACCTCACATTTGCACTCAGTCAAGTCCTTTGCCCTCTCATGATATGTTGAAAATATGACGGATGTGATATTTAAGGAATCTTTTGGATCTGATCCCATATGGCTGCAAACCGTCCACTGTAAATCTTGTTTGATAATCTATTTGCAGCCTGTGACAACATGATAATGTCGTATGTACAACTAGTGTCCTTTGGGTGGTCAAGGCTAATTTCTTTCGTTAATAGCAACTGCAAATGAATCCCTGTACTTCCAACTTGACACGAGTAACATGTATAACTGATGTAAGAAACCATCATGAGATCTAGCTCAAAGAAAGACTTCAGTTTTACCTTACATTTGCATCAGGAGTCCTTTGCTTGCCCGTGACTTGTTGAAAACACAGCAGATGCTATATTTAAGGAATCCTTCGGATCCGATCTAGGCTTTATGGCTGCAAACTGTCCACTGTAAATCCTGTCCTTTTAGCAGTTCCACGCACGATCTTCTCTGATGATTCTGTTTGCAGCCTCTGACAACAAGAAACAAAGGACAGAATAATGTTGTACATACAACTAGTGTCCTTTGGGTGGCCCAGGCTAATTTGTTCCATTAATAGTAACTGCAAAGGAATCCCTGCACACGAGTAACCTGTCTAACTCATGCAAGAAAACATCATGAGATCTAGCTCAAAGAAATGGACTTCAGTTTTACCTTGCATTTGCATCAGGAGTCCTGTGCTTACCCGTGACATGTTGAGGACACAACAGATGTGATATTTAAGGAATCTTTTGGTCTGATATAGCCCATATGGCTGCAAACCGTCCACTGTAAATCATGCCTCTTTAGCAGTTCCGCGATCTTGTCTGATGATTCTGTTTGCACCCTGTGACAGCAAGAAACAAAGGACAGAGTGACATACTACAACTAGTGTCCTTTGGCCGGTCAAGGCTCATTCATTCCGTTAATAATAACTGCAAAGGAATCCCTGCACTTATACTGTATGTGGGGTACTCTTTCCTTCGGACTTATTGCATCATGATATTTTGGTGTGAAGGATTTTGGCATTTGCAATCCTTTCTATGCTGTCTATCAGGTTTTGTCGCCTTTGACTGTTCATTTTGGGTATGCGGGGTCAGTTCCTTCATGCCAAAATTGATAGGTGTTGCTCTGTCGTCTAGTTGTAAATGACAATTACCTTCTGAGGGGTTTGCCTCCATGTAAATGTGTCACTATCACCTTTGATGTCTCTACGGGTGGTGTGTATTAGATGGTTAGCGTTTGGGGGGCAAGAGTTTGTTCCCTATCCGCTCTGGTCTAAGGGCTCCTTTGATTCAAAGGAATTCTAGAGGATTGAAATCCTTAGGATTTTTTCCTACATTGGTCCTTTGATTCATAGGATTGGATCCCATAGGATTTTTTCCTATGGAATCTTTTGTACTACATTTCATAGGAAATCTAACATCCACTCCAACCTCTTTTTACAATTCCTTTGTTTTTCTTATGGCATCAAACACTCCTTGCTAATCCTATAGAGTTCAAATGGACATGCCACTCCAACCCTCTACTTTTCCTATTCCTGCGTTTTCAAAATCCCATGGATCAAAGAGGCCCTAAGGGTCTCTCTGATTCGCATGATTTTTAGAACGCAGGAATACGAAAAGTATAGGGCTGGAGTGGTATCTCCATTTGAACCTATAGGATTAGCAGAGAGTGTTTGATGCCATGGGAAAAACAAAGGAATCATAAAAAGAGGTTGGAGTGGATGTTAGATTTTCTATGAAATGTACTACAAAAGATTTATTTTCCTATGGGGTCATCCAATCCCATGAATCAAAGGACCAATGTAGGAAAAATTCCTAAGGATTTCAATCCTCGAATAATCCTATAGAATTCATTTGAATAAAAGGAGCCCTAAAGCAGGGTAAAAAAATGCGGCGCTGTTTCCTCCGGTAGTCTTTGCTTCCGTTATTCTTTTTGTGCCGACACTTTCTTCCATCGGATTGATTGTACTTCTCTGTAGTGCATATTTATCACTCACTCATCATACTCCTATTGATCAATGGTTTCATTTTGGATGCGCAGGATGGGTTGGTCACTAGAGCTCGAAGGGCGCTATGCTTGCAAGGATCATGAATGTTGTTCTTGTATGAACAAAACATCTGTTTGAATTAACTCCTGTCTTGTTCCCCTCCTTCCTTTTTCTTTTTCGGTGCGAGCACCTACCGGTTTTTTAAAGTTTGATGATGGAATAAGGGACTAGATGTCTATACTCGATGAGCGAAATGACACCTTGAAGTTTTGAAATGCATTGCATGGATCTCTGCTTATGTAGCTAGATACGTTGATGTAGTAGCGCCTCTTTTATAAGATACCAGTATCTTTGCTTATACTCCGCTAAACCTTGTGAGGTAATTGTGGCCAAATGTTGTTCCCAGCCTGTGACCATGCTCGAGGCTTGTTTCTGTTCAGTCCGTGGCCTGACTAGTTCTGCATGTCTGGGGCCAGTGAGCCATGCCATTCCTTGCCATTTGATACAAGTTTCAGAGACGGGTCTCAACTCCAACGACGCCATCAAACGTCCGGACGTGTCTGTGGACAAACGGGCAGACGTCCGCGGGGAGGGAGAGGAAAAGGTAGTGTAGATTTGTGATGTGGTCGGAGGTACCTCAAAGCTCCTCTTGACTTGTTGGGACAATTTGGTGACCCCGCATGGTCGGAAATCCCAATCATCCTACGTCGGACGAGACGAGACGGAGCTCACGTTTGCCGGTGGCAGCGCCGACGATGCAAAGTTGTGTCTGCGAACACGCACGGCTAACTGTAGGCGGCAACGAGCGCCGCGCATGAGTGCGCTGCAACGCCATATGCGTGCACTGGACGGACACATGCAGCGTCGCAGGCAGAGGCAGGGGCAGGGGAGCAGCAGAGCATGCATGTAGCGAGCTAGTGCAGGGGAATGATGATGGCACACGGAGAAACACAGAGGCGCGCACATGTTTCATCCCAGGGGCTCTCAGGCTCCGGCATCTAGCTAGCCCCGACAGATTAGCTTAGAGCATCCACAGCGGAACCACAACCACGGACACGGACCGATCACGTCTTAAATTTTTTTTTCCACATTCAATTTTTTCTACCTTGTATTCATATACAAAAGCATGCAAAATACTCCCTCCGTTCCTAAATATAAGTCTTTTAAGCGATTTCACTATGTGTCTACATACGAAGCAAAATGATTGAATGTACACTCTAAAGTATGTCTATATACATCCGTATGTAGTTTATTAGTGAAATCTCTACAAAGACTTATATTTAGGAACGGAGGAAGTATATCATACGTATTAACCTCGTCGAAGATGGACTGCGCCGGAGCATGAGCCGTCTACGACGCCTCCTGTGCCGCCCGCGCTTCCTCCATCCGACGCCTGTCCACCGAAGTCGACTCTGAACGGATGTAGTTGAGGATGACCAGTTGTTCCGACCACGGATCGACGACCGTTGGCGTATGTGGATCCTCCTCGGGCTCCTCCCCCATCTCCTCCTCCTTCCTGAAATCCACCTCCGGTTCCAGAGGTAGCCGCGCTTTCCTTCGCATTCAGACCTGTTGAAGGAGGAAGAGACGATGCTGGATCATGTAATGCCGGCGTGGTGACACGGCTGACGGGCTCGGAGAGGGAAGTGTTCGGATGGCGCTGGAGAAAGGAAGAAGGCGGATGTGCTAGGCCTGGGGCGCGTCGGCCGGTTTAAATAGCCAGCGCCAACTCCGAAGCAGTGGCACACGGCGTTTACACCATGCCGATGGTTGAGGCGTTCGTCGAACCGTTGGGTTTTCCGCTGAGTCCGGACGGGGCCGGGCTATCGGATCCGACGTGACAGACGTGCTCGGACTCTCGTTATCCGATCCATATTTGAACTAAAAATGAGAGGTGTCGATTAGTCCGGACGTTTGAGGAGGATTTAAATAGCCTGTTTAAATCGCCCACACAATGATCCAACGATCTGCGTTTAAGAAAGGTTTAAGAGGTCCGGCTGTATATGCTCCTGCTAGCACCAGACGCAGCCGGTGGGCGTGCGCATTGGACGACGGAAGATCCATCCATCCATCCATGGGGCGATCGGGGGGACGACGGGGGAGACAGAAAGAATCATGGTCGTGGGGGCGCGGCGAATTCGATGGACGGACGCACACTGCACCTGCATCTTGTGCGTGCCCCTCGCAGTGCAATGATTCTCTCTTACTGCTCCTGAGGCAGACCGACAGACCGACCGACTGTGTCCTTCCGGCGCGCCGTCACTGTTCCGCGTGTCATCCATCTCATCATTCCCTCTAAGTCTCAACTGCTTGCCTGCTCGTTCCTCCATCGATGTACACGCCCTCATGGCCTTTGGCCCTGGACAAATTCACTGTTTTCATCTAGTTTAACACAATGTGATTCTATGTACAGTATAATATTTTTTTTTTGAATCTGACCTTTCGTCTATCGTTATTGTTTTCTGACGGTAGGACAGTACATCCTATGTACCTTCAATGGCCCTGTTTGAATCCATGGGCTAGAGTTAGTTTGAGCTAGTTTGGGTTCAACTAGCCCTAAAGTATCCAAACATAAGGGTTAGATTGAAGCTAGTTGCATCTAACCCATCCGAAAAAACTATCCCACCCAAGAGGTGCTAATTGGAGCTAGTTCTCATGGGGTTCATTAAAAAATATTTTTCTCTCTCTCTCCCACCAGCCAAGAGATGCTAATTGGAGCTAGTTCTCATGGGGCTCATTAAAAAATCACTTTTCTCTTTCCATAAAGTGCATCTATTGTCAATCTAACCCTTCCATCCAAACACCTATTTGGCTAGAGTTAGTTTAGGGTTAGTCATGAGCTAGAAACTAACTCTAACCACTAGCTAAGTTAGAGTATCCAAACAGGGCCAATGCCTTTAACCATGGGATTTAGTTATGTTAGAATAAATCCAAGACACACCGTCAATCATCTGAAATCAAGCAATCACACGAGCACGACACCGAGATTTGTTAACGAGGTTCATCGATATGGTGACATCCTCGGGACATGATTACAGACGCTTCTTGCCGTGACACCGTCACAATACCGCACCCTGGCCGTCTTGGACGTAGGCACACGTCGCCGGCTCCCCCTACGCACCTGTGCTATTATGTTGTCATAGGTTACATCGTGTGTCTAACCCCGCTATATATGAGAGGCCTAGGATACAAGTGTCCTGCTTGGACACGACTCTATATCCTATCTAAACACAGTACAACTTCATAATCTATGTCATGACCATGATAGTAGGGTCTTTTCACACCAAACGAACGTGATGGCATAGGTAAGTCTTATCATCAAAGGCCTTAACGATAGAGGTGTTACCTTACCGCCAAAGAAAACGATGATAGAAAAAAGATTACATCTCAAACAATTTTACACAGAACAGAAGGTCAGATAGTGCTAAACTAACGGGAAAATGTTAAAACAGTGAATTTGGCCATCCTTTTGTCACACACTGCTACAGTCACTGTCCTCCGTCGATACACATGCCAGACTGCTACAGTCACTGTGTTCTACTGTAGTCACTACACGCTGCGTGCGTACGTACCTACACCGGCCGAATTTAACGTGTTCTCCGTCGATGCGCGCGCGATCAAGGGCCGGCGGGCTGGCTGGCTGGCTGGTCCATCCACGTGCACTCAGACGACGCATGCAGAGACATAAGTTATGGAGTACGTACGTGCTCCATGGCATGCGCCGGTCAATCCCGGCGACTATATCTCCGTTGGCAAGTAGCAAATCGACAGCCCCGCCGCTTCAGCTTCACTCACGCACTGTCTCAGATCGTCTACATCCTTGAGCGATCCATGAACACACGTACGCATGCAAAACAGGGTCACTTATTTTGGGAGTAGTATATATGTATCTAATCATGCATGCTCACGCACACACGCTTGTTGGTTTGTGGGCTCGTTTTCGCCGCTGATCGATCGATGGAGAAATATAGCAGCAGATTCGTGGTGAACTTGTTGGGTAGACTGATTGACACAAAGCCTTTTCGTGGTCGGTCAGCAGATTCCTAGGGAGTACTACGTAGTACTAGCTAGTGATCGACGGTGTTGGCAGTGGCATAGAGGATCAGTGGGTGTAGGGCGCGAGGCCATGATGAACCGTATGATCCGCTTGCTTTGCCCTGCATGCAATGATGCCGCCGCTGTCTCCTGTACTGCCTCCTGTTCCCTCCACTTATTTCTCTCTTTCTGTGTGTGCGTGTGTAGATGCCCATCACCTGCTGAAGCTCCTTCGTTTCAAAGATCTCAAAAAGTTGTAGGCTTTCCACGGTTCCTCGATTCAGTTTGTTACTTGTCGACTGCACGTACTCATGACCAGTATATTCAAATTCCTTTAGAAACTTTCCACGGAAATGGCACGGCCGCTTCGAGTGGTGGTAGGACTGTAGGAGAGATCCGGTCAGAGCTCTCAAGGAAAACGTTGTACTGAATGCACGCCACCATGGTACATCTTTGAGTTGATAGCATCCTTTCTTCTTTCCTTTTATGCCACAGCTAATTGCATGGTCTCCCAGGTATGATAGGTTATACTGTACCAGTATATACGTTAATACGTAGTAGTGATCATGCTACCTGATCTCCATCATGTTCTTGTTGATACTAGCTGATGATAGTATGGTCTATCATTTTCCTATCAGTGACAGAATCGCTAGCTATGCGTGATAGCTAAGCTTTCGGTTTCCCCGAGACTAAAAAAGGGAAAAATAAAGTTGACTAGCTTTTCTTGCAATTGATTGGTACCATACTATTTTGAAGTCCAAATTCAGAGATCAAATCCTTCAAGTCTTTTTTATGACTGATCAACCATGCACCTTTTCTGACTAATCAACCGTACGTGCATCCACCTTTATTCTACCTGGGTTAACGTTCTGCAGTTAGCTAGCTAGTCACAAACATGCATATATTTATGCACTACTTGAGTGCACACACAACTCAATCTCGTACTACACATGGGTCACAGTTGGTGGCAAGATTGAGCATTTCTAGGTTATTATTCCGATCGGACGGATCCTTTCCCATCTGCATAACCTAGCTAGCTATAACCTACAAGCACCACCCGCACCACTTCTGTTTTTTGAGCAATCTCAATGCATATCCATCCCAGCCTCTCATGTTCATCGGTTCTACTCCAACCACCGAGTGTGTTGATAACTTAGCATACCATATTTTCCAGTAAACATGTGTTTTTGTGAGAGCTAGCGAGGTGGTCGCACCTCTAGCCCATCATGGACCAGACTCCTGGTGTAACGCTCATCATCTCTTAAAAGCGGATAGCTCCAAAATATTTGGAGTTTTATAGAAAAAAAATCCTAATATGCACCACATCAGAAATATACTTAAAAAATGATGAAACTAATTTGATGTTGTAGATGTCAGTATATTTCCTATAGACTTTGTCAAACCTAAGGAAGTTTTTTTCTTCTACAAAGGGTATTTTTTATTGAGTCAAAATATAGAACCGAGAGACATAATTATAGTGAGTACACACCCGCCCTCTGCATAATTAAAGGGCACATGAAAAAAATACGTTGGCAAATAGCAAAGTCATCAAGACTGAAGCTATATGTGCCTAGGCGAGGAAAAAAGAAAAGTGAAAACTCAAAAGTGATAAAAACAACTGTTGGCAGCATACAATAGTGACGCCACCAAACTATCTCTTGACAACACAAGGATTGCGAGGAAGGTTCTTCGAAAGCGACACCTCCAGGAACACAACAACGTGCAAGCGCCGTCGTCCCCCGACGCTACAACCGAAAGTCAGATCGTGGGGTTGTATATCAAATTCAAGTAAACTCCGAGAAATGCCTTCATCAGGATAACGACACAAAGAATACCTCCGTTGTAGGTATAACCAAACGATCAGACCTAGGGTTTTCACCTGGAGCTCGAGACCTGGTACCAAAAAAGTACAACCCAATTGAAGTCATCATATGTTATCTCCTCCACTAGCCTCGATCCCACCAGCTGAATACGCACACGGTCCTGATCGTAGGTTGGTGAGCCATGGTGAGGGCCATTCGGCACAACATGACGAAGTATTTGGCGGGGAGAAACGAGACCAGCACGAGCAAAAACCCTAGGTTGGAACGCTCCGGGGGCCCGCACCATACTCGCAAGCGGAAACAGATGGTTGATCTACATAAGACAGTAGCACTACACGTAGCCATTATCTATGCGATCCTTGACACTGACCATGAACCACGCGACATAGAAAATCACCATTGTCTCGGGACCGGAAGTTTGAAACTCCTGAGGCGATGCCATCCGACCATCGCCGCGACCACTAAGGTCTGTGGCAGTGTCAGCCAACATCATACTAGCCAGATCCACGGTGCCACCGGCTTTCGTCGGAGAAAACGTGAAGAAGTTTGACTTAGGATAAACCTAACGGTTTTGATAGAATTCTTCTAGCTGAGTTTTAGTTATGTCTCATTTATAATTTATGTTTTATAATCATTGGATGAGGCTATAAGATGCGTGTGTGCTCCTATTTTTAATACGAATTACGAATTCAGTGGTATAATTTTTGCTTCCGTTGAAGTCGGTCTCTCGTTGGTTAAATTTACGATTAACCTTAGATGACGGAAAACAAGGACACACTATACTATAGAATGGAGGCCTTTATTTTATTTTATTTTAAATGAGATCAAATTATATCTCATCTAGATGAGTTCTAAACACTTCCAAAAACTAAATATTTTGAGACGGAAGGGTCATATCAAAAGCATAACCACCACTTTCATGTTTTGTCTTGGTGGCTGTCTTAGTTTGCTCGACCAGCTTTCTTTGTGGTTTCATTTTTTTGTCGTCGCGGCTCCCTTAATTTCGAACGAAGCGAATTTGTACAGAGCTGCCCATGTCCACAGCCAATTACTGTAGCAAGCGCAGCATGGCATGCAAGAACCAAGAAGAGGAGAGGGAGGGAGGTGCGTGTCAGTGGGAACACAGCGCAGGCGGAAAACTAGCTTGGCATGCCTGCCTGCCCATCCCTGTCTTCATCGTCTCCCTCGCTCGGGTCAACAGCGCTGCCCCCATCTCATAATTATCCCCTACCCATGGCATGCATGGCAGCAGCTAGCACGCAGGCATATGCCCCTGCGCCCCATCTGAAACCCCTCCTTTGTCCCCGACCTTTTGTCTCTTCCTGTTCTCCCTCCCCGCCCCCTCCTTGCTCTCCTACGCAAGCACCATTAAACGCCACTCCTCCGTGCTCAGCTCTACCTCCCCTCTCTCCCCTCCTTAGTTTCCTAGCTACTACCAACTACTACTGAACTGCGATAGCTGAGGTGCTGAGTTGGAGCGGTATATAAGCTGGCCCGGATGGTCGAGGTCGACCACTGGCTCAGCTCCCGCTGGCATACGCAAAGCACACACGATCTTTTGCTGTGTCGGCTGGTGTCTGCTTCCGCTGAAATAATCTGAGCTCCAAGCTATAGCTAGCCAGATCGATGACCATGGCGCCTAGAACAGCCAGCAGGGAGGCGAACTGCGCCGGCGCCGGCGGCGTGAGGCAGTACAACCGGTCCAAGGTGCCGCGCCTCCGGTGGACGAGCGCCCTGCACCGCTGCTTCGTCCACGCCATTCACAGCCTCGGAGGCCACGACAGTACGTCCTCCGTCATCGCGCGGCCGATCATGAGTATATGGGGGTGGCGTCGGCCGGTCTAACTAACGCGCGCGCGTGGCGTGTGCATGCATGCGTTGCAGGGGCGACGCCGAAGCGGGTGCTGCAGCTGATGGGGGTGGGAGGGCTCACCATTTCTCATGTCAAAAGCCATCTGCAGGTCTGTCAATCTATTATTATTAGCATGGTACTTCCTCCGTAAAACAATAGTATTGTAAACTAATATAAGATCGTTTAGATCGCTTATTGCACGTCGATGGATCTTACTCCCTCTGTACCATAATCTTTGTTGTTGGGGAACTAGTGTAAGTTCCCCTAACGACAAGTATTTTAGTATTTTGATACATAGAGAGTAGATGCGCATGCATGATCTTGACCTGCATGTGAATTAATGGAGTGTTCCTTTCCTTTTGTTCGACGGAGTTACTGATGATTAATGTTGTCTGTTTGTTTGAAGCAGATGTACAGGAACATGAAGAATGATCTTGGAATGCAAGGTACACTTATGTGCATAATTCTAAGGTCACATATGCACAGGTGCATGCATATATACTCTTTATATAGCATTCGTGCTGTCCAACGTTATATTTTCCAAAAATATCACAAACTAAGCTACTAAAGCAAGCATATAGTTAACTAAAAAGGAAATCTCCTCGTGGACCATTGGTTGTTGGGTCATCTAAAAAACATTGCTGCACGCCCAGCTTGCTAATTACCCAGCAAAACTTGCAACAAAGCAAAACACTGGTGGAACTTGATAGTCTTTAAACGCAGTCTTTGTGTAGTACTTACTCCGTCCGAAAATACTTGTTATATAAATGAATGTATCTATATGTTAGTCCTACATACATTTATTTTTATCAATTTGTGGGACAAGTAATTTCAAATGGAGGGAGTATGCACTATTGCTTGTCTCAGAAAAAAAAAACTATGATGACGCAGATTCGTCTATGTGCACATGTGCATGGGTGACATGCAGGAATGCAAGCATGCATGTACACTACTCCGCCACAACCACAGCATGCATGCATGCTTTGTCACTGTAAAAATAATAATAATAAAAGGTGCATGCATGCTTTGTCACTGTAAAAATAATAATAATAATAGGTGCATGCATGCTACTCTGCATCATACTACGAGAGCAGCCCAGCTAATTCCTTTTGGCCAATGTTGTGGTGGATGGAGCACAGGCCGGATGCAGCCAGCAGTGCAACAGTCGTCGGGCCAGGAGGGGCACACACGCTCAGCAGGAGGATGCATGGAAGTCTGCACCGACGAAGATGAGGAGTGGCATGTCCCCGGCTACGACTCGCCAATGCCTAGAAAGGAGTCGACGCCGCTGCCGCTCCACCCGCAACTGAAAAGGTCACCACCTTTTTCATACCCACTTTCCCTTTTCTTCTTCACCCGGTTATTCACTCAATATGTCTGCTTATTTTCCCTGCATGGCACTCCGAACGTACCGTACTCCATCCGTTCCTTTATAGTCTGCATATAAGATTTGATCAAAGTTAGGTGATACAAAGTTTGATCAAATATATATTAAAAGGTATCAACATCTATAATACGAAACCCTATATCTTATGAAAATTAATATCATGATGCATCTACTAATATTGATTTTATATTATAAATGTTGATATTTTGTTTAATAAATCTAGTCAAAGTTTATGAAGTTTGACTTTGATCAAATCTTATATATGCGGACTAAAAAGAAACGGAGGGGGTACCTAGCTAGGTGTACGAGTCAAGGCACAAATTATGCATGACGACAATTCAGACCAGAACCCCTAGTTTGCATTCACCTTTTTATTTTTCAATCTTGAGGTGCCACAACCGTATATTCCAAGATAGATATAGTAGGAATCTAAAGGGAAAAAAAGACCCTCGGCCTATACAATTGCTAAAATACGACATGTGCTCGTGTGGACGTGACTAGATCTCTGTCGATTGAAAATTAACTAAGTCTCAGTCGAATGACAAAATATATAAAAAAAGAATCGCTTTAAGTAAGTTTTGCTTGAATCTACACGTAAGATCTCATGAATATAGCATCCATGCAATTGACTGAGATCTAGCCATCCCTTTGTGGAATTCGTTTATTTCTAAAGAGATGGATGTATCCTCAACCCTCTGCATCGACGGTGATGCACACAGCCTGTATCAACGTGGAATATTTGTCGAGCAAGACTGCCAACGTGTTCCCCTGGAAACCTAGCTAGTACACATATATTCACTTTGTCCAGGGTTCCATAACTCATGTCCTACATAACAAGATATTTGCTTACCATTGATAATCAGTGTATGTAAGAAACTTAGTTCACTCTAAATGATCAACAGGAGAGCAGGGGAATCTGAGCCGGGGACGGGGACGAGGGAGGAGGCGAGCGCGAGCCCCACGAGCCTGCTGAGAGTGCAAGGAGGAGGAGGAATATGCGAGTCGTCGTCGAGCCACGCACCGGCAGCCGGTGGCAACTACTACCTGCGTATGAATATGAACATGGTACAGGAGCAGGCCGTACTGCAAGCGGCGCCCGTGGCGGCGGCTCGCTTGGTGGAGCCCCGCGGTTTGACGGCGCTGGGAATACAGCAGAAGCAGCGGCAGCGGCGAGGGCCGTGGATGCCTGCAAGGTTGCACGGCGGCGGCGACGGCGAACCCGCCGCCTCCGAGCTCAAGTTCTTGGGGTTCCTGGTCGCTCCGGGACATCCTCCCCGTGCTGCCAGCCGCTGCGACGGCCACCCTTTTGAGGTATGTGCGTAATTAAGTACACTGTGCTTATGTTATGTATAAGTATATATCAGTTTCTATCTACATATGGTCAGAGGGACAAAGCGTATGGAGCAGTAGAGCACGGTTTGTCCAGTCCCTCTGCGAAATCGATTATATTTCTGTGTGCATGTGCTTGGATCGATTCGATAGATGACCAAGCGTGCACATACTGGTGATTTTTTGTCCGTTGTTGCCGACAGCTACTACTGCTGCACGCAGTGAATTGCTGAAAGCTCGGTTGTAATTCATACGCGCAGTGGGCGACACCGAGTGATTGATCAGTGCCACGTTTACTTTTGCATTTGCGTTTGCATGATATCAAGTTCAAAGTTTGGTCCTTAAAGAGCCAGACGGAATTATCGACCTTGAGTACTTTGGAATTTCAGGTTAGAGCATCTTCAACAACCACGCAACCGTCGTACGCGTTAAAAATATTTTGTAATATCGAAATAGCGAATTTTAACGCGTGGAAGAGCGCTGGCTCCAACGGCCGTCGTAAAAATTTGCATGCGCGAGCCGCTCCAGCAAAAACCCGGCCCGCATGCCGAGTGGGTGCCGAGCAGCAGTGGCGGCCGGACGCTGTTCATCGAAGGAACAAGGCGTGCGAGGGGCGGCGGCGGGTAGAGGGAGATGGAGGAAGCAGCGGTGGCGCGGGGATAGGCAGGGGAAGCGCCCTCGGATCGTCGGAGCAAATGGGATGGCGCGGACGGCGACGCCAGAGCCTGGATCTAGTGGTGGATGGAAGACGCGTGCGAGTCGTCGTTGTCCAGCGTGTAGGAGCGGGCGTTCTAAATAAACGGCATGCGATGCCGTGTCGTCCCGTGCGTTGAACTATTTATGACGCACGCGTTTTTTAAGCCTTTGTTGAAACGTTTGGAGCGACTACGCACATGCAAAAGAATGTATTTTTTTAATACGATGGTTATATAGAGCGACTGTTAGGGATCCTCTTAATACATAGTAGTACTACTTACTACTACGTTCCTGCTCGTACAAAAGTAAAGATCTAACAGTGGGGTTGATTGTCATGCATGCAGGTGGGCACGCCTCCTACCCGCCCCGCGGCACACGGAGCCAGCCTCACCGACGGTGCCCATCCGTGCAGACTCGAGCCGCCGGGCAACCTCGTCGACGGCGGGTTCACGAATCCGATGTCGACAACCGTGGCCGGCGAACGCGACGGTGGCTGCTCCCTCTCGCTGTCGCTAGCGCTGGCACTGTGCCCGGCCGCAGACGGGAGCCTGCTCTCGTCGTCGTTGTCATCTTCGTCGTCGTCGTCGTGCGGAAGCCGGATCAGCCTCGACCTGTCGCTGTCCACGCTCGACTCGTAGAGACCGGCTCTGTGCCCTATGCCCGTATGTACGTGGACTGGTTGGCATGCATGGGCCCTCATGGGCTGTCGTAACAGGTTTTGCCGAGTTGGTCCATGTGAAATAGTATTAGCCTCTAGTTTTAGATTTGTGCAGGCCTCGTCGTGAAGCCCAATGCATCCAAACTCTTTTATGCCCAACGCACTAACTCGAGTATTTATCCCTTAGAAAAAACTTATCGGAGTGTTTTCCCTAAAAAACAAACTAACTGGGGTATAAAATAAAATTCCCGGAAAGAGAAGAAAGTGTACAATGTTCAATGCTTGGAATCACTACGTAGACTAGAGCGATATCTGCTCTTCGAAGCCTTCGCAAAGTTATTCCTGAGCTTTTCTGCTGGCCAGATGTGATGCAATGCATTTCCACCACTTGTTGGCACTAGAGCGCTTGGGTTGTTTTCTTCTCATGTATCAGGATTAGAAGGGGTGTGTGTACATGTTTTTTTATGTCTTCTATATCTAAAAGGCCAAAAATGATAAACATACAAAGACTTACAAAGGTTTACATGCTAACTAGGATTTTTTTTAACTAACCTCCCCCCCCCCTGATTTTCAAAGGGGGTGGGGCCTTCACCCCCTTAATCTCCAATTAAAATCCACCTGTCTGTAAAACTCCTGTAAACCTATGTATGTGTAGCATTACTGCTAAAAGGTCATCTAAGCACTCGACATGTATGACATAGGCCCACCCCAACATAAAACCATGCATAAGAAAAAAAAATCCACTTCAACATGCAAAAGTGCATGCAAGTTTTTTTATATTACATTATGATATATATACTTTTTACAACTAGATAATAATCAAATACAAAAAGTTATATGTATTTTCAGTTTTAGTTCTTATATTATTGTCAAATATTCATGTTTCATACAACTAAAACCCATTGAAATATATTCCAAAACATTCTCGTAACAACCGGCCAGGTACTGTCTTGTATATATAAAAGAAGCCCCTAGGCTCCCAGCCTTTCGCGGTCGCAGGGACAACCCCCTCCCCGCTCTAATAATGATCACATAGACGTTTGGCATTTTTATTTGCTAAGGTGTAAACTTTAAATTTAAATACATTATAAAACAAGCGTCCTAATTACGAATGGTCCTCGTGTCAATAATTTTGAAACTAGATACCATGTTCTTATGCAAGAAAAAGAAACTTCATTGATCCAAGGTTTCATGAAAGAATCTGGCTTAAAAGCCTAATGTTGTTAAAATAAGATGGATATAATATTCTTTGTCACACATGCATGAAGATAACAAACTGTGCTAAGTGGAAGACTTCATGGCTCTCCAACACTATCTTATAAATCACAGGTGCCCGCTTGGCCATTGCGTCGTCGTTGCCACTAACTCACTATCATCAGACCATGGCCATTGAACCGGGAATCAACACGACTAGGGTTAGTCCCAGGGCAGTGAGTGAAGGCCAAACAATGAGGCAACACCAAGGGACTGAAGAATAGAGGTGGATTGAAGCTGTATTGGGAGGGAACGACACGAGATACGGTCGGCGTCTCTGCTAGTAACAGAGGCCACATTGTCGGCTTGGTTAAGAGAGCGAGGCGTCCAGGAGAGAGAGAGAAAGAGAACCAGTGGAGAGGGTGTGAGGCCACAACGAAACACGAGCCAAAGTGTCGTGAAGTGGGGCCACCACCAAGTTTTTCAAGGGTTCTATGATGCTTTGAAGGGCCGACGCAGAAAGAGTATTTTTTTTATCGAATAACGAAGTGTCGTGAAGGATGTGACAAACATTTTACCTGGGACATGGTAGAATTTTATTGCACTTATTTTTGGCCATCTATATAGTTGAGCAAGAAAAATGACAATCTTGTATTAACTTGCAAGCTAAATGTCACCCCCACCTTTGAAAAAAAGACTTAAATATGTACTATTTTTTTAACACAGTAAAGACGCAAGTGTCCATATAAATGCGCATACATTCACCCTTATGAATACACACACGCACATTCTACCCCTATGAGCACCTTCAATAGACTGAGCCGTCATATCATCTTGAACTTTACGAAGTTATCATAGGCACCTCGTCATCGACGAAAACGTCTCCTCACATTGAATGTGCATCGTCAGAAATCATAAAATAAATAGAAGAATAAATACAAGCACTAGGATTTAAACTTTTATGGATTAGGAATACTATAGTCCGTCTAACCGTTCAATCATAAGTTGGTTCGTTAAATATGTACTATTTGTGAGGTTAAGTACCGCAAAATTGTTCTGCAGAGGAGGAACACAAACGTGCATGGGGTTAATGACATCTTTAATTTTTTTTACTTAAGAAAAAACAGCATGACTCACGTGGGAGCCCTTGAAGGCATGAAATGGCCCACGATGCAATTACATCGCGAAGTCCTGGATGCATCGATCCCTAGGTAGCACCTTGCTACTCTGGTCCAGTGAAAGGTGCACACGTATCCAGTTGCAGCACGTGACGTACCTAAATGAAACTAGGTAGGTCGGTCGATGGGTCAAGTGTGGATGCGATCTTGCACATTCGCCTTTTTTTTAAGGCGAAACAGCATGACTTCTAGTGACTTTAAATTTTTTTATATATTTTTGTTTTGTTCTATTAGAATTGTACTCTAGTAGTCGCTGACGCTTTTCATGCTTTGATGATCAGTAGCTCAATCACTCGGCGGCGGTGTTTGACTTTCTCGGGCTGTTTGGTTCGTCTAAGGTTGTCACGTCTAACCTTAGTCATGCGACAATACCTTAGGCATGTGTTTGGTTCATTGTCACACCTATGCCTGTCACATTTTTAGTTATATGGTTCACATGTCATACATTTAATTTTTTGCTAAATCTTGCCACATTTATGATGTTTATTTTGTTAGGCACACTTTTTATGACAACCACACTTTGCCTACAACAATAATCGATCGAGCTCCGCCGTTCATCCGGCTCCCAAGTCTACGAGCAGTGGAGCACTATATATACATGCACGATGACACGCTCCAAGAAGCCCGCGCCGAAGTCAACCACACTCTCCTCTCCTCTCCTCTCCTCTGCCTCGGCCAAACTGATCATGGACTCCGGCGATTGGGGCCTCGAGGCCGTCGTGAGGAGCTGCGGCGGCTCGACCGTAGTCCCCGGCTCGGAAGCAGAGCCAGAGCCTCCAGCTGCACGGGCTCGCCGAGGAGTCGCCGCCCGTGTGGAGTTCGTCGGGCAACGAATGAAAGTGGCGGCCTCCTCGTCGTTGTACGACGTCCTGGAGGTGCCTCAGCCGCCATTTTCCATCACGCCGTCGTCGGCTTCCCATGAGCGCAGCATGTTCTTCTCCCTCCTGTCTGCCTCGACGTCCAGGCAGACGCTGCCGGGAAGGAAGCAGGCTGGCCGGAAACCGGGCGCTGGTGCTCCCACTCCCAGACGGCCGAAAAGAAGGTACTCCACGTATGTTCAATCGTTGGTATAAATGTTCACGTCAACAGCCAACAACACATCATATAAACTCTTCAATGGAGTGTATGTTAACCGTATGTAAAATAACTAAACGGGTCCATTAAATATTAAAGAAATGACCATACTTATCTCGAAGCTTGTGCATGAACCGTTGCTTCAAGTTCGTACGATTTCATTCTTTTTTTTATTATGTGTCATGTTATTAAAATCGTCTAAGTGACAATTTTATCGACGATGATTATATGACTATTGGAGATGCCCTAAAGATGATCATGTATATCGTATGAAGCGATGATCATTGCTACATGTTTGGTTGGGTCGATGCAGCAAGAAGAATGTGGTGCGGTTGGTGCCGGTGGCCGACGGCGGCGTCAACAACAGCACCGTGGATGACCTGTGGGCGTGGCGCAAGTACGGCCAGAAACCTATCAAGGGCTCCCCGCATCCTCGGTAATCAACCGTTCCTTCTCCCATGAATCCAAGCCCCTCCACCAGACGTGGGAGACTGAAAAATGCTAGCTTGTGCAGAGCGTACTACAAGTGCAGCAGCCTCAGAGCGTGCACGGCGCGGAAGCTGGTGGACCGCAGCCCGGCCGAGCCCGAGGCGCTCATCGTCACGTACATCGACGACCATTGCCACGCCGTGCCCGTGCTGATCAACACGCTCGCCGGCACCGCCCACCACCCACCCAAGTCACCGCGCGGCACGACGGCGTCAGGCGAGGCGGCCCCGGCCAGCCGCGAGGTGGACGACGCCGACGTACCGTCTTCCATCGCTGCGGAGTTGGCGGACGACAAGTCCAAGCTCCGGGCACGGGCGCGCGTGGAGCTGGACGATTTCTTCGGCTCTTTCCAGTTTCCACAACACCGTGTTTTCGAGGACGTGGGCGACCACGTTTGAGCACGACGGGGTTTCCCTGTAGTTTGGGAAGCTGATTTGCACAAAAAATAGGCAGTGTCTACTGCTACCTCCCATTGTAAATACACAACCTCAGCGTGTGTATGTCTTTCTTATTCTTAAGCTCATAAATGTGGATGGGTTTTAATTGTAGTTTATGGAGTGGCTCAGGATGATCGTAAAGATGAATTCCCGGAGGAAATGCTTGTTACCTGTCGTAACGTTGATATTCCCTATATTATTGGGGGTGATTTTAATATCATTAGAGGGATGCATGATAAGAACAAGAGACCTGGCAATCTCAAGTTTGTTGCAAAGTTTAATGATGTTATTCATTCATTAGGCCTAAGAGAGATTGATATGGGGGGGGGGGGGGGGGGAGTATACGTGGACTAATAAACAGAGTCATCCTACTTTGGAAATATTGGACAGGGTATTAATGAGCTTTAGCTGGGAAGGATTATATCCTCTGGTTTCGGTTCGTAAACTGGTCCGGGAGGTGTCTGATCATAATCCCTTGTTATTATCGACGGGATCGGATGAAAGGAGTGCTCGTGTGAATAGGGTGTTTAGATTTGAACTTTCCTGGCTTAAGCATGAAGACTTTTTCCCAGAAGCTAAGAGCATCTGGGAACAATATCTCAGGGCGGAAGACCCTATTGATATTCTCAATATAAAATTAAAGCGCATTAAGAAATACTTTAAAGGCTGGGGATCAAACAAGTTTGGTCATAGTAGGAAGAGAAAAGATGAGATTAGAAGAGAATTAGAGGAGATTGAGAGGTTGGAGGAGATGGGCCCTTTAGATCCTGTTGTGTATGAAAAGAGGACACTCTTGTGTGCTGAATATAATGAGATCCTTAATAATGATGAGCTTTTTTGGCTCCAGCAGTCTAATGAGAGATGGTTGTTAAAAGGGGATCGAAACACAAATTTTTTTCATAGAGTGGCTAATGGTAGGAAAAGGAAGAATACGATTCATTCTTTTGTTAATGGGGATGTGGTGATTGAGGGGACCGAAAACCTGTTGAAGCATGCAACTGACTTTTATAAGGGGTTGTTTGGTCCTGCTAATGGGAACATGTTTCACCTGGACCCTAATACTTGGTCTATGGAGGAAAAAAATTAGTGTGGATGATTATGCTTTCATTACTAGAAGGTTCACGGAGGAGGAGGTGAAGAAGGCCTTGTTTTCTATGGAAAGCAATAAAGCCCCAGGCCCAGATAATATTCCTGCCGAATTTTATAAGCATTGTTGGAAATTTGTTAAATATGATCTGATGAGATTGTTTGATGCTTTCCATAACAATTCTTTAGATGTGGCTCGTTTAAACTACGGGGTTATCACTTTGCTTCCTAAATTAAATGGAGCCAAAAAGATTCAACAATACAGACCCATTTGTTTGTTGCGTTGTCCTTGTAAGTTGACAACGAAGGTTTTGAATGACAAGGTGGCATTGTACTATGATGTTCTAATTAGTAGGCATCAAAATGCTTTCATTGAACATAAAAATATAATGGATGGCATCCTGACTTTGCATGAAGTTTTGCACCACACTCAGCGTCGAAAAAAATGTGGGATAGTGCCGAAACTGGACTTTGAAAAAGCCTATGATAAGATCAACTGGGATTTCCTCTTGGAGTGCCATAGAAACAGAGGTTTTGGAGAAACCTGGTGTGGCTGGATAAAAAAGATCATGTATGATGGCACGGTGTGCATTAGGTTGAATAATGAAAAAGGTCCTTATTTCCAAAGTCATAAGGGGGGTTAGACAGGGTGATCCTTTCTCTCCTTTCTTGTTCAATATTGTTGTTGAGGCCTTATCTAAGATGGTGAGAAATGCCCAGAGGGAGAAATTGTTCACCGGTCTTGCCCCTGATCTTATTGGTGATGGTGTTGCTATTCTTCAGTATGCGGATGACACGGTAATATGCTTTGAACATGATGTAGCTGCGGCTGTTAATTTGAAACTCTTTATATATATGTTTGAACTCATGTCGGGGTTAAAGATCAATTTTGAGAAGAGTGAGATTTTTTGTGTGGGAGGTGATGATAATATCTTGAATACTTACGCTGACATGTTTAATTGTCAGACTGGGCACTTTCCTATGAAGTATTTGGGGGTTCCAGTAAGCTTTACTAGACTCAGGTGTGTAGATTGGTTGTTTTTGGATGAAAAATTTCTTAAATGTTGTGAAACTTGGATAGGTAATGCTGCATCTTCGGGAAGTAGGCTGATTCTGATGAACTCATCTCTTACTAATATAGTATATTACTATATGACGATGTTCTTGCTTCCTAAGATGGTCATATACAAACTTGATAAACACAGGAAGAAATTCTTTTGGAGAGAGTTCGAGGGTAATAAGAGATATCACCTCGTTAAGTGGGATCGTATTTGTAGATCCAAAAATAAAGGGGGCCTGGGGGTAAAGAACTTGCATAAACAGAATGTGAGCCTGCTTGTTAAATGGTGGTGGAAGTTAGAAACACAACAAGGGTTGTGGCAAGATGTGATCAGAGCAAAATACTTTAGAAAAGTTGATGTGACATCTATTTCTAGTAAGTTTGTTGATTCTCCTATTTGGAAAGCTATTATGAAAGTTAAACCTCATTATATAGCTGGTAGAGAGGTTGTGTTGAGATCTGGTACTATCACTAGACTGTGGCATGATTTGGTGAATGTTGCCCCACCGCTGAAAAATTCTTATGCTGATCTGTTTTATATCTGTAATCATCAGGATATTACTGTGAGAGATTTTAAAACATGGGAGGGGGATGACTTTTTTAGGAGACAATTGACTCCTCTGTTGGCGGGCCAATGGTCAGAACTGAAGGTAGTTGTTGGTAAATGGGTCTTATCTGATGAACCAGACCAGATTTTGTGGAAGTTTGGGGGTGGTAAAAGGTTCTCTACTAAATCTGTTTATGAGCATTTGGAGAGTAACATTGCTGGTTGTGACTTTCGATGGATCTGGAGTGCAAAGTTGTCTCTTAAGATCCAGATTTTCTTATGGCAACCTTTTCAAGATGCTGTTCTAACGCGAGATGTGATGAGTAGGAGAAAATGAAAAGGTAATCCTAGATGTTCTTTTTGCCCAGAGAGGGAGACTTCGCAACATTTGTGTTTTTCTTGTCCTGTCGCTAGAGTGGTGTGGAGAACAGTGGGATGTATGCTTGGGACCAGCAAAGGTCCTGATAATCTTTGGCAGTTTTATGCTTGGTGCTTTGCTTATTTGCCTAATGGAGTTAGGTTTTATACTTGTGGCCTTGCGGCTATTTGTTGGGCACTGTGGAATTGCCGCAATCGCGCGACATTTGAAAAAAAAGAAGCTGGGATCTCCTTTTGATGTCGTTTATTCTGCTTGTGGGTTCCTCACATATTGGGCAGGGTTATTAACAGGGGAGGACAAACTGACGCTGGAGCGGGAGGCGAAGATGCTGAAGAGGAATGCGTCGAATCTGCTGAGGATCTGTGCGGCCCCGGAGAAGGATTGCTGATGGACGTAGTTTATGATGCTCAGTTGCTTTGGTGGCCTCCCTGCGTGGAGTGGTTTCAGACGTTGACCTATGTTGTTTGCTTACTCGAGTTTCCTAAACTCTTTTGGATGGTTAGTGCGTAGTATGGGTGTTCTTGGATTATCGCCCTATGGTAGGTTGCTCGATGACGAGTGCCTATGTGTAGGTTTTTCAAGAATGCTCTGAACTCGCACCCCTTTTCTGGTTTTTCTTTTGAATTTGGACATTGTATTTCCATTATGTGAGTAATGAAAAGGTGGTTGCCCGGTTTAAAAAATATATATGTGTGGAAACATCCTTCCTTATAAAAAGGTCCAACTCTCACTAAACTAGCAACGTGAGACTAGATATTTTCACCTCTTGCCTTGCACAAATAGGCTGCGTGGCCTCTAAGATTTATTAATTTTTTTCTGAAATTATATATTGGGTTGGCCCATAAATAAACAAAATTCCAGCAATTAATAAATAAAATTGAAACGGATGGAGCAAGAACTAAGAATCAAGACTTATACAATGTGAAAACTTGACCACAAGATCACGACCCAAACGTGTGCATGCATGTACACACGCATAACGAACATAGGCCCGATCGTAGGTTAGTTAGCTCACGCGGCTTGTGATTGCCCCGCTGCTTGCTGAACGTGACCAGCAGCGTTTGCAACCAAACTGATCCACCGGGTTGCCGCTAATTTGAAAACTGCCCTCGCTTGCAGTTGCTGGTTGCAGCTTCTCCATATTTTGGTACTGACGAGACTCGCGTTGTGGCTGTGGTGTAGGCTATGTATAGCTGCCTGTTAATAAAAAGGGCGTGCATTTGGCCTGAATAGGGAGAAGGAAATGCAGCTCAGCAAGGACCAGTCACCAGTGGGTACTTCCTTCGTTTCTAAATATAAGTCTTTTAAAAGATTCTATTAAAGACTAGTATAAATCAATTTATTTTATTTCATACGTGATCCCTAATGAAATCTTTAAAAAAAATTATTTTTAAAAACGAAGTAAGTATATACAATTATACATACTCGAGTCAGGTTCATAGCTGTAGTTCTTCCAATTGGGAAATCCCAGTGTTAGAATGAGCATGTAGGGCTGGCCTTTTGGAAAACGATGGGCATTAAGAGTAAGTATTGCTGTGTATATTTACACTCTATAAAGAGATGGCTCTCGCCAGAGAGGGTATCGCACTTATGAACTTTGTCACCCATATATCCAGCTGGATGAGCTAATATTGATAGTTTGGCCTATCAAACCGAGTAGCTGATGAAAATGGAGGGACGTTTATTGTTTAGCAGGATTGGAAAGAAATATTGAAACATATACTGCCAAATATATATATGAATATGATGGCATCTCAAACGGAGACCCTCAAAGCTCCGGTATACACATGGATTAAGGTGTCTGGACCATTCTTGTTAACTTTTGTCATGCAATGAAGTCCCATATTGACCCGCCAAGTGATCCGGGCGTCCGTTTTTCAATAAATCCGAAACGAACTTGAGAAACTTTATCGAAGTCGGGACATGCACTTGATCAACACAAAGGTTTGGCGTGGTCCTCCTTTTTTTCTCTCTCTCTCCTCACATGCATGGTGTTCCTCCCCTCTCTCTCTTCTTTCAACCGAAGAGCACATCATGATATCCCACCACATCTATGGTCCCTAACTACTTTCTTTCCTCTTAACCAGATTATTTTGTGAATAGCATTAGATGGCTCTCCCCTCCATCATGTTTGCGGGTTAGCGTTGGAGATGTCCTAATAAAACAAATATGGTATGGATATAAACTCCACAAGTAAGAAAAGGCTTGTCCAATATGCATGTCAGCGAGGAGCCGTCAATATGCATGTCAGCGAGGAGCCGTGCCGAGCAGGCATGGATGCCGGATGAGGATCGACACGTGTAATCAGACTGACGAAGATGACATAAGTATCAAATAATTAGTTTTACTGTGGACATTGGGTTAGTTAGTTCTTTGATGAATTGAGTATACTTGGGACTCATTTTTCGTGATGGTAGTAATCAGTGATTCAATCCTTACCGTAATATTTTCTGGTCCCTCCTCCCTTCCCCTCACGTCGCCCCGCGTGCGGAAGAGGGGTGCCCTAGCCATGACCGTCGGGAACCCCCTCCTTTTCTCCTCCCCTCCCTCGCCGACGCCTGAGTCGCGGACGGATGAAGCCCCGTTTTCGTCGATGATGGCGGGGATTGGTGCGTCTCCATGCACGACAGCCTTGGCGCGGGGCATGACAAATGATCTAGGAGCAACGGTTGGCTTTGGGCATTGTCGCGCGGCTGCGCATCGGAGCAAGGAGGCGACGCTAGGTGATCGTTGTGTGAGAGACGATGGGCTGGAGGTGCATGCGTGGTGGTTGGGGACAGAGCCTCCAGCAAATTGGCAGTGATACATCCAGATCTAACAACCGGGCGGTACGGGCCGAAGGCGGCCTTTGCCGCGGGTGACTGCCCCCTACTATAGTGATCTGCTGATGGGGGGTTGGTAGTGCGACATTGGTGGAGGATCTCCCATGCTTCTGCTTATATGCTTGGAGCCTCGACCGGTGGCTGTCCCTATTTCGATGGCAACGGGGGTTCAACACGAGTGTGTGTTGATGGATGGCCGGTGGTAACAAGGACGATCTGAGGAGGAAGGGAGGAGATATCCCGATGATGGGGTTATAGTCCTAGGGTAGGGTCATAGGCCTGCCCTGTAAGTCCTACCCAAAGACTACCCCTCATAAGGGACAAGGCCCTTAGTCAGTTCCGACTGAACTAAGGAGTTTCCATCATCCAGTCGGTAACAGGTCCTCGACCATCCAGTCGGAGGCTAGCATTCGGAGAATATCAAACTAACCGATTGGATTCCACTCCGTACATCGTAACTCCCCCTGGAGGGAAACGGTCGTACGTTTCCAGGTGCATTTATTAGCATTTAGGACGGGCGTTACCTGTAACGTAGGCATTCAATCGCCACTACTCCACCCCTGTATCAGAACCGTTGTGGAGGGCAGCGCACTCTATATAAGCCGCCCTCCCCCGCTGGTGCAGGGGTTAGCAAATCATTGTATTCCATATTCCACTCGACAACAAGCTCCCAGAGTACTGAGACGTAGGGCTATTACCTCCACCGCAGAGGGGCCTGAACTCATACAACCTCGCCGTAGCTAAGGCTCTGCCCATCCTTTTCGTACCCTACACATCTACTGCCAGGCTTACACCCACGACAGTTGGCGCCCACCGTGGGGCAGGCGTCTAAGCGACTTCCAGCGAGTTTGCGACTACTTCCTTTCGTCATGTCGTCCGGTGGAGATTCGAGCATGGGTCACCAGATCTTCTTCGACGCTCTCTCCTTCATCGTCGATGATTCGGCGTGGCTTCGGGATGCTCCTCTCGACGTCGAGGCGCTTCCCCGTCGTGGGGCTACGCACTTCCGTGCCGGTGCCCGCGACATTCTTCTTCTCCAGCAGTCGGCTCCGGTGTCGATCTTCACCACCGTCACGCGCCGCAACAAGCGGTCTCGCCGTCCGCGGCTCGAGCGTTGGGTGCAACATGCCCAGGCGCGCCAGAACGCGTCTTCACAAGTGGCGGTTCTAGAGTCTGTTGTGGTTGCCCCGCTGTCCCAGCGCTCGGACTCGGTTCCGACTGAGTTTCCTTCCGAGTACGCGGGTCGCGGGCCTGCAGCAGAAGTACACATGGCCAACTCTCATGAAGACCCCCGTCAAGCTGGCCGGAACGAGCACGAGGTCGGCGAAACGTCCGGCGCGCGTCGTCCACCTCACCGTTCTGCCAGTCGGCACACTCGGCGGAGCAACGTGGAGTTGTTCCGTACATCCCTCCTCAACTTGGCTGCGGCTGCCAAGATCACCGATTCCCTCCAGCCGACTGATTCAGAGGCTGGTAGAGGGATCGAGCAAATTCGCGCCCTGTTGCACACGGCGCAGCAGCAGAATTCGGCAGTCTCCCAGTCGCACAACAGGATCCACAATAGTTCTGTTCATGCAAATACACATCGATCAGTTCACAGCCCTGGTTCACAGCAGCGGCACAGGGGAGGCAGCCGTTCCATAAATCACGAAGATCGCCGCCGTTCACGCACCCCTCCGCGGGTTGGGCCCTACGGGCCCCGACATCATGATGATCGGCGTTCAGTCGGCGACACTTACGACCCAAGGCTCGACGCAAGAGGGCGTATCGCCCAGCGAAGGGTCGACAGGGGCCGAGCCCACCGCGATGGTTACGATATGGACCGTCCGAGTGGAAGAAGGACCATCGTGTCCGGCCCCGAGTGTTTCAGTCGAGCCATCCGTTCGGCTGACATCCCGCCCAACTTCCGATTGGCGACGGGAATCAGCAAGTTTACAGGAGAGTCCAAGCCAGAAACATGGCTGGATGACTACCGAGTGGCAGTCCAGATCGGAGGAGGGGACGACCATGTCGCCATGAAGCACCTCCCTCTGATGCTCGATGGCTCGGCGCGGGCATGGATGAACCAGTTGGCCCCCTCAAGCATCTACAGTTGGGCAGATCTGGCCCGAGTGTTCATTAGGACCTTCGAAGGGACGTGCAAGCGCCCTGCGGGCCTCGTGGAGCTCCAGCATTGCGTCCAGAAGCAGAATGAGCCCCTGCGTGACTTCATTCAGCGTTGGACAACTCTCTACCACACGGCGGAGAACGTCACTGAGCATCAAGCAGTCTGCGCCTTCAAGGCAGGCGTGCGGTACAGGGATCTGTACCTAAAGTTCGGCCGAACAGGTGACATCTCCATGAGCAAGATGATGGAGATAGCAGCACACTATGCAAATGGCGAAGAAGAGGACCGCATCCGAAGCGGCAAGCACAAGACAGTCGGCGACGGAGATGGGAGTAACACTCGGAAGCAAAAGCAGAAAGCTCCATCCACTCCGCTGGCAGAAGCTGCAGCCGTGACCAATGCTAAGTTCAAGGGCAAAGGGAAGGCGCAGTTTACCCCCAAGAAGAAGCAGTTCAATAATCCCATCCTGGACCAGCCATGTCCAGTTCATACGAAGATGGACGAAGAAGGCAACCCCATATATCCAAAGCATACCACTCGACAGTGTCGCCTCCTGATCCAAGGGTTCGGCGAAGGGCAACCGAGTGAAAAGGACAACGAACAGGATGAGGAGGATAAGGAGGATCCGTTCCCCTAAGTCCATGCAACACTCATGATTTTTGCTGACGTGGAGAGCAAGAGTCGACTGAAGCTGGTGAACAGGGAGGTGAACATGGCCACCCCTACCAACCCCAAGTTCCTCAAATGGTCTCAGACTGCAATCACCTTCGTCCAGTCAGATCATCCAGCACATGTACCCACCCAAGGGAGACAGGCTCTGGTCGTCGACCCGGTGGTGGAAGGAGTCCGACTGCGCAAAGTCCTCATGGATGGCAGCAACGGCTTGAACATCATGTACGCCGACACACTCAAGGGGATGGGCATCCCGATGTCCAAACTCAGCGAGAGCAGCATGCAGTTCCATGGAGTCGTCCCTGGACGGAGCGCCAAGTCATCGGCCAGATCGCGTTGGACGTCGTTTTCGGCTCCGACAAGAACTTCCGCAAGGAAAAGCTGACGTTCGAAATGGTGGACTTCCAGAGCGCTTACCACGCAATTCTGGGCCGCCCAGCGTATGCGTGTTTCATGGCCCGTCCATGTTACGTATACCTGAAGCTGAAGATGCCAGGCCCGAAAGGCGTGATCACCATCACGGGCAATCGACAGCGAGCCGAAGAGTGTCTGCAGCAGGGATCAAGAATCGCCGACCAGCAGATGGCCGTCCTCGAGCTCAACGAATACAAGAAGACAGTCGACCCCGCCGACCTTATGCGCTCTAAGAAGCCATCTTCAGAGTCTGCATTCCAGTCGGCGGGAGAGACGAAGAAGGTCAGCATCCACCCGACGGACGACACTGCTGCCCCGACGAACATCTCCACCACCCTCGATCCTAAATAGGAAGCCGAGCTCACCAATTCCTCCGTGAGAACTGGGACATCTTCGCATGGAAACCTCTGACATGCCAGGTGTACCCAGGGAATTGGCTGAGCACCGACTGCATGTTGATCCCGCCGCTCGGCCCGTCCGAGAGCGCCTGCGCCGGTCCGCCGCGCACAAGAGGAAGGCAATCGGGGAAGAGGTAGCCAAGCTGCTGGCAGCCAACTTCATTCGCGAGTTCACCACTCCGAGTGGCTCGCCAATGTTGTCATGGTACCCAAGAAGGACAAGTCGCTACGAATGTGCATCGACTTCAAGCATCTCAATAAGGTCTGCCCGAAAGACCATTTTCACCTCCCCCGCATAGATCAAATTGTCGATTCGACTGCGGGTTGCGAGCGTTTGTCATTTCTTGATGCCTACTCGGGCTATCATCAGATCTGTCTGTATGGCCCCGATGAATTAAAAACAGCCTTCATCACCCTATTCGGGTGCTTCTGCTACACCACTATGCCATTCGGTTTGAAGAATGCATGAGCTAACTTTATGCGCATGATCCAAAAATGCCTTCTCGACCAGATCGGTCGAAATGTGGAGGCATATATGGATGATATCGTAGTCAAGTCACGCAAAGGTTCCGACCCGCTGACTGACTTGGCAGAAACATTCGCCAACTTTCGTAGGTACGATATCAAGCTCAATCCCGCCAAATGTTCATTCGGCGTTCCCAGCGGAAAGTTACTCGGTTTCTTCGTTTCCGAACGAGGGATCGATGTCAACCCCGAAAAGATCGAGACCATCGTACGAATGGAGAGGCCGGTCAGAATACACGATGTTCAACGGCTCACAGGTTGCCTAGCGGCTTTGAGCAGGTTCATCAGTCGACTCGGTGAGAAAGCACTTCCTCTGTACCGACTCATGAAGAAATCAGACACTTTCGAGTGGACAGACGAAGCCCAAGTCGCGTTCGACGACCTCAAAGTCCTACTTTCCACCCAGCCGGTTCTTACTGCTCCGCTCAGTAAAGAGCCCCTTCTTCTGTATATCGCGGCTACAAATCAAGTCGTCAGTACTGTTCTTACAGTCGAACGAGAAGAAGAAGGCAAAGCATACAAAGTTCAGCGGCCAATGTACTACATCTCCGAAGTCCTGACTCCTTCCAAGCAGAGGTATCCCCACTATCAAAAACTTATCTACGGGATTTACATGACTGCGAAGAAGGTGGCCCATTATTTCCAAGACCACTCGGTGTCTGTCGTTTCTGATGCTCCGTTGTCGGAAATTCTCCACAATCGAGACGCGTCAGGCCAAGTGGCGAAGTGGGCAATGGAGATGCTGTACTGCGATATCAAGTTCGAGGCCAAGAAAGCTATTAAGTCTCAAGCTCTGGCTGACTTCATAGCAGAATGGGTAGAACAACAGCAACCGACCCACATCTACTCGGCCCATTGGACAATGTTCTTCGATGGGTCCAAGATGTTGAATGGCTCCGGCGCTGGCGTTGTGATCATATCGCCAAAGGGCGACAAGCTCAAGTATGTGCTACAGATACACTTCGATTCCTCCAACAACGAAGCAGAGTATGAAGCTCTCCTCTACGGATTGCGCATGGCCGTCTCACTCGGCGTCCGTCGCCTGATGGTCTACGGCGATTCGGATTTGGTGGTCAATCAAGTGATGAAAGAGTGGGACGTCAGGAACCCCACCATGACCACATATTGCAATGCAGTGAGGAAGCTTGAGAAGAAGTTTGAAGGTCTAGAACTTCACCATGTTCCGAGACTGAAGAACCAAGCAGCTGATTCGGATCCACTCGGAGACCAGTCCCGAGTGACGTCTGCCTCAAGCACCTTCACCTTTCCTCAGTCAAAGAAGATCCTTTCACGAAGGAACCAGTACAACCAAAGAGTTCAACAGATCCGACTGAAATCGATGTACCTTCTGTGGTTGATCTGGTCATGGAGATTCTTGCTGTCATCCCCGATTGGACTATGCCGATCATTGCATATATCCTGAGGCAGGAACTACCAGAAGACGAAGTCCAGGCCAGGCAGATAGTCCGCAGGTCGAAGTCATTCACTGTCATTGATGGCCAATTGTACAAGGAAAGCGTTTCAGGCGTTCTTCAACGATGCATCTCCCCAGAGGAGGGGCAGCTAATCCTGGAAGATATTCACTCGGGGACCTGCGGTCATCACGCCTCTTCGAGAGCAATCGTCGCCAAGGCATTCAGGACTGGTTTCTTCTGGCTGCAGGCAAACGAGATGGCTAAAGATATGGTCGACCGATGTGAGGGCTGTCAGTTCCACTCCAACAAGTCTCACAAGCCGACATCTGTGTTGAAGACAATCCCTCTTGTGTGGCCGTTTGCGGTATGGGGATTAGATACAGTCGGTCCATTCAGGACAGGCCAAGGAGGATACACACATCTGTTGGTGGCAGTCGACAAGTTCACAAAATGGATTGAAGCCAAGCCCATCAAGAAGCTCGACGCCCTAACAGCCATCAAATTTGTCAGGGACATCATCTCCAGATTCGGTGTGCCTCACAGCATAATCACGGACAACGGAACAAACTTCGACTCGGACAGATTCAAAGGTTTCTATGCAAGCCAAGGTATCCGAGTGGATTTTGTTTCCGTAGCACATCCTCAATCCAATGGACAAGCAGAGCTGGCGAATGGACTTATTCTGCAAGGTTTGAAGCCCCAACTCCTGCGAGAG
Source organism: Hordeum vulgare subsp. vulgare (assembly GCF_904849725.1). Classification (NCBI taxonomy): domain Eukaryota; kingdom Viridiplantae; phylum Streptophyta; class Magnoliopsida; order Poales; family Poaceae; genus Hordeum; species Hordeum vulgare. Next base: position 588,910,062 of record NC_058521.1, read on the forward strand.
GTGGGACATGCCGCTGGCGCATGGGTCACCGAGTTACCTTCAGTGCTTTGGGGTCTCCGCACAACCCCGAACAGATCCACAGGGCGATCACCGTTCTTCCTCGTTTATGGAGCAGAAGCGGTCCTTCCGAGTGACTTGCTTCACAATGCTCCACGAGTCGAACTCTTCTCCGAAGCTGAAGCAGAACAAGCAAGGCAAGATGGAGTGGACCTTCTAGAGGAGGAGCGCGAGATGGCGCTGACTCGCTCAACCATTTATCAACAAGATATGCGACGCTTTCAGGCACGCCACGTCAGGAGTCGCACGTTCCAAGCAGGCGACCTGGTGCTCCGAGTGGATCAGCAGAGACCTCACAAGCTGGCTCCTGCCTGGGAAGGACCCTTCATCATCTCCAAGGTGCTGAACAACGGAGCATACAGACTCTACAATATCGACAGGGAGACAGACGAGCCGCGAGCATGGAACGGAGATCTCCTGAAGCGCTTCTACACATGACCGTCGACTGAAGCAATGTAAAGAACAAGTATTGATGAAATAATATAAAGCAGATTGAGCTTTTGCAGATTCAGAATTCTTCCGCGATCACACACTCCGGTCTCAACAAAAAAAAGACTTAGCTGCGATCCAGAATCGCCTAAGTTCTAACTTTCTCCAAGTATGCACTAAACGCCGCACTCGGAGACTTAGCTGCGATCCAGAATCGCCTAAGTTCTAACTTTCTCCGAGTGTGCACTAAACGTCACACTCGGGGACTTAGCTGCGATCAGGAATCGCCTAAGTAATAACTTTCTCTGAGTGTGCACTAAACATCGCACTAGGGGACTTAGCTGCGATCAAGAATCGCCTAAGTAATAAGTTTCTCCGAGTGTGCACTAAACGTCGCACTCGGGGACTTATCCGCGATCAAGAATCGCCTAAGTTCTAACTTTCTCCGAGTGTGCACTAAACGTCGCACTCGGGGACTTAGCTGCGATCAAGAATCGCCTAAGTTCTAACTTTCTCCAAGTGCGCACTAAACGTCGCACTCGGAGACTTAGCTGCGATCAAAAATCGCCTAAGTAATAACTTTCTCCGAGTGTCCACTAAACGTCGCACTCGAGGACTTAGATGCGATCCAGAATCGCCTAAGTATTAACTTTCTTCGAGTGTGCACTTAACGACCACACTCGGGGACTTAGCTGCGATCCAGAATCGCCTAAGTATTAACTTTCTTCGAGTGTGCACTTAACGCCACACTCGGGGACTTAGATGCGATCCAGAATCGACTAAGTATTAACTTTCTTCGAGTGTGCACTTAACGACCACACTCGGGGACTTAGCTGCGATCACGAATTGCCTAAGTATTAACTTTATTCGAGTGTGCACTTAACGCCATACTCGGGGACTTAGCTGCGATGCAGAATCGCCTAAGCACCCACATGCCTTCGACTGTATCCTACAGGTACACTCGGGAACTCAACAGACCCTCATTGAGGCTCATGTGGATATCAAAACAACAGACACCTACATGAGTTGCAGACCCTCATTGAGGCTCATGTGGATGTCAAAACAACTGACAACTACATCAGTTGCAGACCCTCATTGAGGCTCATGCGGATGTCAAAACAACTGACAACTACATCAGTACCAACTCGTCCCGAGTGCGACCTCATAGTCGCACTCGACAACCTAGCTGCGATCCCGCATCGCCCAAGTACTCTTTGACCTCCGAGTACGTCCTACCGATCCACTCGGCGATCCTACTGATCCACTCGGTGATCATACAGATACAATCGGAAATTCCACGGACCCTCAATGAGGCTCATGCAGATGTGAAGACAACTGACATGTTCCGAATGTTTGCCTTTGGCTTCACCAAGAAACGCCAAACAAAAACTCGAGTCAAAATTGCAACAGAAGAGCAAAGGATTCAATTCAAAGTTCAAACAAAGATAGTGGCTCGGTGTGGATCAAGCTTACCCACACCGAAACAAGAATGTGACGGCCAACATGAGTGGCCAAAGTTTCTTACAAATCAACACTCGGCATATCGAGGATAAAGTTTTCTTACGCGTCGTCTGGATTGGCGCCAGGACTGGAGGGCTCCACGAAGGTGTCCAGGTCGATTCCGTCGGCGATGCGGGTGGCACTTTCAAGGAAGGTTTCCATGAAGTCTTCGAATCGAAGTTTCTTCGTGTTGGCGACCTTCAACGCTTTGAGCTTCTCCTCGCGCACCTCCTTGCAATGCACTCGGACCAAGGACAGAGCAACGTCTGCACCATAGCGAGCCGCAGATTTCTTCCATGATTGCACTCGGTTGGGGACCTCCTCCAATCGACTCATCAAGTTTTCCATCTCCTGCCGCGACTCATCTTCCGGCCAAAACTCCTTGTCGATCCGGCCGACGACTTCTCTCAGTCGACCGATGAAAGGACCAACTTTGCCCACGCGAATGTGCGCTGCGAGTAGGTCTCGATTGGCGTCCTCGCCGAGTGGTACGTTCTCGCGAATCGACCGCTCCACGTCAGCTGCTTCAGCTTCAGCGTCCACGCAAAAATCTGCAAACACAGGGCAAGCAAACAATCAGCGCCGAGTGTAACGCACGTCCCACAAGCACTCGGAAAAACAGGACTTACCACCCAGACGCGTCATCATCTCCCGAGCCCAGTCACTGACATATTTCTCCTGCGCTATACACCATTTGTTTAGCACATCCATTTGTCCCATCGGCGTGGACCTTTGCTTCCCCATCTTCTCAACTTCAGCAGTCAGTGCCTTGCTTACTTCACGAGCCTGCTCCAGCGATTTCTCCCGTTCCGCCAGAACCTCCTTCATCCCAGCCATTGCAATCAGTGCCGCATCCAGCTCACCAGCAAATTGCACCTTTTCTGCCCTGAGAGTCTCATATGTTGTCCCCATCTCGCAAGTTTTCTGCCAGTCAGCGCCAAGAGACGATCAGACAAATCCAACAATACCACGTCTAAGTTCTTCAGACCCCTGCCGACGCAAGCAGTCGACAGCGGTCTCGGGGACTACACCCAGTGGGTTCACTGAGAGTGACCCCACTGGCATGCAACTCAAACAGGTCCGTCCTATTGAGATTCATGACAACACCTACGCCTACAAGGCTAATACTACCCGACCTGAGTAAAATTACTCTCGGGGACTCTTATAGTACGTGCACTCCGAGTGCCCCAACTGTTAGCAGTAGACCATATTATTTATGAATATGACTAAGTCAGAGACAATATGCATAAAGACAACTGCTGGTGCAAGCACTCGACAGAAGTCTCGGGGACTACACCCACTGGATTCACTCAGAGTGAACCCATTGCAAACATCATACGGTATCCGAGCACACCCACTGGGTTACAAGAGAAAAACAAATACTTACTAGACTACTTACTCGGATATCGTCCCGCAGCTCCAAGCTCCGCTGGTACAAAGAGGCGATGGAGTCATACGCCTTCTTGGCTTCTCCCGCCATCAGCTCTGCCTGCACCATGGCTCCCTTGGCCGCTCCCACCTGATCCTCCGGGAGGTGTTCGATGTTGAACTCGACATTTGACGGGCCTGGCATCGTTGGAAGCTCCTTGGGCATCCCAAGGCACGTTCCAGTCAGTTCAGCAGCCACCAGCGCCTCCTCAGTCGGCGGCATCGCCTCAGTCGGCGGCACGACCGCGGCGAGAGCAGTAACTGGCGGGGCAGCCTCAAGGACAGGCTCCGCAGCTTGCTCAGGTCTCCCCTGGTCACCCTCATCCACATAAATCGCCCCTGCCAGACAGAACGGCGCAAGATCTCAGAAAAATAAAGGGGCAAGACTGAAGACAGAATTCGCGATATGATAATATAAAACTCTCAAAATCGCTACAACGCACCTGGCTGGGACGAGACGACGTTGTCCGCGTCCATGGGATCATCCTCCTGGCGCGCCGGAGAGGCAGCAGAGGTGGGAACCCTGTCGAGTGAAATTCATTCGACCAATAAAACAGGAGTCCAATCGGATATCAGAGGAAGTTAGAGGAACAGTACACCTACGTCGAGGTGACGGGAACGATGACCCTTATCCGCGGCAAAGCCTTCCGAGGTTTAGACCCACTCGGTTTGGCCACCTTGGAAGGCTGACCCACGGGCTCGACAGCAACGTCCCTGGCCCTCTTGGTGCTCCGAGCACTCGGAACCACGGGAGCAGCAGGCGAAGCACTCGAGGATGCCGGAGGGGCCGAGGGAACCGCAGGTTCATGTCGACGCTTGGTCCGGTGCTCTCGCAGCGGAGGCAGCGAGTCCTGCTCTTCGTCTTCCTCCTCTTCTTCACCAGACTCCTCCTCCGTCTCCCCACTGTCGGAGACATACTCGCCGCTCTCCACACTGCCCTCCTGGCTGCCTTCCTCCTCCTCCTCGGCCGGGTTCCCGTTCGAGATAGGAGAAAACCAGTTGGTCCATTTCTACGTAAAATACAGTCGGCGACATCAGACGACAGGCAGAGATTCAAGAAAGCGATAAAACTAAGACAGATACGTGCACTCGACAAATGGTACTCACCTGGTTCGGAGGAGGATTGTCCGTGCTGAAAGCCCTCACTCGCCGAGACCCTCTGGGGTTCTCACAGGCGCCTGTGATCTGGAGCACCCACGACGCCACCTTCTCCTCGGTCACGCTCAAGGCGTTGGTCCGAGTGGAGTCTTCGGGCCCCGTGTAGTGCCACATGGCGTGGTCGCGAGCCTGCAGTGGTTGTATGCGCCGACCAAGGAAAATCTCCAGCAAATATATGCCGGTGACTCCCCTTCTGACGACGTCTACGAGTGCGTCGACCAGGGGCTGGATGTCGATCTTCTTCGCCTTCGTGAGCGCAAGCTGCTTAGGTGGAGCGGGACGATCTAAGCTAAAGGGAGGCAACCCTGTCGAGGCATTCGGGCAGGCAACGTCTTGGCAGTAGAACCACGTCGACTGCCAGTTCCTAACCGACTCACTCAGCTGAAGAGCAGGATAACTACTCCGACTCTTTTTCTTGAAACCTAAGCCTCCGCAGAGTTGGAGAAGATGTGTTTTATCATCCGACTGGCTGAGTCGTTTGATAGTTTGAGATCTAGCAGAGAATATATGTTTGAACAGCCCCCAATGGGGAGGGCAGCCGATGAAGCACTCGCACAGAACTATGAAGCAGAGAGATGGGCGATAGCATTCGGGGGAAAGTGGTGAAGCTGTGCCCCGAAGTGGTTCATAATGCCCTTGAAGAAAGGATGCGGGGCAGAGAGAAACCTCGATAGACATGGCTGAGCAGCAGGACGCGCTCCCCTTCCCGGGGCGCCGGTCGACCTCATTCTCCGCCGGCAGCCTCCAAGACCTGTGCACGATCATCCCGTGCTCCACAAGCTGCAGCAGATCCCCCTCTGTCACCATGGAGGGGAGGAAGTCGCCTTGCATCCACCCCGCCGGCAACGGCCGCTGCCGCCGCTGAGCAGGAGCCGCCGCCTTCCCCTTCTTCTTCCTCGCGTCCATCTTGCTGGTCTGACCCTTGGTCATGGCGGAAGATGCGAATCTGCGGAGGGGAAGGAGGAGTGGGGAGGTTAGGTGCGCTGGAGGTGGCGAGAAGGACGAAGCAAAGGCAAAAGATCCGGCGGGCGTAACGAAAAACCCTCGCCGCTGGGATTTAAGTAAGGTTCCGACTGGGTCGCTCGCAGGTGGCCCCGAAACCTTATCCCCCGACCGACCATGGCGATATCAATGGAGAGGATGAAGGCACGAGAATCGAGGCGTCAAGCGCTACTCGAGCGCGCTGGCGTTATCCCCGCTGAGCGCGCGGAAACCGAAATTTGAGGATCCCGGAAAATCCGCCGCTGTCAGTTGGCTGGTCACGGTCACGTCAAGAGATACCCTGGAAGCACTCGGTTTCCGACAGTTTGTTCCACAAAGATTTCCACTCAGATCGTTGGTCACAAAAGATAAAATGGATTGAGGCAAGCAACGCCAAAGTCACATCCGTTCCAGTCGGATCCAAACTTCAAGCATCGCTCCGTCGTTCCAACCCCAATCCATTCGGGGACTAATGATGGGGTTATAGTCCTAGGGTAGGGTCATAGGCCTGCCCTGTAAGTCCTACCCAAAGACTACCCCTCATAAGGGACAAGGCCCTTAGTCAGTTCCGACTGAACTAAGGAGTTTCCATCATCCAGTCGGTAACAGGTCCTCGACCATCCAGTCAGAGGCTAGCATTCGGAGAATATCAAACTAACCGACTGGATTCCACTCTGTACATCGTAACCCCCCTGGAGGGAAACGGTCGTACGTTTCCAGGTGCATTTATTAGCATTTAGGACGGGCGTTACCTGTAACGTAGGCATTCAATCGCCACTACTCCACCCCTGTATCAGAACCGTTGTGGAGGGCAGCGCACTCTATATAAGCCGCCCTCCCGCGCTGGTGCAGGGGTTAGCAAATCATTGTATTCCATATTCCACTCGACAACAAGCTTCCAGAGCACTGAGACGTAGGGCTATTACCTCCACCGCAGAGGGGCCTGAACTCATACAAGCTCGTCGTAGCTAAGGCTCTGCCCATCCTTTTCGTACCCTACACATCTACTGTCAGGCTTACACCCACGACACCCGTCCTTACCGTTGCTAAAATCTAGAGATGCGAGGTGGGTGGTGAAAAAGGCCCTTGCCCCGGTGGTGCGGTGTTGCGGCTGCGACGAGGCCGACGACTGCGCTCGACCTTTCCCTTTCTGCTTGTGGCTGGCTGGGCCCTTTCGTACCGAGGGACATATTTTGGGGTAAAAGGGGGAGCCTTTTGCCCTTCGCTGGTCAGTGGCATCATTGTACCATGATGACGATGTGGGGTGGTATGGGATGCCGGGGCGACGACCCTGGTGGTGGGAGTCGTGGTACTTGTGGGGGAAGATCGCAGATTAGGTGTGCGCTGGTTGTCATGGTAGTGAGGGCAGCGTGGTGACCGGTGCTCCACGTCCGGTGAAGGTGGTGTGGCGGGTGTCCTCGTGATTGGTCGCACCACTTTTTGGAAGTGGATTTTTATTGTCGGGGGTCATTCCGTGTCTGGCTTTTGCCAAGCCGATGATGACGACGTCTATGGACGTCGTCGTGTCCTGCTTGAAGCCATTGTCGCGGCTTTCTCCGCCCTTTGAGTGGCTCCGATGAATACCTTGATCCTTTGGATCGGGCGACGGTGACACTCCAATGCCACAACCTTTTTGGAGGCGTCGTCCTGGAGTCCTCGGTTCGTCGGCCACGGCTTTGTTTCTTCGTGCGTATGGTTTGGGGGACGTAAGCGTTCCTTGCACCCTCATATCTTGCCTTGGGTGAGTCATGTGTGTTGTCGAGTTGTAAGAGCTGAATTGTATGGTCGTTGTTTATGTATAATAAAGCGAGGTGAGAGCCTTTTTAGTTATTTTTTTAATACTTGAGATACTTTGCACTTCTGATGATTTTTTATACTAACAGACTCAAACGATTCTTCAAAGAAAAATAATTGAATATATTGGTAGCAACATTCTTAAAAATGTATGTCATTCTGTGTGTATTTATCCACTGTCTGTTGTTTCATGATTAGTATGAAGTTTTAGGGCTTTGATTCTTTTATCTTGTTTCAAAGTATTATTAATTTTTTTCGGTTTCTTTTCACGGGTGTCTTTCTTATTTCACGGTATACCAGCCAATCCACTCTAAGATGAGCGCACACTACTATTTGTTGATACACAATAAAACATCATGATAAATTTGAAACAAGAAAGAAAACATAATAATATATCTCTACCTAATAATAAAGCAAAAACTACTTGTGGTCGTACGTCGTGGCATTTCTACAGAACTCCTTGTCGTTTCCCGAAATCAACCCGCAATCCGGAACTAAGTGAGACCGTCCACAAATAAGTGTACATATAGATTAATACTTAGTCAAACTTTTTAAATTTTGATCAACTTTATAGAAAATAGTAGCAACATATATGCCATGAAAATGATATATTTGGAAACCTCGTGTAAAGACAAATCTATTGATATTAATTTGATGTCATAAATGCTCGCACTTTTTTTAATAAAGTTAGTCAAAGTTTAACTAGTTTAACTGACCGGAGGGAGTACGTCATGGCATTTTTATAGAAAACCCCATGTGGTTTCCCGAAATCAACCCACAATCCGGATTTAAGTGAGAAAACTAATCTTTTTTGTAATGTTTCAGAAATCCCCTGTAATTTCCTAAAATCAACCCGCAGTTAGGATTTAAGAGAGAAAATAAATTGTTTTTTGTAATTTTTATAGAAACCTCCTTCAGTTTTTATAAAATAAATCCATAATACATACTTAAATAAAAAACGAATCGTTTTCCATATGTTTCGAGAAACACCTCTACATTTTTTAATTAATTGATCTGCAGTTCAATCATAAGTGATAAATACTTTAAAAAATCATATCTTTTAAATGGTAATTCTAATTTTAAATTATTATATATGAACTTTTATTAGAAACATATGTAGAATCAGAATATAAAGTTAGTTTATCTATTTAATTTTTTTTAAATTTCTGTTTATAATGTAATTTTAATCAACAGTGATGCACACAATCTAAATATGATGTTATTTTACCTATTTAACAATTTTAAAATTATATTTATGTTGTAATTTTAATCAATAGCGCACAATTCATTTTTTCATACCGAGGCCAATCCATGTTGTTAATTAATCCGCGGTACAATTATAATTGACTAATACTTTAAAAAATATATCTTTTAAACTGTAACTATAATTTTAAATTATTATATATGAACTTTGATTCAAAAAATATATTGAATTGAGATATAATGTTAGTTTACCTATTTAATTTTTAAATTTTTATTTATAATGTAATTTGAATCTATAGTGATGCGTACAATCTAAAAATTGATGTTATTTTACCTATTTAACAATTTTCAAATTCTATTATGCTGTAATTTTAATCAATAGCGCATAATCCATTTTTTCATACCGAGGCCGATCCGTGTTGCAAATGAATACCTCATCAAAATAATATTGAAGATAAAAGAAACTATCAATAATCGCACATGCGTGCCTCGACAAAACATCGCATGAAAACGAAGAAGTTGATGTTCATTTGAGAGAGAGAGAGTTAGAGAGAGAGAGCATAAATGTATTAAAAAAAAAGAAACAACGTAGATGTAAGTTTAAATAAGGCCAGTGCTACAAATCAACCGGCTGTTGCGAGAGATTTTTAAGCCGGCTCGCATGCAGTTTGATCACCCCGAATCGCACCGTCACATTGCTTCTGTTAGCTGCGTTGAACGGTCAACACGCACACGATCTTCTCCTCGCATCGCATAACACCACCCTTCTCTTCTTCTATCTGGCAACACACGAAGCCGCCGCCGCCGCTTCACTGCAGCAATGAACAGCGGCACGGCGACGCTCCATTGCATCATCGACGCAGTCGACGATGCTCCGTTGAACCACCGGCTGCTCGAAGAAAGCTTCATTGCAACCCAATCATCCTCGACGAAGCCAACCGGTCCCTCCGACGAAGATCCATTACAACACTGAAAGACCTCGACAGAGCTTCATCGCAGCACTGGTAGCACCCCGATAAGCTCCATCGCAGCACACTGATGCTTCCATCCCAACGCTGGCTTCCTGATGCGGTGGTGCTTCATTGCAGCGCCGACATCGCCATTGTTGCTGCCATCACAACGCTTGCATCCAGACACGACCGTGCTCCGTTGTAGCGACGACGTCACCGTCGCAGCGTCGGCGCCCCGCACAACTCCCATCGCAGCGCCGACGACCGCTCTCCGACGTCGTCGTCGTGGCAGCACAGACAGGCCGCGTTGCAGCACCGCGCGGGGGTTGCGCCCGTCTGGGACCTTCCTCTTCCCGCTGGGTTTGGGCACAACGAGATGCAATAGTAGTGGCGCTATCGCTCTTCACTGGGTCGTAGTTTGGTGGATGGCTGCTCGGCATCGCGATGGGAACCAGAGACGAGGGAAGGGGAAAACAAAAACGAGGGGTCGTGTGGAGGAGAGAGGCCTGTGCAAAGAGATAATATGGGGAGGGCAAGCGGTGGACGGGCCCAGAGGGCCACGTGTCGAGCAACGCAGGAGGCTTACCATGTGTTGTTTTCACCCAATTGAAAACAAACATTTTCCTTTAAATAAAGGCCAGTGCTCTGCGCCGGCGCACGGGCCGAAAGTCGCGTGGGCCGCATGATTCGTCAACCGTCGTGCGTCTGCACCGTTAGATCTATCCATGCAACATTTTTTCTTCGATGCAGCAAATTTCAGCACGATGCAGCAATTTTCATCAACAGTTGCAACAAAAAAAATTGTAGCAAAAAAAATCTACGTGATCGTAGAAAAAAACCAATCTGATGATGCGTGGTAGCAAATGTCAAACGCCGGTTGTAGCAAAATTTACGTGAACGTGTATGCAACTTTTTTAGTAAACGGTTGCAGCAAAAAATGATGCCGGTTGTAGCAAAAATTAACACGGTTGTACCAAAGTCAAACGTCGATTGTAGCAAAAATTCAACGAACTCGAGTTGCAACCAAACATGGATTTAGCTTTTTGAATAGACAGATTGTAACAAAATGGAAAACGTTTGTATCAAATTCACATATGGTTGCAGCAAATCTGACGAAAAATGTTGCATGCATCTGGCCAGCGAGGCGCGCGGCCCGCGCGCGACCGGCCGAACGATTTCGCCGGGTGAAAGCGTTTCCCTTAAATATAGGTCCCAAGTCATGATTGTTAGGTTAGGACGTGTTTTATAATTTGTCTCCGTTGCAAGCACCGGCTCTCTTGCTAGTTATATACTAATAATCTGAAATAAGACAAAATTCACACAAAATTCACCAAAACTAAAAAGACGGGTCAAAGGAAACGATGGACGGCGGGATGCATCTGATGGGCTCTTCCAGATGAACAGCCGTAATACGCCGAAACTTAAAGGACTCGTCTGCTAAACCCAACGCCGTCACGCGGCCGGCGCGACCGGGAGCGATCGATCGATCGTTCGCCTTCTTCTCGATATAAACCAGAGATCCCTCTCGGCGCACCGATCCGACGGCTTCCGCGCCGGGACTGGCAACTTTCCAATTAACCAGGCCGGCCCTAAATCTCCGGCATGGCCGCGCCGCTGGTGCCGCGCTCCAGTGAGAGCGGCGGCTGGCCGGAGCATGGCGGCGCCGGGCCGGGGGCGAGGCGGCTGGCCACGGCGCTGCTGTTCCTGGCGGCCGTCGCGCTGCCGTGCCTCGTGCTGTACCGCGCCGTCGCGCCCGCCGGGGTGCTCGTCCAGCCCGCCGCCCGCCTGCCGTGGCTGCGGGCCGCCGCCGCGCCGCCGCACGATGACGACTACGACGTCGACCTGGTACGTAACGTAACCTACATTACGAGAAGCTCGGGCCTTCCTCGTTGAATAGTTAGTCAGTCCAAGGAGCCTCTGAACGCCATGCAAAGAGTTTAGAGTTCTTGGTCAACACTATTTTCTTCTTCTTCCTCGGAACAGATAAATTCGTTGCTTCTTGCGCATGCATGATCACCAGAAAAGCAGGGTGTGCGGTTCATTAGGACGACGTAATTACAAGTAATTAAACTCGACTCGTCGCTTAGTTTTCCTCCAATTCACTGGAGTTGATTCTGAAAATAATTGTAGCGAACGGAGGTGCAATGTTTTAATTTGTTGCAAAGCTAATTACTAGTGATATATTCAGGCAGCTGTGTGCTATAGTGTGCATGAATTTGGCTACCTACTCGTAGTCGTAGGAACGAGAAAGAGTGCGCCAAAGAGCATGCCTTACCAAAATGTTTAGGTTCGGTAGGCCACGAAAATTTCACACTACATTGTGTAACTACACCGAAAGCCGGAGGCTCATGCCATATGCCGCTCAGTTCACGTTGTCCACGCATGCCGGCCATACGAGTAGTACAAGGGAACTATCTATTTTGCAGTTACTTTAGAAAAAGTATATGTTGATTTCCAATCTGTTTTCATTACACCATACTTGTTTTTCGAAACGGAGTGAGCACGTACCAAAACGAAAGTCTATTATCATGGGGTACATGACGGGCTGGTGTGTGTTCCTCTTGCACGTACTCCAAGTACAGCATGCCATTTCTTCTTTTTCTTTCGTTGAGATTGCCGCCGTGGTTATGTACGTGTATCCGGTATATCCGCACGGCAATCTTGTATGTACTGTACAAGACACGGTGATTTGATGTGCGCGTACGTACCGTACCTAGGTGCAGGAGAACGACAGCGAGGACGTGAGGCTGGAGCGGGTGCTCCGGGCGGCGGCGATGGCCAACGACACGGTGATCCTGACGACGCTCAACTCGGCGTGGGCGGAGCCGGGGTCCGTGGTGGACGTGTTCCTGGAGAGCTTCCGGGTGGGCGAGCACACGAGGGAGCTGGTCGACCACCTCGTCATCGTCTCGCTGGACCTCGCCGCGCACCGCCGCTGCAAGCAAATCCACGCGCACTGCCTGGCCGTGGCCACGGAGGGCGTCGACTTCTCCGGCCAGAAGAACTTCATGACGGACGGGTACCTGCGGATGATGTGGCGCCGGATCGACTTCCTCCGGCAGGTCCTGGAGAAGGGCTTCAGTTTCATTTTCACGGACACCGACATCGTGTGGCTGCGCAGCCCGCTGCCGCGCCTCTACGCCGACGGCGACTTCCAGATCGCCTGCGACCACTTCACCGGCGACCCCGACGACCTCGGCAACTCGCCCAACGGCGGCTTCGCCTACGTGCGCGCCAACACCGAGACGGTGGAGCTCTACAGGTACTGGTACGCGGCCAGGGAGCGCCACCCGGGCCTGCACGACCAGGACGTGCTCAACCTCATCAAGGGCGACCGCTACCTCGCCGAGGTCGGCATCCGGATCAGGTTCCTCAGCACCGAGTTCTTCGGGGGAATCTGCGAGCCCAGCCGGAACCTCAGCGCCGTCTGCACCATGCACGCCAACTGCTGCGTCGGCCTCGGCCCCAAGATCGCCGACCTCAAACTCATGCTCCACGACTGGAGGAGGTTCATGTCGCTCAGGGACCGTGACAAGCACTCTGCATCATGGAGCGTGCCCCGGAACTGCAGGCGCGTACGTATCTTGCTTTCCTCTACTAAATCAGATTGTTTGTTTGTGCTACTCCATGTTGCATGCAGAGATGTTTGCTTCAACTGATGATATATACGTATATATGTTCATACATGCATGTGATGGTCACTTTAATTAATTTGCAGCCTGAATAAAGTGGAGCAGTAGGAGAGGCTGAGGGAGGATCATTTCTTACACAAGAGTGCCAAGTCCAGTAGACACCGGATTCGTACGCGTTTATTACCAAGTGATTAGCTTCTGACCGAGGAGACAACATCGGAGGTGTGTAAAGATCGTGTGTTCTGACAACAAACATCGGTGCTTCTTAGTACCGTAGCCCATATATTCACATATACACTCACTAGATGGCAGTTGCCAACCTAGCTAGTGATTGCAACCAAATGTACTCAAGTGCTAATGGAATTGTTCTTCAGTTCCTTTTGCTTTGATTTGTTTTGACAGCTTTTGTTTTCTTTCTGAGAAGAGGTGGCTAAGCCTACGATTTCGGTTAGCACGCCAGAAACCAAGCTACTCAATCAACTGAATTGAACTGAGCTACTTATGAAAATTGTTTCATAAAATAAGATCACAAATGAAGTTTTTTTTGGGTATAACCGTGAGAATTAAAGAGTCGTGATGAAAGAAATTCAGAATTATTAAGCCCCAGTAGCATTCATACAAAAGATATTCAGTAATAAAGCGGGTGTTCTAAAAAAAGTGGGTTACCATACACTGGAAATGAGGTGTACAAGCATAGGACCCATGCCTTCTTGTTAGTCTTGTCACACAGGAATCATGGCCTGCAAACTTCCGGTGAAATGAACGTGAACATAAAACAAATTCAGACAGGTTCGTCGGGACTTGACTACAATGGCAAAAACAGAGATGGCCGGGAGGAACAAAGAGAGCTCAAGCAGTGAAAATACAGAGGCAGGTTCAGAGTTGTCAGAGAGGAAGCAAAGCACTTGCATTGCTCCCGCAGTCCTGCTACAGCTTGAATTACACGTTCTGATGCTGCTACTGCTTTCTTCCCGTTGGTGGATGGTGTGGCCCCTTTAGTAAACATGCGTTTTTTGCAGACTTAAATTATCCTTGAAAGATTAACAAAAATATCAACTTGCCTAACCACCGGTGGCTTTGCAGTAAGTTCTGCAGTCGTCCACAGTTACACGAGGGCTAGTGTTGATGTCGATCCCCGAGTTCAATAATTGGATTCTCCTTGATCTCGAGCAAGTATAAGTTGTTCTTGATGACGATATCAAGGTCGAGGGTGTTTTGCAAAGCACCTATCAGCTCCTAAAAACGAGTCGGCTAGAATGTCTGATGCGTTCCGTCCTATCTCGCTCCAAAACTGCCGCCAAAAACTATTGCAAAAGTCAATCACCAACAGACCCAAGCCGCTCATCCCCCTCCTTGTCCGTGCCAACCAAACAGGCTTCATTTCCTTCCGCAATATCACGATTTATTTTTCTATTTTTGCGGCGGACATTCTACTCTGCCCAGAAAAGAATCAAGAATTCTTATTTGAAGGGAATTCCTAACCCATTTTCATTGTTCGTTTGTAAGATAGCTAAACCTTCTAAAAAAGCAAAATACTTAATGTCTATCAGCACTGGTCAACCGAAGGGAATTCTTTGTGTTGGGATATCCTCCACATGTGGGCTGTGAGGAGAAGATCATTTGAGATCTTTAGGCAGTCCAAAAGAGATGCAGAAGCCAACTACCCATTAGAGTTATGATCGAGGGTTATTTTGGTCTTTCCACTTGAGTGGATGAGGATGCTTTACCCTCCATCCAGCAACTACCACCTAGAGTGACGAAAATCAGTCCACCCTTCATTGGAGAAGAAGAGAGAAAACCAAGTGAGAAAGGGAGGAAGAGAAAGATTGAATGAAGAAGCAAAGGGAGCTCCTCCCCAAGGTTGTGATAATTCAGATCCACTACCTTGTCTCCTTCAAGCCGTGGTTCCACAATCTTTGGTGAGATTGTTCCAATCCCTAGCTCTTGAGCCCCAAATCTTGTTGTTTATCCAAGATTCAGAAAACTTGATGTATGAGTTCCTCTAGTGCTACCTAGAGAAGAAACTTGTTGTATCCCATATTTGATAATAGTGGAAGAGGATTTGGATGGCTTCGGCATGTGGTTTTTCCCCTCAAGTTGAGGGGTTTTTCACGTAAAAAATTTGGTGTCTCTTTGTTGATGCTTGCTGCTATTCAGATAGTCACTCCTGTCACAAGACACTTGTCTGAGGAGCGTCTTGTTTGTTGAGTAACATTTTTCCTCCATATATGTTGCTTCATATGTTTCCTTCTGTGCTAAGCAATGTTCCTTGAGTTGGTACATGATGTGGTGCTGAGATTACTTTGTTTCCGCTGCAGTTTTCAGTTAACCACAAGTGCATTTGTGTGCTAATTCTCATGAGAGTGGCATGCGAGCCTTGGTTGCTTAGAAGGTTGCTAATCCTAATTGCTTGATTGTTGCTGGAAGTGCTGCTCACAATGGCTTTGCAAGAAAGCGCTACTACAAGTGCCATGATAAAACTTGATTTTTCCAATTACTCATTATGGAAGCCAGTGGTGAAAGACATCCTTTATTGCAAGGATTTATATGAGCCAATTGGAAAGACAAGATACCCACAGGAGTCACGGAAGAAGAATGGAGAGTGCTGCACAGAAATGTTGTAGGTATGATTCGATTGTACATCAAACACAATATATTTCACCATGTTGCAAATGACACCAATGCATATGAGATGTGGTAGAAGTTGGAGTCTATGCATGAGAGGAAGGCATTGATGATCAAAAGACTTGCAAAGCTTGAGTACCAAGATGGCACAAGTGTATTTGAGCACTTGGATGCCTTCCAATGCCATATAAATCAACTTTCAGACATGAAGATCAACTTTGAGGATGAGGTGCAAGGATTGTTGCTGCTGAATTCCATGCCTGATAGTTGGAACACGCTTGTTGTGTCACTTAGCAAGTCAGCTCCGGACGGGAAGCTAACTTTGTAGATGGTGAAGAACAACATGCTGAATGAAGAAGCCAGAAAGAAGGAAAAGGGTGATGCCTCTTCTTCTGATGTGTATGTGGCTGAACCCCATGGGAAGAATGAGAACCGTGTACGTGGTCACACCAAATTTCAGCAAGGCAGAAATAAATCCAGTGGGAAAAACAGAGAAAACATATTACTTGCTTTCATTGTGGCAATCCAGGACACATAAAGAGTGAGTGCAGGAAGCAGAAAAGAGAGCTTGGAGAGGGCAAACTTGCATGGAAAATCGAGCAAAAGGTTGAGAGCATCTCAGTCATGACTACAACAGATGAGGACTATCTAGTCATTGAAGATGATGAATGTTGTAGTGCTATTCGTGATGGTGCCATGAGTTGGGTTGTGGGTTTAGGTGCATCCTTCCACATCACATCACACAAAGAGTATTTCACATCTTACACTAGTGGTGTCACTGGCCAAGTAAGGATGGGAAATAGTGGTTCGTCAACAATTGTTGGCAAGGGCTTTATATGCATCGAAACAAATACAGGTTGCATGTTGGTGCTCGATGATGTGTGGCACGTTCCCAATATAAGGCTGAATTTATTATCAGTAGGCAAGCTTGATGATACCAAACATCCTAGTTATTTTGGTGAAGGAAAGTTGAAGCTCACCAAAGGCTCTTTGATTGTGGCTTGAGGAAGTAGGCAAGGTAATCTCTATGTGACTAAAACCAAGTTGTGCAATGAGGTGTTGAACATTGTTGAAGAAGACACTTCGGTGGAATTATGGCACAAGAGACTTGGGCATATGAGTTAGAAGGGCATGAATGCTCTTGCTCACATGGAGTACCTCCCTAAATTAAAGGTATATCCTTGAAACCCTGTGCACATTGTTTTGCTGGCAAGCAACATAGGGTTGCATTTCGTACACTCCCTCCACACCATGCAGAAAATGTTCTTGATATCCTGCACACCGATGTTCGCTCCATGACTGAAAAATCTCATGGTGGAGCACTATATTTTGTGACTTTTATTGATGACCATTGCAGAAAGGTTTGTGTGTATGTGCTGAAACACAAATACGAGACACTTGAAGCCTTGAAGGAGTTCCATGCCAAAGTTGAGAGAGAAATGACAGGAAATTGAAGGGTGTGAGATCAGACAATGGTGGTGAATACCGTGGTCCTTTTGAAAGGTATTGCCGGAAGTTTGGCATCAGACTTGAGAAGAGTCCATCAAAGACACCTCAGCTCAATGGTCTTGCGGAGAGAATGAACACGACACACACAGAGATGGTCACATCTATGCTCTCTCATGCTCATTTACCTAACTCTTTTTGGGCTGAAGCATTGAAGAATGCTATGTATGTGGTTAACCTATCTCCCTCAGTTCCTCTTATAGGTGATATTCCTCACAGAGTTTGGTCAGGGAAGGAGATATCATACAAGCACCTGAAGGTCTTTGGTTGCACGTCATTTGTACATGTCTCAAGGGACGAGAGATCCAAGCTTGATAGCAAGACAAAGCAGTGCATCTACCTCAACAAACCAAGTGAAGAGTTCAGCTACTGGTTGTGTGATCCAGTCAATAGGAAAATTGTGGGAAGTCGGGATGTGGTGTTCATTGAAGATGAGACAATAAAAGATATTGGGAAACCAGAGAAGCCAATGACCAACACACCTCAAGTTGACATGGATCCAATCCGTCCTCCTCTCGGGCATGACAATCATGGGGGAGATGATGACACTGAAGATAGTGGAGATGTAACTAACCAAGGCAGTACAAGTCAAAGTGACAAGCAACCATCAAGTGAGGATTATGAAGAAGTGGTAATAATGATGTCAACGAAGATCCACCTAATTCACCACCAGTGCAGTAACAAAGAAGAAGTGATAGAGGTCGCATTCCCTCTTCTAATTATCCAACACATCAATATGTGTTGGTGACTGATGTAGGTGAGCCCTCATGCTATGAGGAGGCAATGTCTGATGAGAATAAGGAAGAATGGTGAGAAGCCATGCAGGATGAGATGAAATCCCTGTATGAGAATGGTACTTTTGAGTTGGTGAATCTACCAAAGGGAAAGAAAGCACTCAAGAACAAGTGGGTGTAGAGAGTGAAGACTCAAGAAAACACCCGCACCAAAGGTACAAGGCCAGATTGGATGTGAAAGGTTTCAGTTAGAAAAGGGCGTCGATTATGATGAGATATTCTCTCCGGTGGTCAAGATGTCTTAAATACGAGTTTTGCTTGGCATGGTAGCCACCATGGACTTGGAAATTGAACAACTTGATGTGAAGACTACATTCTTGCATGGTGACCTAGAGGAGGAGATATACATGGAGCAGCCATAATGATTCATGGTTGCAGGCAAGGAGCATTTAGTTTGAAAATTGAAGAAGAGCTTGTATGGCTTGAAGCAAGCTCCTCGGCAATGGTACAAGAAGTTTGAGTCTTTTATGACTGGGCCTGGTTACCATAAAGCACAACCTGATCATTGTGTATTTATGAAGAGGTACGTCGAGGGTGACTCCTGTAAGACGTAATGTTTTGGGAAGTGCTCGACACCCTAAACGGGGTGTGGCTATCTCATTATATAAGGGTACCCAAGGGGTACAATACAATATACATTATATACATAGAGGGCTACGTATATACAGTCTAACACCCTTCCTCAATCTTAACCGTGGCCTGAAGTACAAAGCAAGTTAAGATTGCACCTACAGCCTACAAACTGTGGTTGTGAAAGAGGCTTCGTGAAGATGTCAGCAAGTTGGTCCTTTAATGAGATGAACTTGATGGAGAGTAGCTTCTGTGCAACACGTTCCCGAACAAAGTGGTAGTCCACTTCAATGTGTTTAGTCCTGGCATGAAACACTGGGTTGGATGAAAGATAGGTAGCACCAATGTTGTCACACCATAGAACTGGAGGGTGAGCTTGAGTAACATGCAACTCTCTCAATAGAGACTGTACCCATATAATCTCAGCAGTCGCATCAGCAACATCTTTGTACTCAGCCTCAGTACTACTGCGAGACAGTGTTGCTTGCTTACGAGCATTCCAGGCGATCAAGTTAGAACCCAGAAATACTGCATATCCCCCCGTGGATCGCCTGTCGTCAGGACTACCAGCCCAGTCCGCATCAGAGAAAGCAGACAACTCCAACGAAGGTGCTGGCTGTAGTAGCAAGCCATAGGAAGCAGTAAGGCTGACATAGCGCAAGATGCGTTTCATTGCTGACCAGTGAGATGTCGTGGGTGCATGTAGAAACTGACACACCCGGTTGACTGCATAGGAAATATCCGGTCGAGTAATGGTGAGGTATTGTAGACCACCAACAAGGCTACGATACTCAGTAGCGTCATCAGAGGATAGAGGATCACCATCAAGATCAGACAACCGATCAGTGGCAGACATCGGGGTGACAGCATGTTTGCATTTGAGCATACCAGCATGGCGCAACAAGTCCAAGGAATACTTCTTCTGAGAGAGAGTCAGCCCAGCAGAAGAACGTGAAACCTCCAGACCAAGGAAAAAATGCAGAGCACCTAAATCCTTGACAGCAAAATCAGCACTGAGGGCACTCACAAGGCGATCAGCAGCAGAGTCAGAGGAACTAATGAGAATGATGTCATCAACATAGACCAAAAGATACATCGTAACCTCAGGGCGCTGTAGAAGAAAAAGCGACGTATCAGCAGTGGAGGGAGTAAACCCAAGAGCCCGAAGAACAGATCCAAGGCGAGCATGCCATGCACGAGGGGCCTGCTTGAGTCCATACAATGCCTTAACCAGACGACAGAGATGATGAGGGCGAGCCGGATCAAAAAAACCAGGAGGCTGACGCATATAAACCTCCTCCTCCAGAACTCCATGTAGAAAAGCATTTTGCACATCTAGCTGACGAAGGAACCATCTTCGAGTAACAGCAAGAGACAGTAGTAATCGAATGGTAGTGGGTTTGATGACTGGACTGAACGTGTCTTCATAATCAAGACCATACCTTTGTTTGAAGCCCTTGGCAACCAGCCGTGCCTTGTAGCGTTCAATGGAGCCATCAGCATGTCGTTTTACTTTAAAGACCCACTTAGAATCGATAACATTGACACCAGAAACTGGAGGAACAAGGCGCCAAGTATTATTCTTATGGAGAGCATGAACTTCCTGTTCCATTGCCATACGCCAGTGTGGAATACTGAGTGCAGCCTGAAAGTGACGAGGCTCGGGAGTGGGATCAGCAGCAACATGAGCCATACACGCTGCCAACCATGCAACCGTACCATCCGTGCGTTGCTTGGGGGCAAAGAACACCGGATTGACTACGGGTGCGCGGACGAGGCATGACATCGGGCGGGGCAGGCGGTGTTGGCGCAGGAGACGATGGAGTCAAGACCGCCAACGCAGGGCTGGTCGGCAGCCCATGATCCGGTAAGGCAGTAGCTAGCCCAGGCGAGGCCGACGGAGAGCCGGGCATAGCAGTGGCCAACACAGGAGAGGTCAGTTGAGCACCGGGCGAGGCAGGCTCAGCTGGCGCCGGCGGAACCAGCAACGTGGAGCCACGCGTCGGCGTGACAGGCAGGCGGACTCCACCCGCTGGGCAGGGCGCGGCGGCGTCGCGCGGGACGGAGGCCACGTGCGGGGCGGAGTCGGGCGAGCGGGCGTCGCGCGGGACGGAGGCCACGTGCGGGGCGGAGTCGGGCAGGTGGGTGGGACGAACAGCGCCCGCGATGCATGGCCCATGCACGTCGCGCAGGGGCGCCAGCACGGGCGCGGCAGGAACGGGCGGGCGGGTGTTGTTGGCTCCACCCGCTATGCATGGCCCATGCACGTCCGGAGAAGCACCGTCCGGAATCCTCTCCTCAAGTAGTTCCAGGCAAGCTCCACGTCCAATACCTGCAGCATGATTAGGAAGCAACGCAGGGGCATATGCAACATCAACAAATTGATCAGGCGAAGGTAGAGGCATGGGCACTTGTGACGGTTGACTGGTGGGGAGAGTCGGAAGTGTGCGAAACGAGAACACGTTTTCATCAAACACAACGTCACGAGAGATGTAGACACGATTGGTAGGAACATGTAAGCATTTGTACCCTTTGTGGAGAGAACTATACCCTAGAAAAACACACTTCTTGGACCGAAACTCAAGCTTATGTTTGTTATACGGGCGTAGATGCGGCCAACATGCACACCCGAACACTTTGAAAAAGGTGTAGTCTGGAATTTCATTAAGTAGGAGTTCAAGTGGGGTTTTCATTTTCAGAAGGCGTGATGGAAGCCTATTTATAAGAAAACAGGTTGTGAAGAAGGCATCACTCCAAAAACGAAAAGGGACAGAAGCATGAGCTAGTAGGGTGAGTCCTGTTTCGCAAGATGACGATGCTTACGTTCGGCAGTTCCATTTTGTTGATGGGTATGAGGACAGGACACACGATGGGAGATCCCAAGCTTGTTAAAGAACAAGTTGAGATGGTGGTATTCACCTCCCCAGTCGGATTGCACATGAATGATTTTGTGCTTAAGTAGACGCTCAACGTGGGCTTGAAACTGAACAAAGACATCAAATACATCAGACTTGTGCTTAATAAGATATAGCCAAGTAAAGCGACTGTAAGCATCAATAAAACTGACATAATAATTGAGACCACTCACGGATGTCTGGGCATGACCCCATACATCGGAAAATACAAGCTCAAGAGGGTGTGTCACAACACGACTAGAATCTGAAAACGGAAGTTGATGTCTCTTGCCCTGCTGACAGGCATCACAGATAGTTTCAACATTTTTATTGGACACAACTGGTAGATCATGACGATGCAATATGTGTCGAACTATGGGGTCCGCCGGGTGACCAAGGCGGGCATGCCAGTGTGTAGATGGCACACGCACACTAGTGAACACCTGGGGAGAAGACGGCATGGAAGGTGGTGGCGGCGCATCAAGAGCATAGAGGCCATGCCGAAGACGACCACTAAGCAGAATGACCCTCGTGTCCCGGTCCTTGATAAAGAAACGAAAAGGGTGAAACTCAGCAAGGACATTATTATCATGAGTAAGTTGAGGAATGGACAAGAAACTGCGCGTAGCGGAGGGAACTCGAAGGACATTAGAGAGATGCAATGGACGAAAATTATGTGTAAGGAGAGAAGCCTGACCAACATGTGAGATGCGCATACCTACTCCGTTTGCGGTGTGAACCCGATCATGACCGCGATATGGCTCCTGAGTAGAGAGCTTACTCATCTCGCTGGTGAGGTGGTTGGTGGCGCCAGTGTCCATGTACCAAGCAGGATCAATGGAGTAGGATGGCGTGCGTCCAGAATCATGACCTGTCACCGCAGCAGCAGCCTGCTTATCATTCCCTTTGCCATTGTTGCCAAGGCCAAGGAAGTCTTGCTTGTAGCGACGATGGCAGCGAGAGGCAATGTGCCGCTCAATTCCACAGAGCTGGCAAGCTTGAGGGGCGCCACAAGAGGAGCAGCACGCCACCGGTCGGTTGCCGCCCGTGATGGTCAGAGCGTTGCCTCGGGAAGCCTATTGTGGTGACGACGCCGATCTGGTGTTGGAGGAGGAAGACCGCGAGGGCTTGCCACGAGTCGCGGTGTTGGCAGCAGCAAAGCCAGGGGAGCCACGGCGCACCTTGATGCGCTGTTCACGGCCAAGGAGCCGTGCATAGAGCTCACGAGACGGGAGCGGATCATCACGGCCGTGGACGTTCTCAATGAGATTGTCATAATCATCATCAAGCCCGTTAGGCACAAAGGTGGTGAACTCCTCATCCTGTAGCGGCTGGCCAACAGAGGCCAATGTGTCGGCTAGACCCCGTATCTTGTTGAAGTAGTCCGTGATGCTGAGGTCACCAAGCTTAGTCTCACCCAGCTCGGTGCGTATAGAATGAGCACGTGCCTGAGACTGGGAGGAAAAACTGGTGTGAAGCGCCGTCCACGCCTCTCGGGATGTAGCGGCGAAGATGACCAGCAAGGAGACGCTCGGTGTGAGCGAGGACTGGATGGCAGAGAGGATGGCTTGATCCTGAGCCACCCACGTGTGATACGCCGGGTGATGAGGCGGCGGACACGGGATAGAGCCGTCGACGTATCCCTCGAGGTAGCGACTCCGCAGAAGGGGCATCACCTAGGCACGTCAGGACAAGTAGTTGTCTGGCGCAAGCTTCACCGGCAGGAGATGCGAGAAGTAGAACGGCGACGGCAATGCGGCCGGATCAGCATGCACCGGTAGCGGTGCATAGAACCCCATCGACGGAGCCGCCCCGGGATGACCAGCGGCCACCGAGTAGGGCGGGGCACCGGAGGAGCCGAGCACGGGGGGGCCGTAGGGTTCCATGACAGGGGCCCCGTAGTGTGACGCGGCGGCGGCTTCCTGGGATGACTGGAGCAGCGCGTAGTGATGCGGGGTAGACGACCCGCAGATCATCGGCGGCGGCTGCATGGACTGGTGCGGCGGCGGCGCGCCATAGTAGGGTGGGGGAGGCGCGCCGTAGTGCGGTGGTGCCGAAGAAGCGCCATAGGGGGCCGTCCAGGAGGACGACGGCGGTGGCGCGCCATGGCCGGGACGAGGTGCAGCAGCCGTGGCAGGAGCCCCAGGCGAGGTGGTGAGATCCGATCCACTCGGATTGCAAGGTGACGCCGGGGCCCCATAGGCTGTCGCCAGGGGCCGAGAGGCGAGAAACGGCGACGCGGGGGCAAGGGCCGGCGCCACGACAGTCGGGGCGGCGCCATGGGTCAGCGGTGGTGGCGGCGGCGGCGGTGCAACGGAAGACATCGTAACCTAATTTGATACCATGTAAGACGTAATGTTTTGGGAAGTGCTCGACACCCTAAACGGGGTGTGGCTATCTCATTATATAAGGGTACCCAAGGGGTACAATACAATATACATTATATACATAGAGGGCTACGTATATACAGTCTAACAACTTCATTATTCTCTTGTTGTATGTTGATGATATGTTGATTGTTGGAAATGGCATAAAGAGGATTGCTCTCCTCAAGAAGGCATTGAGTAAATCATTTGCCATGAAAGATTTAGGACCAACTAAGCAAATACTTGGCATGAAGATCTCTCGTGATAGATCAAAGAAGCTGCTTTGGCTCTCACAGGAAAGATACATTGAGAAGGTACTTGAAAGGTTCAATATGAAAGATGCAAGATCTGTTATCTCTCCACTTGCAGGCCATCACAAACTGAATTCAAAGCAGTGTCCTACAAGTAAGAAGGAGAAAGAAGAAATGAGGAAAGTGCCTTACCAATCTGCTGTGGGCAGTTTGATGTATGCCATGGTATGCACTAGGCGTGATATTGCCTATGCAGTTGGAGTTGTTAGCCGGTTCATGAAAAGTCTAGGTAAAGCTCATTGGGAAGCAGTGAAGTGGATTCTCAGGTATCTCAAGGGAACTTCTACATCTTGTTTATGCTTTGGAGGTGGCGATCCTGTATTGCAGGGCTATACAGATGGAGATTATGCAGGTGACAAGGATCGTAGGAAGTCCACATCTGGAAACCTGATGACCTATGCAGGGGGAGCAGTGTCATGGCAATCAAGATTGCACAAATGTGTTTCTACATCAACTACAGAAGCTGAGTACATAGCAGCAATTGATGCTGGCAAGGAAGTTTTGTGGATGAAGAACTTCTTGCAAGAGTTCGGCATGAAGCAAGAGAAGTACGTTCTGTTTTGCGACAGTCAAAGTGCTATCCACCTGCCAAAAATTCAAGCTATCACTCTCGAACCAAGCACATTGATGTGAGGTATCATTGGATTCGAGATGATGTGAGTTCCAAGTTGGTGAAACTTGAGAAGATCCATACCTATGACAATGGATCGGATATGATGACCAAGATATTGCCAAATGAGAAGCTACAAGCATGTTGCAAGGTTTCGGGAATGGCGGTGCCCCCTTCATGAGTCGGAGGGGGAGATTTGTTGGGATATCCTCCTCATGTGGGCTGTGAGGAGATGACCATTTGAGTCCTTTAGACAGCTCAAAAGAGGTGCAGAAGCCCACTACCCATTAGGGTTATGACCTAGGTCATTTTGGTCTTTGCACGTGAGTGGATGGGGATGCTTTACCCTCCATCTAGTCGCCAACACCTAGAGTGAAAAAAATCAGTTCAACCTCTTGAAGAAGAGAGTAAACCAAGTGAGAAAGGGAAGAAGAGAAAGATTGAAGGAAGAAGCAAAGGGAGCTCCTCCTCAAGGTTGTGATGATGTAGATCAACTAACCTGTCTCCTTCAAGCTGTGGTTCCACCATCTTTGATGAGATTGTTTCAATCCCTAGCTTTTTTTTGGATTGTTCCAATCCCTAGTTATTGAGCCCCAAATCTTATTGTGTTCATTCAAGATTCAGAAAATTTAATGTATGAGATCCTCTAGTGCTATCTAGAGAAGAAACTTATTGTATCCTATATTTGATAATAGTCGAAGATGATTTGGGTGGTTTCGACCCGTGGGTTTTCCTCTCAAGTTAAGGGGTTTTCCACGTAAAAAATCCGATGTCTCTTTGTTGATGCTTGGTGCTGTCGAGAAAGTCACTCTTGCCACAAAACACTTGTGTGAGGAGTGTTTTGTGTGTAGAGTAACATTTTTCCTCCATGTATGATGCTGCATATGTTTCCTTCCATGCTAAGCAACGATCCTTGAGTTAGCACGTACATGATGTGGTGCTGAGATTACTTTATTTTTACTGTAGTTTTCTGTTAATCATAAATGCATTTGTGTGCTAATTCCCATCATTTTGTGCGTGTTCTTCCATTGAATCGAAAGCCAGCCGCGGCGACCTGCATTAGGGCGCAGGCTAGCTTATAATATTTCGTTCTTGGGGTAAGACAAAAACTAATGCAGGATGACACGCAGTTGCCCAACTTAATCGAGCAGTGCATTCATGCTAGAGTGGCATTATAATTGACGTACGTGCTTACCTTGGAAGATCACTTGAATATATATAAGTGCACCATATGATCATCCATGACCCAAGATAACTGGCCCCATTGGTTGGTCCCTTGTCGGTTTTTGCAGGTATATGTCTCGCTCTTGACTATCGTGAGTGCCATCACTGTCGTTTTGATCGAACAAATAATACAAACATGATTAGTTTGCAATAACCAAGGCAACTACTTGGCTTTCTAGTTAGGCGATTGAACCTTAGTTGGTACTTTCTCTCCCGTGTCGTGTTTGACGTATAATATCACGTGGGAATAATCTAATTGTTAGTTTTTTTCAGGGAATCTAACTGATTAGTGTGTAAATAAATATCAAAATACAAGTGTGCAAATTTAAGGCTCATCAAACATGATTTAAGCATTTCCAAAGAAAGAAGACTTAAATAAGAATATTATGAATGTACTCCCTCTAATCTTTTGGGCCAGAAAACTTCTGATCTATTTATTTTTAATCATGACAGTACAAAGAACACAAAAAATAATCAAAATTATATCCAAATGTGTTTATCACCTAGCAACGATTGCAAAAACTGAAGCGAGTCAAAGACGCGCCGTCGTCATCGCCCCTCTCTCATCGGAGCCAGGCAAAATTTGTTGTAATAGACAATCAAGAAGTCATCGTGTTAAGGACCGATAGGACTAGCGCAACAGGACAACCGTCACCGATGAAGACCGGAAGGATCCAACCTGAAAACACACGAACGTAGACGTACTACGACCAGGTCAGAGCAAATCCTCCAAGAACAGATCCGTCAGAGACACACCTTCACATGCCGACCGGCGATACTAGACACACCATTGGGACAGGGCTAGGCGGAAAGAATCATATTCCAGCTTCAAGGAGCCCCACCGTCGTCTCATCATTCTAAAAAGTACACAAGCCCTAACAAAACTCGAAGGGACATCTAAAAACAGAACCCTCCCAACGGAAAGGGCCGGGATCCATACACCTTCACGGCCCTAGCTAAGACAACCGGAGACGAGAAGGGCCGATGGCGGCGCCTATGGAAGGAAGAGGAACCCTAAACTTTTGTTAGGGGAGGAGGCGGCTGCGTGCCACCTTCTGGTTGCTACTCCCTTTATTTCTAACTGTAAGGTGTTTTAGATATTATAATATGAACTACATAAAGATTAAAATGAGCAAGTGTACATACTAAAATGTGTCGATGCATATGAATATGAAAAGATTAAAAAATCCTAAAACATTTTATATTTAAAAACGGAGGTAGTAGGTGTGAAATGACATGTTGTCGTCGAAGAAATGGAAAAGAAAGTAGTGTGTTTCTCCCACCGTGCAGCTTGTGTTTTTGGGGTGCAGATTAGTTATGATGTGGTAGCTGACTCCATTTTCTTAGTGAAAATGGCGGCCAAGTGGCGCCTTCCATCGAAAAAAAAGTTGCGTGCTTTTTCGCTTTGACCTTTCCCGGTGTCAACCACTACCCATGTAGACAGACTGGTAGAGCCCATGGATACGTTATTGTTTCGCTTTGCGTTACTGTTTCAAACCGAAGATACGTGGTCAAGATGAAAAGGTTTGCTAGTGCATCAGTGGAGCGTTTCAGGTTATAGTCCGCAAATCCCATCAACCGATAAAATATTTGGTTTAGCAGCCCAGCACCGCCTAGTGTTTAGCCTATAAATGCTCGTGTCTTGCTAATCAACCTGCAGATACATGCATACAGCAGCATAGCTGCATAGGCGTAGCCACCATTTGCAAATCAACTAATTAATCAAGTACGAACGAGCTTAACGATGAGGCTGCTTCTGTGTTTCTGCATCTGCCTTGTCGTCCTCCTGGTCGCCTCCTCCCCCGACTCCCTCTCCGAGCGCTGCCCGCTGCAGCACCGCCGGCAGCTCCAGGACGTCGTCGTCAGGTTGCAGGCGACAGCCGGGGAGAGCACCGCGGCTGCAGCACGCCCACGGCAAGAGATCGCCGATCCGGTCTATGGGGCCTCCAAGCGGCTCAGCCCGGGGGGATCCAACCCTCAGCACCACCGCTGATCGATCCTTTGCTGGTTCCATCCATGACCCGCATGGCTTGGTCAATCAGCAAATAATCTTCCTCATCTGTCCCTTAGTGAACACGACTAAGCGTACAGTGATAGGTATCCATCGGCTTTTTGTATACTTATATAGCTTGCGGCAAGAGAAGATATTAGTATTCGAAAAAAAGGCAAGAGAAGATACTTAATCCAAAGTGTCCTTTTGCTCACGATCTCAAATGCATCTGCAATGAATAGCATTTCTCTAAAGAAAACTCTGAAATTTCTTGGCAGCAAGCATTGATGAATTGTCTAACAATGTGTAAATTTTGGTGAAGAAAAAACATTCTAAGAGCATGTACAATCCGAACTTGCAAGTCCGGACCCTCAAACGTTCGCGGACGCGTTCGCGGATACTCACTGCTCAGTCCTCAAATCTTCTCATCCACATCCGAGTCTCTCATATTTGATCCCCTAAATCCATACAAAACGTATAAAAGAATATTTTACCTATTACGTACTATCCTAGTCTTCTTCGTCGGAGATGTCCTCAAGCTGTTCCTGATCAGCGACCATATGTGCCGCCTCCGCCGCAGCCCGCGCCGTCTCCATCTCCTCTATCCAGTCGGCGAGCTCTAACCTATAACACGGCGATGGATGAGGCGTCCGTCGGACCACCGGGTCTCTAGGCGTGCCCGCGTGAGACACCATCATCATGCCGACGTGGCTGGCGTGCCCGGGTGCCTTCATATCCCACCCATACTTGGGCTGAATATGAGGGGTGCCAGTTAGTCCGAGCATTTGAGGTCCGTTTGAGGCGTCCGATGGATTCAAAATTTCATGACCGGTCAACAACTGGAAGCGTGTCTGGACGTTTGAATCAGGTAATGAACGAGTACTAATAATAGTTAACAAGATAATTTGATAGTTTGATAGCAAGATAATTTGTCGTGTAATAATAATGGTTACAAAAATGCAGCAAGATAGCCCAATCATTTTTTAGCAAAATGCAGGTCAAAACGGTCTCTAATAATAAGTAAAACATTCTCGAGGATACATGCGAATTTCATCTAGTCATTTCACGGTGTTTGTTTGATTCGCATTCGCTACTTTGAAATTTGATATGTGAGTGGACTCGTGCTTGGGTGTTGTTCTTACCTGTACAAGTCTTCCACTTATGATTAACCCCTCTCACAATCATCCGTAACTCCGGAAAAGAAATAAGATAACATCTAACCATAGAATTAAATATATGGATCCAGATCGGGCTCTTATGAAACAACGCATAAACTAGAGTGTAAGCTTCTGTTACTCTAGCAACCCATTATCTAATAACTACTCCGCAATGCATTCCCTTAGGTCCAAAGATGGTGAAGTGTCATGTAATCGACGTTCACATAACACCACTAAGAGAATCACAACATACACATCATCAAAATATCGATCAAATACCAAATTCACATGATTACTTATGACAAGACTTCTCCGATGTGCTCAAGAACAAAAGCTACTACTCAGAAATCATATTCATGCGCAAGATAAGAGAGATAATAAATAGCATAATGGATCCAAACATTTAATCTTCCACCAAATAAACCAACAAGCATCAACTATAAGATGTAATCAACACTACTAGTCACCCACAAGTACCAATCTGAGGTATTGATACAAAGATTGAACACGAGAGATGAACTAGGGTTTCGAGATGAGATGTTGCTGAGGAAGATATTAATGAAGATTGATCCTCCCAAGGTGAGAGGGTTGTTGGTTATGAGGATGGCTTCGATTTTCCCCTCACAGAAGGAAGTATCCTCGGCGGAATCACTCCGGCTAAGAGCAAAAGTGCTCCTGCCCAAGGTCCGCCTCGAGACGGCGACGCTTCGTCCCGAGAGTCCTCTCTTGATTTTTCTAGGGCAAATGGGCTTATTTACCAGAATATGGGCACCGGAGGATGGCCAGGGGCATCAACATGAGCGGCCAGCCAATAAAAACCATGTCGGTAAGCCTTGGCCACTAATGATCTTCAGTCGGCATGATGACCACAATATTCGGCATGGATTTCATTAAGGATCTCTCGGCCTTCAGTAAGAGAGACACAACAATGAAACACATCAGTAATGCTTTGTTGGTGTAACTCCATTTATGATAGTCAAGGACTTGCAACGTGTGATAATTTGTTGGGCGATGATTTCCTCATGAGGGTGTTTGCCATGGGTTAAATAAGCCAAATAGGGGATAGTCCAATCAGTGATAGCATGGAGATCCATCACCAGCCGTGCCTCCGGGTCAGGAATAGTTATGTCCTCCTCTGATGGCAGATTAACCGAGGGGTTGTGAAGTACATCAAGGAATACATTGGGTGGAACCGGCTTACGCTGCGAGCCAAGTCATGACAAAGCGTCTACATACTTGTTAAGCAGGCGATCAATATGATCAACTTGATAACCTTGGAAATGACCTGCAATGACCGTGATTATGCATCGGTAAGCCACGATGAGAGGATATCTTGAATCCCAAGCCCTTGATACTTGCTGAGCCACCAAATATGAGTCGCCCAAATACCTCACCCGGCTTAAGTTCATCTCCTTAGCCATCCATAGGCCATGGAGGAGAGCCTCATATTCAGCTGCATTGTTAGTACAAGGGAACATGATCTATAGGTAATTGAATTTGTCACCTCATGGGGAAGATAAAATAACTCCATCCCCCGAGCCCTGCAACTACTTGGAGCCATCAAAATATAGCATCCAGTATGTGTTATCTGGTCTTTCTTCGAGGACTTGTAAATCAGTCAATCATTGATGAAGTCCACCAATGCCTGGCATTTGATGGTTGTCCGAGGCATATACTTCACCTGGTGTGGTCCATGCTCGATCGCCCGTTTAGCAATCCGGCCAGTAGCCTCTCTATTTTGTATGATATCCCTAATAGGAGCTGAACTGACCACGATGATTGGATGTTCCTAGACCTAATGTTTAAGCTTACGACTAGCCATGAAGACGCCAACTAGCAGCTTCAACCAATGTGGGTATCGCTGTTTCGATAAGGTCAATTTTTTTCCGAAATAATAGACAGGCCGTTGCACTCGTACTCCTTCCCTGTCTCCTTTTGCTCGACAACAACTGCTACACTTACTGCTTTTTTATTCACAAGAATGTATAGGAGCATAGGCTCTTTGTCAATCGGGGCGGCTAGAACGGGCGACTCGACCAACTGCTTCTTAAGGGCTTCAAAAGCAACATTGGCAGCATCATTCCATACAAAATTATCAGTCTTTTTCCACAATTGGTAAATAGGGATCACCTTCTCGCCGATGCGTCTTATAAATCAACTCAAAGTAGCGATGCGACTCGCCATGCATTGGACATCGTTGATATTAGTCGGCTTAGCAAGTGAGGTTACTGTTTTGATCTTGTCTAGGTTAGCATTGATACCACACCTTGACACCAGGAATCCTAGCAGTTTTCCCACATGAACACCAAAAACACACTTGGTCGGGTTAAGCTTCATCCTGTACACGTAAAGGTTGTCAAAATTCTCGTTGAGGTCATCCAACAGAGTCTCCTTTTTTGGATTTGACCACGATATCATCGACGTAAGCATGAACATTGTGCCCAATCTGGTTGTGTAGGCAATTCTGAACATAGTCTTGATATGTAGGCCCCGCGCTCTTAAGCCCAAAATGCATAGAAACATAGCAAAAGGGTCCAAAAAGGGTGATGAAAGTCGTCTTCTCTTCATCCCCAACAACCATTTTGATTTGATGATAACGAGAGTAAGCATCCAAGAAACATAGATGCTCACAGTGAGCTGTTAAATCAATAATCTGGTCAATGCGGGGAAGAGCAAAAGGATCTTTAGGACAAGCTTTGTTGATATCCGTGTAGTCAACACACATATGCAATTCTTCTTTAGAACAAGTACTGGATTTGCCAACTACTCTTGGTGGAAAAATTCGACGATGAAACTGGCAGCTAGGAGCCGGGCCACTTCTTCGCCAATAGTTTTTCGTCTCTCCTCGTTAGAACAGTGGAGGTATTGTCGAACAGGTTTCATCTTAGGATCAACATTGAGATGGTGCTCAACGAGTTCTCTCAGTACAGCAGGCATGTCATAAGGCTTCCATGCAAAGATGCCCCGATTCTTAGGGATGAACTCGATGAGCCTCCTTTCCTATTTGGGTTCCATGCGTGTCCTAATGGTAAACTGCTGGGAAGAATCACATGGAGTAAAATCAACTTGCTTAGTATCTTCCGTTGGCTTAAACTTGAGGGCGGGTTCAGGCTTTGTGGTGGGCTTTTTGAGGGAGGTCATATCTGCCCGGTCAACATTAGGTGTGTAAAACTTCAACTCTTCTGCTACACAGAAGGATTCAGCATAAGCCACATCTCCTTCCTCGCATTCGTAAGCAATTTTCTGGCTTCCATCAACAGTAATGGTTCCATTTAGCCCAGGCATCTTGAGTTTGAGATAGATGTAACAAGGTCGTGCCATGAAGCATGCATAAGCCGATTTTCCAAAGAGAGCATGATAAGGGCTCCTCATTTTGACCACCTCAAAGGTCACAAACTCGCACCGGTAATTAAATTATGTACCGAAAGCGACGTCAAGCGTGATTCACCCGAATGAATATAAGGACTTCCCGGGTACAATTCCGTGGAAAATTGTGGTAGCACACTACATTTTTTTCTTAGGAAAATTCATCCATCAGAATGTGTCATAGTACAAGATGTTGATTCTGCTTCCGCCATCCACGAGTACTTTCATGAGCGTATAACCACCAACTTGAGGTGCCACCACTAAAGCAAGACCACCTAGGTTAGCAACCTCGGGAGGATGATCCTCTCCACACCAAGTGATTGGGTACTCAGACAAGTCTAAATACGTGGAAACAGCCGGCTTGACCATATTGATGGCCCGATGCTGAAGCTTGCATCATATCTGCGGGTGCTGGTGGTGAATACATTATGATGTCCGCCATTCAACTTCTTTGAATTACTCTAAAAACTATCTTGGTCATTCTGCTAGTGATTTCCCTGCATAGAGCGTTGCTGACCACCGCTGTTGTTGCCATAACCCTGAAAACCAGCTCCTGAGCCGTTTGAACCCTGGAAACTTTGACATGCAAAACCACCAGATGAGTTGGTACCTGACCATCCGGTGCCGGGATGACCTGGATTTCCATTGTTGCCACCTCTATGGTGACTTTGATATGCTTGATTGCGGAATTCCTGCATGATATCACAATTTTCCCACGAGTGAGTGTCGACTTATCTGGGAAACTATGTTTTGGACAAGGGGCCTTGAGTGCTTCTTCATAGTTACGAGGCTTGTTCCCATTGTAAGCCTTGCTAGAGTTATTGTTCCATCACTTATTCTTGAAACCAGTATTGGTGTTACTACAAAGTTTCACCTCCATCAGGATGGTTGCGCTTTTCACCATTGCCTTGATATTATGATTCCCGTTATGCCCAGAGTAGTGTTGCTGATGACCCTTACAATTATCATGTTTATTTCCTTTGCGAGTTTTATCATCATCTGAACTAGGATCTTTCATGTTATCTGACTCATCATATCTAGTGAGGACATCCATGAGGTCTCCCATATCTTGAACCTTTCGCTTGAGGCGCCTAAGAGCCTTTGAGCAAGAGGCTGGAAGTGGCAATTCTTTTCTAGAATCAAGACAACATGGGCAGCTGTTATATTGTTCTGAAGAATGAATGATGCCGTGCAACTGTTATATTGTTCCGAAGAATGAATGATCTCCGCAACCCGGCGAGTCGAGTGGTGGGTCACCGTCCATTGAATATAGTTCTATAAATAAACAATCGCCATTGGGCATTTGCACGTACCTTGAATTTTTTGGTGAATCGTTACTTCAACTTTGCCCAAGTATTTATTGAATTGGGAAGTAGGTTTTTCAACCATGTGTGAGCCGGTCCTTCTAACATCATGGTTAGGTACTTGGCACAAACGACATCACTCACATCCAACATATTGATAGCTATCTCGCAACTCTCAATCGATGTCGATGGCTCAAGATCCGATGTGTAGTTTGCAAGGGCCCTTAAAATCATTGGGCATACGCTCATTGCACAAATTCGGCGCAAGGAAGGGTATGCCGATCATCCTGCTGCTCAGACCGACCTCTGATGAGACTGGCTAAGGTGTGGGAGTGGTACGTGACCCGCCGATGCGGTTGCTGCTTCCGCTTCGCGCAAGACCTGAGTTGCATCAACAATTGTTTGCGCATCTCGAACCACAAGCTGGGTTGGGGAATTTCAAGCTTGTTGTCGACGACGACTGCTAGAAACCGTAGGAGACTCTCTATGCCCACTCTTGTTGTGACTTGCATAAGGACTTTAATGAACCCGTTCTCGACTATAGGAATACTATGCGTGTTGAGTGATTCCAGTCTTCAACATCTTAATGGCGTTCCTGGCTTCAAGTTCAATTGAAGTGCTTCTAATAATCGGGAGCGCATCGAGGTTACGAGTCACCGCCAACATGTAGTAAATTAAGTTGGAGAAGTGACCCGCCGGTGTATGGAAGCAATGAGGCGGTGACTGAGCTGTTTGTGGTTGGACTGTGTGGCACCACTGAGTTGTTTGACAAGGTTACCTAGCCCCTGGCATGCGCTCCATGATGTCGAACAATCGTGTCGTCTCAAGGTTAGGGGGCAAGCGGCTCTCGTGCCTCCTCTGGTGAACTACGTCCGAACATATGGCGATGACCTAGTTGCCAAGCTTGTGCCTTCAACCTTTCTGCTTCGCTCTGGATGTGAGTTGTAAATCCTTCAAACGAATATTCTCGACATCATTTTCCTCCTCAACTTTAGTCATCTATGCGTGAAGTTTGGTTAACTCTATATTATGGTCCTCCTGACTTTCTTGGGTCGCTGTGGATGTAGAGCGTTTTTCTCGACTCGACACTGTCAGGAGATGGTGTCGAGCCGCTGATGTCTACTACGCAACCTTATCCTTGTAGACTTTGTTGGGCCTCCAAGTGCAGAGGGTTGTAGGACAAAAGCAATTTTCCCTCAAGTGGGTGACCTAAGGTTTATCATTCCGCGGGAGGCGTAGGATGAAGATGGTCTCTCTCAAGCAACCCTGCAACCAAATAACAAAGAGTCTCTTGTGTCCCCAACACACCCAATACAATGGTAAGTTGTATAGGTGCACTAGTTCGGCGAAGAGAAGGTGAAAGAAGTGCAATATGGATGGTAGATATAGGTTTTTGTAATCTGAAATTTCAAAAACAGCAAGGTAACTAGTAACAAAAGTGAGCACAAACGGTATTGCAATGCACGGAAACAAGGCCTAGGGTTCATACTTTCACTAGTGAAGTTCTCTCAACAATAATAACATAATTGGATCATATAACTAGCCATCAACATGCAACAAAGAGTCACTCCAAAGTCACTAATAGAGGAGAACAAATGAAGAGATTATTGTCGGCTATGAAACCACCACAAAGTTATTCTTTCTAATCGATCTATTCAAGAGTCGTAGTAAAATAGCACGAAGCTATTCTTTCCGTTCAATCTTTCATAGAGTTCGTACTAGAATAACACCTTAAGATACTTATCAACCAAAACCCTAATGTCACCTAGATACTCCATTGTCACCTCAAGTATCCGTGGGTGTATTTGTTGGGGAACGTCGCATGGGAAACAAAAAATTTCCTACGCACACGAAGACCTATCATGGTGATGTCCATCTACGAGAGGGGATTTCCGATCTACATACCCTTGTAGATCGCACAGCAGAAGCGTTAAGAAACGCGGTTGATGTAGTGGAACGTCCTCACGTCCCTCGATCCGCCCCGCGAACCATCCCACGAACCGTCTCGCGATCCGTCCCACGATCCGCTCCGATCTAGTGCCGAACGGACGGCACCTCCGCGTTCAGCACACGTACAGCTCGACGATGATCTCGGCCTTCTTGATCCAGCAAGAGAGACGGAGAGGTAGATGAGTTCTCCGGCAGTGTGACGGCGCTCCAGAGGTTGGTGGTGATCTAATCTCAGCAGGGCTCCCCCCCGAGCTCCGCAGAAACGCGATCTAGAGGAAAAAACCGTGGAGGTATGTGGTCGGGCTGCCGTGGCAAAAGTTGTCTCAAATCAGCCCTAATAGCTCCATATATATAGGAGGAGGGGAGGGGAGGCTTGCCTTGAGGCTCAAGGAGCCCCAAGGGCTGCGCCACCAAGGGGAGGAGGAGTTCTCCTCCAATCCTAGTCCAACTAGGATTGGAAGGTGGAGTCCTTCTCTTCTTTCCCACCTTTCCTTTTTTTTCTTTCTCTTCTTTTGGTTTTTCTTTATCTCTTGCGCAAGACAGACTTGGGCTGACCCCATGTACTTGGTGCGCCACCCTCAAGGTCCTTGGGCCCTCCCGGGTGGGTGGTCCCCCCTCCCGGTGAAGATTCAGAACCCATTCGTCATTCCCGGTACATTACCGGTAATGCCCGAAAACCTTCCGGTAACCAAATGAAGTCATCCTATATATCAATCTTCGTTTCTTGACCATTCTGGAAACCCTCGTGACGTCCGTGATCTCATCCGGGAGTTCGAACAACGTTCGGTAACCAACCATATAACTCAAATACGCATAAAACAACGTCGAACCTTAAGTGTGCAGACCCTGCGGGTTCGAGAACTATGTAGACATGACCCGAGTGACTCCTCGGTCAATATCCAATAGCGGGACCTGGATGCCCATATTGGATCCCACATATTCTATGAAGATCTTATCGTTTGAACCTCAGTGCCAAGGATTCATATAATCCCGTATGTCATTCCCTTTGTCCTTCGGTATGTTACTTGCCCGAGATTCGATCGTCAGTATTCGCATACCTATTTCAATCTCGTTTACCGGCAAGTCTCTTTGCTCGTTCCGTAATACAAGATCCCGCAACTTACACTAAGTCACATTTGAAAGTGCATGATATGCCCCTAATTGTCTTTTGGTGTTAATGACAACACATACATAGGAAACTAATCCTATTTGTTGAGTGTATCTCAGGACGGAAAGTACTTTAGTAGATTAAGATTTATGTGCCAAAGGTTGCCTGAAAAGATTGGTGATGTATATTTCGAGAAGACTCGGGATTAAGAAGAGATGCTGTAGAATAGTCTTTTGAGTTTACTGATATTGAGTATAGGGATCCCGCACTATTAAGAGGGGATCACAGGCTTTGCGATAAACTTGCTCATACCACATCTCTACAAACATATCAAACACCACATACTGTCCACTTTCTACAATTCAATATATGTCCAATTACCTCGGACATCCGGCTCCCTCCGGACGTCCGAGGGCCGGACATCCGGCTCCCTCCGGAAATCCGCAGCCAGACACCAGTAGTTTGCAAGGCTCATATCTCGGAAATCCGGCTCCCTCCGGACGACCGAGGGCCGGACGTCCGACCAAGCTTCGAAAATCCGGAGGTCAACACCAGTAGAATGTGTGCACTATATCTTGGAAATCTGGCTCCCTCCGGATGTCCGACACCCATCGGAAATCCGGAAGCCACCACCAGTAGAACTTGTGCTGTATAACACGGACTTCCGGGCCACTCCGGACGTCCGTATGCTGATGAATTCAAATATGTTCAGGCACATCTACAGTCCTCGGACGACCGACCCCTGTTGGACGTTCGGCCGCTGATGAATTCAGAAGAGTTCCAGTCATGCCTACAGGTCTCTGACGACCGACCCCTGTCGGACGTCCGGCCCCTCACGGACGCCCGGACTTTCGACAAGTGTCGGACGTCCGGACCCTGTGTGACTTATTGCACCTCCAACGGCTGGATTTCACTCCACACTATAAATACTCTTCTCCCACCTCATGAAAGGGTGTTCAACACAGCTAAGACACACCCAAGAACACCTTTCCTCTCACTCACTCTTGTCTACACCAAATCCTAGATCCCAAGAGCATTTGTGAGTCCTTTTGAGTGTTTTTCCAATCAAAAGATAGATCGTCTCCCTCTCCTCCTTCCCACCAAAGTTATTTGTGAATTGAGCAAGTTTTGAGCAATCCCCGTGATCTTGTTACTCTTGGAGGTTGGAGACTCCTAGGCGGTAGGAGTCTTCGGAGAGGAATCAAACCATTGTGATATCCCCCGGAAAGTTTGTGAAGGTTTGGAAGCCACCTCAAGGCTTACCACTAGTGGTTGAGAAACGCCTTCGTGGAGTTATCTCAAAGGGAGAATAGGGTGAGCCTTCGTGGCGTTGGTGTGCCTTCGTGGTAACATCCGCCCCTCTAACGGTGACGTAGCTTCCCTCCAAGGAAGTGAACATCGGGATACATCCTTGTCTCTCTCGGAGTTTTGGTTATTCCTAACCCTAACTCTCTACTTGTGTTAATCCTTATTACATACTTGTATTTGCTTATTGTTTACCGCTTGCCTTGCTTCACTCATAATAGCTTACTCTTTGTCATTGCAATTATTAGGCTTACACTTATATTCCGCACTTTAGCCTAAAATTGCCAAGTAATTATTAAAATTTGGATTTGTACCTATTCACCCCCCTCTAGGTCCATCTCGATCCTTTTCAACATTGCTTGCAAGGCTTGTGTGTGATGTTGTATTACCGAGTGGGCCCCGAGGTACCTCTCCGTCACACGGAGTGACAAATCCCAGTCTCGATCCATACTAACTCAACGAACACCTTCGGAGATACCTGTAGAGCATCTTTATAGTCACCCAGTTACGTTGCGACGTTTGATACACACAAAGCATTCCTCCGGTGTTAGTGAGTTATATGATCTCATGGTCATAGGAACAAATAGTTGACACGCAGAAAACAGTAGCAACAAAATGACACGATCAACATGCTACGTCTATTAGTTTTGGGTCTAGTCCATCACATGATTCTCCTAATGACGTGATCCCGTTATCAAGTAACAACACTTGCCTATGGCCAGGAAACCTTGACCATCTTTGATCAACGAGCTAGTCAACTAGAGGCTTACTAGGGACAGTGTTTTGTCTATGTATCCACACAAGTATTGTGTTTCCAATCAATACAATTATAGCATGGATAATAAACGATTATCATGAACTAAGAAATATAATAATAACTAATTTATTATTGCCTCTAGGGCATATTTCCAACAATCTCCCACTTGCACTAGAGTCAATTATCTAGTTCACATCACCATGTGATTCCAACAAATCCAACACCCATATAGTTATGGGGTCTGATCACGTTTTGCTTGTGGGAGAGGTTTTAGTCAACGGTTCTAAAACTTTCAGATCCGTGTGTTCTTTACAAATCTTTATGTCATCTTATAGATGCTGCTACTATGTGCTATTCGGAAATACTCGAAATATCTACTCTACTATACGAATCCGTTTCACTACTCATAGTTATTCGGATTAGTGTCAAAGCTTGCATCGACGTAACCCTTTACGACGAACTCTTTAACCACCTCCATAATCGAGAAAAATTCCTTAGTCCATCAGTTACTAAGGATAAATTTTGACCGCTACTAGTGATTCAATCATGGATCACTCTCTGTATCTCTCAACAGACTTTGAGTCAAGGCACTCATCAGGTGCGGTACCCAGCATGGCATACTTCAGATTCTACGGCCAAGGCATAGAAGACGACCTTCGTCTATTCTCTTTATTCTGCCGGGGTCAGGTTTTGAGTCTTACTCAAATTCACACCTCACAACGCAACCAAGAACTCCTTCTTTGCTGATCTATTTTGAACTCCTTCAAAAACATGTCAAGGCATGCATCTTGTTGAAACTTCTA
The DNA here is from genome assembly GCF_904849725.1 of Hordeum vulgare subsp. vulgare. NCBI lineage: Eukaryota > Viridiplantae > Streptophyta > Magnoliopsida > Poales > Poaceae > Hordeum > Hordeum vulgare. The sequence goes on from NC_058521.1 coordinate 588,949,834, forward strand.
TTAAGCGCTTTCGATCTATCTTCATAGATCTTTGATGCTCAACGTTCAAGTAGCGCAATCCAGGTATTCCTTTGAAAACTCCTTTCAAACAACCTTGTATGCTTTACAGAAATTCTACATTACTTCTGATCCACAATATGTCAACCACATATACTTATCAGAAATTCTATAGTGCTCCCACTCACTTCTTTGGAAATACAAGTTTCTCATAAACATTGTACAAACCCAAAATCTTTGATCATCTCATCAAAGTGTATATTCCAACTCCGAGATGCTTGCACCAGTCCATTGAAGGATCGCTGGAGCTTGCATACTTGCTAGTATCTTTAGGATCGACAAAACCTCCTGGTTGTATCACATACAATGTTTGCTCAAGGAAACCGTCGAGGAAACAATGTTTTGACATCCTATGTGCAATATTTCATAAATAATGCAGCAACTACTAACATAATTCTAACAGACTTTTAGCATCGCTACGAGTAAGAATGTCTCATCATAGTCAACTATTTGATCTTGTCGGAAACATCTTTGCGACAAGTCGAGCTTTTCTTAATAGTGACTTATCACCATCATCGTCTGTCTTCCTTTTAAAGATCCATCTTTACTCAATAGTCCTATGACCATCAAGTAGTTCTTCCAAAGTCTACACTTTGTTTTCATACATGGATCCTCTCTCGGATTTCATGGCCTCCAGCCATTTGTCAGAATCCGGGCCCACCATTGCTTTCTCCATAACTCGTAGGTTCATTGTTGCTCAACAACATGACCTCCAAGACAGGGTTACCGTACCACTCTGCAGTAGTATGCGACCTTGTCAACCTACAATATTTGTAGTAACTTGATTCGATGCTCGATGATCACCATCATCAGCTTTCACTTCAATTGGTGTAGGCGCCACAGGAACAACTTCCTGCGCCCTACTACACGCTGGTTGAAGTGATGGTTCAATAACCTTATCAAGTTCTACCACCCTCCCACTCAATTCTTTCGAGAGAAACCTTTCCTCGAGAAAGGATCCGTTTCTAGAAACAAACACTTTGCTTTCGGATCTGAGATAGGAGATGTACCCAACTGTTTTGGATATCCTATGAAGATGCATTTATCCACTTTGGGTTCGAGCTTATCAGACTGAAACTTTTTCACATAAGTGTCGAAGCCCCAAACTTTCAAGAAACGACAGTTTAGATTTCTCTAAACCTCAGTCTATACTGTGTCATCTCAACGGAAATACGCGGTGCCCTATTTAAAGTGAATGTGGTTGTCTCTAATGCATAACCCATAAACGATAGTGGTAATTCGATAAGAGACATCATAGCATGCACCATACCAAATAGTGAGTGGCTATGACGTTCAGACACATCATCACACTATGATGTTCCAGGTGGCATGAACTGCGAAACAATTTCCACATTGTCTTAACTGCGTACCAAAACTCGTAACTCAGATATTCATTTCTATGATCATATCGTAGACAGTTTATCCTCTTGTTACGACGAACTTCACTCCGAAACAGAATTAAACTTTTCAATATTTCAGACTTGTGATTCATTAAGTAAATACTCTTGTATCTACTCAAATCGTCATTGAAGTAAGAACATAATGACATCCACTGCGTGCCTCAGCACCCATTGGACTGCATACATCAAAATGTATCACTTCCAACAAGTTACTATCTTGTTTCATCTCAATGAAAACAAGGCCTTGCTCATGTGGTGTGATTTGCATGTCACTAGTGATTCAAAATCAAGTGAGTATAAAGATCCATCAGCATGGAGCCTCTTCATGCAATTTATACCAACATGACTCTGGCGGCAGTGCCACAAGTAAGTGGTACTATCATCATTACCTCGTATCTTTTGGCACCAATATCATGAACATGTGTAACACTACAATCGAGATTCAATAAACCATTGAAGGTGATTATTCAAGCAATTAGAGTAACCATTATTCTCTTTAAATGAATAATCGTATTGCAATAAACACGATCCAATCATGTTCATGCTTAACGCAAGCACCAAATAACAATTACTTAGGTTTAACACCAATCCCGATGGTAGAGGGAGCGTGCGGCGTTTGATCATATCAACCTTGGAAACACTTCCAACACGTATCGTCACCTCGCCTTTAGCTAGTCTCCGTTTATGCCGTAGCTTTCATTTCGTGTTACTAATCACTTAGCAACCGAACCGGTATCCAATACCCTCGTGCTACTAGGAGTACTAGTAAAGTACACATCAACATCATGTATATCAAATATACTTCTTTCGACTTTTGCCAGCCTTCTTATCTACCAAGTATCTAGAGTTGCCCCGCCTCAGTGACTGTTCCCCTCATTACAGAAGCACTTAGTCTCGGGTTTGGGTTTAATCTTGGGTCTCTTCATTAGTGCAGCAATTGTTTTGCCGTTTCACGAAGTATCCCTTCTAGCCCTTGCCTTTCTTGAAACTTAGTGGTTTTACTAACCATCAACTATTGACGCTCCTTCTTGATTTCTACTTTCGCAGTGTCAAACATCGCGAATTGCTCAAGGATCATTGTATCTATCCTTGATATGTTATAGTTCATCACGAAGCTCTCACAGCTTGGTGGCAGTGACTTTGGAGAACCATCACTATCTCATCTGGAAGATTAACTCCCACTTGATTCAAGCGATTGTCGTACTCAGATAATCTGAGCACACGCTCAACGATTGAGCTTTTCTCCCTTACTTTGTGGACAAAGAATCTTGTCAGAGGTCTCGTACCTCTTAACAAGGGCACAAGCATGAAATCACAATTTCATCTCTTTAGAACATCTCTTATGTTCCGTGACGTTTCAAAACGTCTTCGGCGCCTTGCTTCTAAGCCATTAAGTATTTTGTACTGAACTATCGTGTAGTCATCAGAAACGTGTATGTCGGATGTTCACAACATCCACAGACGACGCTCGAGGTGCAGAACACCGAGTGGTGCATTAAGGACATAAGCCTTCTGCGCAGCAACGAGGACAATCCTCTGCAAAGTTTGCTACTATCAACTTTCAACTAAATTTTCTCTAGGAACATATAAAAATAGTAGAGCTATAGCGCAAGCTACATCGTAATTCGCAAAGACCATTAGACTATGTTCATGACAATTAGTTCAATTAATCATATTACTTAAGAACTCCAACTCAAAAAGTACAACGCTCTAGTCATTTGAGTGGTACATGATCCAAATCCACTATCTCAAGTCCGATCATCACGTGAGTCGAGAATAGTTTCAGTGGTAAGCATCTCTATGCTAATCATATCAACTATACGATTCATGCTCGACCTTTCGGTCTCATGTGTTCTGAGGCCATGTCTGCACATGCTAGGCTCGTCAAGCTTAACCCGAGTGTTCCGCGTGTGCAACTGTTTTGCACCCGTTGTATGTGAACGTTGAGTCTATCACACCCGATCATCACGTGGTGTCTCGAAACGAAGAACTATCGCAACGGTCCACAGTCGGGGATAACACAATTTCGTCTTGAAATTTTAGTGAGAGATCACCTCATAATGCTACCGTCGTTCTAAGCAAGATAAGGTGCATAAAGGATTAACATCACATGCAATTCATAAGTGACATGATATGGCCATCATCATGTGCTTCTTGATCTCCATCACCAAAGCACTGGCACGATCTTCTTGTCACTGGCGTCACACCATAATATCCATCATCATGATCTCCATCAACGTGTCGCCATCGGGGTTGTCGTGCTACTCATGCTATTAGTACTAAAGCTACGTCCTAGCAATATAGTAAACGCATCTGCAAGCACAAATGTTAGTTTAAAGACAACCCTATGGCTCCTGCCGGTTGCCGTACCATCGACGTGCAAGTCGATATTAACTATTACAACATGATCATCTCATACATCCAATATATCACATCACATCGTTGGCCATATCACATCACAAGAATACCCTGCAAAAACAAGTTAGACGTCCTCTAATTGTTGTTGCATGTTTTACGTGGTGACCATGGGTATCTAGTAGGATCGCATCTTACTTGCGCAAACACCACAACGGAGATGTATGAATTTCTATTTAACCTCATCCAAGGACCTCCTTGGTCAAACCGATTCAACTAAAGTTGGAGAAACCGACACTCGCCGGTCATCTTTGAGCAACGGAGTTACTCGTAGCGATGAAACCAGTCTCTCGTAAGCGTACGAGTAATGTCGGTCCGAGCCGCTTTGATCCAACAATACCGCGGAATCAAGAAAATACTAAGGAGGGCAACAAAACGCACATCACCGCCCACAAAAACTTTTGTGTTCTACTCGAGATTACATCTACGCATGAACCTAGCTCTGATACCACTGTTGGGGAACGTCGCATGGGAAACAAAAATTTTCCTACGCGCACGAAGACCTATCATGGTGATGTCCATCTACGAGAGGGGATTTCCGATCTACATACCCTTGTAGATCGCACAGTAGAAGCGTTAAGAAACGCCTTTGATGTAGTGAAACGTCGTGACGTCCCTCGATCCGCCCCGCGAACCGTCCCACGAACCGTCTCGCGATCCGTCCCACGATCCGCTCCGATCTAGTGCCGAACGGACGACACCTCCGCGTTCAGCACACGTACAACTCGACGATGATCTCGGCCTTCTTGATCCAGCAAGAGAGACGGAGAGGTAGATGAGTTCTCCGGCAGCGTGACGACGCTCCGGAGGTTGGTGGTGATCTAATCTCAGCAGGGCTCCGCAGAAACGCGATCTAGAGGAAAAACCGTGGAGGTATGTGGTCGGGCTGCCGTGGCAAAAGTTGTCTCAAATCAGTCCTAATAGCTCCATATATATAGGAGGAGGGGAGGGGAGGCTTGTCTTGAGGCTCAAGGAGCCACAAGGGCTGCGCCACCAAGGGGAGGAGGAGTCCTCCTCCAATCCTAGTCCAACTAGGATTGGAAGGTGGAGTCCTTCTCTTCTTTCCCACCTTTCCTTTTTTTTTCTTTCTCTTCTTTTGGTTTTTCTTTCTCTCTTGCGCAAAACAGACTTGGGCTGACCCCACGTACTTGGTGCGCCACCCCAAGGTCCTTGGGCCCTCCCGGGTGGGTGGTCCCCCCTCCCGGTGAAGATCCGGAACCCATTCGTCATTCCCGATACATTACCGGTAATGCCCGAAAACCTTCCGGTAACCAAATGAAGTCATCCTATATATCAATCTTCATTTCCGGACCATTCCGGAAACCCTTGTGACGTCCGTGATCTCATCCGAGACTTCGAAAAACGTTCGGTAACCAACCATATAACTCAAATACGCATAAAACAACGTCGAACCTTAAGTGTGCAGACCCTGCGGGTTCGAGAACTATGTAGACATGACCCAAGTGACTCGTCGCTCAATATCCAATAGCGGGACCTGGATGCCCATATTGGATCCCACATATTCTACGAAGATCTTATCGTTTGAACCTCAGTGCCAAGGATTCATATAATCCCGTATGTCATTCCCTTTGTCCTTCGGTATGTTACTTGCCCGAGATTCGATTGTCAGTATTCGCATACCTATTTCAATCTTGTTTACGGGCAAGTCTCTTTACTCGTTCCGTAATACAAGATCCCGCAACTTACACTAAGTCACATTGCTTGCAAGGCTTGTGTGTGATGTTGTATTACCGAGTGGGCCCCGAGATACCTCTCCGTCACACGGAGTGACAAATCCCAGTCTCGATCCATACTAACTCAACGAACACCTTTGAAGATACCTGTAGAGCATCTTTATAGTCACCCAGTTACGTTGCGACGTTTGATACACACAAAGCATTCCTCCGGTGTCAGTGAGTTATATGATCTCATGGTCATAGGAACAAATACTTGACACGCAGAAAACAGTAGCAACAAAATGACACGATCAACATGTTACATCTATTAGTTTTGGGTCTAGTCCATCACATGATTCTCCTAATGATGTGATCCCGTTATCAAGTAACAACACTTGCCTATGGCCAGGAAACCTTGACCATCTTTGATCAACGAGCTAGTCAACTAGAGGCTTACTAGGGACAGTGTTTTGTCTATGTATCCACACAAGTATTGTGTTTCCAATCAATACAATTATAGCATGGATAATAAACGATTATCATGAACTAAGAAATATAATAATAACTAATTTATTATTGCCTCTAGGGCATATTTCCAACAGTCTCCCACTTGCACTAGAGTCAATAATCTAGTTCACATCACCATGTGATTCCAACGAATCCAACACCCATATAGTTATGGGGTCTGATCACGTTTTTCTCGTGAGAGAGGTTTTCGTCAACGGTTCTGAAACTTTCAAATCCGTGTGTTCTTTACAAATCGATATGCATCACACAATCTCAGAATCATCTATTCAACCAACACATAGAACTTCAAAGAGTGCCCCAAAGTTTCTACCAGAGAGTCAAAACGTGTGCCAACCCCTGTGCATAGGTTCCCAATGTCACGAACCTGCAAGTTGATCACCAAAACATACATCAAGTACTCACATGAATCCATGTGTGCCAACCCATATGCATAGGTTCCCAATGTCACGAACCCGCAAGTTGATCACACCAGATAGACACGTGCAAGACATACATCAAGTGTTCTCAAAGACTCAATCCGATAAGATAACTCCAAAGGGGAAACTCAATTCATTACAAGAAGGGAGAGGGGGAAGAACATTATAAGATCCAACTATAGTAGCAAAGTCCACGGTACATCGAGATCAAGACATCTCAAGAACACGAGAGAGAGAGAGAGAGAGATCAAACACATGGCTACTGGTACATACCCTCAGCCCCGAGGGAGAACTACTCCCTCCTCGTCATGGAGATCGCCGGGATGATGAAGATGGCCACCGGAGATGGATTCCCCCTCCGGCAGGGTGCCGGAACGGGCTCCAGATTGGTTTTTGATGGCTACAGAGGCTTGCGGCGGCGGAACTCCCGATCTAGGTTTCTTTCTAGAGGTTTCTGGATTTATAGGATCAGATGGCGGTGGAGTTGCGTCAAGTGGGCCCCTGAGGGGCCCACAAGCTTGGTTGGTGCGGCCTGGGGGGGCGCCGACAGGGCTTGTGGCTTCCTCGGGACCCCTCTCCGGTATCTTTTTCTTCCGGTATTTTTGATATTTTCCATAAAAAATCATCGCGAAAGAATTATTCCGTTTGGACTCCGCGTGAAAAAGGGTCAAAAACACGAAAATAACACGAACTGGCACTTGGCACCGAATTAATAGGTATTACCAAAAAAGATATAAAAGGCATATAGAACATCCAAAGTTTGACTAGATAATAGCATGAAACCATCAAAATTATAGATACGTTGGAGACGTATCAGCCGCCGGGACCATTACCCACTCCAGCCGCGGTCGAATTGTGAGCCGCCATGGTCCCTATCGTATAAACGGTGACCTGCCGAGGCAGCTCAAGGGAATCCGGGTCATCTTCACCATTAGGATAGCCCCCAAGTCTTCCATCAAAAAGCAGGCAGATTGACTCGATGTCTCCAACCAATGACTCGCCATCAGAGTAGACGAGAGTGTCTCCTCTAGTCACAGAGTTATCTGCAAGGTCGACTCCTTGAGTGAAGCCAACAAAAAATGCCTCCGACAGGCTAGAAACTGGCTGGGTTGGGTGCATCGAGCCAGCTCGACGATGTCGGTGCAGATGTCCGACTCGGGTCCTAACTCGCCGATCTTGCCGATGAACATGTGGATCTTGCCGAAGGGGACCGGGTACCCGTACTCGATTGATACGCCCTTGGAGCTCCAGTTTGAATCATCGATGTAGAGCTTGCCGCGACGGCTCTTGGTCATATGTACGATCACGTTCCCTCGATCCTTGGGAGAGCTCCCTCCAAGAACTCGACACCATCGTGCGCTGGCCCCATGGTGGGCGCCAACTGTCGTGGTTTTTCCATGGCACATATCCTAGAAATAGGACTAAGTCTAGGATCCATCGCAACTAGGTGGTTACTTAGATGGGGTTGATCGAGAAGAGAGACAAGTGTTTACCCAGGTTCGGCCCCTCCGATGGAGTTAAAAGCCTACGCCTTGTTTTGGTGTTATTGATGATGCTTCTCAATTACAAGGGTGCGGAATCGCTAACCTAGATCTCAAGGATTTTAACTTGTCCACTCTACCTCAGGGACTCCCCTTTATATATAGGTAGAGGCCCTGAGATTACGACAGAGTCTGGGTCATGAAATAGCCCGTGACCCAATCGAATTCCTACTTATCTTGTTCATTAAGTATGGTAGAACATCTCGCTCCTTGCTTTCAAGAAGCTGGCTTGCCAAGTACATGCCCATGAGGCGACCTTCTTGGATAAGCCGCCTTCTTCGCTCTGCGCTTCTGGACCTCTAAGGTTGTCGTTAACCAAGCCTTGGGCCGCCATCTTGACAGTTGGGTTAACTTCCCGGTGGCTTATACCGTGGGGTATATCCCCAATAGGGAGAGAGTAATCAAATCTTAAATCATATATAAAGGGGGAGAGCGATCAAATCTTAAGCATATACCTAAGGGGAGAAGGAAGAATGATCAATCATCATGCATAGAAGGATAAACATATGATAATTTGATAAATGGTTTCAAAATTATCCCATCTACCTACTCCCAATATCTTCTTGCTACGATTCATGGGGAGAGGAAGTTGCACATTATTTGGTGCAAATGTTGTGTGAGCTATAGGCACAATCGTCACTTATGTTTGGTGCTCTCTGGTGGCGATGGACACCTCTTGGTCCCGGTGCTGCGACTCTCGATCCGGCGAAAGGGGACAAACACTATTTAGAAAGGGCATATAGGTGACCTCAAATAAATGACAAGCTCAATATAGCACCCGCCACTCCTATTAGGAGTGGCGGGAATGGAAATCTCGTCGCCACTATTATTGGCTTAACAGTGGCGAGTATGTATTCGTGCTCACCAGTTGTAACATTTTTCCAGTTTTCCCACAGGACCAATGTTTGCTATGGTGGGCATGCGCTCGCGCACATCATAGTTATTTCAGTTCTTGTGGCGGGCAGAACCGTTCACCCACGGGACGAATGTGAAAGCCCTTCTTTAACCGCACCCGTACACGCAAGCGCTGTCGCCCCAGTTTTATCGTCTCCCTCTCCCTTGATCCCACACCCACCGCCGCCCTGACTCTATAGTCTCCCTCTCTCTTGATCCTGTACCCGCCGCCAACTGATTCCATTGTCTCCCACTCCCTAAATCCCCACCGCTCTACATTCACCCATCGGTCGACGCCGCCCTGTCTCCGGTGCTCGCCCGTGATACCTAGACGTGGCATGTGTTTCAGTTGCGGCTTTTTGTCCATCGTCTGCGCATCTCCAGCGGATCCTCTCTACCATACACAACAACCATTGCATCGCCTACAAACATCTAAGGTGAGTAATCGTAACTCTGCATCCCTCCTCTGCTCCGAGCAAGTGATTGTGCCGAATGTGATCTAGGGTTAGTTATGATACTAGTCATCCAAAATTATTAAGTATATGTACATACACCAAATTAGGATTGAATCCTTAATACTTTTATAGAAAAAATAGTTATTTATGTGAGGCACCAAAAACCAAATGTTTTTATTGGTTACTATGTCAATAATAAAACTTGACAATAGTATTATAACTAAAGATCATTTATCTATGGTATGGAGTGAGCACACACAAACATCAGACATATATTGAAGTACCATACAAGGACAGGTACAGTGAACTTTAAATACCATGTCACCACTTCCATCTTTTACAAAGAATATCACCCTCAATTAATTTCAGTAGTTCTCGCTATGTAATAGGTGGAAACACATTCTTTAAGAAACCGTTCAATTAATTTTAGTAGTTCATGGTACATGGATCAACAGTTAATATTTCGTTAATGATGTGGATTAATATATATGTATCATGCAAAACTAAGAATGGCTTCCTCCGCCAGCAGCCGGGGCAATACATCACCTCTGCAGTGGACTCCACCAACTCTAAGGATGCTACAAATCCCTCCCCTGCCTCCTGCTCAAGTAGTTCAAATTTTGGATGGAGCTTAAACTTAATTTGATGTTGTTATGTTATTTTAGGAATCCCTCGTATCGATTCTACTGTCACTGTCGGAATCCCTCGTATCGATTCTATTGTCACTGTAGGAATTAATTATGGATGATGCTACATGAATGTTCTTTATTCATAAATATAATCATGTCATGAAGCGTGACCATTTAATTGTATTTCTCCAACAATACAGGGATTCAGAAGAGTGTAGAAAATATCGTGAAACGTTGATTAATTTTCGTTTTCGCAAGATTTCGAACACTAAATGTTTCATTTTTCAGTAGAAGTCAAGTCCAATTTTTATTTCCATCCTTTAACTTATATAATTATTCCATAACATGAAGTTAGGCAATGGACGAAGGATGTTCCTTTTGTGCTGACAGGAGGCTAGGCGGATGTTACATAGTTCACCTAACTTGCAATGAGATATGTGTCGATCTTAAAGACAACTTTATGAAGTGGGCGGTATTTTCCATTTCATTGCACAATGGTCTAATTATTTCACAATTGTCTAATTATTCTACAATTTTTTAATTTATGTTTTATTTTTATCATACTCAGTGCATCCCTTGCTGGGAAAGGGAGGATTTCATGCCTGTGGCCAACCTGGCAATGGATGAGGAGTAGACAATTGAGTTCGACATGATGCTGCTTAAGAACGAAATTCCCTTAATCCTCACTCCCACCAACGCGGGAGGGAGAACATATTTCCATGGTCAAAATTGGATGAGCATTGTGATACCTCCATTTTGCATCATGTTTTCATGTTGATATTTATCGCTTCTTGGGCTGTTATTTCACTTCACGGTACAATACTTATGCCTTTTATCTCTTATTTTGCAAGGTTTACATGAAGAGGGAGAATGTCGGCACCTAGAATTCTGGCCTGAAAAAGGATCAAAGTTGAGATACCTATTCTGCGCAACTCCAAACGCCGTAAAAATCAACGAGGATTTTTTTCCGGATTTATAAAAAACACTGGGCCGAAGAAGCGCCAGAGGGGCGCCAGCAAGTGGCCACAAGCCTGCATGGCGCGGCCACCCCCTGGTCGCGCCAAGGGGGCTTGTGGGCAGCCTGCTGGCCCACTGGGCCCCTCTTCTGCTATATAAAGAGTTAAATCCAGAAAAAAAAATCAGGGAGGAGCTTTTTCGTGGATTCACCGCCGCCACGAGGCGAAACTTGAGCAGAACCAATCTAGAGCTCCGGCAGGACGATCCTGTCGGGGAAACTTCCCTCCCGGAGGGGGAAATCGTCGCCATCGTCATCACCAACACTCCTCTCATCAGAGGGGACTCGTCACCATCAACATCTTCATCAGCACCATCTCATCTCCAAACCCTAGTTCATCACTTGTAACCAATCTCCGTCTCGCGACTCCGATTGGTACTTGTAAGGTTGCTAGTAGTGTTGATTACTCTTTGTAGTTGATGCTAGTTGGATTACTTGGTGGAAGAGTTTATGTTCACATCCTTGATGCTACTCATTACCTCTCTGGTCATGAATATGATTATGCTTTGTGAGTAGTTACTTTTGTTCCTAAGGACATGGGATAACTCATGCTAATAGTAGTCATGTGAATTTGGCATTCGTTCGGTAATTTGATATGTTGTATGTTGTTTTTCCTCTAGTGGTGTTATGTGAACGTCGACTACATAACCCTTCACCATTATTTGGGCCTAGAGGAAGGCATTGGGAAGTAGTAAGTAGATGATGGGTTGCTAGAGTGACAGAAGCTTAAACCCTAGTTTATGCGTTGCTTCATAAGGGGCTGATTTGGATCCACTTGTTTAATGCTATGGTTAGACTTTGTCTTAATTCTTCTTTCGTAGTTGCGGATGCTTGCGAGAGGGGTTAATCATAAGTGGGATGCTTGCCCAAGTAAGGGCACTACCCAAGCGCCGGTCCACCCACCTATCAAACTATCAAAGTAACGAACGCGAATCATATGAACATGATGAAAACTAGCATGACAGAAATTCCCGTGTGTCCTCGGGAGCGTTTTTCCTCCTATAAGACTTTGTCCAGGCTTGTCCCTTGCTACAAAAGGGATTGCGCCACTTTTCTGCACCGTTGCTACTTTTGTTACTTGTTGCTTGCTAGGAATCATCTCACCACACAATCACTTGTTACCGACAATTTCAGTGCCTGCAGATTTTACCTTGCTGAAAACCACTTGTCAGATCCTTATCCTCCTCGTTGGGTTCGACACTCTTACTTATCGAAAGGACTATGATTGATCCCCTATACTTGTGGGTCATCAATACTCTTTTCTGGCGCCGTTGTCGGGGAGTGAAGCGCCTTTGGTAAGGAAACATTCATATAGTGTGCTGAAATTTATTGTCACTTGTCACTATGGATACTAATCCTTTGAGGGGCTTGTTCTTGGTATCTTCACCTCGAACGGAAGCACAAAGAGTTGCTCCTCAACCTGCTGCACCTACTGAAAATATTTGCTTTGAATTTCCTTCGGGTATGCTTGAGAAACTGCTGGCTAATCCTTTTACAGGAGATGGAACATCACATCCAGACTTGCATCTAATCTATGTAGATGAAGTTTGTGGTTTATTTAAGCTTGCAGGTTTCCCGAGGATGAGATCAAGAAGAAGGTCGTTCCTTTATCTTTGAAGGATAAGGCGTTGACATGGTATAGGCTATGTGATGATACTGGATCATGGGACTACAATTGGTTGAAATTGGAATTTCATCAAAAGTTTTATCCTATGCATTTAGTACATTGTGATCAAAATTATATTTATAATTTTTGGCCTCGTGACAGAGAAAGCATCGCTCAAGCTTGGGGGAGGCTTAAATCATTGCTATATTCATGCCCCAATCATGAGCTCTCGAGAGAAATTATCATTCAGAACTTCTATGCTCGGCTTTCTCATGATGATCGCACCATGCTTGATACTTCTTGTACCGGTTCTTTTATGAAGAGAGATATTGACTTCAAATGGAATTTATTGGAGAGAATTAAACGCAACTCTGAAGATTGGGAGCTTGAAGAAGGTAAGGAGTCAGGTATGAATTTCACGTTTGATTGCGTTAAATCCTTTGTTGAGACAAATAATGTCTGTGACTTTAGCGCTAAGTATGGACTTGACTCTGAGATAGTAGCTTCACTGTGTGAATCCTTTGCTGCTCATATTGATCTCCCCAAAGAAAAGTGGTTTAAATATCATCCTCCTTTAGAAGTCAATGTAGTTAAACCCACTCCAGTTGAAGAGAAAGTCATTGCCTTGAATGATCGTGTGGTTCCCAGTGTTTACATTGAGAAACCACCTTTCCCTGTTAGGATAAAGGATCATTCTAAAGCTTCAACTGTGCTACGTAGAGGCTATATTAGAACACCTACACCCCCTGAGAAAATTAGAGTTGAACCTAGAATTGCTATTATCAAAGATCTTCTATCCGACGATGTTGAGGGACATAATATTCACTTCTGTGAAGATGCTGCTAGAATTGCTAAACCTCACGTCACAGACAAACATAGGCCTGTTGTCCTTTGGTTTCTGTTAAGATAGGAGATCATTGTTATCATGGTTTAGGTGACGTGGGTGCTACTGTTAGTGCAATACCTCAATCCTTATATGATGAAATTAAAGATGAGATTGCACCTGTTGAGATAGAGCCTATTGATGTCACTATTCAGCTTGCCAATAGAGATACTATCTGCCCTGTGGGAATTGTTAGGGATGTTGAAGTCTTGTGTGGTAAAACGAAGTATCCTGCTGATTTCCTCATTCTTGCTACCGCACAAGATAGCTCCTGTCGCATCATATTTGGTAGACCTTTTCTCAATACTGTCAATGCTCATATTGATTGTGAGAAGCAAACTGTCACTGTTGGCTTTGAAGGTGTGTCACATGAGTTCAATTTCTCCAAGTTTGGTAGACAACCTCATGAAAAAGAGTTGCCCAACAAGGATGAAACTATTGCCTTAGCTTCTATTGCCGTGCCTCCTACTAATCCCTTAGAGCAATACTTGCTTGAGCATGAAAATGATATGCATATGGATGAAAGGGATGAGATAGATAGAGTTGTCTTAGAACAATATCCTATCCTTAAGAATAATCTGCCTGTTGAACTGCTTGGGGATCCACCACCACCAAAGGGTGATCCTGTGTTTGAGCTTAAACAGTTTCCTGATACTCTTAAGTATGCTTATCTTGATGAAAAAGAGATATATCATGTTATCATTAGTGCTAGCCTCTTAGAGCATGAAGAAAAGAAGTTACTAAAAACTTTGAGGAAGCACCGTGCTGCTATTGGATATACTCTTGATGATATTATGGGCATTAGTCCCACTCTATGCCAGCACAAGATTAAAACTGATCCTGACTTCAAACCAGTTGCTGATTATCAAAGGAGATTAAATCCTAAGATGAAAGAGGTAGTAAGAAAAGAAATCCTAAAGCTCCTGGAAGCGGGTATTATCTATCCTGTTGCTCATAGCGATTGGGTGAGTCCGGTGCATTGCGTCTCTAAGAAGGGAGTCATTACCGTTGTCCCTAATGATAAGGATGAATTGATCCCACAAAGGATTATTACTGGCTATAGGATGGTGGTCAATTTTGAGAAATTGAATAAAGCCACTAGGAAAGATCATTACCCTTTGCCATTGATGTCCCACAAGCGTATGGGATCGCAATAGTTTTCGAGGGTAGAGTATTCAACACAAATTTATTGATTCGCTCACAAGGGGAAGCTAAAGAATATTCTCAAGTATTAGCAGCTGAGTTGTCAATTCAACCACACCTGAAAGATTAGTGTCTGCAAGCAAAGTATCAGTAGCAAGGTAGTACGATAGCAACGGCACCATAAAAAGCTTTGACAATCCCTGGCAACGGCGCTAGAAAAAGCCTTGTTGACGGGATGTTAGCGCCAACAAAGTCTTGCAACAAGTAACAGCGGAGTAGCAAGGAACAGTAGTAGCAGCAGCAGCAGCAAAGTAACACCAGTAGCAACAGTAACAGCAAAGTGACAGCAGCAGTAAAGTGGCCCAATCCCTTTGGTGGCAAGGGACAAGCCTAGGCAAAGTAACGTAGCGAGGACCAGTAGTAAAAGACTCGTAGGCAGTGGATCGGTGATGGATGAGTGTGACAGATGTGATTCATCATGTAACAGCTATAACATGGAGAGATATGTAACTAGCTCCCGTTTGTCATTCTAATGTAGGCATGTATTCGTATGTAGTCATACGTGCTTAGGGAAAAGAACTTGCATGACATCTATTGTCCATCCCTTCGATGGCAGCGGGGTCCTAATGGAAACTACGGGATATTAAGGTTCTCCTTTTAATAAAGAACTGGACCAACGCATTAACACGCGGTGAATACATGAACTCCTCATACTATGGTCATCTCCGGGAGTGGTACCGGCTATTGTCACTCTGGGGTTGCCGGGTCATAACACATAGTAGGTGACTACAACTTGCAAGATAGGATCTAAAAACACATATATTGGCGACAACATAATAGGTTCAGATCTGAAATCATGGCACTCGGGCGCTGCTACATCTCAAACGTATCTATAATTTTTGATGATTTCACGCTGTTATCTTGCCTTCTTTGTATGTTTTATGTACCTTTTTATATCTTTTTGGGACTAACTTATTAATTCAGTGCCAAGTGCGAGTTCCTGTTTTTTCCGTGTTTTTGACTCTTTTCAGATCTGATTTTGGAACGGAGTCCAAACGGAAGAAAAACCCCGAAATGATTTTTTCCCGAAAGGAAGAAGTCCAGGGGGCTTTTGGGCCAAGCCAGGTGGGCTCGAGGGAGCCCACAAGCCCCCACTATGCCACCAGGGGGAGGCGGCGGTGGGCAAGCTTGTGGCCTCCCTGGCCGCCCCCTGACCTAGGTCTTTGGCCTATAAATTCCCAAATATTCTGCAAAAAATCAGGGGAGCCTCGAAAATACTTTTCCGCCGCCGCAAGATTCCGTTTCCGCGAGATCTCATATGGAGACCCTTCCCGGCGGCCTGCCGGAGGGGACTTTGGAGTTAGAGGGCTTCTTCATCATCATCATCGCCCCTCTAATGACTCGTGAGTAGTTCACTTCAGACCTACGGGTCCGTAGTTAGTAGCTAGATGGCTTCTTCTCTCTCTTGGATCTTCAATACAAAGTTCTCCATGATCTTCATGGAGATCTATGCGATGTAATCTTCTTTGGCGGTGTGTTTGTGGAGATCCGATGAATTGTGGACTTGTGATCAGATTATCTATGATATATATTTGAGTCTTTGCTGATTTCTTATATGCATGATTTGATATCCTTGTAAGTCTCTGCGAGTTTTGGGTTTTGTTTGGCCAACTAGATCCATGATTCTTGCAATGGGAGAAGTGCTTGGTTTTGGGTTCTGCCATGTGGTGACCTTTCCCAATGACAGTAGAGGCAGCAAGGCACACATCAAGCAGTTGCCATCAAGGGTAAAAAGATGGGGTTTATATCATTGGTTTGAGATTATCCCTCTACATCATGTCATCTTGCTTAAGGCGTTCCTCTGTTCTTATGGACTTAATACACTAGATGCATGCTGGATAGCGGTCCACGTGTGGAGTAATCGTAGTAGATGGAGAAAGTATTGGTCTACTTGTTTCGGACGTGATGCCTATAGAAATAATCATTGCATAGATATCGTCACGACTGTGCACAGTTCTATCAATTGCTCGACAGTAATTTGTTCACCCATCATCTACTTGCTTTCATGAGAGAATCCACTAGTAAACACTACGGCCACCGGGTCTATTCACATCCATCGTTTACAACTCCACTTTTACTTTGCTTTGTTGCTTTCAGTTCTCACTTGGCAAACAATCTATAAGGGATTGACAACCCCTTCATAGCATTGGGTGCAAGCTTTTGTGTTTGTGCAGGATCTTGAGATACTCCTCCACCGGATTGATACCTTGGTTCTCAAACTGAGGGAAATACTTACCTCCGCTATGCTACATCATCCTCTCCGCTTCGAGGGAACACCAACGCAGAAGGATTCCTGGTGTCGTCAACGTGCCCATTTATGGCGCCACTGGAAGGTCTTTTGTGCAGTAGCATAACGGACATCAGAAGCATTTCTCACGCCATTGCCGGGGAGGAGAAATCAAGATCTATCCAAGTAGGTCTCACAAACTCTTCTCTTGCATTTACTTTTGTTGCCAGTTGCCTCTCGTTTTCCTCTCCCCACCTCACATTTGCCGTTTTCATTCGCCTTTCTCCTTCGCCGTTTTCTCTTGCCCTTGCCGTTTTCCTTTGCCGGTTTCTTGCTTACTTATGTGCTTGTTTGTTTGTTGAAGACATCATGTCTGAAAACACCAAACTTTGCAACTTCTCGAGCACTAATAATAATGATTTTATTAGTACTCCGATTGCTCCCGCCACTAGTGCGGAATCGTATGAAATCAACGCAGCTTTGCTGAATCTTGTTATGAAAGAGGAATTCTCTGGCCTTCCTAGTGAAGATGCCGCATCCCATCTCAATACCTTCATTGAGCTTTGTGATATGCAAAAGAAAAGAGATGTGGATAATGACGTGATTAAGTTGAAACTTTTTCCTTTCTCGTTGCGAGATCGCGCAAAAACTTGGTTTTCTTCTTTGCCTAAAAATAGTATCGATTCCTGGGATAGGTGCAAAGATGCTTACATATCCAAGTATTTTCCGCCGGCTAAGATCATCTCCTTACGTAACGATATCATGAATTTCAATCAACTTGATCATGAAGACGTTGCATAATCTTGGGAGAGGATGAAGCTTATGATTAGAAATTGTCCTGCTCATGGCTGGAGTTTTTGGATGATTATACAAATCTTTTACGCTGGCTTGAATTTTGCTTCTCGCAATATCTTGGACCCCGCATCAGGTGGAACGTTCATGGAAATCACGTTAGGAGATGCTACAAAACTCCTAGACAATATCATGACCAACTACTCTCCGTGGCACACTGAAAGGTCGCCTGCTAGCAAAAAGGTCCACGCTATAGAAGAGATTAACTCGTTTAGTGCTAAGATGGACGAGTTGATGAATTTTGTTGCTAATAGAAACGCTACCGTAGATCCTAATGACATGCCACTATCTTCTTTGATTGAGAGTAGCAACGCTAGTTTGGACATGAATTTTGTTGGTAGGAACAATTTTGGCAACTACAATGCTTTTAGAGGAAACTACGTTCCTAGGCCTTTTCCTAGTAACTCCTCTAACAATTATGGCAATTCCTACGGCAAAACTTATGGAAATCACAACAAATTACCCTCTGATCTAGAGAGTAATATCAAAGAGTTCATCAACTCTCAAAAGATTTTCAATGCGTCCATAGAGGAAAAAGTACTCAAAATAGATGATTTGGCTAAGAGCGTTCATAGGATGTCTTGTGATATTGATGCTTTGAAAGTTAGATGCGCTCCTCCCAAGATCAACTTGGATGAAACTTTGAAAGCTATGCGTATCTCCATGAATGAGAGCAAAGAAAGAACCGCCCAAATTCGCGCTAGACATGAATGGTTTAAAAGGGTGCGTTCTAGTGATGCAAATCACGAAGATCTTAAAGTGCTTGGTGTGTCTCCTCTTGAATCTTTGTTTTCACGTGTCAAACCTACTTATGGAGGGGCTGGATATGAATCCACTTTGGTTGAAAAACGCCCCGATGATTCGGAGTCCACCTATCTTGATGATAAAGGTGTGGAGAGTGGAGTAGAAGAAGTCCAAATTTTGGGTAGTAATGAAACTCCCACTTTGGATTTCAAGGAATTCAATTATGATAATTGCTCCTTGTTTGAATGCATTTCTTTGATGCAATCCATTGCAAACTCTCCACATGCTTATAGCCAAAGCAAAGCCTTTACCGCGCATATCGTAGATGCTATGATGAAATCTCTTGAAGAGAAGCTCGAACTAGAAGTCTCTATACCTAGAAAAATTCATGATGAGTGGGAACCTACTATCAAAATCAAGATAAAAAACTATGAGTGCAATGCTTTGTGTGATTTGGGTGCTAGTGTTTCCACGATTCCAAAGTCTTTATGTGATATTCTTGGTTTTCATGAGATTGAAGAGTGTTCTCTTAATTTGCATCTTGTGGATTCTACTGTCAAGAAGCCCATGGGGAGGATCGATGATGTTCTTATTGTTGCAAATAAGAACTATGTACCCGTGGATTTCATTGTACTTGACATAGATTGCAATCCTTCATGTCCCATTATTCTTGGTAGACCTTTCCTAAGGACTATTGGTGCTATCATCGATATGAAGGAAGGGAATATTAGATTTCAATTTCCTTTAAAGAAGGGCATGAAGCACTTTCCTAGAAAGAAAATAAGATTGCCTTATGAATCTATGATGAGGGCTACCTATGGTTTGAGCACCAAAGATGACTATACGTGATTCCATCACTTTCGCCTAGCTAAGGGCGTTAAACAAAAGCTCTTGTTGGGAGGCAACCCGACGAATCTATCCTTTTTCTTTCTATTTTGTGTTTTCCACACTTTCATAATTCTGTTATGATTGTGTTTTTTCTGTTTATTTTTGCGTTTGTGCCAAGGAAAACCGTTATGATTAGTCTTGATGATGATCGTTTGGTCATGCTGGAAAAGACACAAACTTTCTGCTCACGAAAAGGATTTTCATTTGTTTTCTGTAAGAGCTTTTGAGTTAATTCTTTTTTCTGCTGATTTCTACGCAAATTCTTAAGACTGTCGTAATGTTTCAGAAGTTTTGAAGTACCCGAGGTATACGAAACATACATATTGCTACAGACTGGTCTGCTGTTAACAGATTCTGTTTTTGTTGTGTTGGTTGCTTATTTTGATGAAACTATGGATAGTATCGGGGGTATTAGCCATGGAAGATTGAAACTACAGTAACCCAACATCAGCACAAGTTGAATTTAAGTTTGCTACAGTACCGAAGGAAGTGGTGGTTTGCTTTCTTGTACTAATGTTATCACGAGTTTCTGTTTAAGTTTCGTGTTGTGAAGTTTTCAAGTTTTGGGTGAAGTTCTTATGGACAAAAAGATAAAGAGTGGCAAGAGCTCAAGCTTGGGGATGACCAAGTCACCCCAAGAGATTCAAGGATGCCGTAAAAGCCTAAGCTTGGGGATGCCCCGGGAAGGCATCCCCTCTCTCGTCTTCAATCCATCGGTAACGTTACTTGGGGCTATATTTTTATTCACCACATGTTATGTGTTTTTGCTTGGAGCGTCTTGTATCGTAGGAGTCTTTTAATTTGTTGTGTCACAATCATCCTTGCTGCACACCTAGAGAGCGATACATGCACACTCCGTGATTTTGTCGAGCTTCACTTATATCTTTTGGTAGACAATTCAGCTCACATGTGCTTCACTTATATCTTTTGAGCTAGATACTTTTGCTCTTTGTGCTTCACTTATATCTTTTAGAGCACAGTGGTGCGTGGCTTGGTAGTTGATCTATGCTTTGAAAGTAGTCTCAAAAGGGGTAGTTATCCAAAGGGATACGAAAACTTCCACCTTCATGTGCATTGAATAGTTAGAGAAGTTTGATTCATCTCAATTAGTTTTGAGTTGTGGTTATGGTAATATTAAAGTCATGCTAGTAAGGTGTTGTGGATCTAGAAATACTTGTGTTGAAGTTAGTGATTCATGTAGCATGCACGTATGGTGAACCGCTATGTGATAAAATCTCAGCATGATTAGTATATTGATTGTCATCCTTTGCGTGGCGGTCGGGATCGCGCGATGGTTTATACATACCAACCGTTCCCCTAGGAGTATGCGTTGAATGCTTTGTTTCGATTACTAATAAAACTTTTGCAACAAGTATATGAGTTCTTCATGACTAATGTTGAGTCCATGGTTTAGATGCACTTTCACTTTCCACCATCACTATCTTCTTAGTGCCGCGCAACTTTCGCCGGTGCACAAAACCCACCATTAGCCTCCCTCAAAACAGCCACCATACCTACCTACTATGGCTTTTTCAAAGTCATTCCGAGATATATTGCCATGCATCTACCACCATGACATGTGCCACCACGTCTACATTGCCTTTGCACGATCGTAAGATAGCTAACATGATGTTTCCATTGATGTCTATGCCATGCTAGATCATTGCTACGGTACACTACCGAAGGCATTCCATATAGAGTCATAGTTGCTCTAAGTTTTGAGTTGAAAGTGTGATGATCATCATTATTGGAGCATTGTCCCATGTGAGGAAATAAAAGAGGCCAAAGAATCCCATAAAAAAGGCCAAAGAGCCCACTGATGGGGTTATAGTCCTAGGGTAGGGTCATAGGCCTGCCCTATAAGTCCTACCCAAGGACTACCCCTCATAAGGGACAAGACCCTTAGTCAGTTCCGACTGAATTAAGGAGTCCCCATCATCCAGTCGGCAACAGGTCCTCGACCATCCAGTCGGAGACTAGCATTCGGAGAACATCCAACTAACCGACTGGATGCCACTCGGGACATCGTAACCCCCCTGGAGGGAAACGGCCTTACGTTTCCCTGCGCTTTTATTAGCATTTAGGCCGTACGTTACCTGTAACGTAGGTATTTATTCGCCATTATTCCACCCCTGCGCACCGACCGTTGTGAAGGGCAGCGCACTCTATATAAGCCACCCTTCCCCACTGGTGCAAGGGTTAGCAACTCATTGTATTCCATATTTCCACTCGACAACAAGCTCCCTGAGCACTGAGACGTAGGGCTATTACCTCCACCGCAGAGGGGCCTGAACTCATACAACCTCGCCGTAGCTAAGCTCTGCCCATCCTTTTCGTACCCTACACATCTACTATCAGGCTTATACCCACGACAGTTGGCGCCCACCGTGGGGCAGGCGTCTAAGCGACTTCCAGCGAGTTTGCAACTACATCACTTCATCATGTCGTCTGGTGGAGATTCGAGCATGGGTCAAGAGATCCTCTTCGGCGCTCTCTCCTTCATCGTCGACGATTCGACATGGCTTCGGGACGCCCCTCTCGACGTCGAGGCGCTTCCCGGTCGCGGGGCTACGCACTTCCGTGCCGGCGCCCGCGGCATTCTTCTTCTCCAACAGTCGGCTCCGGTGTCGACCTACACCGCCGTCACGTGCTGCAACAAGCGGTCCCGCCGTCCGCGGCTCCAGCGTTGGGTGCAACACGCCCAGGCGCGCCAGAACGCGTCTTCACAAGTGGCGGTTCTAGAGTCAGTTGTGGTTGCCCCGCCGTACCAGCGCTCGGGCTCGGTTCCGACTGAGTTTCCTTCCGAGTACGCGGGTCGCGGGTCTGCATCAGAACTACACATGGCCAATTCCCATGAAGATGCCAGTCAAGCTGGCCGAAACGAGCACGAGATCGGCGAAACATCCGGCGCGCGTCGTCCGCCTCGCCGTTCTGCCAGTCGGCACACTCGGCGGAGAAACGTGGAGTTGTTCCGCACACCTCTCCTCAACTTGGCCGCGGCTGCCAAGATAGCCGATTCCCTTCAGCCGACTGATTCAGAGGCTGGCAGGGGAATCGAGCAAATCCGCGCCTTGTTGCATACGGCGCAGCAGCAAAATTCGGCGGTACACCAGTCGCACAACAGGATCTACAATAGTTCTGTTCATGTGAATACGCATCGGTCAGTTCATAGCCCTGGTTCTCATCAGCGACACAGAGGAGGCAGTCGTTCCATAAATCCCGAAGATCGTCTCCGTTCACGCACCCCTCCGCGGGGTGGCCCTATGGGCCCCGACATCATGATGATCAGCGTTCAGTCGGCGGCACCTACGACCCAAGGCCCAACGCAAGAGGGCATATCACCCAGCGGAGGGTCGACAGGGGCCGAGCCCACCGCGATGGTTACGATATTGACCGTCCGAGTGGAAGCAGGGCCATCGTTTCTGGTCCCGAGTGTTTCAGTCGAGCCATCCGTTCGGCTAACATCCCTCCCAACTTCCGGTTGGCGAAGGGAATTAGCAAGTTTACAGGGGAGTCCAAGCCAGAAACGTGGCTGGATGATTACCGAGTAGCAGTCTAGATCGGAGGAGGAGACGACCATGTCGCCATGAAGCACCTCCCTCTGATGCTCGACGGCTCGGCGCGGGCGTGGCTGAATCAGTTGGCCCCCTCAAGCATCTACAGATGGGCAGATCTGGCCCGAGTGTTCATCAGGACCTTCGAAGGGACGTGCAAGCGCCCTGCTGGCCTCGTGGAGCTCCAGCACTGCGTCCAGAAACAGAATGAGCCCCTGCGAGATTTCATTCAGCGTTGGACAACTCTCTACCACACGGTGGAGAACGTCACCGAGCATCAAGCAGTCTGCGCCTTCAAGGCAGGCGTGCGGTATAGGGATTTGTACCTGAAGTTCGGCCGAACAGGCGGCATCTCCATGAGCAAGATGATGGAGATAGCAACACGCTATGCAAACGGCGAAGAAGAGGACCGCATCCGAAGCGGCAAGCACAAAACAGTCACTGATGGAGATGGAGGCAACACTCGGAAGCAGAAGCAGAAAGCTCCGACTGCTCCCAAAGCAGAAGCCGCAGCCGTAACCAATGCCAAGTTCAAGGCCAAAGGGAAGGCTCAGTTCACCCCCAAGAAGAAGCAGTTCAATAACCCCATCCTGGACCAGCCATGTCCGGTTCATACGAAGATGGATGAAGAGGGCAACCCCATATATGCGAAGCATACCACTCGACAGTGTCGCCTCCTAATCCAGGGGTTCGGCGAAGGGCAACCGAGTGAAAAGGACAACGAACAGGATGAGGAGGACAAGGAGGATCCGTTCCCCCAAGTCCATGCAACTCTCATGATTTTTGCTGACGTTGAGAGCAAGAGTCGACTGAAGCTGGTGAACAGAGAGGTGAACATGGCCACCCCCACCAACCCCAAGTTCCTCAAATGGTCTCAGACTACGATCACCTTCGACCAGTCGGATCATCCGGCACATGTACCCACCCCGGGAAGACAGGCTCTGGTCGTCGACCCGGTGGTGGAAGGAGTTCGACTGCGCAAAGTCCTCATGGACGACGGCAGTGGCTTGAACATCATGTACGCCCACACTCTCAAGGGGATGGGCATCCCGATGTCCAAACTCAGCGAGAGCAGCATGCAGTTCCACGGAGTCGTCCCTAGACGGAAGGCCAAGTCACTCGGTCAGATCACGTTGGACGTCGTTTTCGGCGCCGACAAGAACTTCCGCAAGGAAAAGCTGACGTTCAAAGTGGTCGACTTCCAGAGCACTTTCACGCAATTCTGGGCTGCCCAGCGTATGCACGTTTCATGGCCCGTCCATGTTACGTATACTTGAAGCTGAAGATGCCAGGCCCGAAGGGTGTGATCACCATCACAGGCAATCGGCAACGAGCCGAAGAGTGTCTACAGCAGGGATCAAGAATCGCCGACCAGCAGATGGCCGTCCTCGAGCTTGACGAGTTTAAGAAAACAGTCGACCCCGCCGACCTGATGCGCTCGAAGAAGCCAGCTTCAGAGTCTGCATTTCAGTCGGCGGGAGAGACGAAGAAGGTCAGCATCCACCCGACGGACGCCACTTTTGCCCCGACGAACATCTCCACCACCCTCGATCCTAAATAGGAAGCTGAGCTCACCCAATTCCTCCGTGAGAACTGGGACATCTTCGCATGGAAGCCCTCTGACATGCCAGGTGTACCCAGGGAGTTGGCTGAGCACCGACTGCACGTGGATTCCACTGCTCGGCCTGTCCGAGAGCGCCTGCGCCGGTCCGCCGCGCACAGGAGGAAGGCAATCGGGGAAGAGGTGGCCAAGCTGCTGGCGGCCAACTTCATTTGTGAGGTTCACCACTCCGACTGGCTCGCCAATGTTGTCATGGTGCCCAAGAAGGATAAGTCGCTCCGAATGTGCATCGACTTCAAGCATCTCAATAAGGTCTGCCCGAAAGACCATTTTCCGCTCCCCCGCATAGATCAAATTGTCGATTCGACTGCGGGTTGCGAGCATCTGTCATTTCTTGATGCCTATTCGGGCTATCATCAGATCCGTCTGTATGGTCCCGATGAGTTAAAAACAGCCTTCATCACCCCATTCGGGTGCTTCTGCTACATCACTATGCCATTCGGTTTGAAGAATGCAGGAGCTACCTTTATGCGCATGATCGAAAAATGTCTCCTCGACCAGATCGGTCGGAATGTGGAGGCGTATATGGATGATATCGTAGTCAAGTCACGCAAAGGTTCCGACCTGCTGACTGACTTGGCAGAAACATTCGCCAACCTTCGTAGGTACGATATCAAGCTCAACCCCGCCAAATGTTCATTCGGCGTTCCCAGCGGAAAGTTACTCGGTTTCTTCGTTTCCGAACGAGGGATCGATGTCAACCCCAAAAAGATCGGGACCATCGTCCGAATGGAGAGGCCGGTCAGAATACACGATGTTCAACGGCTCACAGGTTGCCTAGCGGCTTTGAGCAGGTTCATCAGTCGACTCGGCGAGAAAGCTCTTCTCTGTACCGACTCATGAAGAAATCAGATACTTTCGAGTGGACAGACGAAGCCCAAGTCGCGTTCGACGACCTCAAAGTCCTACTTTCCACCCAGCCGGTTCTTACTGCTCCGCTCAGTAAAGAGCCCCTTCTTCTGTACATTGCGGCTACAAATCAAGTCGTCAGTACTGTTCTTACAATCGAACGAGAAGAAGAAGGCAAAGCATACAAAGTTCAGCGGCCAGTGTACTACGTCTCCGAAGTCCTGACTCCTTCCAAGCAGAGGTATCCCCACTATCAAAAGCTTATCTACGGGATCTACATGACTGCGAAGAAGGTGGCCCATTATTTCCAAGACCACTCGGTGTGTGTCGTTTCTGATGCTCCATTGTCGGAAATTCTCCACAATCGAGACACGTCAGGCCGAGTGGCGAAGTGGGCGATGGAGATGCTGTACTGCGATATCAAGTTCGAGGCCAAGAAAGCGATTAAGTCTCAAGCTCTAACTGACTTCATAGCAGAATGGGTAGAACAACAGCAACCGACCCACATCTACTCAGCCCATTGGACAATGTTCTTCGATGGGTCCAAGATGTTGAATGGCTCCGGCGCTGGCGTTGTGATCATATCGCCAAAGGGCGACAAGCTCAAGTACGTGCTACAGATACACTTCGATTCCTCCAACAACGAGGCAGAGTATGAAGCTCTCCTCTATGGGTTGCGTATGGCCATCTCACTCGGCGTCCGTCGCCTGATGGTCTACGGCGATTCAGATTTGGTGGTCAATCAAGTGATGAAAGAGTGGGATGTCAGGAACCCCACCATGACCACATACTGCAATGCAGTGAGGAAGCTTGAGAAGAAGTTTGAAGGTCTAGAACTTCACCATGTTCCGAGACTGAAGAAGCAAGCAGCGGATGAGTTGGCAAAACTCGGATCCACTCGGAGACCAGTCCCGAGTGACGTCTGCCTCGAGCACCTCCACCTTCCCTCAGTCAAAGAAGATCCTTTTACAGAGGAACCAGTACAACCAAAGAGTTCAACAGATCCGACTGAAGTCGATGTACCTGCTGTGGTTGATCTCTGTTGGAATTATGCCCTAGAGGCAATAATAAATATAGTTATAATTATAATTCCTGTATCAAGATAATCGTTTATTATCCATGCTATAATTGTATTGAATGAAGACTCATTTACATGTGTGGATACATAGACAAAACACCGTCCCTAGCAAGCCTCTAGTTGGCTAGCCAGTTGATCAAAGATAGTCAGTGTCTTCTGATTATGAACAAGGTGTTGTTGCTTGATAACTGGATCACGTCATTAGGAGAATCACGTGATGGACTAGACCCAAACTAATAGACGTAGCATGTTGATCGTGTCATTTTGTTGCTACTGTTTTCTGCGTGTCAAGTATTTATTCCTATGACCATGAGATCATATAACTCACTGACACCGGATGAATGCTTTTTGTGTATCAAACGTCGCAACGTAACTGGGTGACTATAAAGATGCTCTACAGGTATCTCCGAAGGTGTTAATTGAGTTAGTATGGATCGAGACTGGGATTTGTCACTCCGTGTGACGGAGAGGTATCTCGGGGCCCACTCGGTAATACAACATCACACACAAGCCTTGCAAGCAATGTAACTTAGTGTAAGTTGCGGGATTTTGTATTACGGAACGAGTAAAGAGACTTGCCAGTAAACGAGATTGAAATAGGTATGCGGATACTGACGATCGAATCTCGGGCAAGTAACATACCGAAGGACAAAGGGAATGACATACGGGATTATATGAATCCTTGGCACTGAGGTTCAAACGATAAGATCTTTGTAGAATATGTAGGATCCAATATGGGCATCCAGGTCCCGCTATTGGATATTGACCGAGGAGTCTCTCGGGTCATGTCTACATAGTTCTCGAACCCGCAGGGTCTGCACACTTAAGGTTCGACGTTGTTTTATGCGTATTTGAGTTATATGGTTGGTTACCGAATGTTGTTCGGAGTCCCGGATGAGATCACGGACGTCACGAGGGTTTCCGGAATGGTCCGGAAACGAATATTGATATATAGGATGACCTCATTTGATTACCGGAAGGTTTTCGGAGTTACCGGGAATGTACCGGGAATGACGAATGGGTTCCGGGAGTTCACCGGGGGGGGGGGGCAACCCACCCCGGGGAAGCCCATAGGCCTTGAGGGTGGCACACCAGCCCTTAGTGGGCTGGTAGGACAGCCCAAAAGGGCTCTATGCGCCAAGAAGAGAAAATCAAGAGAGAAAAGAAAAAAAAAAGGAGGAGGTGGGAAGGAAGGGGGACTCCCTCCCACCAAACCAAGTCCAACTCGGTTTGGGGGGGGGAGTCCTCCCCCCTTGGACTCGGCCGATCCCCTTGGGGCTCCTTGAGCCCCAAGGCAAGGTCCCCTCCCTCCCACCTATATATACGGAGGTTTTAGGGCTGATTTGAGACGACTTTCTCACGGCAGCCCGACCACATACCTCCACGGTTTTTCCTCTAGATCGCGTTTCTGCGGAGCTCGGGCGGAGCCCTGCTGAGACAAGGTCATCACCAACCTCCGGAGCGCCGTCACGTTGCCGGAGAACTCTTCTACCTCTCCGTCTCTCTTGCTGGATCAAGAAGGCCGAGATCATCGTCGAGCTGTACGTGTGCTGAACGCGGAGGTGCCGTTCGTTCGGTACTAGATCATGGGACTGATCGCGGGATTGTTCGCGGGGCGGATCGAGGGACGTGAGGACGTTCCACTACATCAACCGCGTTCACTAACGCTTCTGCTGTACGATCTACAAGGGTACGTAGACCACTCATCCCCTCTCGTAGATGGACATCACCATGATAGGTCTTCGTGCGCGTAGGAAATTTTGTGTTTCCCATGCGTCGTTCCCCAACAGTGGCATCATGAGCTAGGTTCATGCGTAGATGTCTTCTCGAGTAGAACACAAAAGTTTGTGTGGGCGGTAATGTGCGGTTTGCTGCCCTCCTTAGTCTTTTCTTTATTCCGCGGTATTGTTGGATTGAAGCGGCTTGGACCGACATTACTCGTACGCTTACGAGAGACTGGTTTCATCGTTACGAGTAACTCCGTTGCTCAAAGATGACTGGCAAGTGTCGGTTTCTCCAACTTTAGTTGAATCGGATTTGACCGAGGAGGTCCTTGGATGAGGTTAAATAGCAACTCATATATCTCCGTTGTGGTGTTTGCGTAAGTAAGATGCGATCCTACTAGATACCCATGGTCACCACGTAAAACATGCAACAACAAAATTAGAGGACGTCTAACTTGTTTTTGCAGGGTATGCTTGTGATGTGATATGGCCAATGATGTGATGTGATATATTGGATGTATGAGATGATCATGTTGTAATAGAAATATCGACTTGCACGTCGATGGTACGGCAACCGGCAGGAGCCATAGGGTTGTCTTTATACTAACGTGTGTGCTTGCAGATGCGTTTACTATTTTGCTAGGATGTAGCTTTAGTAGTAATAGCATGAGTAGCACGACAACCCCGATGGCAACATGTTGATGGAGATCATGGTGTGGCGCCGGTGACAAGAAGATCGTGCCGGTGCTTTGGTGATGGAGATCAAGAAGCACGTGATGATGGCCATATCATGTCACTTATGAATTGCATGAGATGTTAATCCTTTTATGCACCTTATTTTGCTTAGAACGACGGTAGCATTATGAGGTGATCTCTCACTAAAATTTCAAGACGAAATTGTGTTCTCCCCGACTGTGCACCGTTGCTACAGTTCGTCGTTTCGAGACACCACGTGATGATCGGGTGTGATAGACTCAGCGTTCACATACAACGGGTGCAAAACAGTTGCGCACGCGGAACACTCGGGTTAAGATTGACGAGCCTAGCATGTGCAGACATGGCCTCGGAACACATGAGACCGAAAGGTCGATCATGAATCATATAGATGATATGATTAGCATAGGGATGCTTACCACTGAGACTATACTCAACTCACGTGATGATCGGACTTGAGCTAGTGTAAGTGGATCATGAACCACTCAAATGACTAGAGAGATGTACTTTTTGAGTGGGAGTTTAGCGAATAATTTGATTAAGTTAAACTCTAATTATCTTGAACATAGTCTAAGTCCACTTTGAATATATTTGTGTTGTAGATCATGGCTCACGCGACAGTCATCCTGAATTTTAATACGTTCCTAGAGAAAGCTAAGTTGAAAGATGATGGAAGCAACTTTGTAGACTGGGCTCGTAATCTTAAGCTAATCTTACAAGCTGGGAAGAAGGATTATGTCCTTAATGCTGCGTTAGGAGATGAACCACCCGCTACGGCTGATCAGGATGTTAAGAACGCTTGGTTAGCACCTAAGGAGGACTACTCAATAGTTCAATGTGCAGTCTTGTATGGCTTAGAACCGGGACTTCAACGTCGCTTTGAGCGTCATGGAGCATTTGAGATGTTCCAGGAGTTGGAGTTTATCTTTCAGAGGAACGCCCGGATCGAGAGGTATGAGACCTCCGATAAATTCTATGCTTGCAAGATGGAGGAAAACTCATCTGTCAGTAAACATGTGCTCAAAATATCTGGGTACTCAAACCATCTAGCTGAGCTGGGGATTGAACTCCCGCAAGAAGCTATCACTGACAGAATCCTTCAATCACTGCCGCCAAGCTATAAAGGCTTTTTGTTGAACTACAACATGCAAGGGATGAACAAGTCTCCCGGCGAGTTGTTTGCGATGCTGAAAGTCGCAGAGTCTGAACTCCGTAAAGAGCATCAAGTGTTGATGGTGAATAAGACCACTAGTTTCAAGAGAAACGGCAAAGGCAAGAAGGGCAATTCAAAGAAGAGCGGCAAGCCTGTTGCCAATCCGACGAAGAAACCCAAAGCTGGACCTAAGCCGGAAACGGAGTGTTACTATTGCAAGGGTATGGGTCACTGGAAGCGCAATTGCCCCAAGTATCTGGCAGATAAGAAGGCGGGCAAAGAAAAATCAGGTATATTTGATATACATGTTATTGATGTGTACTTAACCGGCTCTCGTAGTAGTGTCTGGGTATTCGATACCGGTTCTGTTGCTCATATTTGCAACTCAAAACAGGAACTGCGGAATAGGCGAAGGCTGGCGAAAGATGAAATGACGATGCGCGTAGGAAATGGTTCCAAGGTTGATGCAATCGCCGTCGGCACAGTGTCACTTCAGTTACCGTCAGGATTAGTGATGAACTTAAATCATTGTTATTTAGTGCCTGCGTTGAGCATGAACATTATATCTGGATCTTTTTTATTGCGAGACGGTTACTCTTTTAAGTCAGAGAATAATGGTTGTTCTATTTCTATGAGTAGCATCTTTTATGGTCATGCACCGAATGTGAGAGGATTGTTCATATTGAATCTTGATAGCGATACACATATACATAACATTGAGACCAAAAGAGTTAGAGTTAACAATGATAGCGCCATATTTTTGTGGCACTGCCGCTTAGGTCATATTGGTGTAAAGCGCATGAAGAAACTCCATGCTGATGGACTTTTGGAGTCACTTGACTTTGATTCACTTGACACGTGCGAACCATGCCTCATGGGCAAGATGATTAAGACTCCGTTCTCAGGAACAATGGAGCGTGCAAGTGATTTGTTGGAAATCATACATACCGATGTGTGTGGTCCGATGAGCGTGGAGGCACGCGGCGGATATCGTTATTTTCTCACCTTCACGGACGATTTAAGTAGATATGGTTATGTCTACTTGATGAAGCACAAGTCTGAAACATTTGAAAAGTTCAAGCAATTTTAGAGTGAAGTGGAAAATCATCGTAACAAGAAGATCAAGTTTGTGCGGTCTGATCGTGGGGGTGAATATCTGAGTTTCGAGTTTGGTGCTCACTTAAGACAATGTGGAATTGTTTCACAGTTAACACCGCCTGGAACACCACAGCGTAATGGTGTGTCCGAACGTCGTAATCGTACTCTATTAGAGATGGTGCGATCTATGATGTCTCTTACTGATTTGCCGTTATCATTTTGGGGCTATGCATTAGAAACAGCTGCATTCACTTTAAATAGGGCACCATCAAAATCCGTTGAGACGACACCATACGAACTGTGGTATGGCAAAAGACCAAAGTTGTCGTTTCTTAAAGTTTGGGGATGTGATGCTTATGTCAAAAAGCTTCAGCCTGAAAAGCTGGAACCCAAAGCGGAAAAGTGCGTCTTCATAGGTTACCCAAAAGAGACAGTTGGGTACACCTTCTATCTCAAATCCGAGGGCAAAGTGTTTGTTGCTAAAAACGGAGCTTTTCTCGAGAAGGAGTTTCTCTCGAGAGAATTGAGTGGGAGGAAGATAGAACTTGACGAGGTTGTCGAACCTCTCATCCCTCTGGATGGTGGCGCAGGGCCAGGGGAAACCTCTGTCATTGCAACGCCGGTTGAGGAGGAAGTTAATGATGATGAGCATGAAACTTCAGTTCAAGTTTCTGTCGAACCACGCAGGTCGACGAGACCACGTGCTGCTCCAGAGTGGTATTGTAATCCCGTCTTATCAATCATGTTGTTAGACAACAATGAACCTGCGAATTATGAAGAAGCAATGGTGGGCCCAGATTCCAACAAATGGCTGGAAGCCATGAAGTCCGAGATAGGATCCATGTATGAGATAAAAGTGTGGACTTTGGAGGTACTGCCTGAGGGCCGCAAGGCCATTCAGAACAAATGGATTTTTAAGAGGAAGACGGACGCTGACGGTAATGTGACCGTTTATAAAGCTCGACTTGTGGCAAAGGGTTTTTCACAAGTTCAAGGAGTTGACTACGATGAGACTTTCTCACCCGTAGCGATGCTTAAGTCCGTCAGAATCATGTTAGCAATAGCTGCATTTTTCGATTATGAAATCTGGCAGATGGATGTCAAAACGGCGTTCCTTAACGGTTTCCTTAAGGAAGAGTTGTATATGATACAACCCGAAGGTTTTGTCGATCCTAAGAATGCTAACAAGGTGTGCAAGCTCCAGCGATCCATTTATGGACTGGTGCAAGCATCTCGGAGTTGGAACAAACGCTTTGATGAGGTGATCAAAGCATTTGGGTTTATACAAGTGGTTGGAGAATGTTGTATTTACAAGAAAGTGAGTGGGAGCTCTGTGGCGTTTCTAATATTATATGTGGATGATATATTACTGATTGGAAACAATGTAGAGTTTTTAGAGAGCATAAAGGATTACTTGAATAAAAGTTTCTCTATGAAGGATCTAGGAGAAGCTGCTTACATTCTAGGCATTAAGATCTATAGGGATAGATCAAAACGCCTGATAGGACTTTCACAAAGCACATACCTTGAATAAAGTTTTGAAGAGGTTCAAAATGGAACAGTCCAAGAAAGGGTTCTTGCCAGTTCTGCAAGGTACGAGATTGAGTAAGACTCAGTGCCCAGCAACTGATGAAGATAGAGAGCATATGCGCTCCGTCCCCTATGCTTCAGCCATAGGTTCTATCATGTATGCGATGCTGTGCACTAGACCGGATGTTAGCCTGGCCATAAGTATGGCAGGTAGCTTCCAGAGTAATCCAGGAGTGGATCACTGGACAGCGGTCAAGAATATCCTGAAGTACCTGAAAAGGACTAAGGAGATGTTTCTCGTGTATGGAGGTGACGAAGAGCTCGCCGTAAAAGGTTACGTCGATGCAAGCTTTGACACAGATCCGGACGACTCTAAGTCGCAAACCGGATACGTATTTATTCTTAATAGGGGTGAAGTAAGCTGGTGCAGTTCCAAGCAAAGCGTCGTAGCAGATTCTACATGTGAAGCGGAGTACATGGCTGCCTCCGAGGCGGCTAAGGAGGGTGTCTGGATGAAGCAGTTCATGACGGATCTTGGAGTGGTGCCAAGCGCACTGAATCCAATAACCTTGTTCTGTGACAACACTCTTGCCATTGCCTTAGCAAAGGAACCGCGGTTTCACAAGAAGACCAGACACATCAAACGACACTTCAACCTCATCCGCGACTACGTCGAGGGAGAGGACGTGAATATATGCAAAGTGCACACGGATCTGAATGTAGCAGACCCGCTGACTAAACCTCTTCCACGGCCAAAACATGATCAACACCAGAACTTTATGGGTGTTAGATTTATTACAATGTAATTCAATGGTGATGTGAGGGCTAGATTATTGACTCTAGTGCAAGTGGGAGACTGTTGGAATTATGCCCTAGAGGCAATAATAAATATAGTTATTATTATAATTCCTGTATCAAGATAATCATTTATTATCCATGCTATAATTGTATTGAATGAAGACTCATTTACATGTGTGGATACATAGACAAAACACCGTCCCTAGCAAGCCTCTAGTTGGCTAGCCAGTTGATCAAAGATAGTCAGTGTCTTCTGATTATGAACAAGGTGTTGTTGCTTGATAACTGGATCACGTCATTAGGAGAATCACGTGATGGACTAGACCCAAACTAATAGACGTAGCATGTTGATCGTGTCATTTTGTTGCTACTGTTTTCTGCGTGTCAAGTATTTATTCCTATGACCATGAGATCATATAACTCACTGACACCGGAGGAATGCTTTGTGTGTATCAAACGTCGCAACGTAACTAGGTGACTATAAAGATGCTCTACAGGTATCTCCGAAGGTGTTAGTTGAGTTAGTATGGATCGAGACTGGGATTTGTCACTCCGTGTGACAGAGAGGTATCTCGGGGCCCACTCGGTAATACAACATCACACACAAGCCTTGCAAGCAATGTAACTTAGTGTAAGTTGCGGGATCTTGTATTACAGAACGAGTAAAGGGACTTGCGGGTAAACGAGATTGAAATAGGTATGCGGATACTGACGATCGAATCTCGGGCAAGTAACATACCGAAGGACAAAGGGAATGACATACGGGATTATATGAATCCTTGGCACTGAGGTTCAAACGATAAGATCTTCGTAGAATATGTAGGATCCAATATGGGCATCCAGGTCCCGCTATTGGATATTGACCGAGGAGTCTCTTGGGTCATGTCTACATAGTTCTCGAACCCGCAGGGTCTGCACACTTAAGGTTCGATGTTGTTTTATGCGTATTTGAGTTATATGGTTGATTACTGAATGTTGTTCGGAGTCCCGGATGAGATCACGGACGTCACGAGGGTTTCCGGAATGGTCCGGAAACGAAGATTGATATATAGGATGACCTCATTTGATTACCGGAAGGTTTTCGGAGTTACCGGGAATGTACCGGGAATGACGAATGGGTTCCGGGAGTTCACCGGGGGCGGGGGGGCAACCCACCCCGGGGAAGCCCATAGGCCTTGAGGGTGGCACACCAGCCCTTAGTGGGCTGGTGGGACAGCCCAAAAGGGCTCTATGCGCCAAGAAGAGAAAATCAAGAGAGAAAAGAAAAAAAAGGAGGAGGTGGGAAGGAAGGGAGACTCCCTCCCACCAAACCAAGTCCAACTCGGTTTGGGGGGGGAGTCCTCCCCCCTTGGACTCGGCCGACCCCCCTTGGGGCTCCTTGAGCCCCAAGGCAAGGTCCCCTCCCTCCCACCTATATATACGGAGGTTTTAGGGCTGATTTGAGACGACTTTCCCACGGCAGCCCGACCACATACCTCCACGGTTTTTCCTCTAGATCGCGTTTCTGCGGAGCTCGGGCGGAGCCCTGCTGAGACAAGGTCATCACCAACCTCCGGAGCGCCGTCACGCTGCCGGAGAACTCTTCTACCTCTCCGTCTCTCTTGCTGGATCAAGAAGGCCGAGATCATTGTCGAGCTGTACGTGTGCTGAACGCGGAGGTGCCGTCCGTTCGGTACTAGATCGTGGGACTGATCGCGGGATTGTTCGCGGGGCGGATCGAGGGACGTGAGGACGTTCCACTACATCAACCGCGTTCACTAACGCTTCTGCTGTACGATCTACAAGGGTACGTAGATCACTCATCCCCTCTCGTAGATGGACATCACCATGATAGGTCTTCGTGCGCGTAGGAAATTTTTTGTTTCCCATGCGACGTTCCCCAACAATCTGGTCATGGAGATTCTTGCTGTCATCCCCGATTGGACTGTGCCGATCATTGCATATATCCTGAGGCAGGAACTACTAGAATACGAAGTCCAGGCCAGGCAGATAGTCCGCAGGTCGATGTCATTCACTGTCATTGGTGGCCAATTGTACAAGGAAAGCGTTTCAGGCGTTTTTCAACGATGCATCTCTCCAGAAGAGGGGCAGCTGATCCTGGAAGATATTCACTCGGGAACCTGCGGTCATCACGCTTCTTCGAGAGCAATCGTCGCCAAGGCATTCAGGGCTGGTTTCTTCTGGCTGCAGGCAAACGAGATGGCTAAAGATATGGTTGACCGATGTGAGGGCTGCGAGTTCTACTCCAATAAGTCCCACAAGCCGACGTCTGCGTTGAAGACGATCCCTCTTGTGTGGCCGTTTGCAGTGTGGGGATTAGATACTGTCGGTCCATTCAAGACAGGCCAAGGTGGATACACACATCTGTTGGTGGCAGTCGACAAGTTCATGAAATGGATCGAAGCCAAGCCCATCAAGAAGCTCGACGCCTCAACAGCCGTCAAGTTTGTCAGGGACATCATCTTCAGATTCGGTGTACCTCACAGCATAATCACGGACAACGGGACAAACTTTGATTCGGACAGATTCAAAGGTTTCTGTACAAGCCAAGGTATCCGAGTGGACTTTGCTTCCGTGGCGCACCCGCAGTCCAATGGACAAGAAGAGCGGGCGAACGGACTTATTTTGCAAGGTTTGAAGCCCCGACTCCTGCGAGAGATAGGACATGCCGCTGGCGCTTGGGTCACCGAGCTACCTTTAGTGCTTTGTGGTCTTTGCACAATCCCGAACAGATCTACAGGGCGATCACCGTTCTTCCTCGTTTATAGAGCAGAAGCGGTCCTTCCGAGTGACTTGCTTCACAATGCGCCACGAGTCGAACTCTTCTCCGAAGCTAAAACAGAACAAGCAAGGCAAGATGGAGTGGACCTTCTGGAGGAAGAGCGCGAGATGGCACTGACTAGCTCAACCATTTATCAACAAGATCTGCGACGTTTTCACGCGCGACACGTCAGGAGTCGTACGTTCCAAGGAGGCGACCTGGTGCTCCGAGTGGATCAGCAAAGACCTCACAAGTTGGCTCCTGCCTGGGAAGGACCCTTCATCATCTCAAAGGTGCTGAACAATGGAGCATACAGACTCTACAACGTCGACAGGGAGATAGACGAGCCGCGAGCATGGAACGGAGATCTCCTGAAGCGCTTCTACACGTGACCGTCGACTGAAGCAATGTAAAGAACAAGTATTGGTGAAATAAAATAAAGCAGATTGAGTTTTTTGCAGGTTCAAAGTTCTTCCGCGGTCGCAGACTCCGGTCTCAAAAAAAAAACTTAGCTACGATCCAGAATCGCCTAAGTATGAACTTTCTCCGAGTGTGCACTTAACGTCACACTCGGGGACTTAGCTCCGATCCAGAATCGCCTAAGTATGAACTTTCTCCGAGTGTGCACTTAACGTCACACTCGAGGACTTAGCTGCGATCCCGAATCGCCTAAGTATGAACTTTCTCCGAGTGTGCACTTAACGTCACACTCGTGGACTTAGCTGCGATCCAGAATCGCCTAAGTATGAACTTTCTATGAGTGTGCACTTAACGTCACACTCGGGGACTTAGCTGCGATCCAGAATCGCCTAAGTATGAACTTTCTCCGAGTGTGCACTTAACGTCACACTCTGGGACTTAGCTGCGATCCAGAATCGCCTAAGTATGAACTTTCTCTGAATGTGCACTTAACGTCACACTCGGGGACTTAGCTGCGATCCAGAATCGCCTAAGTATGAACTTTCTCCGATTGTGCACTTAACGTCACACTCGGGGACTTAGCTGCGATCCAGAATCGCCTAAGTATGAACTTCCTCCGAGTGTGCACTTAGCGCCACACTCGAGGACTTAGCTGCGATCCAGAATCGCCTAAGTTTTCACTTCCTCCGAGTGTGCACTTCACGCCACACTCGGAGACTTAGTTGCGATCTAGAATCGTCTAAGTATGAACTTCCTCCGAGTGTGCACTTAGCATAACACTCGGGAACTTAGCCGCGATCCAGAATCGCCTAAGTATGAACTTTCTCCGAGTGCGCACTTAACGTCACACTCGGGGACTTAGCTGCGATCACGAATTGCCTAAGTTTTAACTTTCTTCGAGTGTGCACTTATCGCCACACTCGGGGACTTAGATGCGATGCAGAATCGTCTAAGCACCCACATGCCTTCGACTGTATCCTACAGGTACACTCGGGTAATCAACTGACAACTACATGAGTTGCAGACCCTCATTGAGGCTCATGTGGATGTCAAAACAACTGACAACTACATGAGTTGCAGACCCTCATTTAGGCTCATGTGGATGTCAAAACAACTGACAACTACATGAGTTGTAGACCCTCATTGAGGCTCATGTGGAGGTCATAACAACTGACATCTACATGAGTTGCAGACCCTCATTGAGGTTCATGTGGATGTCAAAACAACTGACAACTACATGAGTTGCAGACCCTTATTGAGACTCATGTGGATGTCAAAACAACTGACAACTACATGAGTTGCAGACCCCTATTGAGACTCATGTGGATGTCAAAACAACTGACAACTACATCAGTACCAACTCACCCAGAGTGCGACCTGATAGTCGCACTCGACAACCTAGTTGCGATCCCGCATCGCCCAAGTACTCTTCAACCTCCGAGTACGCCCTACCGACCCACTCGGCGATCCTACCGATCCACTCCGTGACAATACAGATCCAATCGGAAATTCCTCGGACCCTCAATGAGGCTCATGCAGATGTCAAGACAACTGACATGTTCCGAATGTTTGCCTTTGGCTTCACCAAGAAACGCCAAACAAAAAACTCGAGTCAAAATTGCAACACAAGAGCAAAAGATTCGATTCAAAGTTCAACCAAAGATAGTGGCTCAGTGTGGATCAAGCTTACCCACACCGAAACAAGAATGTGACGACCAACAGCAGTGGCCAAAGTTTCTTACAAATCAACACTCGGCATACCGAGGATAAAGTTTTCTTACGCGTCGTCTGGATCGGCGCCAGGACTGAATGGCTCCACGAAGGTGTCCAGGTCGATTCCGTCGGCGATGCGAGTGGCACTTTCAAGGAAGGTTTCCATGAAGTCTTCAAATTGAAGTTTCTTCGTGTTGGCGACCTTCAACGTTTTCAGCTTCTCCTCGCGCACCTCCTTGAAATGAACTCGGACCAAGGACAGAGCAACATCTGCACCACAACGAGCCGCAGATTTCTTCCATGACTGCACTCGGTCGGGGACCTCCTCCAATCGACTCAGCAAGTTTTCCATCTCCTGCCGCGAGTCATCCTCAGGCCAAAGCTCCTTGTCGATCCGGCCGACGACTTCCTTCAGTCGACCGATGAAAGGGCCAACTTTGCCCACGCGGATATGCGCTCGGAGCAGATCTCGATTGGCGTCCTCGCCGAGTGGAACGTTCTCGCGAATCGACCGTTCCACATCAGCTGCTTCGGCTTCAGCGTCAATGCAAAAATCTGCAACTGCAGGACAAGCAAACAATAAACGCCGAGTGTGACGCACATACCAAAACCACTCGGAAAAAGCGGGACTTACCAGCCAGACGCGTCATCATTTGCTAAGCCCAGTCACTGACGTATTTCTCCTGCGCTCTGCACCGTTTGTTCAGCACGTCCATTTGTCCCATCAAAGCAGTCCTTTGTTTCCCCATCTTCTCAACTTCCTCAGTCAGCACTTTGTTCGCTTCACGAGCCTCCTCCAACTACTTCTCTCGCTCCGCTAGAACCACCTTCATACCATCCATTGCAAGCAGTGCCGCATCCCGCTCACCAGCAAACTAAATCTTCTCCGCCCTCAGAGTCTCATATGCTGTCCCCATTTCACAAGTTTTCTGCCAGCCAGCACCAAGAGACAATCAGATAATTCAGCAATAAAAGTCTAAGTTCTTCAGACCCCTGCCTACGCAAGGAGTCGACAGCGGTCTCGGGGACTACACCCAATGGGTTCACTGAGAGTGACCCCACTGGCATGCAACTCAAGCAGGCCCGCCCTATTGAGATACATGTTACCACCCACGCCTACGAGGCTAATACTACCCGACCTGAGTAAAATTACCCTCCTGGATTCTTACAGTAAGCGCACCCCGACTGCCACAACTGTTTGCAGTCGACCATACTATTTCAAGATCTGACCAAGGCAAAAACAATATGTATAAAGACAATTGCCGGTGCAAGCACTCGACAGAAGTCTCGGGGACTACACCCACTGGGTTCACTCAGAGTGAACCCATTGCAAACATCATCCGATATCCAAGAACACCCAGTGGGTTACAAGAGAAAAGTAAATACTTACTAGCCCACTTACTCGGATATCTTCCCGCAGCTCCAAACTCCACTGGTACACGGATGCCATGGAGTCGTATGCCCTCTTGGCTTCTCCCGCCATCAGCTCTGCCTGCACCATGGCCCCCTTGGCCGCTCCCACTTGCTCCTCCGGGAGACGCTGGATGTTGAACTCGACATTCGACGAGCCTGGCATCGTTGGAAGTTCCTGGGGCATCCCAAGACCCGCTCCAGTAGGTTCATCAGCCACCAGCACCGTTTCATTTGGCGGCATCGCCTCGGTCGGCAGCACGTCTGCGGCGAGAGCAGTGACTGGAGAGGCACCCTCGAGAACAGGCTCCGCGGCTTGCTCAGGTCTCCCCTGGTCACCCTCGTCCACGCAAATCGCCCCTGATAGACCGAACGGCACGAGATCTCAGAAAAAGAAAGAGGCCAGACTTAAGATAGAATTCGCGTCGCGATAGCATAACACTCTCGGAGTCACTACAACGCACCTGGCTGGGACGAGACGACGTTGTCCGCGTCCATGGGATCATCCTCCTGGCGCGCCGGAGAGGTGACAGAGGTGGCAACCCTGTCGAGTGAAATTCATTCGACCTTCAAACAGGAGTTCAACCGACTATCATGAGAAGTTGGAGGAAGAGAGCACTTACGTCGAGGTGACAGGAACGACGACCCTTATCCGCGGCAAAGCCTTCCGAGGTTTAGACCCACTCGGTTTGGCCGCCTTGGAAGGCTGACCCACGGGCTCGACAGCAGCGCCCCTGGACCTCTTGGTGCTCCGAGCACTCGGAACCACAGGAGCAGCACGCGGAGCACTCGAGGATGCCGGAGGAACCGAAGGAACCGCAGGTTCATGTCGGCGCTTGGTCCGGTGCTCTGGCAGCGGAGGCGGCGAGTCCTGCTCCTCGTCATCCTCCTCTTCTTCACCAGACTCCTCCTCCGTCTCCCCACTGTCGGAGACATACTCGCCGCTCTCCACACTGCCTTCCTAGCTGCCTTCTTCCTCCTCCTTGTCCGGGTCCCCGTTCGAGACAGGAGAAAACCAGTTGGTCCACTTCTGCGTGAAAAACAGTCGACGACATCAAACGACAGGCAGAGATTCAAGAAAGCGATAAAACTAAAACGGATACGTTCACTCGACAAATGGTATTCACCTGGTTCGGAGGAGGATTGTCCGCGCTGAAAGCCCTCACTCGCCGAGACCCTCTGGGGTTCTCGCAGGCGCCTGTGATCTGGAGCACCCACGACGCCACCTTCTCCTCGGTCACGCTCAAGACGTTGGTCCGAGTGGAGTCTTCAGGCCCCGCATAATGCCACATGGCGTGGTCGCGAGCCTGCAGTGGTTGTATGCGCCGACCAAGGAAAGTCTCCAGCAAATCCATGCCGGTGACTCCCCTTCTGACGACGTCAACGAGTGCGTCAACCAGGGGTTGTATGTCGATCTTCTCC
Source organism: Hordeum vulgare subsp. vulgare (assembly GCF_904849725.1). Classification (NCBI taxonomy): domain Eukaryota; kingdom Viridiplantae; phylum Streptophyta; class Magnoliopsida; order Poales; family Poaceae; genus Hordeum; species Hordeum vulgare. The sequence continues at coordinate 588,991,108 of NC_058521.1, forward strand.
GCCTTCGTGAGCGCGAGCTGCTTAGGTGGAGCGGGACGATCTAAGCTGAAAGGAGGCAACCCTGTCGAGGCATTCGGGCAGGCGACGTCTTGGCAGTAGAACCACGTCGACTGCCAGTTCCTAACCGACTCACTCAGCTGAAGAGCAGGATAACTACTCCGACTCTTTTTCTGGAAACCTAAGCCTCCGCAGAGTTGGAGAAGATGCGTTTTATCATCCGACTGACTGAGTCGTTTGATAGTTTGAGATCTAGCAGAGAATATATGTTTGAACAACCCCCAATGGGGAGGGCAGCCGATGAAGCACTCGCACATAACTATGAAAGCAGAAAGATGAGCAATAGCATTCGGAGGGAAGTGGTGAAGCTGTGCCCCGAAGTGGTTCATAATGCCCTTGAAGAAAGGATGCGGGGGCAGAGAGAAACCTCGATAGACATGGCTGAGCAAAAGGACGCGCTCCCCCTCCCGGGGTGCCGGCTCGACCTCACTCTCCGCCGGCAGCCTCCAAGACTTGTGCACGATCATCCCGTCTTCCACCAGCTGCAGCAGATCCCCCTCCGTCACCGTGGAGGGGAGGAAGTCGCCTTGAATCCACCCCACCGGCAACGGCCGCTGCCGCCGCTGAGCAGGAGCCGCCGCCTTCCCCTTCTTCTTCCTCGCCTCCATCTTGCTGGTCTGACCCTTGGTCATGGCGGAAGTTGCGAATCCGCAGAGGTGAAGGAGGAGTGGAGAGGTTGGGTGCGCTGGAGGCGGCGAGGAGGACGAAGCAGAGGCAAGATTAGGTGCACTGGAGACGGCGAGGAGGACAAAGCAAAGGCAAAAGATCTGGCGGGCGTAACGAAAAACCCTCGCCGCTGGGATTTAAATAAGGTTCCGACTGGGCCGCTGGCACGTGGCCCCGAAACCTTATCCCCCGACCGACCGCGGCGATATCAGTGGAGAAGTTGAAGGCACGAGAATCGAGGCGTCAGGCGCTACGCGAGCGCGCTGGCGTCATCCCTGCTGAGCGCGCGGAAACCGAAATTTGAGGATCCCGAAAAATCCGGTGCTGTCAGTTGACTGGTCGCGTCAAGAGATACCCTGGGAGCACTCGGTTTCCGATAGTTTTTTCCACAAAGATTTCCACTCGGATCGTTGGTCAGAGAAGATAAAATGGATCGAGGTAGACAACGCCAAAGTCACATCTGTTCCAGTCGGATCCAAACTTCAAGCACCGCTTCGTCGTTCCAACCCCAATCCATTCGGGGACTAATGATGGGGTTATAGTCCTAGGGTAGGGTCATAGGCCTGCCCTATAAGTCCTACCCAAGGACTACCCCTCATAAGGGACAAGACCCTTAGTCAGTTCCGACTGAATTAAGGAGTCCCCATCATCCAGTCGGCAACAGGTCCTCGACCATCCAGTCGGAGACTAGCATTCGGAGAACATCCAACTAACCGACTGGATGCCACTCGGGACATCGTAACCCCCCTGGAGGGAAACGGTCGTACGTTTCCCTGCGCTTTTAATAGCATTTAGGCCGTACGTTACCTGTAACGTAGGTATTTATTCGCCATTATTCCACCCCTGCGCACCGACCGTTGTGAAGGGCAGCACACTCTATATAAGCCACCCTTCCCCACTGGTGCAAGGGTTAGCAACTCATTGTATTCCATATTTCCACTCGGCAACAAGCTCCCTGAGCACTGAGACGTAGGGCTATTACCTCCACCGCAGAGGGGCCTGAACTCATACAACCTCGCCGTAGCTAAGGCTCTGCCCATCCTTTTCATACCATACACATCTACTGTCAGGCTTATACCCACGACACCCACCAAAATAAAATATATATATATATATATATAAATGAGAGAAAAAGAGAGAAGGGACAATGCTACCACTTTTTCCACACTTGTGCATATTAAGCACCATGATCTTCATGATTGAGAGTCTCTCGTTTTGTCGCAACCATATAGCTAGTGGGAAATTTTCATGATATAACTTGGCTTGTATATTCCAATGATAGGCTTCCTTAAAATTGCCTTAGGTCTTCGTGAGCAAGCAAGTTGGATGCACACCCACTAGTTTTTTTAAGAGCTTTCACATACTTGTAGCTCTAGTGCATCATTTGTATGGCAATCCCTACTCATTCACATTGATATCTATTGATGAGTATCTCCACAGCTCATTGATATGCCTAGTTAATGTGACTATATTCTCCCTTTTTGTCTTGCAACCTCCACCACATTCCACACCATCTATAGTAATATAACCATGGCTCACGCTCATGTATTGCGTGAGAATTGAAAATGTTTGAGAAAGTAAAGGTGTGAAACAATTACTTGGCCAATACCGGGGTTGTGCATGATTTAAATTCGTTGTGCAATGATGATAGAGCATAGCCAGACTATATGCTTTTGTAGGGATAACTTTCTTTTGGCCTTCTTATTTTGAAAGTTCATGATTACTGTGCTAGTTTGCTTGAATTATTATTGTTTCCACGTCAATAGCAAACTATTGTTTTGAATCTAATGGATCTGAACATTCACGTCACATAAGAGGAATTACAAAGCACACCTATGCTAGGTAGCATGAAAGCATCAACAATTCATTCTTATCACTTCCCTACTCGAGGACGAGCAGGAGTTAAGCTTGGGGATGCTTGATACGTCTCAAATGTATCTATAATTTTTGATGATTTCACGTTGTTATCTTGCCTTCTTTGTATGTTTTATGTACCTTTTTATATCTTTTTGGGACTAACTTATTAATTCAGTGCCAAGTGCGAGTTCCTGTTTTTTCTGTGTTTTTGACTCTTTTCAGATCTGATTTTGGAACGGAGTCCAAACGGAAGAAAAACCCCAAAATGAATTTTTCCCGAATGGAAGAAGTCAAGGGGGCTTTTGGGCCAAGCCAGGTGGGCTTCAGGGAGCCCACAAGCCCCCACTCCACCACCAGGGGGGAGGCGGCAGTGGGCAGGCTTGTGGCGTCCCTGGCCGCCCCTTGACCTAGGTCTTTGGCCTATAAATTCCCAAATATTCCGCCAAAAATCAAGGGAGCCTCGAAAATACTTTTCCGCCGCCGCAAGCTTCCGTTTTCGGCGAGATCTCATCTGGAGACCCTTCCCGGCGCCCTGCCGGAGGGGACTTTGGAGTTGGAGGGCTTCTTCATCATCATCATCGCCCCTCCAATGACTCGTGAGTCGTTCACTTCAGACCTACGGGTCCGTAGTTAGTAGCTAGATGGCTTCTTCTCTCTCTTGGATCTTCAATACAAAGTTCTCCATGATCTTCATGGAGATCTATCTGATGTAATCTTCTTTGGCGGTGTGTTTGTCGAGATCCGATGAATTGTGGACTTGTGATCAGATTATCTATTATATATATTTGAGTCTTTGCTGATTTCTTATATGCATGATTTGATATCCTTGTAAGTCTCTCCGGGTCTTGGGTTTTGTTTGGCCAACTAGAACTATGATTCTTGCAATGGGAGAAGTGCTTGGTTTTGGGTTCTGCCATGTGGTGACCTTTCCCAGTGACAGTAGGGGCATTAAGGCACACATCAAGCAGTTGTCATCAAGAGTAAAAAGATGGGGTTTTTATCATTGGTTTGAGATTATCCCTCTACATCATGTCATCTTGCTTAAGGCGTTACTCTGTTCTTATGGACTTAATACACTAGATGCATGCTGGATAGCGGTCGACGTGTGGAGTAATAGTAGTAGATGCAGAAAGTATCGGTCTACTTGTTTCGGACGTGATGCCTATAGAAATAATCATTGCATAGATATCGTCACGACTCTGCACAGTTCTATCAATTTGCTCGACAGTAATTTGTTCACCCACCGTTTACTTGCTTTCATGAGAGAAGCCACTAGTAAACACTACGGCCCCCGAGTCTATTCACATCCATCGTTTACAACTCTGCTTTTACTTTGCTTTGTTGCTTTGTTGCTTTCAGTTCTCACTTGGCAAACGATCTATAAGGGATTGACAACCCCCTCATAGCATTGGGTGCAAGCTTTTGTGTTTGTGCAGGATCTTGAGATACTCCTCTGCCGGATTGATACCTTGGTTCTCAAACTGAGGGAAATACTTACCTCCGCTGTGCTACATCATCCTCTCCACTTCGAGGGAACACCAACGCAGAAGGATTCCTGGTGTCGTCAACGTGCCCACTTCTGGCGCCACTGGAAGGTCTTTTGTGTAGTAGCATAACGGACATCAGGCCCTAGTGACAAGCATTAAGCATAGCCAAGTAGTAGCAACATCAATCTAGAACATAGTGGATACTAGGGAACAATCCCGGTCAAGAACTAACTCGATTACATGATAGATGTCATCCAACTCATCACCGTCCAGCAAGCCTACGATGAGATTACTCACAAACGATGAAGAGCATCATGGAATGGTCGATGGAGAAAGGTTGATGATGACGATGGCAATGATTTCCCCTCTCCGGAGCCTGAAACGGACTCCAGATCTACCCTCCAGATGAAGAACATGATGTGGCGGTGCCTATGTATCGCAAAACGCGATGAAACCTTCTTTCTGATTTTTTTTCCACGCGAAACGGAAGATATAGAGCTGAGATTGGGGGCGGTGGTGCCACGTGGGCCCTACAAGAGCTCATGGCGCGGCCATAGGGGGTGGTCGCGGCCCATGGGCTTGTGGCCCACTGGCACGCCCCCTCACGTGGATCTTTGCGCACGTATTTTTCTTTTATTCCAGAAAAAATCTCCTTAAATTTTCAGGACGTTCTGAGAACTTTCATTTCTGCACAAAAACAACACCATGGCAATTCTGCTGAAAACAGCGTCAGTCCGTGTTAGTTCCATTCAAATCATGCAAATTAGAGTCCAAAACAAGGGAAAAAGAGTTCGGAAAAGTAGATACGACGGAGACGTATCAGCCATTTATCGACCAAATGCTAGAAAGGCTGTCTAAACACACACACTTCTGCTTTCTAGACGGTTATTCTGGTTTCTCCCAAATACTAGTTGCACAATTTGATCAGGAGAAAACCATCCTCACCTGCCCTTTCGGTACCTTTGCTTATAGACGTATGCCTTTCGGCTTATGTAATGCACCTGCCACCTTTCAAAGATGTATGATGGCTATATTCTCTGACTTTTGTGAAAAGATTGTCGAGGTTTTCATGGATGTCTTCTCTGTTACGGGTCTTCCTTTGATGATTGCCTCAACGACCTTGATCGAGTCTTACAGAGATGTAAAGACACCAATCTTGTCTTGAATTGGGAGAAGTGCCACTTTATGGTTAATGAAGGCATCGTCTTAGGACATAAAATTTCTGAAAGAGGTATTGAAGTCGATAAGTCTAAGGTTGATGCAATCGTGAAAATGCCATACCCCACAGATATCAAAGGTATAAGAAGTTTCCTTGGTCATGCTGGTTTCTATAGAAGGTTCATTAAAGACTTCTCTAAGATTTCTAGGCCTCTTACCAATTGTTCAGCCACCTGATTGGAACCTACCTTTTGAGATCATCTGTGATGCTAGCAATTATGTTGTTGGTGTTGTTCTAGGGCAAAGAGTTGATAAGAAGTTGAATGTTATTCACTATGCTAGTAAAACTCTAGACAGTGCCCAGAGAAACTATGCTACTACAGAGAAGGAATTTTTAGCAGTCATGTTTGCATGTGAAAAGTTCAGGTCTTACATAGTTGATTCCAAAGTCACTATTCACACTGATCATGCTGCTATTAAGTACCTCATGGAGAAGAAGGACGCTAAACCTAGACTTATCAGATGGGTTCTCTTGCTACAAGAATTTGATTTGCACGTTGTCGACAGGAAGGGTGCTGATAACCCAGTAGCAGATAACTTGTCTAGGTTGGAGAATGTTCTTGATGACCCACAACCAATTGATGATAGCTTTCCCGATGAGCAACTGAATGTCATCAATGCTTCACATAGTGCCCCATGGTATGCTCATTATGCAAACTATATTGTTGCCAAATATATACCACCTAGTTTCACATACCAGCAAAAGAAGAAATTCTTCTTTGACTTGAGACATTACTTTTGGGATGATCCTCACCTTTATAAGGAAGGAGTAGATGGTGTTATTAGACGTTGTGTACCTGAACATGAACAGGGACAGATCCTACAGAAGTGTCACTCCGAGGCCTACGAAGGACACCATGCGGGAGATAGAACTGCACACAAGGTATTGCAATCAAGTTCTTATTGGCCCACTCTCTTCAAGGATGCCCGTAAGTTTGTTTTGTCTTGTGACGAATGTCAAAGAATAGGTAATATTAGCAAACGTCAGGAAATGACTATGAACTATTCACTTGTCATTGAACCATTTGATGTTTGGGGCTTTGATTATATGGGACCTTTTCCAAAATCCAACGGGTATACTCATATCCTAGTTGCTATTAATTACGTCACTAAGCTATCCCCACTAGTAGTGCTGATCACAACACTTCTATCAGGATGCTGAAAGAAGTTATCTTCCCTAGATTTGGAGTCCCTAGATATCTAATGACCGACGGTGGTTCACACTTCATTCATGGTGCTTTCCGTAAAACGCTTGCTAAGTATGATGTCAACCATAGAATTGCGTCTCCCTACCACCCTCAGTTGAGTGGTCAAGTAGAGCTAAGCAATAGAGAGATTAAACTAATTCTGCAAAAGACTGTCAACGGGTCTAGAAAGAATTGGTCTAAGAAGCTCGATGATGCACTGTGGGCTTATAGAACTGCCTATAAGAATCCCATGGGTATGTCTCCGTACAAAATGGTGTACGGTAAAGCATGTCATTTACCCCTTGAGCTAGAGCATAAAGCTTATTGGGCAACCAAAGAGCTCAACTTTGATTTAAAACTTGTCGGTGAGAAGAGGTTATTTGACATTAGCTCGCTTGATGAATGGAGAACTCAGGCATATGGGAATGCCAAGTTGGTCAAAGAGAAGGTTAAGAGGTGGCATGATAAGAGGATACAAAAGCGTGAGTTCAATGTAGGTGATTATGTCTTGCTATATAACTCTCGTTTAAGATTCTTTGCAGGCAAGCTTTTCTCTAAATAGGAAGGTCCCTATGTTGTTGAGGAAGTATATCGTTCCGGTGCTATCAAGATCAACAACACGGAAGGTAATTGTCCGAGAGTTGTAAATGGGCAGAGAATCAAGCATTATATCTCAAGTACTCCCATAAATGTTCAAAGCAATATTATCAATACCATAATTCCGGAAGAATACCTAAGGGACATTTATCAGCCTGTTTCATACTCCGAAAACGAAGAGGTATGTGATTCGGTAAGAAAACAGAGTCCAAAACTTTTCCAGTAGGAAATTTTCTCCGTTTTGGAATATTTAAAAAAATACAAAAAATGGAAGTAGTCCGGAAAATGCGCGAGGAGGCGACAAGCCTGACCCGCGCGGACCCACCCCCTGGCCGCGCCGGGAGGGCTTGTGGCCACCTCGGGCACCTCCCGGACTCCGTTTTCGTGTGGGGTACTCCTTCCGGTCTGGAAAAAATCATTATATATACTCTCGTTTGGTTTCACCCCTGCATCATGCAGATTTCCTGTGTTTTCGTTTCAAGCCTGTTTTCTGCCGCATATTTAGGGCAAGATGTCTTCTCAAGATTTAGAGGGGGGGAGCTTTGTGGCAGATTACCTTGCTAATCCAAAGGTCTATGGGGACTTGGATCGTTATGGATGGACCACTGATGAGGAAGAAGATTATGATCCGAAGGGGAAGGAACAAACAAGTTCCGATGAAGAGGAGGCTCCTCTACCTCAACCTGGACACACGCATGTGGAGTTCAAGAAGTCGAGCCTCCCTGACTCAAGGCAGAAGTCTAAGACTTTGTTTATCCCTTCTCGTTTTTTGCAGGAGAGTAAGCAGGAATTATGCCAAAGGGTGTTGAACCTTGAAGAGGAAAATGATGATCTGAGGGAGCAGAATTTATGCTCAAGTGGAAATTAAACAAGCTCAAGACCTCTGCAACAACTCCTCCACCATCACCACCAAAGGAAGACAACTGAGCAAATGTATGGGCAATCCCCTTGGCTTGTGCCAAGCTTGGGGGAGTTGCCCCGGTATCGTATCACCATCACATCCTTTGCCTTTACCTTTGTTTTAGTTTTCCTTTTCAGTTTTCTCTTTCTCTAGTAGATTTAAGGTCTTAGTGTTTTAGTCTTGAGTTTTGCTTTGTGTCATCCCCGATGTATTCGAGCTCGTGAGCCATATAATAAAGAGTGTCTTAGTTGAAGGGCTTTGCCTCTTGCCATGATCAAAAGAGTGAGAATAGAACAAAAGCATGAAAGATCATGTAATGATCTTATGGGAAGTGATGGCTTCACATATAAAAACAATGAGGATTGAAACTTGTTGAGGGTAGGCAAACGTAGACCGTGGAATAAGATCCCTCAAGTAAGTTGTCATCGGTGCAAGCAATAAAAATTGCTCTCTAATATGTATGATCTATTAGTGTGTGGAAAACAAGCTTTGTACGAACCTGTGATGAGGAAGACATAAAAGCGACAGACTGCATAATAAAGTTCTTTATCACAGGAGGCAATATAAAGTGACGTTCCTCCGCACTAAGAGGACACGCATCCAAACCTCAAAAGCGCATGACAACCTCTGCTTCCCTCTGCAAAGGGCCTATCTTGTACCTTTACTTTTTGCCCTTGAAAGAGTCATGGTGATCTTCACCAATTCCTTATTTTGCCTTTATCTTGGCTAACGTCATATGCTTGGGAAAGATCTATATTCATATGTCAACTTGGAAGTAAGTATTCATGAATTATTATTGTTGACATTACCCTTGAGGTAAGCAGTTGGGAGGCAAAACTGTAAGCCCCTATCTTTCTTTGTGTCCAACTAAAACTTTGATCTCATGAGTACCACGTGAGTTGTAGCAATTGTAGAGAACGAAAGAATGATTGAGTATGTGGATTTGCTTTACAAGCTCTTATTTGACTCTTTCTGATGTTGTGATAAATTGCAATTGCTTGAATGACTAAAGGCTATCGGTTGTTACTTCTCGGTAAGGTTCTTGATCCATGCTTTACTTTGTGAAGGAATTATCACTTTAGCATGAGAGATTATATGTTGGTATTGCTATTCTGATCATGATCATGATGCATGCATGTTCGTATCTTGATTTTTCAACACCTCTCTCCCTAAACATGTGGACATATTTATTGAGCTAGGCTTTCGCTTGAGGACAAGCGAGGTCTAAGCTTGGGGGAGTTGATACGCCCATTTTGCATCATGTTTTCATGTTGATATTTATCGCTTCTTGGGCTGTTATTTCACTTCACAGTACAATACTTATGCCTTTTCTCTCTTATTTTGTAAGGTTTACATGAAGAGGGAGAATGCCGACAGGTGGAATTCTGGCCTGAAAAAGGAGCAAAGTTGAGATACCTATTCTGCGCAACTCCAAACGTCGTAAAAATCAATGAGGATTTTTTTCGGATTTATTAAAAATACTGGGCCGAAGAAGCGCCAGAGGGGCGCGAGTAGGTGGCCACAAGCCTGCATGGCACGGCCACCCCCCTAGCCGCGCCAAGGGGGCTTGTGGGCAGCCTGCTGGCCCACTGGCCCCCCTCTTCTTCTCTATAAAGAGTTTCGTCCAGAAAAAAATTCAAGGAGGAGCTTTTTCGTGGATTCGCCGCCGCCACGAGGCGGAACTTGAGCAGAACCAATCTAGAGCTCCGGCAGGACGATCCTGTCGGGGAAACTTCCCTCCCGGAGGGGGAAATCGTCGCCATCGTCATCACCAACACTCCTCTCATCAGAGGGGACTCGTCACCATCAACATCTTCATCAGCACCATCTCATCTCCAAACCCTAGTTCATCACTTGTAACCAATCTCCGTCTCGCGACTCCGATTGGTACTTGTAAGGTTGCTAGTAGTGTTGATTACTCTTTGTAGTTGATGCTAGTTGGATTACTTGGTGGAAGAGTTTATGTTCAGATCCTTGATGCTACTCATTACCTCTCTGGTCATGAATATGATTATGCTTTGTGAGTACTTACTTTTGTTCCTAAGGACATGGGATAAGTCATGCTAATAGTAGTCATGTGAATTCGGTATTCGTTCGGTAATTTGATATGTTGTATGTTGTTTTTCCTCTAGTGGTGTTATGTGAACGTTGACTACATAACACTTCACCATTATTTGGGCCTAGAGGAAGGCATTGGGAAGTAGTAAGTAGATGAAGGGTTGCTAGAGTGACAGAAGCTTAAACCTTAGTTTATGTGTTGCTTCGTAAGGGGCTGATTTGGATCCACTAGTTTAATGCTATGGTTAGACTTTGTCTTAATTCTTCTTTCGTAGTTGTGGATGCTTGTGAGAGGGGTTAATCATAAGTGGGATGCTTGTCCAAGTAAGGGCAGTACCCAAGTGCCGGTCCACCCACATATCAAACTATCAAAGTAACGAACGTGAATCATATGAACATGATGAAAACTAGCATGACAGAAATTCCCGTGTGTCCTCGGGAGCGTTTTTCCTCCTATAAGACTTTGTCCAGGCTTTTCCCTTGCTACAAAAGGGATTGGGCCACTTTGCTGCACCGTTGCTACTTTTGTTACTTGTTGCTTGGTATGAATCATCTCACCACACAATCACTTGTTACCGACAATTTCAGTGCCTGCAGATTTTACCTTGCTGAAAACCACTTGCCAGATCCTTCTGCTCCTCGTTGGGTTCGACACTCGTACTTATCGAAAGTACTACGATTGATCCCCTATACTTGTGGGTCATCACATTGCCACATAATTACGGATGCAGGCTGGGAGGTCGTTCTTAATTTTCCTTCACAAATTTGAGGAGGGTCATAGGGGCGGCAACAAGATCTATCTGTGGTACGGTGTCCCACAATCATCGTAGTACCGCATCGAAGGATACATGCGTCCACGAAAGCCATGAATACCGTCTTCTAGCCGAGATTAAGAAGATGATTGGAGAGATGATGGATTTAGTTTCATGTTGTTATGGTGGAGCTGAACTTAATTTCATGCTTCTTATGTTATCTATATGATCTATATGAACTTACGTTATCTTTATGCCTTTATGTGGTAAATAAGCATGTTTAATTTATAAATTTATACACATAGCCCATAGGGATCCCCTTTATGAACACAACAAGTGAAAGAGGATAATTATACGATAATTTCTGCACATAGACCCACTAGTAGAAAAAGGTCCATTTGTCCTGGTTCCAGAGGCCCATTAGCCCCGGTTCCAGAACCGGGACTAAAGGGTCGGAACTAAAGGCCCAAACCTTTAGTCCCAGTTGAATTACCAACCGGACCCAAAGGGTTTCAATGTGGCCGCTGCGGGGAGCCCAGGCAGGAGGAACTTTAGTCCCGGTTGGTCACACCAACCGGGAGCAAATGGCATCCACGCGTCAGCATCTGGCCGGAGCTGGGTTTTTTTTTGAATGGGGGGTGGGGGGGGGGGTTGGAGGGTTAATTTAGTGGTTTCATATTGTGTTAGCTACCTAATATAGAGAAGTGTCCACTACGAGGGAAAAGCCTACTAGTAGCGCGGGTTTAGTGCCTACTAGTAGCGCGGGTTACCGTGCTACTAGTAAGGCGCTACAGCTATTACTTACGAGTAGTGCGTGTAAGACGCGCTCCTGCTAAGACATATAGTTGTAGCGTGTATCATACGAGCGCTACTGATAAGACAACTGTTAGTAGCGTTCTTGCAAACCGGCGCTACTAGTAATCTGTTTTTCATTATTTTTAATTTTTAGTGTATTTATACGTCGTTATACAAATTTTGATATAGTACCAATTAAGAGGTTGTTATATAGTATGTTCATGATGAATTATTATATCATTGTGAGGAATAAACATGGATTTTATTCATCGAAATGAATCAAAACTGATCAAAAGTTGAATTAGTAGGATGACGATCCTACTAATTCAAGTTTTGGTCACTTTTGATCCATCCACATGAATCTAATCCGCTTTTCTTCCCCCAATGATATAATAACCAATCATGATCATAATAACAAATCATCATGATAATCATGATCAGCATCATCATCATATTAATATAAAAACTTTTGCATCACTATAGCTAATAATCATCACAGCCCTTACCACCAACACTATTTAATCATCATTTTCGTCAATGAGACATCATATAACAAGTTGGTCACTAGTCATAATCACAACTCCTCCTCCTCATCATCATCAAGGTTAACACATTGTAGCACATAATAACACATTGTATCTCGGACCTACTCTACCCTCTCTTAGGTAGAATATCATAAAACAAGATAGGCCCTGACTCTCCATTATGGAGAATGGAGATCATCATGTCTCCAATTCTTGGCCTACGCACAATGTTTCTTCCAAGTAGCTCTCTATGATTAACCATACATTTTATCCATCTTTGATTGTCATTTCATCGGTTTTAAAAATCTGGTATGGACAGGAGTGATGCATATACATAGACTCACATGGCCATGATGGTCGTATGCTCATAACATCAATGCGGCCTCTTGGAAACATCAGATGAGGCACACAATCCTGCGGGATTTTCTGTTGAAAAACATAGTAATAACTTTGTAGCTAGCAATGTAGTTTAGTTTTACAAGAATTTATGCAAAAGATGCACGGATGTCGTAATAGTAGAAAATCTTACCATGCAATCTCCATGCATGTTACCGTAGTTCACATGCACTAGTGGCACGTATTGACCATAATGTGGAGGAGTTTGCTGATAGCTATTGTAATTCTCAAGATCATTAATAAATGCGACAAGAAGATTTTTCTCCTTATAAGTTAATTTTGCTTCATCATTGTAGTAGTAGGTTCTGTCTACCATCTTTCGTACATTTTTTGAAGAATTAAAATAAGCTGTCAATGGAAATAAGTTGTCAACTATTTTTAAATAAACAATATAAATTACTTAATAAATATGGATGAGAAATTCACATAATGGTAGAACTGGAGGCGTCAGCACATCGACCCATATGTCGATATTACCTTCAATTTCATCTTTCGGACAAATATCAAAGGTGATAAGCATATCAGGCTCAAATGCATAAGCCTTGCATAGTGCTACCCAACTTTTGCATTCAAAAAAGGAGTAGGTGTCTGCATTGTACAAATTTACGGCAAAAGTATAACCATGTTCGGTCCTCAAGTGAACTATCTTTACCTCCATAGTTTTTTCAGTACTGAAACCAATATTATCCAAGACATAAATTCTTGCATGGCAAGGGATACACTAGTAGAATAGTAAAAAATAAAAATTATAAGTTGAAGCAAAAGAAGTCATACTTAATTACGAAAAAAGACTTGTCGTTGTGACTTACTGTATTCACTTCGAAGTCCTCATCCAGCATGATGTTGAAGCGCCTATCATCAACTAGGTGAGGCATGTCGCACAGGCCGTGCTCGTCTTGGCAGTATTCGCACATAACGAATTTCCTTTCGTCGTCAGACATTTCCTATGTTCATAGTTGAAACATTTAAAATCAATCAAAGGCAACTACGAGGAAACTTATATGACAGATCACTATTAATTCTAAAACAGAATTAACCTAAATAATTTTTCCTTTCTTTTTTTCCTCCTCTTGTTCCTCTCCCCCTCTTCCTCTAATAATTCTAAAATAGAATTAACCTAAATAATTCTAAAACAGAATTAACCTAAAAGAGAATTAACCTAGAAATATAATTCCCTCTCCTTTCTGCTCTTCTTCCTTTCCTCCTCTTCTTCCTCTCCTTCCTATTCTACTTCTCCTCTTTTTCTTCTACTTCTCCTGTTCTTCTATTTTTTCTCTACTCCTCCTCTTCATTCCCATTTCCGGCAATTACAGGGCACTCCACATGTCCTAGTTTCTAGCACTAGTCATGCTGAAATCCATGGAAAATCTGGACATGACCTTTGCTAAAAAGTGGACATATGGAGCGCCTGAAATTTGCCGGAACGGAAATGAATCAACATTTGCAAACAAGAACACCAAGACATCCTCTATATTTAGAATGCATCATCATCGACATCAATGACATGACGACTAGCACAAGCATTTTCATCATCGACATTTACAACACATTATCATCTATATCAACAACATGGGGATTTGGCTATTCTCACCTAGAGGTCTTAGGGGGTCGCTGATGGGGGTGATTGCGGGGATGAGGCAGGGGCAAATACTTGATTTCTGCATAAACAAAATATGACATGTTCATTCTAGCAAATAAGTAAATAGTTTCAAGATCACTAGAAACTATCAACTATGTCTAAAAATAATATACTAAAACCCTAGTAATAATTCAGTTAACTAGAAACTATCAACTAAACCCTAGAAACTATCCTAAATCGAAGTGTTATATATGAACAGAGGCTTATATCAACTAAAAACTATCAACTATGTCTAAATTTTTACTAATCAGTTAATCATACTAAATCAAAATTGTTAGATATCAACTACAAACTATTAAGCAAATCAAAATGTTGCATATCAACAAGAAAATATCAACTAGCCTACTAAATCAAAATGTAGCAGGGAGGAGGGGTTGTGGATGGAGGAGGGGGGAGGGAGAAGGAGGGGCGACTGAAGGAGGGAGGAGGAAGGAAGACGAAGGAGGAAGGAGGAGCGAGGAGGGGCCGGCTGGCGGCGAATGGAGGAGTGGAGGGAGGACGTGGGGCGGAGAGGTGGGAGGAGGGAGAAGGAGGGGCGACTAAAGGAGGAAGGAGGAAGGAGGACGGAGGAGGAAGGCGGAGCGAGGAGGGGCCGGGAGTGTCAGGGGGGAGTGAGGGGCCGGGAGTGAGGAAGAGAGAGGGAGCGCACGGGGTGGATAAGGCGGGTTGGCGACGATGACGGGCTCGGGGGCGGCGGCGACGGCGAGGAGGAGGACGGGCTTGGGGGCGGCGGCGACGAGAAGGAGGATGGGCACGGGGCGGCGGCGACGACGAGGAGGACGACAGGCTCGGGACGGCGGCAACGACGAGGAGGACGGGCCTGGGGCAAATGGGACAGTTTGGGGGAAATTCCGACAACTCCCTCCGATATGCGAAAACCAGTGGTCCCGGTTCGAGGCAAAAACTGGGACCAATGCACCCATGTCGTCCCGGTTTGTGCCGCAAACCGGGACTAAAGGCAAATTTCCAGCAGCCCAAAGGGCAGGAAGAAGAGACCTTTAGTCCCGGTTGGTGCCGACAACCGACACGAAAGGGCGTAGTTCGTGCCGGTTGGTGGCACAAACCGGGACTAAAGGCGTGTGCCTGCCACAACCGCGGTGCGGTTGGATGTTTAGTCCCACCTCGCAAGCCGAGAGAGCCCGGGAGTGGTTTATAAGCGTTGGTGCGCACACCCTCTCGAGCTCCTCTCAACTCCACGCTTCCATGCCTAATTTGTCATTGCGTGTGGGCCTACTGGGCCTTCTGCGGGCCTGAATCCTGGCCCAACTCTCTTGTTGGGTTTCTAGTCATATTCACGTTGTGGTGGCCTAGTAGGTGGCATTTTTTTTAAACTAGATTTTTTGTTTCTTTTTTTACTTTTTTTATTTTATTTTGTGAATAACTTTACTAAAATAATAGATTCTTGAGTGATTCTTTTTCCTGCTATTTAATATTGGACGCCACTACAGAGCGGCGCCGCACAGGGGCTCTCCCGTGCGGCGGCCAGCTTTGCCAGCCTGGCTTCCACTTTTTGGTATGTACTCCCCGCTTGCCAGCCTGTCTGAATCAGCCACAGTACAAAAACAACACATTCCTGTCTGAAGCAACCACCCCTCATCCATAAATATCTCCCCTCCCCCTCTCCCCCCCCACCCACCACCAATCCCAACAACCCCATCTCAGACCCCCCCACCCCCACCACCGTAATCTCTTCTCCTCTTCTTCTTCCTCCCTCCCCAATACTGCACTGCCATGAACACACACAAATATGAAGGAAGCATAACAAAACAACCAGCAAGAAGAAGGTGAATTATGCAGTTTCTCTAAGTTATCCAAAGCAGCAAAAAAATAACAGGTACGCAACTGCCCCATACCAGGATCATTCCAAAAAAACAGGAATCTACTTGCAGAAAAAAAACTACCAAGAACATGTACAAATTACAATACAATCAGATCTCTTGTTTCTCCCCCTCAAAAGACAACACCTATCTTTCTCTCTGCACCCACAGATTTGCACCTCTCTCTCTCCTCTCTGGATCTTCAGCTTCTGATCTTCTTTCCAATTCCCCTGTCCCAGAACAAAAAAAGTCAGAAAAAACACTGATATATTGTCTACATCTGAAACAAAAACATGCAGGTGAAGGAAGGACTTCCCAAAAAGAAAACAACAAGAGAAAGGACACATATATAGATGGATTTTCACTTTGTGGCTGCTCATGACACAGGTTTGTTCCTCCCTCCATGTAGTTACCAATTTAATTGTTGTTTTTGTCGTGTTTTTGCTGCTACCATAATTCCTACATTTTCCACCTAAAGCACCACCATCTAATTGTGTCATCATATTACAAAAAGTACTTTGTTACCAGATTACAAACTGCTTGCTTCCCTCATGCATGTGCATGGTGTTATTACTTAGTTGTCCAATTATAATTGGTTGCTGGCTTGCACGCTAGTTGCCATATTAACCGTGCTCACTCACCAGATTAACCATGCTTACTCACCAGGATCTAAAGTACTTGCTTATCATTTTAGAAAAAGCTTATTTCCCAGATTAAGTATTACTTAGTTGTCACGTTGCTAAAAAGTAGTTGTCATGTTGCTTGATTACCAAAAATTCAAACATGGCCTACCAAATATTCACACCACATGGCCTACCTCTAGCTACATGGATGAGTTGACCTATTGTCACTGTATAAAATGTCTAATTGCCAAATTACAAGTAGCTAGTCATCATATTACAAAAAAAGTGCTTTTGTTACCAGATTACAACTGCTTACTTGCCAGATTATAGGTGCTTACTTACCAGATTACAACTGCTTACTTGCCAGAGTTGACCTCTTATGTGTGTTATGCATCACAACTGATTACCAGATTACAACTGCTTACTTACCAGATTATGCAGACCGTGAGACTGTCGGTGCATCACGCACTGTGTTACAACGACCGGCCAACACGGACCAAACGTTGGATGCATCGTCAAATCACACACCAAATGATGACAATGCAAATGAGGATAAAGGCATGCCGGAGGTGATGTCCACGCCACAGCAACCCACAACCATGATGAGATTTGACACTCTTGAGGATGCTGAAAAACACTACAAAATGTATGCAAGGCAAAAAGGTTTTGGAGTGAGGTACTGTTTCAGAAAAAAGTCGGAGGCTAGTGGTGAATTGATAAGAGCATCCCTTGTGTGCCATAGAGTTGGGTTGAAGATCAAGAAGAAAGTAGACACCCAAAACCCGCAACCTATTGCCCCTGAGAGGTGGAGGAATACAACTGAAAGAACAAACTGCCCAGCCCGTATGTTTGTGAAGCGGAGAGATAATGCCTGGGTTGTTACAGAAATAAATGACGACCATAACCACCCTCTCATCAAGAAGTGGTCACTGACAGGTTTCCTACGATCACATAGACATATCCCTGAAGAACAACAGTTTGTGAAGTTGCTTCACTCATGCAATCTGGAACCTTCTAGACAGATGCAACTGTTGACACAGTTGCATGGCCAACGTGAAGCAATTGGATACACTGATAAAGACTTGGCAAACTTGCTGGCAAAGTTTCGGGCCGAGCACAAATATACTGATATGCATGACATGATTGAGTACTTCAAGAGCAGTCAACAACTTGATAAAGACTTTTTTTACAAGTACAAGCTTGATGATGATGATGAGGTCCAATGCATTTACTAGATTGATGGTTCAGCGAGAAGGGCATACAAGTTTTTCAGTGATTTTGTCTCTTTTGACACAACCTACTTGACCAATATATACAAGATGCCTTGTGCCCCGTTTATTGGTATAAACAACCATGGACAGTCAATTCAGTTTGGCTGTGGTTTCGTTAGGAACGAGCTATCGACAAGCTTCGTTTGGCTATTTGAGACATTCCTAAAGGCAATGGCTGGTTTGGCTCCAACCAATATCATAACTGATCAAGATTTTGCCATGAGGTCTGCTATTCAGGATGTTTTTTCCCAATACAACACACCAAAACTGTCGTTGGCACATAATGCAAAATGCAACTGGGAAGCTTGGTCCGTTCCTAGCAAAACGCCCAGAGTTGCAAGCTGAGGTCAATGATTGTGTCAATGACAGCTACGCTCCTGAGGAGTTTGAAGCAAGGTGGCTTGCAATGGTTCAGCAACATGGGGTTGCAGAACACCTAGACTTTGTTTATTTGTATGAGAAACGAACATGCTGGGTTCCTGCCTACTTCATGCACAAGTTCTACCCCTTTCTCCAAACCACGCAAAGGAGTGAAGGCTTCAATGCTGTGCTCAAAAAGTATGTCAACCCACAAAACTCAATCATGGACTTTATTCGCCAATATGCTTCCATACAAGAGAAAGTAATGTGTGCGGAGAGCAAGCAGGATGCAGAAACAACAATCACAACAGCTAGGAAGTGGAGTTACAGCCCAATTGAGCTGTAGATGTAAAGTATCTATGCGTGCAATATTTTTGTTAGGTTCCAGGGGGAGATGCAGTCACTGTTGTCCTACAGCTGTAAGCAGACAGGTGCCCAAGAGTACATGGTTGACTGCATTGCTAAGTTTGTCCCGGGATATGGCAACAAGTCGTTTAAGGTTCATGCAAATGTTGAAGAAGGGTTTTATATGTGTGAATGCTGCAAGTATGAGCGTGATGGGATTGTATGTTGCCATATACTAAGGGTAAAAACATATCCTGCTTGCTGGGTTTTGTTTTCCATAAATGTCATGCTCCCCCCTTGTTTTCCTACTTGGGAGATTTTTTAGGCTATTTTGTGGAATTTGTTAGGTTCTCCAAAATGTCTTTTCTTTCCATGACTTATGTGTTACCTCCTTGTATGTTTTTGCAGATCATGGTTCAGCTTGGTGTTACCACGTTGTCAGCGGCATACATACTCAAGAGATGGACATGGCTTGCAGAGGAAATGCTCGTTGATATGTCGTCACAAGTCCCTGGCAAGGTGCATGAGATGCCTCAGGAGTCGGTGATTCTGATGAAAACAACCCTCATGAAGAATGAGTTTGCCTTACTAGCTAAAGTGGGTGCCGCACAGCTGATGGTCGGAAGATAATAGGTACACATTTAAAGGAGATGAAGAGGGAGCTAGTTGCGCTTGCGAAAGAACAGAAAAAAAGAGAATCAAGGGCTGATTTTGCTCCAGCTTCTTTAGCGACTGCTCCGAGTGCACCATCTATGTCAAACTATGCTGCTCAACATGCCTACTCTGCCCAAGTTCATGGCTCCAACAACCAAGCTCATTCTTCATATGGAGCTCCTTTCGAGCGCAACATTATGGGCCAAGGTGCTACATCAACAGCTGCAAGTACACACACTATGTCAAAGTCTGCTGCTCTAGGTGCATCTTCTTCCCGAAGTGCTTCGGCGGCTGCAGCAAGAGCACCGGCTATGTCGAACAGTGCTACTCCGGGAGTCTATACTGCCGGAGCTGTTGCTGGCTCCAACAACCAAGGCATTTCTTCTCATGCAGCAGCTTCCGGCCTCCAAATTCAGGGCCAAAATGCATCCATGAGTGTTATGGGTCCTTATGCTTGGCCAATGGCTGCTGCTACAGATGCTATTTGTACCCCGGTTGATGGCTCGGACAAACAGCACCATTCTTCACATGTAGTTGCTCCTGAGCCTATCATTCGTGACCCGGAGAAGTCAAACACGAAAGGGCGTAAGAGGAAGTAGTCGTTCCAGCACCCATTGAACATTGGGAAGAGAGAAAAAAAGGACTTGCCGGCTATGTGGATCAAACACACATGATGCAAGGACATGCTCAACGAGGGATAAACCCGCCCCCACTCCAAACTGAAGAAGAGATGTTTTCCTGAATGCCTTGTGTAATTTTTGATTCTAATATATATAAAATTCCGGATGCTATTTACATATGTAATTCTGAATGCACTATGTTCTGCGAGGGGTGCTAATGTCATTCTTGGTGCTATTATATATATATGGATATATACATGCGTGTTTTTTCTGTGATATGCAACTAACTTGGTCTTTCTGTAAAAAGGTCTACTGTAAAACTAAGAATTTTGTAATCTACTTCCTCCATAACGCAGTATTTTGTTATTCAAGAGAACTAGTTTATTTCTTTCCAACAATAGATATTTAGGAACAGAGGTTAGTAGTCAGGTTGATGAGTAGTCACCAGGATAATCGGATCTTTTTTTACCTTAGTTGTCCGATGCAAAATACTTAGCTACCAGATTATAAATGCTTACTTGCCAGATTAAGAACTATACTTAGTTTTCAACGCTTAACTGTGACTCCTAAGCTACTAGAACAATACTTGCCACATTGTTCCACTTGCTTGCCATATTATTATGCCAGGTTGCAAGAACTTATCTACAGGTTTAAAAAAATGAAAAATCTATATTGAAGCGTGCGCACGCTAGTCACCCCGTGCGGCGGGTTCCTAGGCTCCATCGTGTGGCGGACACCGAACCATACAATATATAAAAGTACAAAGCTACATCTGGCTAGAGTTCGCCCTCTTAGTAGGCTGACCTTACAGTATTTTCTAGCATGCTACAGTAGTAGACTGACCGTGTTTTACAGTGCGTTAGCACTATACCGGTGCACTACTAGTAATAACCGCCGTAGAGATACACATGTGTTTTATACATGTCGATATACTCCTACAAAGCAACTTGTAATCTAGCATGGAAAAAAAGGTTTTAACCTATCAACCAAAGCACACAAGCTAAGTTTTCTGCAACAAAAATACATGTGATTTGGCATTTCAATACGTAATGTGGCAACTAAACATGCTTAATAGTTTGAAAGCAGGTACTATATAATCTGATGAGTAAGCACGGTTAATATGGCAACTAGGTACGTGTAACCCGACAATCAATTTGTAATCTGACAACTAAGTACTGGTACTAAATAATCTCACGAGTAAGCACGATCAATATGACAACTAGGTACGTGTAACCCGGCAATCAATTATAATCGGGCAACTAAGTAATAACATTATGTACTTACAACTCAACTAATATGAAAAAGTAAGCATATTTTGATATGGCAATTAAGCAGTTGTAATCCGATAACAAAAGTACTAGTAATATGATGACTAGCTACTTATAATTTGGCAAGTAGACATTTTTAAACAGGTCAAGATGTCAACTTATCCATGTAGCTAGAGCTAGGCCATGTGTGAATATTAGCTATGCCACTACAAATATATTGTACTAACACTTCCACACATGCTCCTGTTGTTTGCTTTTTGCAATGCCTTGAGTTCATGGACTCTTTTTTAACAATGCCTTCCATGCCTATGCTGCCAGACCACCCGTGAGGATCGACACGCATGTGATAAAGCAGACTACAGGAAAAGTACAACCTGTGCTACCACTGCATACCCGAGGAATACGAGTAGTCATGAGGCTTGTGCTAACGATGCAATTTTGTGGGCTGGTAGCAGCCACCGCACGACACGTCTTATATACGACGCCGCTACGTAGTACGGTTCTTTAAAAAAATGCAGATTAGGAACTACTTTATCTGTTCCTAAAAACATGTATTTGATTTTATCACGAACAGCATACCGTTAGAGTGTATAATTATTCATGTTGGTGCATGTACAGTCCAACTTTATTATATGTTCTGTGACTATACAAGTATAACATATCAATTGTGCACTAAAATGAACAACTACTGGGATAAAAATGGGATATGCAATAGTAACAAAAAAGGAAAAAGTGGAAACTCTTTAAACAACTGAATACATGAGCAAAAAAGCTGACATAGTTTTAAAAATTTGCTTGATTTCAATATTTTTACTTACCTCACGCAGAGTTGTTGTCAAGATGCCATTTCCACTTTCGGTTTTTGTTGAAAGGAGCGCTGAGCTACTTGTTGGCTGTTTTCTTCTTTATTTTTTGGATGTCCTCTTTCCGAATGTTAGGCACATTTACACCATCCCACTTATGAAGATACTCCAGCATGTAGAAGCCGCAGTGCACACTCCTATTTTTCATTAAAAAAAACTTGTGAGACATAGCTTTTTCCACAAACTTATGAGTGAAAAACTTATGACTGAAAATGATATTTGCAGTTTGTATTCACAAAAAAAGAAATGAAAAAAGATTCAAAAAACATTTTCTAACTTTGGGGCCTGCTTGGGAACGTCAATGATCTCGAGTTCATAGTTTTCAATCTGAACCCTGTACTTATAATAATATAACTTCCATGCTTCCTTGATTCTTTTCATTACAGCAGTTGCATGGCGATAAGACCCATGTTTGTTTTGCCGCGTAGTGAATCTAATGCCTCAAACCTTTGAGCAGTATTATTGATGCATAGAACATACTAGTGATTTCCTCACACTACATTCACTCCAATTTCTTCAATAACAGGGAACATGATCTGCAGGCACACATGAAAAAAAGAAAAAAAAACATTAACATATATCACTACCCTGTATCGGCTAAATAGAAATGTTTGGGGAACTCAGTGTAACAGTTACTGTATAATTAAAAGCCACCTAAAAATGGCAACTTAATAAAAACCGACTAAGTGGCAAATTGTCAACTCAGTGCACTAGTACCCTACAATTAAGGAAGTTTAATTTTTTTGCAAGTAAGCAATTGTATTATGGCATGTAAGTCTTTTTAAACATGTCAACTAATGACTTGTAGTCTGACACAAACTAAACATGTATATTTCTGACAACTAAAGCATTGTAATTTGACAACTAAGTAAATGTAATTTGACAACTAAGTAACGCGATTTGCCAGGTGACTAATTTGACGTCCCAGAATGTTTGTGAGAGAAAAAAATAACAACCAAAAAATTGTCAGGTCAAAAAAGAAAATGATTTACTTACTAAGTTCTGACAACTAAGAGCAAAGTCCTTCTTCCTTTCAAAAATGTTTGTGACTATCTTCTTAGCATGCTCGACTTGCAACAAGAACTTGGCCACGAAATGTGAGAGTATCAACTTGCCCTCAACCTTGTTGGTTTCCAGAAGGTACTCTATCCCAACTTCGGCACAATTAGCAGACAACTCTCCTGTGATGTAGCTTGACTCAGCAAGGTCCCATGTGTACACCCAACTTTTTTCATACTTGATGATGATCACGCTGCATATTTGCAGAAAAAAGCATACAAAAAAAACTTGTTATTCAGGAAAAGAAATTTGCTTTAAGGAAAAAAATGATATGACATATTTGGAGAGTGTGAAAAAGGAAAGAAAACAGAAATTGAAAAGCAAAATAAAAAAGAAACGCGCAATTACTTTTTGATCATTGAATTTCCATTCCTTTTGAATTTGCTGCTCAACATTAGCTTCGCATACACATCTTCGTCTTCATTGCTGACCTTGATCTCATCATTGTATGGTGATAGCTGAAAGCGAGATGACTTCTTCACCCTTCCCTTATGAGGGTTGGGCTTTGGTGTCACGCTTTGAACACCAGCATCACCTGCCATGTCATTGCTTCTCGCTGTTGTAGTTGTTGCTTCCGCTGCACGCTTTTGCTTAAAGAAATCAACGAGATGACTTTCATAATCATCAAGCTCTTTAGCTAGATCAACATCCATTTCATCCTGGTCTCCAGTGGCTAGAAATGCAGTCAGCTTTTCCGACATTGGATACTCAAACATCTACGGGCCTGTTTCAACTCCTGCATGGAACAAAAAAAAGCAGGACATGCATGATATTAGACATGAGTGTAAGTGCAGACATGATATTAAAAATGAGTTGTTGGACAAAATTGTCGCCTTCTTAAAAATTAGGCAGCTTAGTATTTAAAAATGTGGCAAGTAGTTATGTTTTAACCTGGCAACCAGGTGTTTGTATTATGAGAACTAGACACATTTAAAATTTAGGCGACTACATATTTGAAATACAACAGCTAAGTTATGTTTAAACCTGGCAACCAAGTGATTGTATTTTAAATTGCAACTCAGCACAACAAAAAACTCCTAGACTGTTAACTGACAAGTAGAGTGTACTCAGCACAACAACAACCAACTCCTAGACTGTTAACAAAATTTGGCAAGCTATATCAAATAAAAATGGCAACTCAGCACAGTTAAACTCACAAGTAGAGTGTACAATTTTTTATATGTGAAAAGGGTATACATCATGTTTTCGTGTTAGTACCTTCTGGTTTGGCCCATGATAATGGAATAATTTCTAAGGGATTGCCAGCATCTAGTTGCTCAGAATCTATGTTCCCTTCGCTGCTTGGATTCGATAAAATGGGTGAAAAACCAAGGGAGAATGAAGGAGGTGTAAATGCCCCAGGCCGGTTATCTCTAGGCTGCACTAATGAAAAACCAGGGCTTCTCTTGTTTGGCTTCGTCGATTGTGTCTTCGCACCTGCTCCTGTTGATTCATATTTGTCGCCTTGAAAAATCCCTAGCCTTTTGGCTGATTCTGAAAGATCTTTTATGACATTTAATACATGTTCTGGAATGGGAGCGGAGTTGCCATCAATACACATGCGTCGCAAGAAGCTTTTACGAAGTGGGGATATCCTGGTTAAGCTTGAAGAAGATCCGGATCGAGCATGCACATTTGCATTGACTGCTGGCGACAAGACAATAGTTGTGCACTTGCTTTCACCAAATTCCGCGCTTGCTTGCGTTGTTGGGCTGATTTTTGGAGAAACTATAATAGTTGTGCTACTGCTGCTTCCATCTTTAACTGATGGGCGCATTCGGATTCTACCTAAGCATGTTGTAACCACATCACCTTCTGGTTTGTTTGTGTTGACAGTTGGCGACAAGATAATGGCGGTGCACTTACTTTCCCCAAATCTTGTACTTGGTTTCGTTCTCGGGCTGATTTTTGGAGAAATTGTAATAGCGTTGCTGCTGCTACTTCCATCTTGGACTACTGGGTGCATTCGGATTCTGCCTGACCGTGTTGTAGACACAAAACCTGGTCCTTTGTTTCCACTGCTTCCTGATGATGTTTGTTCCATTTGTTCATGAAAGACATCAGCACCCGTGGCATTTGACGGTGATATGCGTGCAAGCCGTGGTGATCTCCTTGTTGCCTGTCGTTTTGGTGAAGGTTGCTTCAATTTTGCAGTAGTTTTTCTGTGAAAAAATCATGCAAAAAGAAAAGAAACGGTATGTTAGAAGAAGCTGATACTCAAATGCATTTTGAAACATCTTTAGTTTAAATGTCAAAAACTATACGTGGTTTGCGGAATAAAGTGTTGCTCACCTCTTTATTGCAACTCCAAGTTGTTGTACATATTCCAGCTCCTTCTCCCCATCTTCTTGTGTGGATTCAACACGCTTCCCGCCAAAAAAATTCTGGTAACTATTCTGGTAATAAAGAGGTGACTATTATCTAGCAATTCTGGTAACTAAGGCCTTTTTATCTAGCAATGCGAGTACAATGCAAATCCTTTTTTGATCTGGAAAAATCATGGCAAGTAGGCATAATTATACTGGAAAGTCGAACATTTTTCATCTGGAAAATATCGTGGCAAAATAGGCACACATTATTCTGGTAACTAGGGCCTTATTTATCTAGCAATACTAGTACAATTTAAATTATTTTTTAATATGGAACATCATGGCAAGTAGGCATAATTATACTGGAAAGTAGGACATTTTTTATCTCAAAACTAGTAGAATGCAAACCGTTTTTAAAAAAGAACTGAAACATCATGGCAAGTAGGCGCATATTATTCTCGTAACTAGGGCATTTTTATCTGGCAGAACAACTACATTTAAACCCTTTTTTGAAGCTGGACAATCATGGCCAGTACGCACAAAATTATTTTGGTAACTAGAGCGTTTTTTTAGCTGGCAAACCAAGTACAAAGGTAACCCCCTTTTTAATCTGGAACATCATAGCAAGTAGGCATAATTATATTGGAAAAGTGGAGCATTTTTTTCTTCAAGCTAGATTGGAAGTAGAAAATATAACCTGGCAACTAGTTATGTTACACATTGAAGCTTTTTTTAAAACATGGCAACTAGATTGGAAGTATTAACCATGTAGCTATAAAAAACAACCGTTGTCCATTCCTATAAAAAACATTGAAGGACATACTACCTCCTCGTCATCTGCTTTATAGGACGTGCATTGATCTTCGTTAAGTCTTTGTGGGCATTTCTCTCCTCAAAATGCTCTGTACAAGTTTCTTTCAGCAATGCGAGCTCTTTTGCAACAATGAGCTTGATCTCTTCATGTGTGATTCCGCTGTCCCGTTCTGTATCAGCCGGTCTTGTGCTTTTCAATTCACACAGTCTATTAGCAAGCCCTACCGCGCTGCCTCTAATCTTTTGCTCCAACTCCTGGCTGTTCACAAGTGTATCTGTGGGGGAATTGTTCTCTAAACTACACACATCGCTGTCAGATGGAAGGTTCAGCTGTGATGTTGCTCCTGATGGAGACTTGGTGTCTGATACGTCTCAAACGTATCTATAATTTTTTATGGTTTCATGCTGTTATCTTGTCAACTTTTGATGTTTTATATACCTTTTATATCTTTTTTGGGACTAACTTATTAATTCAGTGCCAAGTGCGAGTTCCTGTTTTTTCTGTGTTTTTGACTCTTTTCAGATCTGATTTTGGAACGGAGTCCAAAAGCAAAAAAATCCCCGAAATGAATTTTTCCAGAACGGAAGAAGATCGGGGGACTTGAGGGTCAAGGCAGGAGGCCCACAAGGAGCCCACAAGCCTTGTTGCCGCAGCCAGGGGGCGCGGCCACTAGGCTTGTGGCCTCCCTGGAGCTGCCCTGCCCTAGCTCTTTGGCCTATATATTCCCTAAAATCCCAGAAAAAATCAGGGCGTCCATGAAACCACTTTTCCGCCGCCGCAAGCTTCCGTTTCCGTGAGATCTCATCTGGAGACCCTTCCCGATGCCCTGTCGGAGGGGACTTTGGAGCTGGAGGGCTTCTACATCAACATCATTGCCTCTCCAATGACTCATGAGTAGTCTACTTCAGACCTACGGGTCCGTAGTTAGTAGCTAGATGGCTTCTTCTCTCTCTTGGATCTTCAATACAAAGTTCTCCATGATCTTCATGGAGATCTATCCGATGTAATCCTCTTTGGCGGTGTGTTTGTCGAGATCCGATGAATTGTGGATTTGTGATCAGATTATCTATGAATTATATTTGAGTCTTTGTTGATTTCTTTTATGCATGATTTGATATCCTTGTAAGTCTCTCCGAGTCTTGGGTTTTGTTTGGCCAACTAGATCTATGATTCTTGCAATGGGAGAAGTGCTTGGTTTTGGGTTCATACCGTGCGGTGACCTTTCCTAGTGACAAAAGGGGCAGCAAGGCACGCATCGTGTTGTTGCCATCAAGGGTAACAAGATGGGCTTTGATCATAGATTTGAGATTGTCCATCTACATCATGTCATCTTGCTTAAGGCGTTACTCTGTTCTTATGAACTCAATACACTAGATGCATGCTGGATAGCGGTCGACGTGTGGAGTAATAGTAGTAGATGCAGAAAGTATCGGTCTACTTGTTTTGGACGTGATGCCTATAGATATGATCATTGCCATAGATAACGTCATGACTTTGCGCGGTTCTATCAATTGCTCGACAGTAATTCGTTCACCCACCGTCTACTTGCTTTGATGAGAGAAGCCACTAGTGAACACTACGGCCCCCGTGTCTATTCACAACTATCATCTCCGCTTTTACTTTTACTTTGCTTTGTTTACTTTTTGCTTTCAGTTCTCACTATGCAAACAATCTATAAGGGATTGACAACCCCTTCATAGCGTTGGGTGCAAGCTCTTTGTGTTTGTGCAGGTACTTGTGACTTGACGCGATCCTCCTACTGGATTGATACCTTGGTTCTCAAACTGAGGGAACTACTTACCGCCGCAGTGCTACATCACCCTTTCCTCTTCAAGGGAACACCAACGCAAGGCTCCAAGGCCGCGGGGGAATCCTTTGCATATTTGCCAAGGAAATCCCTATAGGCGTAGCCAGCAGCAGAAGGATTTCTGGCGCTGTTGCCGGGGAAGGTCTGTTGTTGCCGTAGCAGTGTCAAACTGTGCAGATGGATCCCCACTTAATGTTTTGTCACAACTTTCTGTCTC
Organism: Hordeum vulgare subsp. vulgare; assembly: GCF_904849725.1. Classification (NCBI taxonomy): domain Eukaryota; kingdom Viridiplantae; phylum Streptophyta; class Magnoliopsida; order Poales; family Poaceae; genus Hordeum; species Hordeum vulgare. The sequence continues at coordinate 589,019,269 of NC_058521.1, forward strand.
ATTCCTCATCAATGGTGATTCATCGTTGCCACTGTCGATGTGCTCCTCCCTGCATTAGTGTTTTACAAAAAAAACAATATTAGTAAGAGTGAAATTATTCATAAAAAGGAAATTGGTTGAATCCCTTCTTTTTTATTTTGCTTTTCAATTGCTGTTCAAAGCGTGACAAAAAAAGAAGGGAAAAAAACTAATCTGGTTTTTCTAATATGGTACTCCCTCCATAAACTAATATAAGAGCATTTAGAATACTACTTTAGTAATCTAAACGCTCTTATATTAGTTTACAGAGGGAGTAGTTATTATGTCAGCCAATATTATGACAACCAGGGACTCAACCAATTTGGCAACCTGATTAGATTAATCTGTTAGTTAGGAGTAACAGTAAAAATCAAGCATGGCAAGATCTAATCTTTTTTCCTTTTTTGTGAGTGAAGCTCAACAGCTCAACAGTTAATCTGACAACCTGATGTAAATAATCTGGAAATTGGATGCAGTTTATCTGGGAACTAGGGAGTACGTAAGTACAAAAAATGAAATTTGTACAGCTTGCATTGTCTTCGTTTTGATATCCACGTTACATGCTTATTTATCAGGTTACTTTTACCTTGTGTTCCTCTTCTTTTTTTCGCATTCGATATCCGCGTCGTCTTCATCTGTGCCATCGTCAGATTCTGATGATGATGAATCTTTAGACAATGTATCTTCCCTTTCTCCTATGTCGGCGCCGCTGTTTATCCTACTATTAGATGAGTTACTTGTCATAGGAGCCGTCAACCCCTGCACGAGCTCTATAAGAAGTTTGTCCGCCCCTGATTCAAACTCGGTAAGGAGTGTGCCCACCCCTAATGCAAACTTGGAGATGATTGTGGTGGCTTTAAGCTTCTTCTGCACATGTGTAAAAGAAAATTGAGTGTGGATAAAAAGATGATACAGGGTAGATGCCACATCCACATCACACTCATGCCCTTGTCGTAGAAAAAGAAAGGAAAAAGGAAAACAATAAAAAAGGATTCTCGATGTTTACACTTTCAGAGCAGCTTGCATGGATGTTCTGCTTCATCCAGGTTTCAACACCACCGGGTCCCCCGAACAGACCAAATCTGCTATAAGTCTTCTCTCTGAATTCTTCCTTCAGCTACATGTGTGAAAAAAAGTTGATTGTCCATTAGAGCTTTATCCTATGGAAGTACTATTCTAAAAAATAAAAGTTTTCAACACTATTTTTATGCCAAGAAAAAATTTAATGAGGGGGAAACAAGAACCTGGAAATTGCCAAAACTGGGTGGATCATGCTCCAGCATGTCCATCTCAGCGACAACATCAATCTGTGTCTTGGACCATGCGTTCACTGTGTGCGGGGTGTCGGGTAACTCAAGCTCCATGCCGTCACAATCCAAAGCATCAAGATACCTTAGCTGTGGGTGCAAAAAAGAGATGCACATTGAGTGTGGTTGTTAGATTGGCATATTGCCACATTCAAGTACACACAGTTGCCAAATATATATATAATGATTGTCAGATTTAAACATGCATATTTACAAGGTTTTGGTGAGTGTGGTTACCATATACACATGGTTGTCAGATTTTAGTAACATTAATTGTCATAAAAATGTACACTCGGAAAACAAAAATGATAGCGTTTAGTTGCACAAAAAAAAGGTATTGTATGCAGTTATCACTAACCATGCAGTAAAGTAAGCATCCCTTTGTATACTTGCCCTTTGAGAGGTGCTCATGTAGCTGATCCACCACAAATTTGCATAAGTTTAGCTTGTTTTCCTGATCAATGTGTTCCTTACCAAAGACCAAAAGCAAAAAAAAGCGTCACCAAAAATCAGCGAAAAAAAGAAAACACGTTTGCTGCTATATGAAAACCTCACATAGAAGAGAGCCTTACCAGGATAGGGTAGCACTTGTTGCTGATCCTTGTATCAGTTGTAGGAGCCAGCACAGTTGACACGATGTAAATAAGCCATAACTTCTTAAATGTAGCATCAACATTGTTGTTGTTCATGATTTTACTAGCAACTGTCGTGATCTTTGGCCTGCTGCTATCACCTGGGAACAAACAACTTACAATTTCATCTTCATTGTCGTAGTCAGCTTCGTACTTCACATCAATATCTCCACGAGGGATGCCCAAAATCTTATGAACGGACTCCTCGGTAAGCGGGATGAACCCACGTCTATGCACGACAAAACCTCGCCTTCCTCGTTGATACAACCTAGTGAACCATGTCACAATAGTGTTGTGCAGGTATCCACACTTGATGTCAAGGAACGGTCCAGTCCCCATCTCTCTGATAGCAGCACGTTGATCTTCATTGATGTGCTTGTAGAGCTTGCAAATAGCCTGTGGTGATGCTCTGTTTCGCTCAGTACCATCAATGGGGACCTGGCAGAAAAAGGAAACAAAATGGTAACTATGAACTAATATTTTGGAAAGTACTATGGAAAAAAGTGGCAATTGATACGAAACAATGTGACAAAAAAGAGGAATAATAAAAATGTGAAAAAACAGAAAACCATATTGGTTGCCAGCATGTCGCCTGCAGCTGGTTCCGTCCGGTTCCTCTATCTCCTTGGCATTTTCAGAAACACCCTGTTCATTTTAAAAAGAACAAAAATGACAAATAGTAAGTCAAACGTATCTGAAACTCGAAAACACATAGGTTGTAACTGTGCCAATACTAAAATCACTGACATCCGGTTCCTCTCTCTTTCGATACAGCGGCGAGTAGCAAACCCACAAATTAAGTATTAAAATTTGATTGTCAATTTAAACATGCTTACTTGCCAAAAATTATTTATATTTAGTTGTCGTGTAAAGGATTAGTTGTCACATTGGAGAAAATTTGATTGACAGCTTGAACATACTTACTTGCTGAATTATTTATATTTAGTTGTCATATAAAAGTTGGCACAGTTACAACTTTAATACTTTGGCAAGTAAGCATGTTTAAAATTGACAACCAATAGCAGCAACAGAAGTTGGCTGCACGATGTGGCCTCCCCCCCTTGACCTAAATATTTTCTTTAGCACGATGCTGCCGTAAAAAATTTGGACTAATTGGTGGCCACAGGAGCAATCATAGATCATCACGTGTGTTATTGCCAAATTTTCACAGCTTACAAACTGACTGGTAATACCGGTGGCAGTATGAAGGAGAAGGGTTCCACTCCCCTTCCTCCTCCGGATGCAACCTACACATCGACCTCATCAACTTTTTGACATGGTCATGGATGATAACCATCTCCGGCTACTCAAAAACCTCCACCTATCCACCCCCTACCCCCCCCCCCCCGAGGATCCAGATTCTCTTCCTCCAGAAACCATCCTCATTGACTAGTTCGGTGACCTCAACGACCGCACCAACGCCACGACCGCCAAACTGCCCGCAGGACCAGGACCGAAAAGAACCAGCGTAAAAAAATATACCTTGTTCACCTTCTGGCCAGCTGCCCCGCCGCGGGTCACCTGTTTCACCGTCTGCTGCCCAGATCTGAAGCCCGACGCGTACGGCGAGCATACCCAAAGGTCTGCTACATGGAGGACAGACTCGCCCCCTGCTCCGCGTCACTGTTTGCCCTGAGCACCAGCACACGTATAGCAAAAAAACATCCGCTACTTCATATAACTACACGGAGTTGGCGGAGCCAAAAAAGGACAACGAGCCTCCGTTCTTCAGGCTCGTCCACTCACTGCCCCGACTTCCCCTTTTTCGACCGAGAGGTTGCCCCTGCTGCCGCTGCCGCAACCAGGACACCTTCTTCATCGCCATGCTCCCGTAGAGATGCAGTCAGCGGGGGAGGGCACGACGCGACGCGCTGAGTGGACGAGTCTGACGAACGGTATCCTGGTCACCTTCTGGCTGGCTGCCCCGCCGCGGGTCTCCTGTTTCACCGTCCGCTGCCCAGATCTGAAGCCCGACGCGTACGGCCAGCATACCCAAAAAGGTTTGCTACACGGAGCATGGCCTTGCCCCTACTCCGCATCACTGTCTGCCCCTGAGCAGCTAGCACATGTACATCAAAAAATCATCCACTACTTCATCTAACCACAGGCACGTGGCGGCGCCAAAAGGACAACACGCCACTGTTGGTCAGGCTTGTCCACTCAATGCCCGACTTCCCCTTTTTCGACCGAGAGGTTGCCCTGCTGTGTCGCCACGACCAGGACACCTTCTTCATCGCCATGCTCCCATAGAGATGCAGTCACGTGGGGGAGGGCACGGACATGGCGCTCAACCCTGGGTGAGGCCGTCCTCCATGTAGTAGGCCTCAAGTATAACATCTCCCTCTTCTACGCGTCGTGGCTCCTCATCGTGACCGCAATCACAACCCCCCCTTCCTCCCGTGTCCACAACCCGCCGCGGCTGTGCCATTTGTGAACAGCCATGTCCACCCCCACTGCAAGGTTCCACTCCCCCTACCACTATGTCCACCACCCCCCGCCCGCGGCTATGCCATTTGTGAACGGCCATGTCCACCCCCGCCGCAAGCTTCCACTCCCCCTACCACCCTCGAACCGACGGAAATCCGCACCGATGACCAACCCCACTGGCGACGGCGACGGCAACGAGGCGAATATTTCCCCACCAACCGGAGCACCTGCTTGCCGATGGAGGTCTCGGCCATGTTCACCCCGCCGCAAGCTTCCGCTCCCCCCTACCATCCCTGGAACCGACAAAAATCCACATCCAATGACCAACCCCACTGGCGACGGCGACGGCAAGGAGCGCGAAAATTTCACCAACAACCAGAGCGCCTGCCTGCTGATGGAGGTCTCGGCCATGTCCACCCCCGCCGCAAGTTCCACTCCCCCCTGCCACCCTCCAACGAACAAAATCCCGCAGCCGACGACCAACCCGACAAAAAGCGACGCGAGAGAATGCGCTCACCAGGGTTCTCGTCCTCCAGCGTCGGCGCCGGTTGCAGATCCACCCTACGCCGCACCGGATCTGCCCTTTCCTCGCGCCGGATCGACAGTTCGTCACGCAGGGGCTCGCCAGATCCACCCCTTTCTATCGCGGGACTCCACTGTTGGCAACGTCTTGCGAGAGGAATGGGGCGTGGATAATGGCAAAAAAAGTGAAGGGAAATTTGAACAGTTCCCCGCCTGGGAGCGAAAAAAAGGTGGGCGGGTCGGTGCGACGCTGGCGACCGCAAGATTCTGCACGAATCTTGGCGCGCCGCCCGCCGCACGGGACAGTCGCGCTGCGGCGCCTCCCGATAGATCTTCCCTTTAATATTATTGTGTTTTTATCATTATATTCAATTTGGTAGGTTTTAGGTTATTTTAAATGACTGTTTAATCAAAAAGAGATCTATTATAAAAGGGATTTCATTTTTTTGAACTTATTTGAACTCAAGACTTTTTGTGTGTTCAAAATGCACCATTCAAGGCAACATCATCAATTTTCCACACTTTCTGAGTTCCTTTGGTATTTTTCATGCATTTACTCATTTTTTTGAGCTAAATGGCCCAGAAATTGAAAAGCACTACAAATGAACTCTGAATAGGTTAAAAGTTGGCATGGTATCATCATTTCACCCACATATCATGTGTTATAAAGTTGACAGGGTTGCAGCAAAAACTGGGTGCACTTCCTGTACAAATTGGACAATCTCTTTCGAAGTATCACGGTTTCTTGCAAAAACACATCTGTTACAAAAGGGATTTCATTTTTTTGAACTTATTTGAACTCAAGACGTTTTGTGTGTTCAAAATGCACCATTCAAGGCCATATCATCAATTTTCAACAATTTCTGAGTTCATTTGGTATTTTTCATGCATTTACTGATTTTTTGAGCTAAATGGCCCAGAAATTGAAAAACACTACAAATGAACTCTGAATAGGTTAAAAGTTGGCATGGTATCATCATTTCACCCACATAGCATTTGCTAGAAAGTTGACAGGGTTGCGGCAAAAACTGGATGCACTTCGTGTACAAATCGGACAATCTCTTTCGAAGTATGAGGGTTTCTTACGAAAACTCATCTGTTACAAAAGGTATTTCATTTTTTTGAATTTATTTGAACTCAAGACTTTTTATGTGTTCAAAATGCACCATTCAAGGTCACATCATCAATTTTAACACTTTCTGAGTTCATTTGGTATTTTTCATGCATTTACTGATATTTTGAGGTAAATGGCCTAGAAATTGAAAAACATTACAAATGAACTCTCAATAGGTTGAAAGTTGGCATGGTATCATCATTTCACCCACATAGCATGTGCTAAAAAGTTGAGAGGGTTGCGGCAAAAACTGGATGCACTTCGTGTACAAATCGGACAATCTCTTTCGAAGTATTAGGGTTTCTTACGAAAACTCATATGTTACAAAAGAGATTACATTTTTTTGAACTTATTTGAACTCAAGACTTTTTTGTGTTCAAAATGCATCATTCAAGGCCACATCATCAATTTTCAACACTTTCTGAGTTCTTTTGGTATTTTTCATGCATTTATTGATTTTTTGAGCTAAATGGTCCAGAAATTGAAAAGCACTACAAATGAACTCTGAATAGGTTGAAAGTTGGCATGGTATCATCATTTCATCCACATAGCATGTGCATAAAAGTTGAGAGGGTTGCGGCAAAACTGGATGCACTTCATGTACAAATCGGACAATCTCTTTCGAAGTATTAGGGTTTCTTACGAAAACTCATGTGTTAGAAAAGGGATTTCATTTTTGTGAACTTATTTGAACTCAAGACTTTTTGTGTGTTCAAAATGCACCATTCAAGGCCACATCATCAATTTTCAACACTTTATGAGTTCATTTGCTATTTTTCATGCATTTACTGATTTTTTTTCATCTAAATGGCCCAGAAATTGAAAAACACTACAAATGAACTCTGAAGAGGTTGAAAGTTGGCATGGTCTCATAATTTCACCTACATAGCTTGTGCTAAAAAGTTGAGAGGGTTGCGGCAAAGACTCGATGCACTTCGTGTACAAAAGTTCTAAGGTGGGAAATGCATGATACCATGAAAAGTAGCAAATGAAGTTAGAAAAGGCTAAACCATTCAAATTTGGAAACTATAATGGCACAAACGGAAACTAGACATATATAAATTGGTTCAACAGTACATAATGATACTAGTCCAAACAGTACATAATAATAACTAGCATAGATATATATACAAGTGTTCGCCATTGTGAACACCACTCGTCTGAATCGTCTTAATCAGAATGTCCACCTGCTCTCAGGTGACGTTGGCCATAGTTGACGACTCGAATCTCACGGTACAACTCGTATGAAACGTATGCATCTTTTGTTGCATACTCAATGTTGATACGATCAAGTGGGGTCCTCTCCCAAAGTCTGTGCTGGGACTTTGGGAATTTGGTCTTCATATCAACATACTCCTCGTCGATCAAGGCGACTGCCATATGAGCCATCAAAGTCCTCTCATGTCGAAGCCTGAATTCCTGTTGGAGATCAATGAGGCAATCAGCTGGTATCTCAATACCAAAGCTGTGCCTCATCTTCAGCTTGTTGTTCGTTATGTCAACAGTAGCAAAACTGATGCCCCTGCGAAGGAAGTTCATGAGTTCTAGACAATGCTTGTCACTATTGCAACAACAACAAATAAAATGGAACAAATGTTACATACTGCTACAACAAGGAAAAATGTTTCACAACAACTAAAGAGAAAAGTATCTTTAGGATTCAAATGAAACATATTGCTATCCTATGCAATTTTCATATCCTATGGATTGATCTAGAAACCGTAAATTAACTATGACATATATATATATATATATATATATATATATATATATATATATATATATATATTCTCCCACGGTTTTGCAAATATGCAACAAGCTAGACATATTGCATATTGCTATCCAATGGAACCTAGAGAGATCACTATAGCTATCCAATGAAACCTAGAGAGATCACTAGCTATATGCAATTTTCATAACTATGACATATCATATTGCTATCCAATGCGACTTAGAGAGATCACTAGCTATGTGCAATTTGCATAACCTTGGATCAAAGAACGCCGCATAAAAAAATTTCACTACAGCTAAAGAGAAATTGATCTTTATAGGATTCCAAAATGGAACATATTGCTATCGATCCTATGCAATTTTCATATCCTATGAATTGATCAAGAAACCCTCAATTAACTATCCAATGAAACATATATAGAAACTGCATATTGCTATCCAATGGAACCTAAAGAAATCATATATATGCAATTTTCATAACCTTCGATCAAAGAAAGCCTCAAAACATACCTCTCCCACTGTAAGATCAAGACATGGTGTTTGAAACATAGTTGGATGACGGAACACCACGTTGATCGGCCGTGTACTCCAGATCAAGCCCCAAGAACTTCTCATGATCCACCGCGGCATCAAGCCATCGTCCCTTCAATTGTCTAAGAAAACGCGGCACCTCCCTGCTCTCGTTCGTGTACACGACATCGAGCTTGGTCTTGCCATGTGCGAGCACCTCTCCGAAGCGAGTTGGCATGGTGGAAAAAGAAAAGGGAAGATGAGAGGGGAAAAGAGAGAGGAGAGTGAGAGAGGATAAGAACAGAGAAATGGTGACAGACTCTGCTTCGGTTGTGCTTTTGCGAAGCGGGAGGCAAACCATTTGGGCCTTTAGTCCCGGGTTGAGCCACAAACCGGGACTAAAGGGTGATATGAATGATTGCCACCACCACTTCGTCCCGGTTTGTTCTACTAACCGGGACTAAAGGGGAATACGAACGGTCCACCTGGTCCCGGTTTGATCCACCAACCGGGACTAAAGGGGGATATGAACGGTCCCTGCCTATTGGTCCCGTTTCGTGTCTGGAACCGGGACCAAAGGGTTGGCACGAACCGAGATCAATGGCCCATGATGTCCGGCTCGCGCCCTGGCCTCACGAACCGGGACCAATGACACCATAGGTCCCGGTTCGTGGGTGAACCAGGACTAATGGGATTGCAGGCCCTGGACCAAAGCCCTCTTTTCTACTACTGACCATATGTGCCTCTTTACATGCTAAGCAATGATTTCTCCTTTAGTACATAGTGGTTCTTGAAACAATTCTGGTAGCGACGCATACATCTCTTGTAGAGTTAGTCGAGAATGACTCCAGAACAAACAAATGAAACAAGTTAGATTCACTCTTTGTTAGATAAAACATGTTACACATATTATGTACTATTCATTATTCTCACATGTTGATATTCATTTTTTCTCCGGTCCCATGCTCCGGAAGCAAGGGGAGAATGATAACATGAGCGAGGGGCCTTCCATACATGCATCTCTTGTAGAGTTATTCATTTTTTCTCTGGTTCATGTATTCGTGGCTTCATGGCCTTTTTTTCTTTTGCACGTGATATCCAATTGGGAAAGAATGGTTGAGTAGAAGGAGAAACATCTACCATATTCGGCCATTTCATTCTTCTTACTTTCTTTCTTATCGATTACGAACATTGATGATCTTTGCGCAAGCCTGCTTAAAATTCTAATTCGATTTTGATGTATGTAAATTGGATGATGATGGTGTATGTAAAATGATGCCACCTTATATGCTATATGTATGTACATGTGAACAATATATATATATATATATACATGAATTGTACTATGTTGTATGCATAGTACATTACATGCATATCTTTTTTAAATCCAGAAATTATTAGTCGTGGCGGGCAGCGGCACGTGCTTGCTAGTGGAGCATATGCTACAGTGCAACCGTGCTCTCATGCACCCCACTAGTAGTGGCGGGTTCTACAACTTGCCCACCAGAGAAGACAAATTAGCATTGGCGGGCCATTGCTCGCCGCTGGTGGGCTATTAGCAGTGGTAGGACGTCAGTGGCGGGCTGGCCTGGCCCCTAGCCAGCCACTGATGGCCATTTTGCACCCGTCGGTACTAGGCATTCCTGCAGTAGTGAGGGTTCCTCTTCCCGATGGTAGTGGCATCTTGTTAATAGGAGACACCTGGGCTTACTCAACGGTGGTGCTATGTTGTGTTTCCTCTCGCATTTTTGCTCGGTTCCCTGTTGCCTCCTCTTTGATGTCGGACTCCATGAAGCTTTCCTTCTCCAACTAGTTGGGTCTAGACAATGGAGGTGTTGTTGGCATGGCTTATCCCAAATCGAGGTGGTTCCCCAGGCCTCAAGTGCGATGTGAGGGTTGGATTCTTCTAGCTCTCGGGTGAGCTTCTTTGGATCTTGACAGTACAGCGCCTACGAGTCATGGCGAGGGGGTAGGGTCCCCTTCAGTGACACAGAAGGAAGTTGCTGTTTTTCCTCCTTCCCTAGGTACTCCTCGTACAATGTCCATCTCCGACGGTCGGCTTTTTCATGCTCTGCTGCTCCATACTTGCTTTTTAGGATACTAGTATGGAGCGTTTTGCCTATAGAAAGTTGTAATCTTCATTTTCCTTTCTTCAGCTAGCTTGTGTAGGATGTGGTTTGGTTTTGCTTCCCAGCGTTCTCCATTGTATCAGTTTGATCGTTGTTCCCTGTTTCGTATGTTGTAACTCATGGCCGGTTGATATGACTTTATTAATTCAAAGTCAATCTCTTTGCGAGCCTTTGTTCTAAAAAAACGCTTCACTAATGGGACAATGAGAAAGACCCAATAGAATATGAGAGGAACATTCTTTCCTGTACGCAGCCCATTCTTTCTCTGTATGAAAGACGCCCCCGATTCTTGTACACGATCAGCTAACCCTCTCACGATCATGCGTTGTTTCCCTCTTCTGTTTCCTTGCCGCCAGGTCGCCTTGACCTCGACGCAGCACCCTCCACTGCCGCCTCCCTGTGGTACATCTAACCAAACTAATGGTGTTGGATGAAGCGGAATGGAGTACACGTGTTGCCCCTACCGACTATGTTGTTGTCGTCCATGCGGGAGGCAGCATCGCCACGGCCATCCGTCCAGCACAAAACTGCAAGCGATCAACCAACAGAGATGTTAAAGAGAAGATTCCGTTTCTCTCCCCTTATTTTCTCCTCTTTCGATCGATTGTTAAATTTGTTGCGACATTGGCCTAATCCTCACGAGTTAAATGCTGAAATCAGTTACCAATTCGGTGTTACAGGGACCGAAGAAGATGAAGCCAATCGATTAAAGAACATTTTTTATAGCCTAAAGGAATGTAGAGGCCATCTGTCAAATCGTCAATGTGTAACTATGACTTGGTGGTAAAAGGTTGTATTATGTTTTGGTTGAGAAAGTGTCATACTATCTCATGCTTTACATTAATCTAATTTGTGTACATGTTGAGGTGCGTAATGGACTTGAAGATTAGGGATTTTGGAATAAAGAATAGCCAACAGCAGGAGTTCAAGTTAGACTTTATATAGTTTTTTGCATTATATATTTTTTGTCTGGTTCTTGAGAATGAACCTACTTTACATAATTCTTCGTGTTCAACGTCTTGTCTGAATGCATACTCTTGGCCAATTAGTTTTCTTGGTTGTCTTATTTGATTATATTGGGTCATTGAAATACATTTTTTGCTCTTCCTCTCGTTTTCCTTTCCTAACCCTAAGTGGTTAAAGTAAACTCTCCCCTTCAGGCTTCTCCATTGATTTGATTATATTGGCTTTTTGCCACAGGATCAATCACATGCGATAAACACTTTTAGTCAAGGGTGCGTCTCGCACCCTCTAATTCATCTCTTTATTTCATCTTTTCTCACGTCATAGTTTTTCTCCTTTACAACTGGATACAAAACTCAAACTCACGCACCAGGGTGTGTGTATATATATACGACCCCGACCTCCAACTTGTGTTTCTCTGACCCAAACACCAACCGTATACATCACGTAGAAACTAGCAAAGGAAACTCCAAACCGACTCAAAACCTGCACTTTCCTATTCTCCAACACACACGTATATACTACTAGTACTGCTAATGATCCGGTAACGTTGATCACACTTCTAATCCTAACCGTACTCAACATAAAAGACTCCAATACTTACCAAGACCAACTCATGTAATGTTTGGATTACCCAACATTCACCCCTTAATCCAAACTTTCGATTTGTTGACTTGAAACCAACATATCACCTGGATTATCATCCCATGCCGTCACATCTTAGTGTGCTACATGCAGACTAAACACATAGCCTCTCACGCAGGAACTCAACTTAACTGGTGCACATCCATCTTCACGTTGGCCTTCGTCTTCTCATTGCGTGACGAAGATAGCCCGCCATCTTGTCTCCGTGCACGTCTTCCCCTCTTGGAGATACACCTTCATCGGATCACCTCGACCATGACGTCTCATGTCTTCGCGCCTTGAAGATGCATCTCACCGGAATCCCTCGACCATGACAAACGTCTCGCAGACCAGCACTGGGACCCAACTCCACACCTTATTCTTGTTGTCGGTGACGCATCTTACCAAACAACACTTTGCGTCCGGTGGCAACAGAACTCGTCATGTGCGAGCAACACATCTTTCCGTACATGAACTCCCCAGAACTTGTTACCTTTGCCCAAGATCGAGCCCACGATCTCGAGGCAACCCGACTGGTCCATCGGCAACACAACTAGCCGTATATGCGCAACACAACTTTTCGTATGCAAACTCGCTGGAACTCCTTGATCACATACAGAGGGCACAACTTTCTTTTTCCATCCTCTCAAGCTCTTAATTCTCCTCCGCCAATGACGCATCTCAACTGCAACAGAAGACTCACATGTCTGAGCTCTTGGACGCACCTTGCAAGAACTCATGTGCACACAAGAACTCATATGCACACCTTGCAAGGACTTGTTATAAAGACATTTTTCAATTATATTGACTTCTTATTTAATTATTAAAAAAATCACCATGTAGGGTGCATATACAAGTCAACAAGTAACCAACGTGTATTTCCTCTGTGTATGGGCACTAATTTGTATATACGTGCTCGAGTATGGGTCGCACGCACACAGGCTCGCTCACGGCTAACCAGTGGCCATCTGCTTCAAATTTCTTATCACTATGCTGTGCATGTTGAAGAAAACGGCCATCCTTAGGTATGGTATAACATCCAAAAGAAATTAAATGTTAACCAGTCGTATTCACTCACAACCAATTTGGTATGGTAACATCCAAAAGCAATTAAATGTAACATCCAAAAGAAATTAAATGCTATAGTTTTTTTTAGGGGAATTAAATGCTATAGTTGTCATGTACTTGAGGCTGTACCTTTTGACGCATTTGTCAGAAGACTGCTTTCTTTGTTAAGTAGAGACTAACAGGCCGGTTCTAAGATTTTGAGGTCCGGGGCAAAACTAAAACTTAGGATTTTTAATTGTAGACTTCATAACAACAAAAATGAATATACATATATATGAAATAATTCATCCATATTCGCCTAAAAGTTTCTTCTAACGTTCCTCGATGCGAAATTACTTATGATTGGATCGATGTCAAGATAATCCAATATTTTTTCTCGATGCATAATGTTGCGAAACCATGTAACCTCTCTTGATTCACTGTTCTTCTCCATCACTTAATTTCCTATCATAATGAGCATATGCAAAACCCCGGTTTTCATCATCTAGATGGTATTCCATTTGTTTGTTCTCTCTCATAGGCCTTTCTCAACTAAGATGTGCCTTGTTTTATTATCAAGATTATCCCGACTTCTTGGATGGTAAATATCAACAGTATAAACTTGTTGTTCATCAACCCTAGCGGACTGTGCATGTGCATCAGATGAATTACCTACATTCTAAGAACCACAATACGGTGTCAACATTATTTTCTTGCCGATCAGATTCTGAATTCCGATTAGTTGGGTTAATTGAAGTGGTGGATGTACCAGTAGTACTCTTAAACAATATATGAATATTTACGTGTTGTGATTGTACCAAATCATCCAATACTTTTTTTTCGTTTACCTTTTATCACTACCAGATTTATACTTTCTTTCGGATGACATGATAAGACATAATGCTGAAAATAAATATATATTTTTTTGCATCAATTGACAATTGTTTAAGACTACCGATGTGATGATTATTGGTCTAGGAGACTAGGAACCGCAATGTGAGTATAAGACATACCTTGGATGGTCGAATCATTGATGGACGAAGAGCAAAGCAGGGTTGCGACGGTCGCCGGGGGATCGAAATTGGCGGTCGATCTGGACTACAGAGGAAAATTCAATTTTTAGGAGAAAAGGGGACAGGAGCTCCGCCGTGCGTGCAGTCGCAAAGAGACGAATCGTCGACGGCCGCTACAAAATTGGGAGTCGCTCCTTGAATACGCGCGTGATTGGTGATGGGAGGATCAATCGGTTTCTTTTATGGGAAAATCTAAACAACACACAATGCACAGCCGCTTTCCCGTGCGGCGGTTGATGCGCGCAAACTCGAAGAGCTTGCTTAGTGGCGTTGCATTTTAAAAAAATTATCTCTCAAACCGGTATCTCAATTAATGATCTGTTTTCACCACTGACTTTATCGCGACGAGATCTTCAAAACTAGATCCCATGTCGGTATGTTTTAATAACTTTTATTTTTTGTCCTTACTTGCGAGATTACTATCACTTACTTGTCACATTATCTATCACATAGTTTTTATATTAAATTAATTTGGTTATCAGATTTATGAATGTCGATATACTCCACTAAGAAACTTGATTCATTGCGCTTGTGCTGGTTCATGCATTTACTTGCTTATTATTAGTGCTTTAATAACCACTTTTTAGCTTCACGTAACACTGCAATACTTAAAAAGTATAAAATTATTGTCCGGTAACTACGTATAATTTTTGTGACAATCGTACATCCGTGAGATGACAACTATGATGAAATAAATGTGGCAACTAGGAACGACGAAAAAAAACCAACGAAACATGTCAACATGAGATCTTATTTTGAAGGTCTCGTCGAGATGAACCTAACAGTGAAGACAAATCTCCAATCAAAGTATTAATTTATGAGATAAGTCATTTTTTCCAACCCGCATGCATGCATGCGTGCATAGAGCAGATGCTGATTAAAAGCGACGGGTGCAAATTTTATTGAGAAGCGACATGCATGCATAGAGGTGTAAAATTTACTGAAAAGCGACGTGTGTGTTTAACTGTGAGTTAGCAAACCGTGGTATGAAAAGTCAGTCATGCGGCGCCGTTACGTAGGGCGCTCCTTCTTTTATTTCGACGTGCATGTGCTAACCAGAAACGAATGGGAAGGGATCCATCAGTTCTTATTTTTCGAGGTGCACGTAGTAACGTAGTAGGGAAGCTAATCGATCAATGGCTTCCTGCCTCGCTGTGTGCGTTACGTTCCAGCATCATGTATGTTGTCCAGCTCATATATTGTCTTTTATAATCGAAATATTAAGCCATAGTCTAGTCGTACACCTGGGGCCTCCCTCAATTTTGGGGCCGGGGCGGCCGCCCCCTACCCGCTCACGCTGGTCATAGTGAGGAGTATCATATAATAGTATTATGCATATGATACTATTATATGATACTATCTTTATAGTGCATAGGGGTGTTTGTTTTCAAGGACTTTTTGGTGTAGGGACTAAAAAAAGTTCATTTTAATCACATGTGAAACAAACAGGAGGGACTTTTAGGGACTAAAAGGGGGTATTTGGGACTAAAGTAAGAAGTCCCTATGGAAGGGTCTTTTTGGGACTTTTTGGCACTTTTTCCAACACTACCCCTACTTTTAGCATGTTATTTAATAACTTCTAGTATATTAATAGGGGTAACATGGTCTTTTTGCATGTCATTTAATGACCTCTAGTCCCTGTTTAGTCCATCGAAACAAACAGGTAGGGACTAGGGACTTTTTAGTTGGGACTAAAAAAAGTTCTGGGATTTCTGAAACAAACAGGGCCATAGTATCATAGATGACCTTATTTATTGATATGCATGACACATAGTAGCATAGCATTTAACATGTTACGGTATCTACCTATGTTACTCTAACCCTCTCTCTCTCTTCTTTAATTGTGTGCCACATCAGCATGTTTGCTAGTCCCAAGTACATGATACTCCCTCCTTTCCGGATTATAAGACTCATCTCAAAATTTTCAGATTTCCATTATACTAGGCTCATTTCTTTACCTAATAATAAAGAGGCTATTGCTTCCGTCGGAAAATCCGTCGCTGTCGTTTTTTAAAAAAGCCCCTGTCTTTTAGGTAATTAAACCGGAACGACATGAACCCGTCCGACACGATGCTCCCGCCGCAGTCGTCCCCGTCACCGCACTCCAGGCTGCTGTCGGTCAGGTCCGCCTCCTCGTCCAGGTCGCCCCGCATGGCGCGCAGCGTCGTACTCGCCATCTCGCGTCGGACGCCACCGGGGGTCCCCTCCTCGGCCACGCGGCGGACGCGTGCGCCAGGCCGCGGAACCGGAGGCTGCCGCGGCTCAGCGCGTAGATCGCTGCCACGCACCACTCCTCTAGCTCGGCGACGTCGTGGGAGGAGAGGAGGATGCCGGACACGGCCGTGACGGCGCCCGCGTCCATCGGAGAAACGCGGCCCTCCGAGCAGCGGCCCACGTTGCAGATCACCATGAGGGCCAGCCCACGGATGGGCGTGGGCTCGGTGGCGCTGGACGCGGCATTGAGGAGCGCCTTGGATGCCCCCGGGAAGCGGGCGACCTTGGACTGGTTGACGGCGGCCAGCGAGAGGTGGTAGATGGCCATCCCGGCATCGCGGCGCGCGCGCGGGTGGTGGGCGGGGGAGGTCAGGAGGTCCAGCAGGGGAGGCACCGCGCCCAGCACGCTGATGGCGGCGCGGTTCTCCTCGTTGAGCGCCAGGCTGAAGAGCACGCCGGCCGCGTGCTCGCGCGCCTCCGGCGCTGAGCCGCCCGAGCGGAGCACATCGACGAGCGTCGGCACGGCGCCCGCGCGGACGATGCGTACCTTGTTCGCCGGCTCAAGCGAGAGGTTGACCAGCGCTGCCGTCGCGTTGACCCGCGCGGAGTGATATGTCTCCATCGTATCTACTTTTCCAAACTCTTTTGCCCTTGTTTTGGACTCTAATTTGCATGATTTGAATGGAACTAATCCGGACTGACGTTGTTTTCAGCAGAACTGCCATGGTGTTGTTTTTGTGCAGAAGTGAAAGTTCTCGGAACGTCCTGAAAATTTACGGAGAATATTTCTGGAAAATATGAAAAATACCTGCGCAAAGATCCACCGGAGGGGACGGGCCAGTGGGCTACAAGTCCTATAGCCGCGGCCTCCCCCCTGGTCGCGGCTACCAAGCTTGTGGGGCCCACGTGGCTCTACCGCCCCCAATTCCAGCGCTATTTATTCCCTTTCGTCCCGGAAAAAATCAAGAGAGGGGAGTTCATCGCGTTTCACGATCCAGAGGTGCCGCCACATCCCGTTCTTGCCCTGGAGGGCAGATCTGGAGTCCGTTTTGGGCTTCGGATCAAGGAGATCATCGCCATCGTCATCATCAACCTTCTTCCCTCTCCAATTCCATGAAGTTCTTCATCGTTCGTGAGTAATCTATTCATAGGCTCGCTGGGCGGTGATGAGTAGGATGAGATCTATCATGTAATCGAGTTAGTTTTGACGGGGATTGATCCCTAGTATCCACTATGTTCTGAGATTGATGTTGCTACTACTTTGCCATGCTTAATGCTTGTCACTAGGGCCCGAGTGCCATGATTTCAGATCTGAAATTATTATGTTGTCACCAATATATGTGTGTTTTAGATCCGATCTTGCAAGTTGTAGTTACCTACTATGTGTTATGATCCGGCAACCCCGGAGTGACAATAACCGGAACCACTCCCGGTGATGACCATAGTTTGAGGAGTTCATGTGTTCACCAACTGCTAATGCGTTGGTCCGGTTCTTTATTAAAAGGAGAACCTTAATATCCCGTAGTATCCATTTGGACCCCGCTGCCACGGGAGGGATGGACAATAGATGGCATGCAAGTTCTTTTCCCTAAACACGTATGACTACACACAGAATGCATGCCAACATCACATTGACGAACGGGAGCTAGCCACATATCTCTCTGTGTTATAACTGTTGCATGATGAATGTCATCCAACAAATTACTGATCCATTGCCTACGAGTTTGTCCCACTGCTGCTGTTACTTGCTTTGCTCTGTTGTTGTTACTTGGTTTGCTCTGCTGCTGTTACTTGATCTGTTGCTGCTAGTGTTACTTGTTGCTACTGTTACTTGCTTTGTCCTGCTGCTGCTACCACTATTGTTGCTACTACTGTTACTTGCTGCTGCTGTTACGTGCTTTGCTCTGCTAGTGTTACTTGCTTTGCTCTGTTGTTGTTACTTGCTCTATTGCTGCTACTGTTACTTGTTTCTACTGTTACTTGCTTTGTCGTGCTGCTGCTGCCACTACTGTTGCTACTACTGTTACTTGTCGTTGTTGTTACTTGCTAGTGCTACTACTTGCTACTGATGTCACTATTGTTGTTCCTTGCCACTGTTGTTACTCGTTACACTGCTACTACCTACTACAATACTTTTCTGGCGCCATTGATACTTCAGTTAGGAATAATCTGCCGTCAACAGATTCTTTCCTAGCACCGTTGCTATCATACTGCCTTTGTTGCTTATATCCTACTTGCAGATACTAATCTTTCACGTGTGGTTGAGCCGACAACTCAACTGCTAATACTGGAGAATATCCTTTCACTCCCATCCTGTCGAACCAACAAATTTGGGTTGAATACTCCACCCTCGAAAACTGTCGCGATCCCACACGCTCGTGGGCCATTGCAAGACAATTGCTAACTGTTGAGCAACTGGAAGCCGCTCTTTTCCGGCACCGTTGCCGGGGAAGGGAAGCAACGTTTGTCTGGCGCCGTTGCCGGGGAGGATAGCTATATTATCTGAGTCACTTGGGATTTATATCTGTTGATCATTATGAAGAATCTGAAAGATCCAAGAACTAAAGTCTTGCCCTCAACTACGAGGGGAGGTAAGGAACTGCCATCTAGCTCTGCACTTGATTCACCTTCAGTTATGAGTAAGTTTGCGACACCACCTCCTGCTAGAAATCTTGATATGTCGCCCGTGCTAGATGATGCTAGAGATGCTACTGTTATTGATGATGCTTATGATGCTACTATGCTTGATGATACTATGCCTGATACTGCTAGAGATGCTATGCCTGATACTGCTTTGCCTGATGATGCTAGAGATGTTATTTTTCCTGATGATGCTATGCTTGATACTGCTAGAGATACTACTTTGCCTGATATGCCACTAGGGGTATTCCTTGATGATCATATTGCTAGAGTTACTGCCAATGCTCGTGATGCTTCTGAAACTGCCGATACTATTGAGATAGAACCTGCTTTTGCTCCTGCTAGATCTAGCTCTCCTAGATATGAATTGCCTGATATACCTGAGGGTTATGTTATGGAGGGAGAGATAGCTGAGGATTTTCTTGCATGTAAGGATGCCTATGACGCTGAGAAATTACTTCTCAAGTGGTAGGAAAAATATCTGAAAGCTAGGATGAAATACGACCCGAAGTTTGCCACTTCACCTATCTTTATCACCGATGAGGATTATGAATTCTCTGTCGACCCTGAGATAATCTCTCTAGTCGAATCTGATCCTTTCCACGGTTATGAGTCTGAGACGGTCGTAGCCCATCTTACCAAACTACACGATATAGCCACCCTTTTCACTAGTGAGGAGAAGATCCGCTACTACTATATCCTTAAGTTGTTTCCTTTCTCTCTAAAGGATGACGCTAAAGCCTGGTTCACTTCTCTTGCTCCTGGATGTGTGAGTAGTCCCCCGGATATGGTCTATTACTTCTATGAGAAATATTTCCCTGCCCATAAGAAGCAAGCTGCCTTGCAGGAAATATACAACTTTGCTCAACTCAAAGAAGAGAGTCTCCCACAAGCTTGGGGGAGGCTCATCCAGCTACAGAACGCTTTGTCTGATCACCCTCTTAAGAAGAACGAGATACTTGATATCTTCTATAACGGACTTACCGATGCTTCTAGAGACCACCTAGATAGTTGCGTCGGTTGTGTTTTTAGGGAACGAACTGTAGAACAAGCTGAGATCCTACTGAATAACTTCTTGATCAACGATAATGCTTGGACTATTCACGAACCACCTCCTAAGCCAACTCCTAAGAAAAGAGGTATTCTATTCCTCAGTCCCGAAGATATGCAAGAAGCCAAGAAATCTATGCAAGAGAAAGGCATTAGATCTGAAGAAGTCAAAAATCTACCGCCTATCGAAGAGATCCATGGTCTCGATAACCCGATACAAGTAGTAGAGGTGAATTCTCTGCGTAGATTCAATGAGAGTGATATTCCTTTTGACAAACCTGCTAGCCTATGCTTTGATGAATTTGACAACTTTGTTGCCAAACAACAGAGTTTCAATGATTATGTTAGCAGACAATTGGAACAAAGTACTCGTATGCTTAGTCATTTAAGTGCTTGTGTAGACAGAAATGTTAATGATCTGAAGCTTCCGAGTAAACATGCCTCTATGATTACTACTCAGGTAGAACAAGTACTTAAAGCTCAGAATGACTTGCTCAATGAATTAAATGACAACTCTGTCAGAGTCATTACTAGAGGAGGCAAAATGAATCAGGAACCTTTGTATCCTGAAGGCCATCCTAAGAGAATTGATCAAGATTCTCAAGGAATTAATGCTAATACACCCAGTCATCCTAAGAATAAGAAGAAGGATGATAGAAACCTACATGTCAGTTCATCAAATACTGTCACACCTGAAGAACCAAATGATATTTCTACGTCTAATGCAGAAACACAATCTGGTGATGAACACGAACCTGGTGACAATATGGACAGCGATGTTCATAATAATGCTCAACCTAGCAATGATAAGGATGTGGAGATTGAACCTATGGTTAATCCTGATAACTCACAACCTAAGAGATACGATAAGAATGACTTCACTGCTAGGAAGCATGGTACAGAAAGGGAGCCATGGGTTCAGAGACCTATGCCCTTTCCTCCTAAGCCATCCAAGAAAAAGGATGATGAGGATTTTGAGCGCTTTATTGAAATGTTGGGACCCGTCTTTCTCCAGATGCGGTTAATTGATATGCTCAAAATGTCTCCATATGCCAAGTACATGAAAGATATCGTGACTAATAAACGGAAGATACCAGATCTTGAGATCTCCACCATGCTTGCCAATTACACTTTCAAAGGTGGAACTCCTAAGAAACTTGGTGATCCCGGAGTGCCCACTATACCTTGCTCCATTAAAGGAAACTACGTAAGAACTGCCTTATGTGACCTTGGAGCCGGTGTTAGTGTTATGCCTCTCTCTCTTTATCGTAGACTTGAACTGGATAAGCTGACACCCACTGAAATTTCTCTGCAAATGGCCGACAAATCAACTGCTTTCCCTATCGGCATTTGCGAGGATGTGCCTGTTGTGGTTGCTAACACCACTATATTAACAGACTTTGTTATCTTGGATATTCTCGAAGACGATGCCATGGCTGTCATCCTCGGAAGACCCTTTTTAAACACTGCAGGGGCTGTTATAGATTGCAACAAAGGCAATGTCACTTTCCATGTCAACGGTAATGAGCATACAGTGCACTTTCCGAAGAAACGATAGCAAGTACATTGCATCAATGCTATCGAAAAAACTTCATCGATTCTTATTGGGAGCTTTGAATGCCCTATTCCTTGTGTTAAGATGAAGTATGATTTTCTTGTTGGGGAGATTCATGTCCCCATTGAGGTGACTTAGTGGCTATTCGACAATTCTCCGTTTCCTTTTGCGATTTCAATTTTTTTTTGTCATGAGGATTTGATCAACCCCATTGACGGATTTCTTTTGATGACCATGAAATGGATGAATCAAAGAGTCACATACCTCTGTTTTAAGCTTTCACTTGCTGTTGCTTAGAAGAAAAATGATAGATTTAGTTTAGTTTTTCCTGTTTTCTGTTTTAGCGTCCCGGAGAAAAGTACCCCGAAAATAAAAGTTCTCCGATGGTCCTGAAAATCAAATATGATTTTTTCTGGATTTTTTGAAAAATACTGGGACTGAGAGCTGGCCTGGGGTCCACAAGCCCTCTAGCCGCGGCCTCCCCCCTGGCCACGGCTACCAAGCTTGTGGGGCCCACAGGGACCCCCTCCACTCATTCCAGCTCCCAACCTCTTCTTCTACCTCCAGAAAAAATCGTTTCACAGCTCAAACCCATGTTCTTGTTCATTTGGTTGTGATTCTCGATCTCCTTGCTCAAAGCACCATTCTCCGAACCGTTTTGGGGAAATTACTCCTTGGTAAGTGACTCCTCCATTGGTCCAATTAGTTTCTACTCTAGTGCTTTATCCTTCGCGTATTCTTGCTACCTTGGTGACCCTGTTCTTGAGCTTGAAATGTTGATTTTAGCTGGTCCCAAGTAGTTTTAGCACGTGATATGGTCTCTAGGCACTAGTAGGAGTAGTTGCTACGAGTTGGGTTAATCCTTACTCACTTTTCTTTCGAAGTCCCTAAAAATTTCAGAATTTTTCAGAGTTAGAAAAAGGGAAAGATGAGGAGGTTCTTGAGAGGCTCTTCAAGCCGTAACCCCAAGGAGGATGAGAAGAACCACCCCAAGTACGTGGTTCCTCGAGTCACAGAAGTTCGAGCGTGCGAGTGGCCAAGTGATGAATTTTTGCGCACCGCTGGGCTTTATGAAGACTTTTATTACTTGGTGGAGAATGCAGGTCTTACCGCGTTCCTTGAAGATAAGTGCCCACAATACCTCCTCCTCACCAATATTTTCGTTCAAAGCTTCAACTTTTATCCGAGGAAGAATCCTCCTATGGTTGATTTCATGTTATACGATATCCCCCAGCGCATGACACTACAGGATTTTTGCAATGTGTGCAAATTACCTTATGTTGGGGATATTCATGATCCTCGTCCACGGGACTTGGAGGCTTTCATAGATACTATTGTTGTTCGAGAGGAGAGAGGAGTGTCTCGCACTAGAATTGTTAGCATACATTTTCCTGTGCTTCGGTACTTCTCATTATTTGTGAGAAAATGTTTGATTGGTCGTGGGGAGGCTGGATCACTTAGCTCTCCAGACATTGCGGTTTTGCGTGAAGGCCTTTATAACAATAAGACTTATAGCCTAGGTGCTATAGTAGCTCAGCGGTTGAACACAAACCATTCCAAAGGTGTCATCTATGGAGATATCTATGCTACCCGTCTTGCCAGACACTTTGAGATACCCGTTAGACTGAAGGAGGAAGAAGAGATGCTTCTTCCCGAGAGATATCTAGATTACGACAGCATGGTTCGTCGTGATTTTTTGGATAGAGATGCTAGCAGACGGATGATTTATAACCTGGTATTTAGTCAGGGTACTCGTGAGACTATTACTTTGCCTGCTCCTTCTTTGTTCAATCTTCATGCAGGCAGGTACACTATTATGCCCTCGGACATCTACGCATATTGGGGCTTGGCCCAACCATAGGTGCCCGTGCCCGAGCCGCCAGTCGAGTACCAAACGCCAGTTTATGAGAGGGAGCCAGAGGAGCTCACACAGCAGTGGCATCTACAGTCCGCTCCGGAGTATCCCGGAGCTGGTTATTTCCCTCCTTGGGAGTAGACCAAGCTAGGCCAAAAGCCTAAGCTTGGGGGAGTACGTGTTTGCACCAACTTTACATTCATGCTTATGCTTTCACTTTGTTAGTCGGTGTTTACACTTTGCCACTGTATTATCCATGCTAGTTTATTTTTGTTTTCTTGTTTTCTTGTTTTGTGTCCTTTTGAGAAAACCCAAAAAGATTTTCCTTTCTTCTTTTGCTTGTTGGGAGCTTTCCCGTGTAAATAGTTTTCTTTTTCTTTGAGTCGAGGTAGAAGACCATGGTTACAATGTTTAGTGGCTCTCGCATGCATACCTGTTCATTTGTTAAAGAGCCATATTACTTTGTCTTCTCCTTTGTGTTTGCCTACAGATTCAGCTTAGTCCAATGCACGGGCACTCTTATTATTGTTCACATCGTTCGATCGTGCAAGTGAAAGGCAGTAATGATGATATATGATGAAGTGACTGAGACTGGAAAAGCTGGTATGAACTCTATCTATTTTGCTTTGTAAATATGACTAGCTTGTCATCCCAGATTCAGCTTTGTTGAGAGAGAACCATGTTTGCAATGACAACTTAGAGATCATAATTTCTGATGCCATGCTTAATTAGCTAGGAGCTTATAATGGTTTGTCTTGAATGCCAACATAGATTTTGAGATGACTATGATGTAGTATGATAGGATGGTATTCTCCTTTGAATGATTCAAGTGGCTTGACTTGGCGCATGTTCATGCATGTAGTTGAAACAAAATCAACATAGCCTCTATGATGTTCGTGTTCATGGTGATTTATATCCTGCTCATGCTTGCACTCAATGTTAGTCAAACTCATTGCATCTTGATGACTGTTGTCGCTCTCTAGTTGGTTGCTCCCTGTCTTTTGCTAGCCTTCACTTGTACTAAGCGGAATACTGCTTGTGCATTCACTTCCATAAACCCAAAAGTTTTTCCATGAGAGTCCACCATACCTACCTATTTGCGGTATCTACCTGCCGTTCCAAGTAAATTTGCATGTGCCATTCTCTAAACCTTCAAGAAATAATCTGTTTTGCATGCCTGAACCGCTCATGTGGTGACAGGGAGCTATTGGTATCTTCCATGTTAGGCGTGTTATCCTCGACATGTGTTTATTCACTGTCATTCACGAGAAAGGGGCCGGTAATTGGAATGCTCAGTTCCACGCTTAAATCGAAAACATAACTGCAAAACAAGACTCCCCCCGGATTGATGTTAGTATGGACGGTACCCGAGGATTCGGCTAGCCGTGGAGTGTGATTGATTGGTGGTGGGGGAGTTAAAACTTTACTTTTTTGTTTGGGAACCGCCTATAGCATGAGTAGCATGGAAGATATTGAGAACTCTTGGTCACTGCGTTGACAATGAAAGCATGCCACCCAAAATTATTATCTCTGTTTTCAAAGCTTGAGCTTCGGCACCTCTGCAAATCAATGCTTCCCTCTGCAAAGGGCTTGTCTATTTATTTTCATGTTGAGTCATCCTCTTCTTATATAAGCACCAATTAGAGAGCACCTCTGTCATTTTTATGCTTCGCTTTTGATTGATATTGAGTATGACTATGATTGGATCTTCGTTGCTATGAATTACAATGTTTAGTCAGCCCTTGATCTTTGAAAGTGCTCTGCATTTACGTTTTGCAGTCTCAGAAAGAGCTAGCGAGATACCACCTATTCATATTCCTTCATGCTTGTTTTGATTGAATTGTTGGTATCTGAAACTCATTATTATTTGCTCGCTAGCTGATTATGTCATTGATATTAGTTTACCGTGAGACCTATGTGTCACTTGCTTATGTGGTTAACTTGTGATCTTGCTGAAACTCTGGTTATGAGTTAGACATAGTTGCAACAACAAGATCAAATAGAGTTTGTCAAAGTTTTTCTTTCTCTTTTAGTTTGTCAACTGAGTTGCTTGAGGACAAGCAAGGTTTTAAGCTTGGGGGAGTTGATACGTCCCCGTCGTATCTACTTTTCCAAACTCTTTTGCCCTTGTTTTGGACTCTAATTTGCATGATTTGAATGGAACTAACCCGGACTCACGCTGTTTTCAGCAGAACTGCCATGGTGTTGTTTTTGTGCAGAAATGAAAGTTCTCGGAATGTCCTAAAAATTTACGGAGAATATTTCTGGAAAATATGAAAAATACCTGCGCAAAGATCCACCAGAAGGGACGGGCCAGTGGGCCACAAGCCCTGTAGCCGCGGCCTCCCCCCTGGCCGCGGCTACCAAGCTTGTGGGCCCACGTGGCTCTGCCGCCCCCAATTCCAGCGCTATTTATTCCCTTTCATCCCGGAAAAAATCAAGAGAGAGGAGTTCATCGCGTTTCACGATCCAGAGACGCCGCCACATCCCGTTCTTGCCCTGGAGGGCAGATCTGGAGTCCGTTTTGGGCTCCTGATCAAGGAGATCGTCGCAATCGTCATCATCAACCTTCTTCCCTCTCCAATTCCATGAAGCTCTTCATCGTTCATGAGTAATCTATTCATAGGCTCGCTGGGCGGTGATGAGTAGGATGAGATCTATCATGTAATCGAGTTAGTTTTGACGAGGATTGATCCCTAGTATCCACTATGTTCTGAGATTGATGTTGCTACTACTTTGCCATGCTTAATGCTTGTCACTAGGGCCTGAGTGCCATGATTTCAAATCTGAAATTATTATGTTGTCACCAATATATGTGTGTTTTAGATCCGATCTTGCAAGTTGTAGTTACCTACTATGTGTTATGATCCAGAAACCCCGGAATGAAAATAACCGGAACCACTCCCGGTGATGACCATAGTTTGAGGAGTTCATGTGTGCACCAAGTGCTAATATGTTGGCCGGTTCTTTATTAAAAGGAGAACCTTAATATCCCGTAGTATCCATTTGGACCCCGCTGCCACGGGAGGGATGGACAACAGATGTCATGCAAGTTCTTTTCCCTAAGCACGTATGACTACACACGGAATGCATGCCTACATCACATTGATGAACGGGAGCTAGCCACATATCTCTCCGTGTTATAACTGTTGCATGATGAATGTCATCCAACAAATCACCGATCCATTGCCTACGAGTTTGTCCCACTGCTGTTGTTACTTGCTTTGCTCTGCTGCTGTTACTTGCTTTGCTCTGTTGCTGTTACTTGCTCTGTTGCTGCTACTGTTACTTGCTTTGTCCTACTGCTACTGCCACTACTGTTGCTACTACTGTTACTTGTTGCTGTTGTTACTTGCTTTGCTCTGTTGCTGTTACTTGCTTTGCTCTGCTGCTGTTACTTGCTTTGTTGCTGCTACTGTTACTTGCTTTGTCCTGCTGCTGCTGCCACTACTGTTGCTACTACTGTTACTTGTTGTTGCTGTTACTTGCTACTGCTGCTACTTGCTACTGTTGTCACTATTGTTGTTCATTGCCAGTGTTTTTACTCGTTACACTGCTACTACCTGCTACAATACTTTTCTAGCGCCATTGATACTTCAGTTAGGAATGATCTGCCATCAACAGATTCTTTCCTAGCTCCGTTGCTATCATACTACCTTTGCTTCTTATATCCTGCTTGCAGATACTAATCTTTCAGGTGTGGTTGAGTCGACAACTCAACTGCTAATATTGGAGAATATCCTTTCACTCCCATCGTGTCGAACCAACAAATTTGGGTTGAATACTCTACCCTCGAAAACTGTCGCGATCCCACACGGTGGTGGACCATTGCAAGACAATTGCTAATTGTTGAGCAACTGGAAGCCGCTCTTTTCTGGCGCCGTTGCCGGGGAAGGGAAGCACGGGGGCGTGCCGCGGGATTAGCAGCACGCGCCGGAGGGCAGCGAGCAGCCGCGGCGTGCAGAGCGCAAGCCGACGCTCGGCGCTCTCCCAGGTGGCATCCCGGAGGACGGCCAACGCCGCCGCCACCTCTCCATCTTAGTCCGCGTCCATCACCGTCGCGACCACCTCATCCTCCAACGGGTCCCTGTCTTTTAGGTAATTAAACCCGCAGTACCTTTTTATGTGTTACGAACAGGAAAATGTTTCATTTTTGCAGAGAGCCCCCTATGGAATTGGATAAGAGAAACGCATCTGGGCTGACAGAAAACGCACGAGAGGGCTATCGCTTCTGCCCTCATAATCCCACATCGATACTTCACAGATAATTTCATCACTTTATATACATGCGCCTTGGTGATTTTACAAGAGGCAACGGAAATCAATAGAGGAACAAATTCGAGAAGAAGAAATTGGGATGATGCGAACAGAGGTGGAGTCGCGAGACAGAGGGGGCTCGGGGCGAAGGAAAGGGGCTGGCGCCGGCGATGCATACGTGGAGGTGAGGGCGTCGGGGTTAGAGGATTCAGGCAACCGGCGAGGTAAGTCTTGCCGGAGACTGGCCCCGTAGGCCGACCTCGCAGCAGCACACCATGGGAGGTGGTCGCGAGGTGCAGAGGTGGGAGGCGGTGGAGGAGCAGAGGAGGAGGGGAGTGCGGGCGCCATTGGAAGGGGGGGTCGGGGAGATTGGGGATCTTGTGGGGCTCTCTCCCCTAGCGGCACGAGGTGGAGGAGAGGAGGGGGGATGGGGATCGGGCTAGGTTAGGGGATTTAGGAGTGGGTAAGGCTGGGCCTTGGCACGCCTAATGAGCGGTGCACTACTACTCTCTCTCTTTTCTTTAATTTCTTTCTCTAAATTATTTAATTAAAAATGTGTGGTATTATTTTTTCCCGTTGCAACGCACGGGTCCTTTTGCTAGCTGAGTCTAATTGAGTTAAAGTGCTTTGAGTCTCACACCCTATTTAATTCATAGAGATAAGAGAAAATGAAGTTAGTGGCTATGCATGCATGTTTTTCTACATGCACCATGCAAGTCCAATAAAAGGAAGGATGCTGCATTTATTGTCTTGGAAATTGAATATATGAGAAATATTTCATTGGCTAGTTAGAACTAGTGTCGTCCACTCACAGTTCATCTTGATTGATGAGATTTCAGATTTACACCCTATAAACCAGAAATGAGGGTGTTACTCCCACTATGGCCAGCCTGAGGGCCGGCCCTGGAGACTAAATAAATGTTTGGAGCGGAATGGTCTTCACATGCCACTCCCTTTGTTCCAGAATATGTCTCATGGTTTTAGCTTAAATTTGAATAAAAACCAGGTCACTTGTTTTAGAATGAAAGATGTACTTCCTCTGTCACGGTTTAGAAGACATGTTTAAAAATTTTCTGGAAGCCAGGAGATATTAATTGACTATGAGATGAGTTAAAAAATAACATTCACATTACACATGCATATAGAAGTAGTACAATGAAGTACTAATTAGCTGCTAATAGTAAATGGAATGCGCCCTAAACCTTGTCTATTGTGGAAATGCATGTAAATTTAACTATACATTTTAAACTGTGACGGAGGTAGTAAAATTTTAATGACAAACAGAAATTATGTCAATTAGTTTGGATCGGAGAGAGTATCATTTTCTAATAAACTATGTTTTTGTTTTACATATATGTTTTGTTTGCTGATCGTCTTTGTTCCCAATCCAACAAAGCTAATCCAGGGCTTTCGCTGGGAAAGCAATTACATTAATATAAAAGAGTAAAGCTACATCTACAGGCATTCTCTTACGTACCATGACCTGATGCGCAGGACTAGATTAAAAAGGAAAACGAAAACGGCCCATCCAGTAAAGTTCACCGGGTATTTATTACTGACTCTTTATCTAAATATAAGTTTTTTTTAGAGGTTTTACTACGGTTTATATGCGGATGTATATAAATAAATTTTAAAGTATATATTAACTTAGGACCAGTTCTTTTGGCTCAATACAAAAAAATTACTGCTTCAAGAATGAAAATGATAAAAGAACTCATCTCTATCCAAGAGTTGTCCAGAATCGTCCAAGAATTGCAGTGCAATCTAGAATTACCGAAAGTTGACGATTCTGACAATTCTGACCAGTCCCGTAAAATAAAATTGTTCGGCTTGAACCACTATCCCTATTGAAAACACAATTTACGTATAGAATGTCATTGGGGAGCCAGGCCAAGCGAGGCAAATCCTCTCCATCGAACCGCTTCGCCCGCCCCGCACTACTCATTCCTCCTCCTAGGGTTGAGCACCGCGCTCGTCAGATCCGTCGGAGGGAGGCTCCTGTTGCGCCGCCGCCTCAGACCTCCCGCCCCTTCTCTTCCTCTCCATCCCGTCGGGCTGCCACTTCTCTTCCTCTCCTTCCGGCCCGCCCTTCTCCTCCTCTCCTTCCCACCGCGCCGCCGCTCCAGCAGATCGGTCGCCTGTCCATTCCCGTCGTGTCGCCGCCCCAGCAGATCGGCCGCCATCCATTCACGTCGTGCCGCCGCCCTTGCATCAGGTGAGTTGTTCATCACCTGCCTTTCTTCTCCCGCATGCTCTCTTCCTGGTATTAATTTGTATGGATGGCTGCTATATGTGGAGTTAATTTGTGTTAGCAATTCATCAATCATTTCAATCTAGGGGCGTTTGAGACGTTTCAACAGACAACTCATGCAATAATTACGTGCTAGAATTACAGAAAAGAACTGGACAGACATTTCTGTGGCGAGACAATTCTGTGGGCAGTTTTCCAGAATTATGATTATAAAGAATTATGTGATGAAAATAACTGACCCTTATTCTGCTTCGTATGTAGTTCCTAGTAAAATCTTTAAAATGACTTATCTCCCCTAATAATAAAGATCGGAGCGCTTCTGTCGTCCGTCGTGGCGTTTTTACAAAAAAAACTTCTGTTTTTGGTAAATCAACCCGCAGTCCCTTCTTAAGTGGATCTGAGAAAAACGCTTCATTGTTTCAAAAAATCCTCCTACATTTGTAAGAATTTCAATCACGATCTTTGTTTCATCTTATCGCAGACGCTCCATCTCCAGCACCGGCGAGGTGAGGGGCGGCGCGGTGGCATCGTGGGGCGGCATTCCGGCGAGGCAGGGACAACCATGGGGCTCGACTCGCCCTCCGGCTCTGGCTCCGGCACCGCTCCAGGGCGCGGAGCGGGGCCGAGGAGAGGCCCGCCTTCGGGGACCGCACCAGCTCTGGCTTCGCGTCCAGGGAGCGGCGGAGCGGCGGCGAGAGCGGGCTCGGGGAGAGGCCCTTCTTCGGGGACCGCACCAGCTCCGAGCGGAGGCAGCCCGGCCAGGAGTTCTATAAGGATATCTTCCCGGGGGCGAGCCCACGTCGCCCGGCGGGTCCACCAGCCGCCTGTTGTCGCGGTCCAGGTATTTGGTTCAGTTAGTGCTCTGCGTGTTTTTTTCATACTCAACTACTGAAGTGATGCGAACAATAGTGGTGCCTGTTGTTTTTCTTATCAAGTTGTAGATATTGTCATGCTACGAAATGTGAAATTGTCAACATTGCCAAGTTTTCACTTATATATGCTTCTTGCAGCTTCTCCATGAAGTTCACCAGAGGTGTGGACAGTTCACTGCCTACTTCTCCATCCCGGCTTACATCCAATAGAAATGATGATGACACATCTTATGGTTACAGTGTTCCAGTTTCACCGAATTCATCCACGAACAGTTCTTTTGCACAGGGGGTATCCCAGCAAGATTCGAAGAAGAATCCCTTTTTGTGGCATCGATATCCCTTCCTATCCCGGTTCCGTTCAAGTGGAGATAAGAAGGAGAAAGACACTTCTCAACGTGTTAACTCTATGGACAGTGAATGTGAAGGGACTCCTATTAGCTCAGCAAGCTTCATCAGCAGCGACAAGTTCCATTTTTCATTCTATAAGTGGGCAGGGCAAGACAAAGAAGGAGCACGGCGGCAAGGTGATTTGAGGCTCATGGTGGACCGGATCAAGCAAGGGGAAGGTCAGATTCGTCGGCTGACGGCGTCGGCAAGGGGTTCAATGGCGGCCAGAGGTAACTCGCAACTCTTTAGACTTTCATGGATAACAGGTCAGCATCCGATAGTGCTCCACTGTTTGCCGGAAGTTCGTCAGTGGGTTCTACACTTGACGTATGTGGACAAGGAGGCTTCAAATCATGGTCTTTGATTCTCTGGCAACCTGTTGTTCATTGCGTCAAATATCTCTGCAACCTCTCTTCCTTCCAACTTGCTTTGAGTGCTTGACTACATCTCAATTTGATCTGATCTATTTTTCTTTTACTACTTGGCCCCTGCTAATCTCTCTTTGCATGTATTATTGGCACTAATTAACTTTGATGAGATAGCAATGTTTCTTACTGGAGAGATCCATGCATCTACAATGTACTTTTATAGTCGGCAGTTCCTAGAACTAGCACAAAACATGCTCAATGACCCTGAAGTACAAACAGATTACTAACTAAAGTGCAGTAGCGCAGGCAACTAGATTTTACATGAGAACGCATTTCAGTTCTTTTAACCAGTCTGCAGCCCATTAATACAACACAATTACATTTCTAAAAAATTAGCCCCGGTCATGCTCGCTGCCACAAGCAAGTGCACAACTGCAGCAGTGGAACCATGGCTCGATGCCTGGGCTAGCGTGTGGTACGCCCTTCTTCACGTCCAGCGTGGGCTTTGGTACACGCACAACGTGAATCAACGCCGTGGTATTTGCTAAAGCAAATCTAGAAGCTCCAGTTCCTGGAGGCCGTGGTATTTGCTAAAGCAAATCTAGAAGCTCCAGTTCCTGGAGGTGTTGGACACCCGTCATGCAATGGTATAGTCAGTCTTTGGACTGATAAACTATTGCCTTTCAAGTGTTGAAGTATTTTCCTTCGTGGCTAGAATTATTCAATACAGTCAATGATGTTGCAAGATCTGATTATTTTTTATAACTTGATATAAGGGACATCAACCTTATAATTGAACTATTTCAAGTTTTAGAATTATTCAATGGTATTGTTCTTTCTTCAGTGTAGATGCATGATATTACATGATTAAACATGTCAATTTTATAACTTGATTTAATTGTCTATATTATGCTCTATGTGCTATTACCAACAAAAATAGTACTTCCTCTGTCCCAATAATATAAGATGTTATTACATCCTATGTGTATATTGGATGTAATAACATAAGTGTGGCAATAATGTGTTTGCACCAGTTAAGGGAGAGCTTATTATGTACATTGTAAGAAACACGTCATGTTTATTCCCCATCATTTAAGTGTGTGCCATTCTATATTTGTTCATGTTGCTTATAGTACATTTTCAATATTTTCAGGATATGATTATGATGATGATGCATACTGCTCCTCTGGAGTCTACGTCTCTTTGGATTCTTGGACACTTATAGCCAATGAGACTACATTTTCGGTTGTTAGCTGGAGCTATCACTATGACTGGAAATTTATTTCCGCTCAAGTAAATTTATATGCTCACTGAAAACCAACGACAGTCAACACTTATCAGCAGTTTGCAATTTGTATTAGAATGTGCCTAAGCCAATGGTCAGACAATCTTGGTCATGATTTATGTAGATTGGATAGTTCCTTCAAACTGCGCTCTTCAATCTTGAGTGGACAATTATATGTTTCCTTATAGAAAATTTACTATATGTTTCATAAATTGACTGATTATTTTGTCCCTGTCAGATTAAACTAGGTCTTGATTTGAAGGTACAATTGATTAAACTAGGTTTGTTTGTTGTACTAACGATGCTCTTTAGACACACATGTGGTCTTCCTCATTCCTCAGTCGTTATGAGTTGGGCATAGTTTCGCGACCCAGCCAATCCTGGTTCATCGCAACATATGTTTTCTCCACACAAGTTTAAATAATGCAATCTCTTCTTAGGCTATCAAAATATGAGCTTGATGAAGGTAGACAGATGATGACGTCCCTTACTTTCTTGATTAATTAGGAAAATGACATTTTTTTCTTCCGTTGCAACGCACGGGCATATGTCCTAGTTATATTTAAGAACTGAGGGAGTAACTGAGGTTGAATAGACCCCTAGCTTTTTCGTTGCCAATACGTAGGTATATCATTTTTTATATATAAAAAGATGGTGGTCTCCTCGACGACGCCACAACAAGGAAAACAACTCCCAGTGGCTATGTCATGAGCACAAGGCACATCCATCAAACCACTGCCGGTAGGGGCCATTTTCTTGTGAATGCCTTTCACGAGGAGCCACCTTTTGGATTGTTGGTAGAGTTTGATCCGGAGATGTTTGCTGTGGTGTCTTCTTTGTAATCATAAACAAAACATTGTTTGCCATTTGACACGAGTCAACTTTGTAGAAAACCGACGCCACCACCAGAATAACCCTATATGCCGGCGGTTTCGCACCTAAGAGCAAGTACAATAACATACAGTCAGTAGACTGTAAGAATTAAAATATTATATTTTTACTGAGTTGGATGAGAGAGAAGGAAAACGGGCTCTTCGTGAAGAGCTAGCTCTAGCACGTGCTCGTAGGTGCTTTGTGAGAATGAAAGGTGAGTCATATATGATAAAAGTAATACTCTTTTATAACTAACTATTGTACAAGCTAGCTATGAGATAGGTTATAAGACTGCGTATAGCCAGCCGTTAGCTATACTATTAACCATGCTCTAATATAGTGACGAATTTTTTTGTATTGCAACAAAGTACACCGACATCCATCCAATTGTTAGGCATTTATTGTCGTCTACAAGCATCCACTTATCGATGCAGAGGTCCGTAGATATCCTCCTTTTCGTTGAAAAAGTAGAGCCGCGTTGAAGAATAATTATATTCTTATTTAGAAGTACAATACAATGCAAAATGTGGATGCTCGTGTACACACATACACTTATACACCATCCATCTAATTAAACGGCTCGAGAGAGTGTGAGTATATATGATTAGAACTGGATCACAGGCCGTAGTTACTCATTAGTCAGTACTCAACACCAAGCCAACGTACGTACATGGAGCTGTATCGTACCACATTTGTGGGGTACGATACAGCTCCCTGTTCGTACGTACGTAGTGATAAACATGCACGTGCTGAAAACAAGTGTGTGAGCGTTAATCTGCCATCTGCAGGGACCTAATCCAGTCCTCGTCGGACTCAAGAAACGACGCCAAGGCTCTAACGTCGTCCATCCAGTCGCCACCGCCCGACGATGCCGCCAAGCTGCTGCCGCTGCACTCATCTCCGTCTCCACCCACGGCCCGCGTCTCTGTGACCCGCTGGAGCGGCGCCGCATCCCGGCTGAAGAAGAGACCGCCCGTGCACCTCACGGGCTTGGGCGCCCACACTGCGGCCGACAACTTGGGCGTCGCAGCCTTGGCTCTTGTTGTAGCAGCCCCGGGGTTGGAGGAGACGGAGCTGGCGGAGGTGCATGGCGTGGCGACCATCCTGGTGGTAGATCGCTCCGGGACCGGCAGCGCCTTCCGCCCGAGGGTGCTGTTCCAGTAGTTCTTGATTTCGTTGTCTGTTCGGCCGGGCAGCCTGCCCGCAATGAGCGACCACCTGTTACCGAGGAGCCTGTGGAGCCTGACGATGAGCTCCTCCTCGTCGTCAGAGATGTTGCCCCGCTTGATGCTGGGCCGGAGGTAGTTGAGCCACCGCAGCCGGCAGCTCTTGCCGCACCGCCGCAGGCCTGCAAATTGTCTTGGCGCGCGTGAGTTCGTCACTCGCTTACGTTCAGTTAGCTCTCCATTGTCTATGACAGAACGGTAAGTACGCCTACGTACTGTCTACCAAGCTAGCTAGGGACTCAGGTGGATTAGTAGCAGAACGTACGTACCGGCTTTCAGGGGGACTTCCTTCCACCTGCCTTCGCCATTCGCCTTGACGTAGGAGGCCAAGGTTTCGTCCTCCTTGCTCGTCCATGCCCCTCTCTTCACCCCTTCCCTGGCGCTCCACGCCCTCCTCCCCATTCTCTCCTTCTCTCTATCTCTTCTCCGGTGTGTGTTGTGTTGTGTTAGAGAGCGAGAGAGTGAGGGTCCGTCATCTTTGGGCAGCAGGGTTGTTGCCGTATTTAGTCATTAGCGCGTCTACGTGGACCCGTTTAGCATTGTACAATAGCGCGTCTACGTGGACCTGCTTTGCACCTTCAATCCACAGTCATCGTGAGCGACACTTATCTCAGAGTTAGATGGACCAAAAGCTAGGAAGGCTCCATTTGTCCAATGAACAGCGCGGCCATTTCTTCGCCGTCCAAGATCGCCGGCAGGTGAGATGTACTATGTCGTATTTCTTTTGACAACTGAAAAGGATCGTTGCCCTTTGAGTCCAAAGAAGCCAGAGCACGTAGCTTTTGCTCGACGGCTCACCTGTGTCAGCACGAGGCACCCGGACCCCCCAAAACCGAGGGGGGGCATCCCAGATGTGTGTGAGCATGGAGGGAGCATCCCACCCCGTTGTGGAATTATGTGTCATGTAACTATATTCAAACATTGATGGGAAATTCTATTTAGAAGCGTCGCATGATGGACATTCCATGCAGCGGCTTGCATCATTTCTTCTTATGCATACATGCATGCAATGATGTCATGAGATTCGTTTTAAATGATCGGAATTCAAAAACTTTTATCTCTTAAACCGTTAATTCAATCGATGATTCGTTTTCGTCGTTGACTTTGTTTCGATGAAATCTTCAAAACTAGATCCCATGTCGACATGTTTTGACAACTTTTTTTTTGCTCGTACTTACCACATTTGCTGTACTTACTTGTCCTATTAGTAAGTACTCCCTCCGTTCCTAAATATAAGTCTTTTAAAAGATTTCACTAGGTGAGTACATACAAAGCAAAATGAATGAATCTACACTTTAAAGTAGGTCTACATACATCCGTATGTAGTCCTCTAGTAGAATTCCTAGAAAGACTTATATTTAGGAACGGAGGGAGTACTTACTTGTCTGATAAAAAATAACTTAATCGCCAATTTTTTTGGAAACTGCGTATAAATATGACATCTAGACATAATCAAATTGGCAAGCACAAACAATTTTTTTAGGCGATTACGCGGAAAAATATGACAACTCAACATATTTAAAATTGGTGACCACAAAAAATCTTTTTTGATCATCGTTTGTAAATATGATAACTCGACATAGTTAAACTAATAAACACACAAAATAATTTTTTTTGGCAAAGTTGTATGTAAATATGACAAGTTTGCATATTTAAATTGGCAAACACAACCTATGACAATGCTTTTATATCATGTATAATGAAAACTGTTACATGGTTTTGTAGAAAAAACATTAAAAATATCAATTAAGTTATTTTTTCAGGCAAGTAAGTGGTTAATAATATGGCAAGTGGGGTCAAAAAATGTGGCAAGTATGGATGAAAAAAAATAGTTGACGGAACATGTCGACATGGGATCTAGTTTTGAAGAACTCGTCGAGAGAAAGTCAATGGTGAAAGCGGATTATCGATTGAATTAACGGTTTTGTAGATAAAACTTTTTAAATTTCAAAAGCAAAAGGAATCTTGATGACATCATTGCATGTATGTAGCATTTTTCATTATACATAATGATATCATTGCACGCATGCATGCATGAGAAAGATATGTAATGGATGATTAACAGAAGGTTAATTTTTGCATTGAAACGTGATTAAGTGAGCCGCCGCACGGCAAGACGGAGGTGCGGCGCCGCTCCCTAGCGTTGTCCAACATTGATATAGGAATTACTAATATTCAGAATACCTCATTATGAAATTACACATGTATTTATGCATGAAATTGCTTTACATGATTGTCATGGAATTATCATTTGTTGAAACGTACTTAATTTGTATGCTTAAAGAAGCTGGTCGATCATCGATGAAATACAATATAGTATTTATATTGAAAAGACAACCCGGATACACTGATGATCGGAAAGAGCTAAATCGTATATTTGGATTACAACCCTAATGGTGATTTACATAATTAGAGAAATTTACACTCTATTATGACGCGTTGCTCACAAGTGTGTGCTTTGAGAACATAAACGGGTAGAATCCGTTAACAGACAAATATGATAGTGGTTGATAATTTGATCTGAAATCTATCCCGGAAAACTTGTTAAAAATATTAGGAATCTTATATCTGTATAAGAGGTTGACTCTTTAAAAACACAATATAAAAAGGTCACTATCCTCTAGCCTTATATATGCGAATTGTGAGCTGCATCACGGATAAGCCTATAGAAATAGGGGTAGACCACAAATCTTAAAAAGTTTAACATTGGCATCTGAGCCGGATAAGGGTTGACAACGTACTCGTCAACTCGATTCGATGATTAATCAATTCCGCCGTGTACTCTCAACTCTGCCGATTCCATACCAAGATTGGTCTATCAGGCGCCGCCGCACTCTCGCCTCGCGCCGCTGTGTTGGGCACTGGGGCTGTTAATTTCATGTACGTTCAACGTGATTGTGGGCAGTAGTCAAGGTGGAAGGTGATTCTTTTTGTTGGCATAATAAGGATCCATGAAGGGGACAAACAGCAAGCAAGCCAATAAAAAATTATCCACGCGGAAGGAGGAAAACTTGTACATATGGTTGTTATTGGCGTCCGAAAATAATCTTCACGTACAAGTTTCTACGCTTCAAAAACCGTACCAAAAAAATTAAGGAATAGCCTATCATGCCGGGGGCAACTAGTAAGCGAACGCTCCTTCGGAAGCCTTTCAGCGATCGCTCCCGCGCGCCTTCACTTGGCGCGTTTTCAGCCGTCGCCACGTGTCGCGCTCTGAGCGTTCCCTTCAGATTTGGTTTTTTTATTTTTCGCATGCGTTTCCATCTTTTTTTGAGTAGTTTTTTTTCTGATTTTTTTATGTTACGGTTTTTCATCGATCTTTCTTAATTTTTTGGACGAAAATAAAAATCATTTTTTTCCGCAAAAAAACGTGTTTTCTTTTTTTTACGCTAAAAAAATCGTTTTCTGTTTTTTTAGATGCACGGTTTTGCCTTCACGGAAAGGAAAAAAACGCGCTTTCATTTTTTTGCGAGAGGCAAGGTTTTGCCTTCGCGAGAGGCACGGAAATGAATAAAAACGTGTTTTCTGGTTTTTTTACGAGATACGCGGTTTTGCTTCCGCGAAAGGCACGGTTTTGATTTCGCGAGAGGCATGCCCGTGCCTCTCCCGAAAAGGGAAAAACGCGTTTTCTGTTTTTTTTCTTTTGCAAGAGGCACGGTTTTACTTCCGCGAAAGGCACGGTTTTGCCTTTGCGAGAGGCACGCCCGTGCCTCTCCCGAAAAGTTGGAAAACGCGTTTCTGTTCTCTTTTTTCGGCGAGAGATACTGTTTTGCTTCCGCGAGATGCACGATTTTGCCTTCGCGAGAGGCACGACCTCTCGGAAAGGAAAAAAACATGTATTGGTCAGTTTTGTATGCTACTAATCACTGATTTTGGGTCCTGCTGCGATCCGTACGTTTCGGGAACCCCGGGGTCCCGTTCCGGGGAACTCGTCAAAACTCGCAGTTTTGGCCTATTCCGGCCAGTTTTGGATGCTATTACTCACTGGTTTTGGGTCCCGCTGTGATCCGAATGTTTTGGGAACCCGGGGTCCGGTTATAGGGAACTCGTTAAAACTCGTAGTGTTGGCATATTCGCCCAGTTTTATATGCTATTAGTCATTGATTTTGGATCCTGCTGCGATCAAAACTTTCGGGAACCCCGGGGTCCGGTTACGGGGAACTCGTCAAAACTCGCGGTTTTAGCTTATTCTCGCCAATTTTGTATGCTATTAGTCACTGATTTTGGGTCCTGATGTGATCCAAACGTTTCGGGAACCCCGGGGTCCGGTTATAGGGAACTCATCAAAACTCGCAGTTCTGGCCTATTCCGGCCAGTTTTGTATGCTATTACTCACTGATTTTAGGTCGTGCTGCGATCCGAACGTTTCAAGGATCCCAGGGTCTGGTTACGGGGAACTCGTCAAAACTCGCAGTTTTGGCCTATTGTGGCCAAGTGTGTATGTTATTAGTCACTGATTTTGGATCCTGCTGCGATCCAAACGTTTGAGGAACCTTGGGGTCCGGTCAAGGGAACTCGTCAAATCAAGCAATTTTGGCCTATTCTTGCCTGTTTTGTATGCTATTAGTCACTGATTTTGGGTCCTGATGTGATCCGAACGTTTCGGGAACCTCGGGGGCCGGTTACGGGAAACTCGTCAAAACTCGCAGTTTTGGCCTATTCCGCCCAGTTTTGTATGCTATTAGTCACTAATTTTGGGTCATGATGTGATCCGAACATTTCGGGGACCTCGGGGTCCGGTTACGGGGAATTCGTCAAAACTCGCATTTTTCGCATATTCTGTCGAGTTTTGTATGCTATTAGTTAGTCATTTTGGGTCATCATGTGATCCGAATGTTTCGGGAACTCCGACGTCCGGTTACGGGGAACTCTTCAAAACTCGCAGTTTTTCCTATTGTGGCCAGTTTTGTATGCTATTACTCACTGATTTTGGGTCCTGCTGCGATCCGAACGTTTCGGAAACCCGAGGGTCCGGTTAAAGGGAACTCGTTAAAACTCACAGTTTTGGCCTATTCCGGCCAGCTTTGTATGCTATTAGTCACTGATTATCGGTCCTGCTGCGATCCG
The DNA here is from genome assembly GCF_904849725.1 of Hordeum vulgare subsp. vulgare. NCBI lineage: Eukaryota > Viridiplantae > Streptophyta > Magnoliopsida > Poales > Poaceae > Hordeum > Hordeum vulgare. The sequence continues at coordinate 589,059,266 of NC_058521.1, forward strand.
AACGTTTCGGGAACCCCCGGTCCGGTTACGGGAAACTATTCAAAACTTGTCACAACCTGTGAAGGTGAGAGTAATCGTTGGAATGTGTATTCGCTAACTAGTGATTTCGAGGCCACACCCAAGCTGGACCATGACTCTTTGTTGGACTGCCAGCCCACATCACGCTACAGATTACTCGCACCCATGCATTGCCCAACTGGGCCTGGCCCAATAAGGTTGATTTACCTATTCGCTAAGACCACTCAGGCCACTACGCAGCGTAAAAAACAGCAAAAAGAGTGGCCTTTCCAGAATTCGAACTTGAGCCAAGGTCTTTACATACGAGTGTGCATCAGCACTACATGACTTCCTTCAATTATAAAAGCGCCAAAAGTATAAGAAAAGCTGGTAGTGCTATTTATAGCATGTGTACTGTATCACTGAGTTTCCTGAATTATTTTTTAAAAACTCACGGTTTTGAATAATTTCATCAATTTAGAAAAAAAATCATCATTTTTTAAGAAAAGTTCACAACTTTGAAAAAAGCTCATCAATTTATTAAAAAAATCATTTATTTCGAAATTTCTCATTCATTTTGAAAAAAGTTCATCAATTTTGAAAAAGTTTCTTCTATTTCCGGAAAAAGTTCATCGATTTGAAAAAAATTCATCAATTTTGAAAAAATTCCATCTATATGAAAAATGCTCATTGGCTTTGAAGAAAAGTTCATTGATTTTGAAAAGAGTTCATCGATTTTTTTAAATAGTTCATGATTTTCTAAAAAAGTTCATCGATTTTGAGAAAAAAAAACATTGTTTTCAAAGAAGTTCATCAATTTGAAAAACATTCGTTGAATTTGAAAAAAAGTTTATTAACTTTAAAATTAGTTCATAGATTTTGAGAAAAAGTTCAAATAATTGTAAAAAGTTCATAGAAATTTAAAAATAAGTTCCTCTATTTACAAAAAGGTTCATCAATTTGAAAAAAAATCACGAGTTTCGAAAAATTCTATTCATGGATTTAGAAAAGATGTTGCTCTATTTGAAGAAAAAAAGTTACGAATTTGAAGAAAATAAAATAGAAAGTGATAAAGGAAGAAAGAAAAAAGAAAAAACAGAAAAGAAAAATGGAAAATGAAAACAAAGAAAATAAATAAAACGAATAAAAAGTTGAAACAAAGCGGATCCGGGTGTGTGGCCGGGTGTTGTCACGAACGAACCGTCAACAGCTAGGTGTGTTGTTCGAATCCCAGTAACTGTGGTTGTTTTTGCGGATTAAAACTGCAAATTGATGGGCCGGCCCAGCAAGGGGCGCCTGCAGACGCCAGTTTGTGAAAATGCACACAAACGGTTGCCTGCAGCGCTAAACGGACTCGCTGAAGGGCTAGCGAGCTGGGAAGGCAACAACCTCTTTTTCCTGTTTTTATTTAGTTTTATATTTTTCACTTCTGTTTTTGTACTTTTGTTTACACTTAAATACATAAGTAAATAAATTATAGAAAAACACTCTTCAAAAAACATTTGAAAACGTATTGATCATGTATAAAAAATGTTGAATAAGTATTTGAAAGATGTTGAACAAGTATTTAAAGACATTCTAACAAGTATTTGAAAATTCTAGAAAAAGTATTTGAACATAATGTTGATAATGTATATAATTGTTTTGAAATAATAGTTGAAAAAATGTTGAGCAAGTAGCAAGTATTTTTTAAAAATTGAACAAGTGTTTCAAAAAATATTGATCATATATATAAGAATGTTGAGCTAGTATTTGAAAAATGTTATATTATTATTTAAAAAAATGTTGATCATGTATAAAAGAACGTAGAATGGAAAATGAAAAGGAACAAAGAAAAAACAAAAAATAAATCAAATCCAAGAAAAAAAAAACAGAAAACCATCTGGACTTGATTCGAGTAGGTCGCATCTCTTTTAGGTAACATGAACTGTGGGCACGCGCGGTGGCTAGCACCGATTGGTCTGTTCACCGAGTAAATTGTGCTTAAAAATGGGGCAGCCCAGTAAGAAAAACTCTGACGCGACATTTTTCTATGAACTATCGCTTTAATGGAAGTAATAGTCGTCACACAGAAATCATGCAGTGGAACGCTTTGAGCTTCAGGTCGCAGCGCTAAAGCCGTGGGATCAATAAGGCTACCAACGGACTCTTTCAGTGGTCGTCATAACTCACAAAACTACACAATACCCTGTGCCGTCTATTTTCTTTTCTAAACTGTGCGTAGAAATGAGACGGCCCAGTAACAAAAACTTCGAGTGAGACTTTCTATGGACTCATGCTTTAATGCGAGACATAGTCGCCACACGGAAATCATGCAGAGGAACGCTTTGAGCTTCAGGTCGCGGCACTAAAGTCATTGAATCGGTGAGGCTACCAACGGTCTCTTTTAGTGGTCGTCGTAACTCATAAAACTACACAATTCCCTACGCAGTTGCTGCGGAATCGATTACACTATGTTATGATGATATTTGAATCTGTGAAATATAAATATTTAGAATAATAATATGTGATTCAAAACATACTATGACTTATTATATTTGACTATGTATAGTTAATTTGCAAGAAAGAATATGTATAGTTGTCAAATATTTATTAAATATAAATAGAATAGTACAATGAAAAAATATTTTTTCATGCATGATAGCATGTGATAGTGAGTCTTTTCGCGTGCATGGTTGCATATTGTGGACCTTATCCCATCAATAATTGTATGATGATATAACATACTTGCATGTTAAGATAAATACTCCCTCCGTACCTAAATATAAGTTTTTAAAGAGGTTCCACTAGTGGACTACATACGGATGTATATAGACATACCTTAGAGTGTAGATTCACTCATTTTATTTCGTATATAGACTCCTAATGAAATATCTTAAAAGACTTATATTTAGGAACGGAGAGAATACGTTATATAGTGATGACCAGTCTCTTAGACATGTAGGATACCATCGAATGTAAACTAGCATGTTCTAGAATACAAGGGTCTTGCATTAGGATAAATAAACATGATACCATATCAAAAAACCATCTTGCAATTATATGAACACAATGTGCACCTTGTTGACAGTGGACGATACCGATCCAACTCAAAAACTGGTAAAACTAACAGAGCTCTGTAGACCCAAAGGCCATCGTGCCGTTGTCGTTGGTCACTAACATGCGGTTGTTGTTGGTTTGCATGTGTCTGCATGTGTGACACTTGTCACGACATGGATATAGATCTGTTTATTTAAAATGTTTTATTTTTTAAACCGTGCATTCAAATCTTGAATTGTTTCTTTTCGTGTCGAGATCTTGAAAAATTGATCTCATGTTGATAGGTTTCGATGAACTTTTCTTTTCATAAAAAAATGGACGAAAAAACCGTGCCTCCCGCGAAAAAAGAAAAAAAATGCGTTTTTCGTTTCCAAGAGGCATGGTTGTGCGTATCGCGGAATAAAAAAACACATTTTTTCCATTTTCGATAGGCACGACCCACAGAAGCAAATACATGTCTTCCGCGGAAGCAAAATTATGGCTCCCACGAAAGGGGGGAAAAGGAAGTGTGTTTTTTCGTTTTCGAGAGGCACTGCAGAAGCAAATACGTGCCTCTTTCTAAAGCAAAACCATGTCACTCATGAAAGCAAATCCATGTCTCTCGTAGAAGCAAAACGCCAAAACCGTGTCTCTCGAAAAAAAAACACGTTTCTTCAGTTTTTGAGAAGCACAATGCCTCTCACCAAAAGGAATTGAAACATGTTTTTTCGCGAAAAAAATCGTCCGGGAGGTAAGAAAGACCGATGAAAATGAAAAAACATCTAAAAAGCCAAAAGCACAAACGGAAAATTGAAAAAAAAATCCAAAACAAGTGAGCGTGAAACGTGACGGCGGCTGAAAGTGACCCTTTGAAGGCTCCAGAAAGAGCTCTCCTTAGAGCATCTCTAGCAGATCCCGTAAAAACCGACCCTTAAAATGCGTATAAGGGCACTGTAAACCCTTTTTACGATGCGAAATTGCCCTGGATAAAACAAACCCCTAAATGAAATTGTATTTCACTATAACTCATTTTTTTTTCTTTTTTCCTCCCATCCCGACGAGCTGTCTCCGGCCATGACGTGCCTCGCCCTGGCGCCGCTCGCCTCACCCTCGCCTCGTCCTGGCGGCGCCCGTTCCATGAAGTGGAGGAGCACTGCATCGTCCGCCCTGATTGAGCTCAGCACTACCCATCCCCGATTGAGCTCGACACTGCCCGTCGCCGCGCGTAAGTTCCCCATCGTGGCCGCGCGAGCTCCCTCACCATGTCCCGCTCTTCTCCGATGTCGCCCGACCCTGATTCAGGCCGTCGGTTGCCTGCTCCATCCTGTCTGTGGACGGCCTCGTCTCGGCAGTGGAGGTCGAGCTGACCGCAATTCAAACCGGTGGCGACAAATTTCGGCGTGCGGCAGCTTCTTCCAACATGCGGTGACGGATTTCGATGAGTTTCAGATAGATTCCGGCCAGTTCTGCAACAACGTGTTTGCTCTGACGAGGTTTGACCAGTTTACGGGTTGAACTGTATACTGCCTCCAAACCTACACATATAAGGTTTCCGCGGATGGATCTACCGTGCCCCTTAAAAAAATTACGGGTCGAACAAGTTTTACGGAATCTGCTTCGCGCCGTTTTTTCGACCAAAACTATAAACATCTTGTTTTTTACAAGTTTAACCAGTTTATGAGGTGTGCTAGAAATGTTCTTAGTTAGTTGCTCTCGTGGAAACGGTGAAGGTATCAACGAACTCTTATCTAAAAAAAATCCCAATGGACTCTTTCCGTGGTCGTCGTAACTCATAAAATTATACAATACCCTGTACGTTATTGCTGGATTGATTACACTATATTACAATGATATTTGATTGTATGGAATATAAATATTTAAATTAATAATATGTGATTCAAAACATACTTTTGACTTATTATATTTGATTATGTATAGTTAATTTGCAAAATTGTCAAATATTTATTAAATATAAATAAAATAGTAGAATGAAAAATATTTTCCATGCATGGTAGCATGTGGTAGTGAGTCTTTTCGCATGCACGGTTGCATATTGTGAACCTTATCCCATCAATAATTGTACGGTGATATGACATGCATTCATATTGAGATAAATAAGTTATAGGGATAAGCATATTTTTCATCCTCGAACTCACATGCATGGTTATATAATGATGGTAAGTGAAAGTGCCCTTCTGTTTCCGAACTCAAATGAGCTTGATGAACAGTAAAAAGAAAAACTTAAAGTTAATTATAAAAAACTGATTTTTATGAAAAACATTGATAAGTGCAAAAATTCGACTTGAAATGACATTTCTACAAGACATAGAAAAATTAACAGAATCAATGCTCTAAAAATACGCATTTTTAGAGTATCGGTTTTGTTATTTTTGGCAAGTAATGTCATTTCAAGCCGATCTTTTGCCTGCACACAAAACTCTTTTCAATCTTTGTCATTAAAAAAAAATCAGATTTTTGAAAAAAGGAATTACTATTCACCGAGCTCATTTGTGACGGAGCACCGAGCATGCAGAGCCGTCGTCGTCTAGCTCTAGCACCAAAACCAAAACCAAAACCAAAACATTACTGCTCGAACGGCGGCTGATACAGAACCCGGTGGGCGCGCGTCAGCAAATCCGGCCGGCAGGCGAGAAAGGCTGAGCTCTGAGCCACGAGAGCCGGCTCATCCGTGGGCCTGCCGGCTGCCGGCCACGGCGTCGCACCCGCTCATTCCATCCCCCGTGAACCCGATCCCAACCCAAGTGGCATGACATGCGTGCGTGACGGGACAGGGGACAAGCCAACAACACACCTTCACGGGCCGAGTTAGTGAGCGAGTGATTGATACTCTAGTCGACGAGATAAACCTCCGGACGTTTTGCACCTAGCCCTTGTGCCTTTATGAAAATCGCACAACGCTACTGCTCGCACGAGATAATTGTCGAAAAAGGCTTACCCCCTGTTTTATATATAAAGCACTGACCATACAAGTGTACGGATACAAACACACATCAACAACACACACAACATATACCCAAAGCAAGATGCAAAAGTGCAGAGCATTGCCACACCATTCCAACGACTACCAAACAACATGAATCGCTTGGAGACAACGAGGACCTACATCACAAGCAATCCTGTGAGGAGAGGCGAGGCCGATATGGAAGGAGCAAGGACTCTAAGACGGTGCCTCCAGAAAGGCACGACCATGTGTAGTCGTCACCATCCCATCCCGAAAATCAAGTTTTCACTTGAAGCATCACGAAGGAGTGAGAACAGCACGATAAAGCCTTCAAGAAGGATACGGCGTCCACGGACGTCGCCACTGTCGGCCCATGAGCAGGTGATGTACCTCGGCGTTCATACCCCTCCGACGCGCCCTAGCTCCGTCACTAACCCGCAGCCAAACCACCCGCATGGCCATGGCTGCGCACCCGCACCTGAGACGCATGCTCCGCCCACGAATGTCGCGTCTCCCACCGCCAGGGCCGTCGCCTTGCATCCAGACACCCCCAAGACCAGCCAAAGTGAACGGCTTTGGACCAAATGACGCACCCGACCGCCAAACCGCAACATACGCCCTGCCTCGAACAACGTCGGAGATGCATCAGCTCATACATGGTCGGGGGAAAGGAGGAGGGGGGTGGACGCATCCACGACCGACACACCCCCGTGCCGGTGACGAGTGGTCCGACCTCGTCGGCGCCTCCCATCCCTCCAGTCTACGTCCCCACCGGACACCCCCTGTACGCCCCACCTCGACAGCCGACACCCCCTGTACGCCCCACCTCGACAGCCGACACAGCTCCACGCAAGGTCACCAACACACGCCCGTCCGCCGGCAAGGAAAGCCCCAAGCACTACACGACGCATCCACTACAGTGAAGGACCGTCACCAACCACCAAGAAAGCTCATCGGGGAGCCCGTCCACGCTGCCCGCCGCCTCCCAGCTGTTGGAGCACCTGGAGACCGGCTAGCCCGCCCATCGACCTGCCACTGCTGCGGTGCTGCAACCCGTGCCGTCATCGGCCCGCGTCGCCTAGCCCCAGATTTGGCCGTGCCGTCAGACCACAGATCTGACATCGCCGCTGCCAATCTTAGAGAGCAGGCACGCCCCAACACCAGGCCGCCCGCCGCGGGGGAGCAGAGGCATGGGAGCTCCGCCTCTGCCCGCCACACCATCGTGCCGTTCGGTAGAGTCCCACGCTCTGACCCGAGCCACCGGTCCGCGCCAGCACCGCCCGACCAGGAGGACCGCGAGGCCTCGCCACCGCCGACGAGGGAGGAGAGGGGAGGGGGAAGGTCGGCGGGATTTAGGGTTGCCTCCCGTAGCCTCGCGGGGGCGACGCGAGAGGAGGGGGGGCTGATATTGTTTTGACATTGCTGGCACCAGATAACGAAGCTAAACATCGCCATTGATGTCAGAAAAAAACTAACCATCGTCTGTTTACACCGCTTTTTGCAAACCAAAAGATAGTTTTTTAGTTGGCCGCAACAGAATGTGCGAAGGACCGCTTCTCAAAACCAGGAAGTTGCAACACCCGACGGGCAAAACCTCCCGTCAGTTCACGCTCAGCTCACTGCACGGTATAAGAAAGACACCCCGTCCGAGCCCATCACACGCCACCGCAACAACCATTTCATCCTAGTAGCACCGACGACCGACCAAGCTCGCTCCGGTTAGCCAGGCAGCAGGCCAGCAGCGCTCGCTCGGTGTGGCACTTGTGAGGCATGGCCGGCGACAGGAAGGCGCTGGCGCTCACGTTGCTCATCGTCGTCGTCGCCGTGGCCGTCGTGGGGGCGCGCGCGGTGTGCGACATGGAGAACGACGACTTCATGGCGTGCCAGCCGGCGGCGGCGGCGACGACGGACCCGCAGCCGGCGCCGTCGGAGGCGTGCTGCGCGACGCTGGGGAAGGCGGACCTCCGGTGCCTCTGCTCCTACAAGAACTCCCCCTGGCTCAGCCTCTACAACATCGACCCCAAGCGCGCCATGGAGCTGCCGGCCAAGTGCGGACTCACCACGCCGCCCGACTGCTAGATCCAGTTCCATGGAATGCCTCTAGCCTCTAGCCTGGAGCTGGAGGTATAATGTACTACTGATCCGTGTGTAACATTGCTGGTGGACATTGAAGGGAAGGCTACTTCTTCTTCAAATGTGTGCACTATACTATTACTATACATGTGTGTGGTTTTTGTACTCCAACTGTTTATCTGTAATTAATCTGTTTCAGGGTTAATCCATCCACACAACTCCAGCTATCCTATCCTTCACAATGGCGTTCCGTTCAATCGTGGCATGTCAGCATACTTGGACGAAAATCTCGGCAGCCCCGTAGCTAGGAGATCTAGAAACACATGGATTTGAGCTAACACTTATTTGGGTTTTTCTTTGCAAAAAAAAAACAGTTATTTGATTTCAACTTCAAATTTTCTTAGAACCTCCAATGATAACTTTTTTTGTTAGAGAGAAAGAAAACCTCCTAATAATTACGTGCATATTTTAAAGGAAGCGCTACGTGTTCACCGGTAGATGTCATAATAAACATCCACCATCACGATAATCGTCGGATCTTCGGGCGCCCAGCTGTCCGATTGTCCGATCTAACTCCTGGCACGCGGCTCGGTCGCCTTCTCCGACACATTAGTCCTGAAATAACAAATCAGTTGCGGAAACAATCGCTTTGTTTCGGTCCCGACAAAGTTGTGGACGGCTATAGAATTTTTTTTACAACAAAGATCGTGTTGTGGAAATACCTGTGTAACCTTTGCAACATAGTTTGTTATAAAATATTTTCTGCAACAAAAATCGTGTTACGGAAACACATGTATTTTTTTGCAACATACTTTATCATAGAATATTTTTTGTAACAAAGATCATATTGCGAAAACACATGTAGATTTTCTTTATAACAGACTTTGCTATAAAATATTTTCTGTAGCAAAAATCTTGTTGCGGAAACACCTGTAAAAAATCTTTTTAAAAGATCTGTTGCCTGACGAGCTGCCGGATCTGACATATCTAGCATTCACGTGTACCTTACCTGGCATATCTAGCATCCGGATACGTTGTCTCGCGAGATGCGGACAAGTCCGGTGGCGTGCATGCCTTGCCGTAATCCAGATCTTCCAACAAACAATTTGTTGTAAGAAAGAAGATTGCAACAATGGATCAGTTACAAACTTAGGCTATAAAAAGATGATGCTCTGAAGCAGTCGACCAGAAGCTTTTTCCATATTTTAACGGGCCTGAAAATAACGTGCCCTTCACTTTGGATTCCTCACTAGCTAGCGAAGAGCGCGAGAGAGCAGGCAGTGTATAATTATAACCCTCTATCCGAAATACAAGACACTTTTACACTGTCAACATTTTAAGAGAGACATATATCGATTGGCAAAATTACAAACGCGTGGTACCGTGTTTGGTAAAAAGAAAATTGCTAGATCGACACTGTAATACACCTAGCGGAAAAAGAATGGATCATACATTACCAAGGGCCAGTTCATCTGTGCCACTGCGATGCATGCATACCAGCTAGCATCATCTACTACCTTCGTTTCTAAATACAAATCTTTTTAGAGATTCCATCAAAAAAACTATATATGAATGTATATAGACATATATTAAAGTATATATTCATTGGTTTTGCTCCATATATAGTTTCGTTGTGAAATCCTTAAAAGGACTTATATTTAGGAACGAAGGGAGTAGTACGCCAAGCTGGGATCAAGATCACAGGTTAGATGAAACAAACAAGACATCCATCGTGCGCAATTTCAGTAGAGGGGTTGCACAAACTTGCACTTCCAAATGTAAAAGAGACTAGGAACATTAATAACAGAAATTCAATTGAAAACTGCAGCTTATTTTGGGGATAAAATTCCCTACCTCTGTGCTAGACTGCAAACACGGCGATCACCAGTGACACCACGTGTTTGTCAGTTCAAAAAAAAAAAGCACGCCTCGGAAGAAGCTACATTTCAACAGCAGGCTGCTTTTCAACTCCATAGCCTACATACAGAAGGCAGCATGTACTGCTAGCTAGGTTCATGCATCACAAACCGCCAAGGCATCGCAGGCATCCGGTTATAAAACCAAAAAAAATCTGTATCCCAAACTTCAAGCAGGGCGCGAGATGTGCATCGAAATCACGCACTTAAGTTTCAGCCATCCAGATCAATTTGCATGATGCTACCACTGGAAATGAGTATTCATCCTATGTCGCATGAAAGAACATCATTTGAGAGGCCACCACCACCTCCTTGCCGGTGGGGGCGGCGTGAGGATGTCGATCATCGTCTCCTTCTCCCTTGGAGTCAGGGGAACCCCTCGGACGAGGTTCAGAGCCATGATGTGAACGTTGGTCCTTTGCCTGTGCTTTTGGTAAGCCCACACGCCAGCTGCTACGCCACCCACAATCACCTGCACAGGGTTTAATGTATCGGGTTTTCAACTGTCCTAACATAGAAATCACAGTCGATACATGAAGCATTTAATTCAGGGAATTAGATACTTCGATATTTCAAAGTCTTCATTTTTATCATGCTCTGCTGCAGCAAAGAAATATTTTACCAAGCACGAAATAGAGCGGTTCAAATAAGTATTGGTATCTCTATACAGACTGAGCTAGGGCGTTACTAAGTACTACCTCCATCCCAAAATATGAGACGTTTTTGTAGGCTGTCTCTATTCAGGGAAAAACATCATCATGCAAAAGTTTGTGATGATGGAATGTGCCTGGGTTCACCAAGACACACAATGCATGCATAAAACGAACAAATAATATGCTCAAAAACTGCAACTGATATTACTTCTAGCATAATAAAAGCATGAACACCATGTAGAAATACTAATTAAGGCTCACCGGCGATAACCATATGGCAGCAGTTTGAAGATCAAATTTAGGGGCATATAGAACTGTTTCTCCAAAGTCTTCTTCTAGTTTTTTGTATATCTCCTTATCACTCTTTCCAGATTTTATTTCATCACGAATTAGCTGCAAAAATGACAAATATGTCAGTTCTTGAGGCCGTGAAGCTTCCCATGACATATTGGGTGTAAGGCGATAATATTTCGATCCTTTAAAACATATAAACCAAGGGCGTTTATTGACGTCGAGAACTCAAGATTAAATTTTGCTCTTGTATATGTAGTACATGGTGCAAATAAATGCTTTTGAATCAGAAAACAGTTTTCTGGTATAGCAAAGGGTAATAAAAATTAATATTATAGCTGAAAAGGTAGAAATATCATCCAAGTTTAAGAAACCTAGTCAAGTAAAAAGGCACGTAAATGTATATAATCGAGGAACCAAACCAGTTGCGGCATACCAAAACCATCTTTATCATTCCGAAAAGGACATACAGACAGACTAGTTCTTCAAAAAAGAAATTATGATAGCAAATATCATTTCAAGTTTCTCAATCCTATTTTGCATTTAACTACTGGGTGCTGGTGAACACATTTTATGTTACGCCATGATTGATCAGTCCAAGAGCCTATCCCAACTTGTTTGGGACTGAAACGCGTAGTTGTTGTTGTTGTATTGATCAGTACAGGGTCTCAAGTACAAGTGTTACCTCAGCTAAGAGTGTTATTGAATTTCTAATCTTAGTTACGTTTTGTTAAGATCAAGAGAACAACAAAGCAAAGGTCGGATCCTGTGGAAACATGAAAAGGTATACAGGAATAAGCAAAGCTCTGCTACTAAAAGTTTGACAACTAACTGAACCAACAAGGTCAGGCAGCCAATCACTGTGAGGTTATAGAACGAAAAGTACCCTTCTAAGGAGAACTGCAACATCTGCTTGTGAATCTTCAATGGACTGGCTGCCACACTCAGTGCACCGTACATTGTGGCTAATATTTCTTGCACGGTCTTCAACAACCTGCCGCTGCTTCACATCCTCTTCACTAGCCATGGTCAAGGTAATGTTATCTGTATGAACTGTAACAAAGTAGCTGCATATAAGAAACTGAAGAAATAAAATGTTATTTATGTACTTAGTGTACAAAATAATACCACCAAGGTTCTAGAAATAAAACAGATCACAACCATTAGGATTAAGTTACTATGACAAGACTAAACTATCAAGCTTGGCAAAGTTTTACTCTTGTCTTTTGCTGATTCAAGCTACAATATATTCTTGAAGCAGTTGGTGAAGAAAACAGGGTTTGCTGGTCCCAGCTTGGAACATGCCTTTTGCTGGTTCACAAAGATCTTCACAATTATACCAGAACAAAGGTTGTTCAGATATTTCTTATAGTGCTGAACAGAAATGGTAGCAGATAGTAGCAGCTCTTCAGACAAAATATGATCACAAACAGAATTACTATTGTCCCAGAACTAATCTAGTTAGAAATTCACAGACTAACAAATACATTATGAGATTTTTATTTTCAATTAGCCCAGTATACCCTATAATGTTTGTAGAATAACCGATACTTTCTACTAGAATTCATGACACGGCATTCTTTAAAGATCAGGCTCACCAAACCTCTCGTCCACTGTGGACCCATATGAGTACATATTCAAGCGCATATTAACCAATGTTATACAACATACTGGAAGTTCATGAGCTGCTCGAGCCTCGAGTTCTGAGTAGAGCTCTAATTTTATCTTAGCGTATCTGAGGAAAAAAGGGCCAAGTCTTTATCTCAGTGCCATCTGTGAGCCAAAGACTTGCCTATTACATGTTGGTCATAGAGCAAAAAACAAATAACTGTGGCGCACAACAATGATGGTTGTGACCTCACTTGTAAAGTAATAACTAATAACTATCCACCACAGATCAGACTAATTAACTAGAAGTAGCAAAGTATATTTTGGACAAGTTATCTCTCGGGATAAGCATATAATGTTCAGGGAAGCATCTGTAGGTCTGGGCAGACAGGCAGAACCCTTCTAAAATTTAAGGTAAGCAAGTGAAAACGACTAATAGCTGTTGACTGTTGAGCATTGCATCCTACCGAGTGACATATGCAGCTGCTATTTGCAGGGTTTTTTTATGTATGGCAACTTTGTCATAAAAAAATTATTTTAAGGAAATGTACAAAATGACTGACATGTGAACTGTATATTACACAAGAATTTGTTTCTACACTTCTCATCGCCTTAGAAAATAGTAATAACCAAGAACCAAGGAGAATATCCTCGACGGCAGCTTTTGGAAAGAGAAAATTGCATCGGAACTCCCAAAGCTGTCATTGTCTTTCTCAGTTGGCCCCCTCAACTCGTTGTCAGCGGCCACCGTTCTTAAACTAACACAATTTTCTCACTCTAGTAAGCTCACTGAGGTGGATGTTGGCGTCGCAATTTAGCTTGGATGAATGTTGAGATAGACACTACTGTGGCGAGAAAAAATGTTGAAAGCCTGTCTATGTACTGATAATGATAATAGCCTGATTTAAACGTGTTTCACTGGATTTTGAGCTACATGGCATATTCTTTCAGATGATTTAAATGGAAATGGTGTAATGCGTGAATTATTAACAAACGAAATACCCAACATAACATCAGTTGTTTGTACATCATGAGTGATGCGCTAGGAAATCCATTGCTTGTACTCGCACATCTTCCTCTGTACCAAAAGAGACCACTTGTTCATACCGAGAGAAAAAAAAAGGGCCAATACCTTTGCTGTGGCGTGGGGGAGCTTGGGGGAGGAGCTGGCCGGCGCAGGGCCAGATTTCGGCGGGGCAGATGCGGCGTCGAGGAGCTGGTCGGAGCAGGACTTGGGGGAGGGCGTCGGCCTCGACCGGTGCAGCGCGCGCGGGGGAGGGGTCGGAGGCGAGGGAGTAGCAGCACCGCCGGGGTGGTCGTCGGAGAAGGAAGAGCAGCGCCGCGCCGACGAGCAGGAGGAGGGGACGGAACGGAGGAGGGGGCGGAGGCGGAGGCAGCCCTTCTAGCGCCGCCGCTCGGGTCTCCCACGGGTGTGGAGAATATCCAGTACCCCCGGCCCTCCCTTGCTCCCATGATAGGGGAGCTCCTGAGCCGCTGGATCGTGGATCGAACGGTGAGCGACCAAATCTGACTTTCTTTTATCTGAAATTATAAACTAAAAATGAAAATGCAGAGAAATTACCCTGACAAAAGATGAAAACACAATCAAGTCCTCGAAAATTTGTCTACATCCCCTGATCTGTTGTCGCTCAACGGCAACGGTACACACAAACAAACTAAACTAATCAAACTTGCATGATGTTGAGGCAATAAAGAAAACCCGAGCACCAAAGATGAACGAAGCCGGTATATTCAGTCACCTTCACAATCATACAGAGGATCGTACTTCGTTGAATTCATTATAGTAATCACCCGTCACGAACAACATGATTTAGGGCTCGGAGAAGCCACATTGACGACGGCATCATCCTGACCTGAGTAGAGCGAGATTGTTATATCTTATGATAATTTTCTCTTAAAATTTCTATGAAGTACACGCAGATATGATAATGTGGAATTTTCATAAGTGCAAAAGTATCTTCCGATGTGTTATCGATTCTACAAACTAAAAAGCGGACCTCCTTTCGTTTAAGCCCAAAATAAAGGAATGTGTTTAGTTGGATGTTGAAGTATAAGAAAAGTTGAAGCCAAAGCATAAGCATGGACAAACATCATCTCGATCTCTTGGGCAAACAATGAAAAAAAGGATGGAAAATTAGGTACCTCCTTTGGAAACGCGCGTGATTCAACTGCACCCCTACTTGGATTTGTTGAGATCGTGCAAGATCCATCAAGGTAGACCAGCTGACGCCGCTCCCCGCGTGCATGATCCTTTTCCACCACCATGCTGACTTTTGTGATAATGACATGTGGTTAAGGGGCTAATTGTTTCTATGAGTACATGAATAGGTTTTATTCCAAATGACGTGAAGCTAGGGTAGTTAGAGAAAATAAGAGTGTATAACTTATGTGTTATCTGTTGAGCGTTGCTAATGATATATGATCAAGAAGCTAACTCTTTTTGTGAGTACATGAGTAGGGTTTAGACCAAATGAGGTGAAGCCAAGGTGGTTGGAGAAAATAACAGGGTGTACTTTTTTATGTGTTATCTTGTGCACGTTCGATCAAATAGGAACATTGTATTATTAAAAAGGAGTGCATAAGGACCAAGAGCGGAATTCATGTCTATTTATTAAATCATACAAACACACAAGATCATGTGCAACAACCCCTAAAGGTGCCCCTTCTAATCAACTCGTTTCATGTGAAGAATCCTCGAGCCTCCAAGCTTATTTGGGGGAGAGGGTGATTTGGCTTGCAAGCTCTTGCACAATTGAGACATGTCCTTAGATTGATCCGTGGATCTAGAACTTAGAGTTGGCATGGAACCTCGATACTTGAATGTTATCTAACACACATAATGATCAGGGGGCATATAAAGACCCCCTCCCTCTTTCCCGAGGGTGAGTGTCGACCAAATTTAAGAAGAACACAATGGTTAGCACTTTGAGATTACATCCCTTCCTCTCTAGTAAACCAAAACTTGGTTTGTTGAGACGAAAAAAAAAGAAACCCTCAATTTTTATTTCATCTAGCCAACCTGACCCCCCTGATTTCTTCATGTTGTTCATTACTCTTGGGTTTGTAGGGAACCCTTAATGGTTTGGTATCTTGTCGATACTTCTAAGCTTATGTATTTAGTTTTGACAAGTTTGTGAAGGTTTGGATGGCACCTCATTACCTGTACTAAGAAAGTTAAATTTTGTAGTCACATATTCAACCCCCTCTAGTTGCCACCTTATGTCACTAAATTGGGATCTCGGGCGGGGCGGGGGTAATCCTAAATTACTCAAGAGTAGCGCACACAATTGCCATGCCTCTACATACAAAATCACTCGTATAGGTAACATAGGCCATCCACCCATGCTTGATAGTTCTGGATATGCTCACTCAAAAGCCCTAATTAGAATATACTTGTGTCAAGCTAAGACTGGTCTTTGAAAAATGATGATGCAATGGTTCTCTCTAGGTGATTAAGGGATCGCCAATTGAAGTTTGTAGTTTTGACCAAGTTCGGGAAACCAACCATATTCAACCACACAAGCCTTTGTGACAACACAAAGGGAGCATTGGCACTAGTGGAGAAATGGCTAGCTACAACTCTTGTTAGTGGCGCGCCATTTCTCACCATCGCCAGCACTAATATTTTTAAATAGTGCTGACGTTGGTTAAATTCGTACGCCATAACTATTTTCTTAGTGCTGGCGTTGAACATTAGGACCGGCGTTGCACGTTAGGCCTATTAGGCCCACACAAGCACTAGTCACTTTTAACACCTTCCGGCGCAGTAAAAGTAATCACTTTCTCGATCCCTAACTCCAACTGTCCTCTTCTCCACCCCCACCCCCGCCGCCCTGCCCGACACGACCCCTCTCCGCCCCACGCCGCTCGTCGGAGGAGGAGGAGGAGACAAAGAACCACCAAGATCGACCACCACCCAACACTCAAGCATGTATACATCAAATCTGTCATCCCCACCGAATATGTACATCATCTTGTTTGTTAATTACCAACCTTGGGAGTGGAGTGGCCAAGCTTAGTTAGTTCCAGATTCATTCGAAATTTGGTAGCCTTGCTTAGTCAATTCCTGATTTAGTTCCCCGTGATTTTTTAAAGCACCATTGTGGTCCTATCATTGGGACAAATTAGTTGGCTGTCACGCCCAAGATGCGACCCTATCCTCAATTTGGCACGAAGGCCTCGTCAGGGATAGAAGCGCATCTCGTCGTGTCGCAAGAATGGATATCGTTACAAGTACATGTACTGAAAAGATGAGATATATAAAGAATTGGCTTACACTCGCCACAAGCTACATCAGAGTCACATCAGTACATTACATCATCATCAAGAGTAAGAGCAGGGTCCGACTACGGACGAAAACAATCGATAAAAGAAAGAACGACGTCCATCCTTGCTATCCCAGGCTGCCGGCCTGGAACCCATCCTAGATCGATGATGAAGAAGAAGAAGAAGCAACTCCAAAAGAACAATCAACGCGCTCGCGTCACGTAACCTTTACCTGTACCTGCAACTGGTGTTGTAGTAATCTGTGAGCCACAGGGGACTCAGCAATCTCATTTCCAAAGGTATCAAGACTAGCAAAGCTTAATGGGTGAGGTATGGTTAAGTGGTGAGGTTGCAGCAGCAGCTAAGCATATATTTGGTGGCTAACTTACGAGTACGAGAATAAAGAGGGGAAAGATCTACGCATAGCGGACGTGAACTACGGATGATCAAATGAATGATCCTGAACACCTACCTGCGTCAGACATAACCCCACCGTGTCCTCGATCGGAGAAGGAACTCACGAAAAAGACAGTCACGGTTACGCACACAGTTGGCAAGTTTTAATTAAGTTAACTTCAAGTTATCTAGAACCAGTGTTAACCAAAGTTTCCACGTTGCCACATAACCGCGAGCACGGCTTTCCGAAAGATTTAACCCTGCAGGGGTGCTCCAACTAGTCCATCACAAATTACCACAAGCCGCATAGAAATCCTCAATCACGAAGCTCGCGATCTCGTCGGATTCCCTAGTGGAAAACCTCAACTCTGAGATTACCCAAAGCATCACCGGAATCCCGATGCACAAGATATCTCGTCAAAGGTAAAACTAATCCAGCAAGGCCGCCCGACGTGTCGACGATCCCGATAGGAGTCGCGTACCTCGTTCTCAGGACACGACGGATAAGCACAGCGTACGGTGGCCTGATAGAAATCTCCCGAGTTGCCCCGGGTTGGCCCCGCAAACGGCTCTAGTTTTGGACCAACACTCATGAGGAGCACTGGCCCGGGGGTTGATTAAAATAGTCCGCGGGTGCAGGCGGGTCCCTATGCAATTTTATTAGATGATTAGGCAAATGTAGTACCAAAGTTGGGCCTTGCCAGACCAGCTTTAATCTAAAACGAATTATCAAGGGGGTCCCCATAACAACCCCGATCGTGTTAGGAGCGCTCAATTATGGAACATAACACCGGTAGCCGGTAACTAAAAGGGGGCAAATGTGGAACAAAACACCAGGCTAGAAAAGGCCGAGCCTTCCACCTTTTACCAAGTATATAGGTGCATTAAATTAAATAGCATTTAAATATGGTGATATAACAAGGAACCCATGTTTCACATGGAAGCAACTGCACCTGCAACTAGCAACGCTAACAACAGGGTTAAGCAAGCAGTAACATGGCCAATCAGTGGTTTGCTAGGTTGAACAGGTTGAAGGTTTCATGACATTGTTGAGAGGCTGAATTTAACACATGGTAGGCAACGAGACATAAACGATAGAAGCGACAAACTAGCAAGGAAATGATAGTAATGGTATCTGGGAAAATGATCATCTTGCCTGAGATCCCGCTTGGAAGAAGAATGCCTCCGTAAAGCAGACGAACCGACGTAGTCGAACGGGTCCTCACAATCCGACACGCTGCGGAACTCTATCGAGACGAAACAAACCAAAAACACAAATCAACACACGGAATTCACCACACGATACACAACACAAATGAAGCATGATCTACTGAATACATGCAATTCACGGCATGACAATCACACAATCAAACACTACACATTAAGTGAAGTTCAATATGCACGAGTTGCATATTGACGAAACTCCACGTTATTTATTTAATTCACTCCCAGTTATCTACACGGCAATATTAATGTTGTCAAGCATGCAAGAGGTGAAGCGGAAATTAAACTACCTATCTAGGCATTTTAAATGAGGTCGGAAATGACATATAGCATCTCCGAGACGACCTCACATGTTAATTTACAATTCTGTTCAGATCTGAACTAATGCATATAAATATATGTTAAACAGCAAAACAAATAGGTTCACGTGATTCTACGCGTCAAGGCAAGCAATCTACACGTAAAGAACATCTCCAACGGAGCTACGGTTCAAAAGTTACAAGCACCGCAAGATATGATGGCATGAATGCAAAATTATGTGCAACGGCGGCTACGAGCACTCCATCACATACAAACAGAAAGAGAAAAAGAAACTACACAAGATTCTAAGCAAGTTTCATGTAGGACACGATCAAATCGGAGCTACGGTTCAAAAACTACGAGCAAAACAAGAAAGAGCTACAATCTGCCTAAAACAGCCACATAGCACTTTCTACGCCCCACAACTACGGCTACACAACTCCGATATGCTCAAGCAAGGCATGGCACGGAAGAGGGCAAGAAGCACTACTGCAAACAACTAACAACAACTAGCATGGCAGCAAGGAGCACTAGGAAATGAAGACACAAAATGGCATCTCACAAACTATTTCAGACTTAGCGAAAATAACACCTACTGAAAATGCAGCTTTCAGCCTGAAGCTATATTGACAGTAGAAAAAATCTAAGCTACAGGTCTCCAAATGGCATGAAACTTAACAACATGCTAAAGAAACATAAGGGGTACAACTAACTCCATTGGACCAACCTCAAAAGAGCTACAAATCACAAGATGCAAGCAAGACAAGACAACAACAAAATATCACGGACTCCAGACTTGGAAATATTTCAGCTCCTCCAAATCAGCACTATTTCTAGCAACTTGGGAGCAAGCAAACCACACCTAAACACACATTTCTATTGCAACCAAAAATACCAGGGACTAAACAAAACATCCAAGAGCAACTCTCTAGTTGACAACTCCGTCAAACGACGCACAGATTAAATCTTACGAATTAAACAAAAGGGCATCACGGTAAAATATCTCGCGAACTAACTTACTCGAAAGCTAAAACTAATTGCACAGAAAAATCCATGGGATTTTTCTACCCCGGAAACATATAAAATATGTGGGGTTTGCAACACAAAATAACGCCACACAATAATGCGGGAGAAATAAACCTAGACACGAAAAATAATCTAACGGGCAAACCCTACACGCAAAAATACACTTGACCGCTCTAAAATACATGGAAAATAGCTCCCTAGAGCATGGACATTTCTAATGCGGCATACGGGCAATCCGGACACACGCGAAAAATTAAACTACGGGCAAAACAAATTAGGACAGCAAGTAAAACTATGCATACGGCACGCTAAACGGTGTCAAACAATTATGCAAGTTTTATAGACGGGTCCTACGTGTAAACTACCCGAAAAGCATATATAACTCATCGCGATCCGATATACGGATAAAAAGATACGATCGTTTAAATATACGTCTATTTTCTGGAATTTATTAATTCCTAAAGACCTAAATGGGCCAAAAGGGCAGCGACAAATAACAAAATAATAAAAAGGCGGGGAATAGCTCACCTTGGTGGGCTTCGGGGCCGGCCTGGTCGAGGCGAGGAGGTGGGCCGGCTCAGATCCGAGGCGGACTGGCTGCTGGGCCGGCCACGGGGCCCAGCTGAGCCGCGGGACGGCTCGCTCGAGGGAGGCCGAACCGGGCCGGGGCGGAGGAGCCTGCGCCGCGGCGGTTCGAGGCGAGAGGCCCAGGCGGGGAGCCGGTCGAGCGGGGAGCTGGGCCGCTCGGCGCTGGAGCGAGGCCCAGGAGCGCTGGAGGCGAGGCCGTTCGTCCCTTCGTGCTCCTCCCGCACGAGGCCGACATCGCATAGGGGTCCGACGGCGTAGGGGATCCCCGGCGAGGCTGGGACGCGGGGAAGGGGCGGATCGGCCTCCCGGTGGCCGGATCTGGCAGAGACGCGGTTGGGCGATGAGCAGTAGGTCGGAGGCTGGCCGGCGCTGCCGAAAGGCAAGGCGGAATGGGGGCGGCGCGACGAGGCGCAAGGCGACGACGCATGGCGGCACCGGCGAGGGCGAATCCGGCCGGCGTAACTCCGGGGGGGCTCCGGCCTGCGGGGACCCGACGAGGAAGAGGCAAGGGGCGACTCCGGCGGCCGGCAGGGCAAAGCGGGCAGGCAAGGGCTGCCATGGGAGGAACGCAAGGGAGCTCGGGGTCGGGCCCAGATGGGCTTCGGCGGGCCTGACCCGGGCTCGGGCGGGCCCGGCGGCTGGAGGTGGGAGACAGGGGAGAGAGTGGGGAAATTAGGGTTTGGTGCAGAAATCGAGGAGGGATTAGGGGGAGGCTGTCCCAAAATAATAGGAGGGTCTATTTATAGACAAATGGGGGGCTCGGTTAGCCGGAATTTCGTTCCGGATCCAACCGCGGGGCGGATTCGGACGATTCCGAACGCCGGAACGGTTACGAGGCCGTGTAGAGGGGTTATCCGGAGACGAGAGGGAGAACGGGCGACGCGGCACGAATTTTAAAAACACCGGCAGACGTCCGACGAATAACCGAAGACGGTGCCGCTAAGGTCGACCGTTCGGGTACCAGACGGTCTCCGATCGCGACGAAATTCGACAGACGGCCTAGCTATATCTAATCGCGACCGCGCGTCAAATCTCAACCCGATCAGAGAAAGTTTTACGCACACTTAAAAAACAGGGGTTTCGACGGTGTCGCGGGCGCGTGCGAGTGCGGTCGGGCTCGGAACGGACAACGACGAGAACCGGCGACTACTAACGAATGCAAGTTTGAAAACGGGAGGCAACGGAGATGTCGATGCAATGCTGGCGATGCGCATGATGCGATGATGATGCAACAAATAAAATAAATCACATGACGAAAACGGAAAGAGAGGGGAATCTTCTGGAACGTCGGCACCGGGCTGTCACAACTCTCCTACACTACAACAGGATCTCGACCCGAGATCCAAGAATGAAAGGGGGAGAGGATGAGAAAGAACAAGAGGCAAAAACTTAGTCGCTTCTTTGACAAACGAGTGAAACCAACGATCCTTGAAGGTTGCCAAGAGATGATGAATGACATGAGAAAGAAGCAAGAATTCACGGAAAATTTCGGCAGCACTTCGGTAGGAAAAGGGGACAAATTTTTTGATAAGATGAAAGAAATAGACCATATTCATAACGAACAACTAAATAGAGCAAGGGAAGACCATGATCTTGATACAACAACATAATAGACCCAAAAGATCAACATCACAATGCCTCCGGAACAATAGAATAGGAACTAGCTCAAGCGGAAGAAGAGAATGAAGAAACAAATGACAACTATCATCACAATAGAATTGAAGAGCCTCCGGTCATAGAATTGACGTAGTGGTTAGAAAACCAACAACGAAAAGAATAAGATAGTAGTGGGATTATGAAAATCATCTCAACAAATATGAGGTGACAAACAACCACTAAAAGAAACAAGGACAGATTGGGAGAAACAAGATATGAACAATCTTACACCAAGAAGAAACATTGAGAACTTGGATTCAAGACAAGCACCATAATAGCAACGATCCATAGGAAAGGCTTTAGGTGAAATCAAAACCAAGATAGCTCAATGAAGAACTCGTGGGTTGAAATATACCATGATCATAGAATTGGTGGGTTTAATTATCTCATTCTTGAAAGGACAACTCTTCGAGGCTCCTACACTAACAAGAATGCTATAATACCACCCCAAAGGATAAAGGAAGAACAAATGCACTTGGAAATGCAAGAGAAAGGATAGTTGAGGTACTTCAACAAGAATCTTGAAGACCACTTAAGAAAGAATGAAATCTTGATGAACCACCATGAAGGACCACCGTATACAAATGAATGATGCAAAAAATATGAAGGTAGAAAAGAATAAGATTGAAGCCTTGTGAAGAGTTCGATGAAGCTTCACGATGAGACACTTGAGAAAACTTGGAACTCCGGAAAAGAAAAGATAATAACACTTGAGAAAAAAGGAATTGATATCATGAGCCACTCCGGAAGAAGAATTGAAATCTCTTGGAAGAAGGAAGAACAAGAATAAGAATTATGTTATGCTTATCCTTCATCAAGTTTAATTGATGACAAGCAACGGATTTAGCATACAACTTATTCTTCTAGAAATGATTGAGGAGAGAGATAAGCATCACTTGAGGCATGATTGAAGAAAGCACCGGTAATAATCGAGAGACGAACGAAGAGACAACAAAGGAGAAGAATTGAGGACAAAAGCTGAAAGCTGAGAACGAAGAATCTTCTAAAATGATGGCCTTCGGAGGAACGAGAAATAAAAACAACTTAGAAATGCACCGGATAGCCAGAAATGAATCACCCATGCTTGGAACAAATGAGAGGATACACGAAGCTGAGGTGATGGTCTTCACAAGAATGGAACAGGACTGAGAGAAACACTCCTTCGAATTGCAAGCTGAGAATGATGACGAGAACAACACCACGAATAACTGAGACACTCCGGAATAAAGAAAATTGCAAGGTTGAGCCAAACATGAGAATTAATCCAAATTGATCTTGAAGAAAGAATATGACTGATGAAAAACATACTTACGTCATAGTTGAAAAGAATTAAGGATCTACGGAAAAAGATTAAAGAGCCAGGTAAGATCCTGGGAAAACCTGTGGGTTATGGGCCCACTGAAAGGAACCACCGTTGAAAAGATTTCTTAGAACGATAGATATTGCACCGGTATGAAGAGAACTAGATGAGGTTAGCACCCCGAAATAATTAAAGAATTGAAACAAGAAACTCTGAGGTATCTTCAACGCTCCGGGTGGAATAGCGATAACTGAATAAACAAGATAGGCTGAAACGAATCTCCAACATAGGAAAGAATTACAGGGATGAATGGATATGATGACACGAACAACTAAATAGAATTCACCGGAAAAGATGACAAGAATGAATAAAGATGAACATGAAGCTCCTGAGAATCTTCACAACGAATCAACGGATAAGATAGAAAAGAACAGACAGCGGAAACACAAAGAAGAGAAAACTCTTGGATGAAAATTGAATCACTGAAGAAAAAGGGCGGGAGGGCGGGGAAAAACAAAGACAATATGGGACAGATGAGAGAACTCCGGAAGAATTGAGGGAATGATCTGCAAAGATTAGAGAGGATTGTATCCACTTGGAGAGAGACACGCCGGTTGAAAAGAATAGATATAACAACTCCGGTTGACAAGAATTGATATGACAATTGAACGAACCAAAGAATTAAAACTCTCATATAAATATGGGCACACCTTTTAGAAAAGATCTGGAATCACCACTTGACATCGAAGCCACTGAATTACCATGTTCCAACAAAATAAAGGGTGCGGCTTGCAATTAGCCAGAACAAACTCATGAGAAAGATTTCCGTTCGATATTTTCGTGGACAGGATCGCACGGGCACGATTTACAGAAGCCATCAAGTGCAAGGCAGTGCACCTGACATACAAAGCGTCCCCGAGTCGTAGCAAGCTACAAGGACTCTTTAAGACACAACATGTACCGCTGTAAGTCGACCGTGAACAAACGAATCCACTAGATGTCGAACCCCAACCTAATATCATGCATTTGTTGGAAGAATGTCCTATAAGCAACTACTTGAATTCCCACCTATGAATTCCCGAAATATCTGGTCATGCAATCTGGTACACGGATACAAGGAGTAATATCACACAACTCCTATACTAACCCGTCACCTGTATCACATCCGTCAACACACGACCAGAATCTCGGACCTTCATCTACAACAGACCCTCGTGATCACAACGATACAAAGTATGGCAGTACCCCCGAACAATCTGCACCAGTACTGGGGACATCGGGGTTATCTCGCCACTACTAGTATTGAAGCAATTACAAACATCCTTCGTTCTTAGATACCAAGAAATCTGAATGATAACGATGTGCTCAAGAATCCCCTGGAGCTCAACTCCCCGGAAGAAAATCAAGTCAGACAGGAGGCACCAAGACAGAACTCCGTCACATCGACATCATATAGATTTCAAAAATATCCGCGTGATCCTAAATTTTTTTTGAGTGGGAAGAGGAGTAGAATAAATTATTACATCAGGATTCCTCACCAGAGCATAGAAGAGGAGAAAAAAGAATCCTACTCTCCGATATATAACTAAGACTCAAATAGTTTTTCACTAGACTCGACTCGGCCAAGTTCGATCAATCAAGGGGGCTCCTAGGTCGGTCCTTGCTCTGATACCAACTTGTCACGTCCAAGATGCGACCCTATCCTCAATTTGGCATGAAGGCCTCGTCAGGGATAGAAGCGCATCTCGTCGTGTCGCAAGAATGGATATCGTTACAAGTACATGTACTGAAAAGATGAGATATATAAAGAATTGGCTTACACTCGCCACAAGCTACATCAGAGTCACATCAGTACATTACATCATCATCAAGAGTAAGAGCAGGGTCCGACTACGGACGAAAACAATCGATAAAAGAAAGAACGACGTCCATCCTTGCTATCCCAGGCTGCCGGCCTGGAACCCATCCTAGATCGATGATGAAGAAGAAGAAGAAGAAGCAACTCCAAAAGAACAATCAACGCGCTCGCGTCACGTAACCTTTACCTATACCTGCAACTGGTGTTGTAGTAATCTGTGAGCCACAGGGGACTCAGCAATCTCATTTCCAAAGGTATCAAGACTAGCAAAGCTTAATGGGTGAGGTATGGTTAAGTGGTGAGGTTGCAGCAGCAACTAAGCATATATTTGGTGGCTAACTTACGAGTACGAGAATAAAGAGGGGAAAGATCTACGCATAGCGGACGTGAACTACGGATGATCAAATGAATGATCCTGAACACCTACCTGCGTCAGACATAACCCCACCGTGTCCTCGATCGGAGAAGGAACTCATGAAAAAGAGAGTCACGGTTACGCACACAGTTGGCAAGTTTTAATTAAGTTAACTTCAAGTTATCTAGAACCAGTGTTAACCAAAGTTTCCACGTTGCCACATAACCGCGGGCACGGCTTTCCGAAAGATTTAACCCTGCAGGGGTGCTCCAACTAGTCCATCACAAATTACCACAAGCCGCATAGAAATCCTCAATCACGAAGCTCGCGATCTCGTCGGATTCCCTAGTGGAAAACCACAACTCTGAGATTACCCAAAGCATCACCGGAATCCCGATGCAGAAGATATCTCGTCAAAGGTAAAACTAATCCAGCAAGGCCACCCGACGTGTCGACGATCCCGATAGGAGTCGCGTACCTCGTTCTCAGGACACGGCGGATAAGCACAGCGTACGGTGGCCTGATAGAAATCTCCCGAGTTGCCCCGGGTTGGCCCCGCAAACGGCTCTAGTTTTGGACCAACACTCATGAGGAGCACTGGCCCGGGGGTTGATTAAAATAGTCCGCGGGTGCCAGCGGGTCCCTATGCAATTTTATTAGATGATTAGGCAAATGTAGTACCAAAGTTGGGCCTTGCCAGACCAGCTTTAATCTAAAACGAATTATCAAGGGGGTCCCCATAACAACCCCGATCGTGTTAGGAGCGCTCAATTATGGAACATAACACCGGTAGCCGGTAACTAAAAGGGGGCAAATGTGGAACAAAACACCAGGCTAGAAAAGGCCGAGCCTTCCACCTTTTACCAAGTATATAGGTGCATTAAATTAAATAGCATTTAAATATGGTGATATAACAAGGAACCCATGTTTCACATGGAAGCAACTGCACCTGCAACTAGCAACGCTAACAACAGGGTTAAGCAAGCAGTAACATGGCCAATCAGTGGTTTGCTAGGTTGAACAGGTTGAAGGTTTCATGACATTGTTGAGAGGCTGAATTTAACACGTGGTAGGCAACGAGACATAAACGATAGAAGCGACAAACTAGCAAGGCAATGATAGTAATGGTATCTGGGGAAATGATCATCTTGCCTGAGATCCCGCTTGGAAGAAGAATGCCTCCGTAAAGCAGACGAACCGACGTAGTCGAACGGGTCCTCACAATCCGACACGCTGCGGAACTCTATCGAGACGAAACAAACCAAAAACATAAATCAACACACGGAATTCACCACACGATACACAACACAAATGAAGCATGAGCTACTGAATACATGCAATTCACGGCATGACAATCACACAATCAAACACTACACATTAAGTGAAGTTCAATATGCACGAGTTGCATATTGACGAAACTCCACGTTATTTATTTAATTCACTCCCAGTTATCTACACGACAATATTAATGTTGTCAAGCATGCAAGAGGTGAAGCGGAAATTAAACTACCTATCTAGGCATTTTAAATGAGGTCGGAAATGACATATAGCATCTCCGAGACGACCTCACATGTTAATTTACAATTCTGTCCAGATCTGAACTAATGCATATAAATAGTTGTTAAACAGCAAAACAAATAGGTTCACGTGATTCTACGCGTCAAGGCAAGCAATCTACACGTAAAGAACATCTCCAACGGAGCTACGGTTCAAAAGTTATAAGCACCGCAAGATATGATGGCATGAATGCAAAATTATGTGCAACGGCGGCTACGAGCACTCCATCACATACAAACAGCAAGAGAAAAATAAACTACACAAGATTCTAAGCAAGTTTCATGTAGGACACGATCAAATCGGAGCTACGGTTCAAAAAAACTACGAGCAAAACAAGAGCTACAATCTGCCTAAAACAGCCACATAGCACTTTCTACGCCCCACAACTACGGCTACACAACTCCGATATGCTCAAGCAAGGCATGGCACGAAAGAGGGCAAGAAGCACTACTGCAAACAACTAAGAACAACTAGCATGGCAGCAAGGAGCACTAGGAAATGAAGACACAAAATGGCATCTCACAAACTATTTCAGACATAGCGAAAATAACACCTCCCGAAAGTGCAGCTTTCAGCCTGAAGCTATATTGACAGCAGCAAAAACCTAAGCTACAGGTCTCCAAATGGCATGAAACTTAACAGCATGCTAAAGAAACATAAGGGGTACAACTAACTCCATTGGACCAACCTCAAAAGAGCTACAGATCACAAGATGCAAGTAAGACAAGACAGCAACAAAATATAACAGACTCCAGACTTAGAAATATTTCAGCTCCTCCAAATCAGCACTATTTCTAGCAACTTGGGAGCAAGCAAACCACACCTAAACACACATTTCTATTGCAACCAAAAATACCAGGGACTAAACAAAACATCCAAGATCAACTCTCTAGTTGACAACTCCGTCAAACGACGCACAAATTAAATCTTACGAATTAAACAAAAGGGCATCACGGCAAAATATCTCGCGAACTAACTTACTCGAAAGCTAAAACTAATTGCACAGAAAAATCCATGAGATTTTTCTACCCCGGAAACATATAAAATATGTGGGGTTTGCAATAGAAAATAACGCCACACAATAATGCGGGAGAAATAAACCTAGACACGAAAAATAATCTAACGGGCAAACCCTACACGGAAAAATACACTTGACCGCTCTAAAATACATGGAAAATAGCTCCCTAGAGGATGGACATTTCTAATGCGGCATATGGGCAATCCGGACACACGCGAAAAGGCAAAACAAATTAGGACAGCAAGTAAAACTATGCATACGACACGCTAAACGGTGTCAAACAATTATGCAAGTTTTATAGACGGGTCCTACGCGTAAAACTACCCGAAAAGCATATATAACTCATCGCAATCCGATATACAGATAAAAAGATACGATCGTTTAAATATACGTCTATTTCCTGAAATTTATTAATTCCTAAAAACCTAAATGGGCCAAAAGGGCAGCGACAAATAACAAAATAATAAAAAGGCGGGGAATAGCTCACCTTGGTGGGCTTCGGGGCCGGCCTGGCCGAGGCGAGGAGGTGGGCCGGCTCAGATCCGAGGCGGACTGGCTGCTGGGCCGGCCATGGGGCCCAGCTGAGCCGCGGGACGGCTCACTCGAGGGAGGCCGAACCGGGCCGGGGCGGAGGAGCCTGCGCCGCGGCGGTTCGAGGTGAGAGGCCCAGGCGGGGAGCCGGTCGAGCGGGGAGCTGGGCCGCCCGACGCTGGAGCGAGGCCCAGGAGCGCTGGAGGCGAGGCCGTTCGTCCCTTCGTGCTCCTCCCGCACGAGGCCGACAGCACATAGGGGTCCGACGGCGTAGGGGATCCCCGGCGAGGCTGGGACGCGGGGAAGGGGCGGATCGGCCTCCTGGTGGCCGGATCTGGCAGAGACGCGGTCGGGCGATGAGCAGTAGGTCGGAGGCTGGCCGGCGCTGCCGAAAGGCAAGGCGGAATGGGGGCGGCGCGACGAGGCGCAAGGCGACGACGCATGGCGGCAGCGGCGAGGGCGACTCCGGCCGGTGTAACTCCGGGGGGGCTCCAGCCTGCGGGGACCCGACGAGGAAGAGGCAAGGGGCGACTCCGGTGGCCGGCAGGGCAAAGCGGGCAGGCAAGGGCTGCCATGGGAGGAACGCAAGGGAGCTCGGGGTCGGGCCCAGATGGGCTTCGGCGGGCCTGACCCGGGCTCGGGCGGGCCCGGCGGCTGGAGGTGGGAGACAGGGGAGAGAGTGGGGAAATTAGGGTTTGGTGCGGAAATCGAGGAGGGATTAGGGGGAGGCTGTCCCAAAATAATAGGAGGGTCTATTTATAGACAAATGGGGGGCTCGGTTAGCCGGAATTTCGTTCCGGATCCAACCGCAGGGTCGGATTCGGACGATTCCGAACGCCGGAACGGTTACGAGGCCGTGTAGAGGGGTTATCCAGAGACGAGAGGGAGAACGGGCGACGCGGCACGAATTTTAAAAACACCGGCAGACGTCCGACGAATAACCGATGACGGTGCCGCTACGGTCGACCGTTCGGGTACCAGACGGTCTCCAATCGCGACGAAATTCGACAGGTGGCCTAGCTATATCTAATCGCGACCGCGCGTCAAATCTCAACCCGATCAGAGAAAGTTTTACGCACACTTAAAAAACAGGGGTTTCGACGGTGCCGCGGGTGCGTGCGAGTGCGGTCGGGCTCGGAACGGACAACGACGAGAACCGGCGACTACTAACGAATGCAAGTTTGAAAACGGGCGGCAACGGAGATGTCGATGCAATGCTGACGATGTGCATGATGCGATGATGATGCAACAAATAAAATAAATCACATGACGAAAACGGAAAGAGAGGGGAATCTTCTGGAACGTCGGCACCGGGCTGTCACATTGGCGCTCCGATTATATAGCTGCGGTTGGAACAATGGAAGTGGAGTGGCCATGCTTAGTTAGTTTCAAATTTAGTTCCGTTTGTCTATGTAGTCTATGCATTTTAGACATTTAATTGACAATTGATAAAAGTATATGCCTACTAAGTCTATGTAGTTTATGAATTATCATTGAATTGATAAAAGTATATGCCTAGTAAGTCTATGTAGTCTTATGTAGTACACATATGAACATGTTATTAGTGAGGTTCATATGAATTCTAAGATATGTGAGTACAAACCTATGGAATGCATGTTATTTTTAGATTATTCATTCTAATTAAGTGATGATGTTCATATGAGTTCTAAGATATGTTTTCAGTGCTTTATATTAGACGGATTTGAGAACATATGTCTCAATCTTGTAATGTTTATATTAGGTAGTAGTTTGATTTATAATTGCTACTACAAGTTTTAATTTGCTTGTGTACCTAATTTGAAACAGGACATATGGACAATACAAGCAACAATGAATCAGGTGTACGACACAGACAACTGGAATACATGGTGCCTAGAGCAGTCACAGTGGTACATAAAAAAAATAAAAGAAAACTATGCGTATGTGAAGAATGAAAGGGATAGTGTGCTCATGGAGGGTGCTAATGCCCTCGTTAAGTCGAATAAACCGAGGGAGCAGAGGGATAAGTTGCTTGAGGAGAGTGATACTCTCAAGAGGGAGAAAAACTACTCGGGACAGAAAGGGTTAACCTACTGACAAAAGTTTCTCACTTCAAAATTAATGGAGAGAACAATAAAAAAAAGATTCGCGAGTTGAGGATAATCCTTGGTGAAGATTAGTTTAATTATTTTAGTATCTTTTCTAAAGTTTTTAAACTATGAAATTTATGAGTATCTTTAGTTGAGCAGTACTAAGTTGTAAACTTTGAAGCTTATGGATATGTTTAATTAATCAGTACCTTTAGTTTTGAAGTACTTATTTTTATTATTTGAAAAACAAATTACTGACGTTGGCCTACGCACACACCAGAAACATGTAATATATTATTGGCGTCGTCTCTAACACCGCCACTATTTTTTAACTGTGATGTCATATTGGTGGCATCGGGTGTCCACACATCAGCATGGCTGTTTTTGCCACGCTATAGCTAGACTTTTCTGCATTAGTATGGATGCTCGAGTGCGATTGCACAAGGGCGACATAAGCATCAAGCCATCCAACCTATCAATTTTCAAGCAAGATGGACCTATTTGCTATACTATGGAAGATGTGTTACCCCAAGATGTATTTTTGAAAATTCAATGATCTTGGTATTGTATTGTGAGGCTTGAAGCAAGAGGTTATTGGTAAGTTATTGTGAGCACTAATATGGCTCATGTTAGCATGATCTTCCACCTTTGACAGTAAGCGTGTGAATCAACACATTAATTTGGTTCATACGCACGGTGTGGTGTATTTGTGCTCGCGAGCGGAAACTCCATGTTGGGATGAAGCCTCTTAATTCTCTTCCTAAGAAATGAGAGGCGGGGACAATCTATTTCTATCCAAAAAATAGCCCTTTTGAGCTATTTAAAATAAATTGCAATAGATAGGCTAAATTGAGAAAGTCTAGTTTTCGTAATCGACCAACTTGTTAACATACCATTGAATCACTTTTTATTAACATAATTACAATGCACCCTCATTGCAACTGATGCTAGTAAATATGTTGCTCTTTTTTGGTACCAACAATTAAGGATTTTTTTCCCTGACTTGCTGCATCAAAAACTAAATCACAAGTCTTTTGATAAAAAAACGAGTCGTTCTATCGAGATTTTTATAATATGAGTACCTTTAAGTTTTGCTGAAATGGAAGGGGTCATTGTAGGATTCCCATTCTTAATACCATGACCAAAATGTACTCATGCTTCTATCATCTCTTTCAAACTTAATGTTCCACTATCTTCTTGTCATTTTTTCCACACTCTTTTTTTATCTTACCATTCCATCCACCTAGCTGCCGCCCCCATACCCCATCCACCTCCCCTCACGTTGTCGCCACCGGCGGGCGCCGTCGGGCAAAGCCCATGCGGTGCCGGCGACGGGGGGACCTTCTCTTGGCCTCCCATGGAGTGGGGCCGTGGGGAGCTTCTTCTTCAGCTATGACGGAGCTCGAAGGCCAGCTCGTCGGGCAGGACACGCTGGTGGTGGAGGTGGGTGGCAGCGATGCTGATGGCCGATGTTGGCGTGTCAGGGAGGAGTGTGCGGGCTGGTGGCAACACGGTGCTCTTTCATGGAGGGAACCGTCTCGGTCAGATCTGCGCCCGCAGGAGGTGGGGTGGCGGCCGAAGCTCGACGGGATATCTCGTGGAGCGTTGGGACTGGCAGGAGTCGGCAACAAGGGATGGCGCGGTTGGGTGGCTTCAACACCGCCCAGAGGCAGCATCGCGAGTCCGCGGCCAGGTTGGTGGAGGCGACGCTCTGAGGCTCGACCAAGATGGAGTCTTGGCGAGCAGCGAGCGGTCGGCCTCCTCTTTGCGATGGGATGAGCAGCGGTGCTCTCTTGGTGGTGCAGCTTGGCTTCATGGAGATGTAGGTCCAGTCGTCGCAAGGTTGTCCCTTCGAGTGGGCGACGGCTGTTGCGGGCGTCTTGGACCTTGCCGAAGGTGCGGGGTGGCCGCGGTTCCTTGTCCAGGCGGGGTGTTGATGGTGTGGCCAGTGTTCTCCTTGTAGTGTGTCCGGTTGTTGGCCCTCGGTTTTGCAGCTACATTGGCGCAATGTTGCGGTGGCGGCAGTGTGAAGCTTGTGTTGCCCAATTCTAGCTGGTGTGGTGAGATGCGACGCGCGGATGAAAATCTTGCTCGGCTCATGTCAGGCCGGCGGCGATGGCATGTGGATGTCATTCCCCTCCTTGGAGGAGTCGTCGAGGCGTGTTCGTCATGTCCCTCGCTTGCTTGAAGTTTGTGGTTGTTTTCGGGCGAAAGCCATGACTAGGTTGGATCGGCACAATGGCGTTGTCTTCGACGTCATTCCTCTGTTGGAAGCATTGTGTTTGGAGACATGTTGGCTCGTCGTCCATCTCCTTCGGTGTTCGCCGCTATCCTCCTTGATCCTCGGCGACGCTACGTACGCTCGTCGCTGGTGTGTCCAAGACAACGTCTTTCTCGGTCCGGATCGAGTCCTGCCACCCACTTATCACTTTCTCTTAGGCGATTAGAGTGGTTGGTGCGTCGACTAGTGAAATTCTACGGAAGTTAGTGTTCTTCGGAGGTGTCCGACGTCAGTCAAGACGTGTTTTGATTATGATAGGCTCTTTGCGGTGTAGCTTGTTTTGCGGTGTTGTCCGTCTTTGTTGTTCGATGTGTTGTTTGCGTTATGCTCACTGTTCGCAGCGAGTGTAGTTTCTTGTAAGTATTTATAAAACTAAGGTACATCTAGGCGTACTCTTCAAAAAAGAAAATCTTACCATTCCATCATGGAATTTATTTCTTTTTAAATATCTAAAAGAGATCAGGTACAGTACTTTGTGTGTGTGAAGATAAACAATTGTATAGCTAATGATCTCCAACATATTACTCCAACGGAATGAGACTGCAAGGCGTTCAATGTGAGGCACAATGTAAGCTTTGGGTGAGTCCATTCCACACAAACGATGACTGGAACGCTGCGCACATGCCGGTACTAGGCCACTAGCAACACGAATACGCCACAAATCAAATCCCAAACCAAACCATGCATGACTTGGAGACAACACCCAACGAGATGGTGATACGGCCGGCCAAGTCAATGAAGAAACCCAGCATGACCCCGTACTACGGTCCGCTGAAACGATCAAACGGGCAGTTAAAACACAGGAAAAATCAGGGATTTCAAGAGCGTGGGCGACGAACTTACAGCGCGGTCAGGGATTGGGAATCGCACGCCCAGCAGAAAACCTCCCATCATCATCGCGTGGAGACACGGCCGGCCATTAGCGGCAGGAATGGAAGAGGCAGGCACAGGAGAGAGCTAGAGCCCAGAGCAGGAGAGGCAAGCAAAGCAAAGCTCCCATGCATGGCCGCTCCTCTGCATGCCCCTTCCACCGCTGCTGCTCCGGCCAAAAACACCCAAACGAACGCAGACGCCGGTGAGACGGCAGCTGCTGCTGCTGCTGCTGCGGTGGCGCTGCCTCCGTCGGCTGGAGGCGGGGGCCTATTTGTACCCGGCCTCGCCCTCGCCGTGGCGCGCGACGCTTGGGACTTTGGAGGACCAAGAAGCAGCAGCAGCAGTACAGGTTCAGGTTGGTGCAGTACACATGGGAAGCAGCGTGGAGTAACGGGCGTGGACGTGGCTTGTAGTACTGATTTTCTTCGGGCCAGGAGGTGTACTGCCACTGGCCTCGGGAGCTCCTGCGGTACACTTTGTACAAGTTGTAGTACTACTGCAGAGGCAGCGCGCTAACGGCGATGCCTCTGTTGACCGGCCAATCCGCGCCGCATGCTTCACTGTCCATGACCCGTTCGCCCGTTTGTCTTCCAGCTAAACGATCGGAGTCTTTTCTTCTGCCTCCTCTGGTTGGTCGTACGTACCCCTCAATAATCTAGTAGCACTTCCCTGTTTGTAAATGTAGGCACATCAAAAAACTTTAAAACGGCTTACATTTAGGATCAGTTCTTTTAGTTTGAGTTTTTAGAATAAGTTGAGTAGGGAACAACTTATTTCCACAACTCCAAATAAGCTATAAAAGAACCGGTCCTTAGAAATCGAGGGTGTATGAGAGAGCGTTTAGATTAGTAATACAGAGGGAGTATGTGTTAGGTTTGCGCCGTAACTTACCAAAATTGCTTCCATGAGCCAAACTATATAACCGATTGCTGAGCTGATGTACCAATTGATGGAAACTGCTGTGGTCGAGCAAGGACAGAACATCAAATCCGCGTATGCAGCCATGGTGGAGTATTTAATTGTATAAACCAATGCATAGTTGCATTAATAATATACTATAAACTAAAATAACAAATTATATTTTTGTACTGAATTATTGTGTAGTAAAAATATTTTGAATATGAGTGGAATAATATAAATGAAACTTTTTCACATGCGTTTTGAGTGGACCTTTGATGAGGTGACATGTGAGGAGAAGTGAGATGAGTTTGCATACCATAGAAAACAAGAAGGGAGATACTGATTGCGTGAAATGGAAATTCTTGGATAAAATGCTAGTACAGTTGAGCTTCCATAGAAACATTATTGATTTGCTTCTGACCCGTGTGACTTGGGTGAAGTACAAGGTCAGATTTAATGACCAAGAGACTCAAGGTTTTGTGCCTATCAGGGGACTTCGTCAGGGCACCCTATATCACCATACCTTTTACTAATTTGCCTAGAAGGTTTGTCCAGTGCTTTGGCTCAAAAAGAAGAGGTCGTGACATTGAAGGTGTTCGGGTGTGCACAAATGCATCATCAGTTACCCATTTATTATTTGCTGATGATTCCATAATACTTATGAGAGTAGATATGACTAATGCAACCTCATTGAGACAAGTGTATATGAATATTGTGCAAGTTATGTCCGATTGGTTAGTGAAGCAAAGTGTAGCATATTTTTCAGTCCAAATGTTGATGTGGAAGTGAAGGTTCAAGTATGTGCGGAGTTGAATATTATGACCGAGGCTATATGAGATAGATATCTAGGTTTACCATCAATGATTGGTGAGGGAGTCCGAGACTAAAGGGTCCTCGGGCCGTCGGTCTGTCTCTACGGGCCGGACTCTTGGGCTAATTCTGTCAGCCGATGACATATATGAGAAAGATTCCAAAGACTTGGTGATCAAGACAAGGACTCCTCTCCACCGACGTAGCCAACCAGTACTCTTGTTATCCTAGGCCTCGGGTGTGTTATATAAGCCGAGGCCAGACTAGTTATTAGACATATCATCAGACAAGACCAATACACTTAGGGTTTAGGCCATAAAATACAATCTCGAGGTAGATCAAATATATATTCGATACTTCATCATCAATACAAATAAGAGTACGGCGTAGGGTTTTACCTCCATCAAGAGAGCCCAAACATGGGTAAACACCGTTTCCGTCTCCTGTTACACATCAATCCAAGATCCACAGTTTGGACCCCCTACTCGAGATCTCCCGGTTTTGACATCAACATTGGTGCTTTCATTAAGAGTTCCACTGTGGGATCACCAAAGATCGATGGCTAATGTGTAGATTGTAGCTTTTTCTGGATAGAGAATTTGTGTTCGTCATCCCCGTTTCATCGAGCGTTGCTTTGACGATTGCTTGAGTGGAATTGTGCGGAACTGTATCTACAACAAACCTGCAAAATTTCATCGCGTTCCGATGGAGGAATCTCCTGCGATTTTCGATATACCGGAGCCTCGTCGAATGTGGACGGGAATCTCGATGAGTTTAGGGCAAGGTGTCCAGTATCTAGCTCGGACATCCGTTGGAAATCCCACAGTTCATCGGCTGCAGAATTCCTATATCGTTCACCCCTCAAAATTTATGTTCGGTTCGACCGTTCAAACTCCGTCCGATGAGTGCATCAATTTTTCGGATCTGTTTTCCTTGCGAAAACGAATCCGACCCAAGTTCATCTTTCTTCATGAACGGGGTTTTGGACATCCTTTTCGAAGGAATTTTTTTAATGTACCGTGTGTTGTTCTAAAACACATGTCCATAAATTTTGAGCTTTTTCCAAGGCAATCTTCACCGTTACACTGGTGTCAAGCCAACCCGACAGTGTTGCTCCGCGGCTTCCGAGTTGCGCCAGCATCGACTGCGGTGTCGCTCCATCAAGCCAATGACAACCACCTCGAATCATCATCTCGATGAGCCAACCAAGAGTTTGGCATCGCGATGGCCGAATAATTATCAAGAAGAACCTCGTCATCCGCGGGTTGCACGAGTCAGGCGCGCCGTTGCTTCATTAAGCCAGCATTGACCGCGCCACAAATTCCGACTTGCGTCGGCATCGCCACACGGTTGCTTTTTCAAGCCTACATCCACCACGCCGACCTGCTTTGACAC
Organism: Hordeum vulgare subsp. vulgare; assembly: GCF_904849725.1. Classification (NCBI taxonomy): domain Eukaryota; kingdom Viridiplantae; phylum Streptophyta; class Magnoliopsida; order Poales; family Poaceae; genus Hordeum; species Hordeum vulgare. The sequence continues at coordinate 589,096,208 of NC_058521.1, forward strand.
GTCGGCTGGCATGAGGGCTCGAGCGCCACCTTACCGATCTGCAACATTGCCTCGTTTATACCGGGGGCTTTGACATCTCTTCATCAACCAGCTCCGGAGACTTCGGCGTCACTAGCTGACCGGCTTCATCATGTTAGCTCAACAGGGCTTCACCTCGCCACATCGACCGTGTTACGTCACCACTTCATCAAGCCGAGCTCTTCGCTCGGGCACCTCGGGACCGGCTTGGGGCGCTGGACCTTGACCCGCTACAAGCTCGGCCAAATCACACCGAGCATATTGACCAGCTAAGTCACTTTCATGCTCGACCTTTTTTAAAAAAGTTTGATTTTTGTGCGGTTCAACCAAGCATTACATTTGTGTTACATAAAAAAAGTTGTTTGTTAAAAACTTAGCTTGTTAAAAGCGTTGTTTGTTAAAAACACTTCCTTTATCCATGTTACCTCGTGGCTCTTAAATTTATGAGTCGTTTTATAATAAATGTGTTTTCTTCTTGGTCATTGCAAAGTATTTTTCTACTACTCATTTTTTCGACATTATTGTATGGTCAATAGTCGGATAGCCTGGTTTCTTTCTAAAGCCGATTGAGTTTAGTTCGCTAAATAGGCCTCGAAGAAACACTCCGCCTTCAAGATATGGAGGTTGAAGGCAAAGGCTGACCCAAGTCCGGAGATCGGATGTATAATGTTAAAAGCATGATCGAAACACAGATTAATTTTAAGATCAATTTCAAGTTGACACGATAAAAACTTGATTCTATTTAAACAAAAAGTTTTCACATAAGTTTTTTGGTTTTTTCCAAGCATAACTCTTGCAATACAACGCCACACGCATTTCAAATATGGGCAAAGCGTTCTCGGATATTGCTTTATATGCATCAGTTTCGAATTATGTCTTCAATCAATAGTTGCGTTGCCTAGGTCCTTTGATTGCCTCCTACGTTTCGTTTTGTTCGGCTAGATGTGCAAAGGGAGAACCACTGCTATTGTACTTACGATTTGACTGGTCAAGTACCTTAGTGGAGAAAGCCGAAAACTGACTGTCACAATCAGTGTAAACTGGTCAGTGACCCAATGACTCTATCAAGCCATGGATCGATAGAGATGGGTGATGGGGTTATAGTCCCAGGGTAGGGTCATAGGTCTGCCCTATAGGTCCTACCCAAGGACTACCCTTCATAGAGGATAAGGCCCTTAGACAGTTCCGACTGAACTAAGGACGCCCCCATCATCCAGTCGGCGACGATCCACTCGGAGCATATCTAACGTACCGACTGGAATCCACTCTGTACGTCGTAACCTCCCAGGAGGGCAACGGTCATACGTTTTTCATACACCATAACTAGCATTTAAGGCTTACGTTACCAGTAACGCCAGCGTTTACTCGCCACTACTCCACCCTTGTCCACCGGACCATTATGAAGGGCAGTGCACTCTATATGAGCCGCCCTTCACCACTCGTACAGGGGTTGGCACTTGTTGTAATCCCTTTATTCACTCGACACAAAGCTCCCAAGAGCACTGAGGCGTAGGGCTTTTACCTCCACCGTAGAGGGGCCTGAACTCATACATCCTCGCAGTAGCTAAGGCTCTGCCCATATACTTTCGTACCCCGTACTTCTACTGTCAGACTTATACCCACGACAGTTGGCGCCCACCGTGGGGCAGGCGTCTAAGCGACTTCCGGCGAGTTTGCGATTTCATATTTTCGTCATGTCATCCGGCGGAGATCTGTGCATGGGTCATGAGTGTTGGGGAACGTCGCATGGGAAACAAAAATTTTCCTACGCGCACGAAGACCTATCATGGTGATGTCCATCTACGAGAGGGGATGAGTGATCTACGTACCCTTGTAGATCGTACAGCAGAAGCGTTTAGAGAACGCGGTTGATGTAGTGGATAGTCCTCACGTCCCTCGATCCGCCCCGCGAACAATCCCGCGATCAGTCCCACGATCTAGTACCGAATGGACGGCACCTCCGCGTTCAGCACACGTACAGCTCGACGATGATCTCGGCCTTCTTGATCCAGCAAGAGAGACGGAGAGGTAGAAGAGTTCTCCGGCAGCGTGACGGCGCTCCGGAGGTTGGTGATGATCTTGTCTCAGCAGGGCTCCGCCCGAGCTCCGCAGAAACGCGATCTAGAGGAAAAACTATGGAGGTATGTGGTCGGGCAGCCGTGAGAAAGTCGTCTCAAATCTGCCCTAAAAGCCCCATATATATAGGAGGAGGGAGGGGGACCTTGCCTTGGGGTCCAAGGGACTCCCAAGGGGTCGGCCGAGCCAAGGGGGGGAGGACTCCCCCCCCAAACCGAGTTGGACTTGGTTTGGTGGGAGGAGTCCCCCTCCCTTCCCACTTCTTCCCTCTTTTTTTTTCTTTTCCTTTGATTTTCTTCTCTTGGCGCATAGGCCCCTCTGGGGCTGTCCCACCAGCCCACTAAGGGCTGGTGTGTCTCCCCAAAGCCTATGGGCTTCCCCGGGGTGGGTTTCCCCCCCCCGGTGAACTCCCGGAACCCATTCGTCATTCCCGGTACATTCCCGGTAACTCCGAAAACCTTCCGGTAATCAAATGAGGTCATCCTATATATCAATCTTCGTTTCCGGACCATTCCGGAAACCCTCGTGACGTCCGTGATCTCATCCGGGACTCCGAACAACATTCGGTAACCAACCATATAACTCAAATACGCATAAAACAACGTCGAACTTTAAGTGTGCAGACCCTGCGGGTTCGAGAACTATGTAGACATGACCGGAGAGACTCCTCGGTCAATATCCAATAGCGGGACCTGGATGCCCATATTAGATCCTACATATTCTACGAAGATCTTATCGTTTGAACCTCAGTGCCAAGGATTTGTATAATCCCGTATGTCATTCCCTTTGTCCTTCGGTATGTTACTTGCCCGAGATTCGATCATCGGTATCCGCATACCTATTTCAATCTCGTTTACCGGCAAGTCTCTTTACTCGTTCCGTAATACAAGATCCCGCAACTTACACTAAGTTACATTGCTTGCAAGGCTTGTGTGTGATCTTGTATTACCGAGTGGGCCCCGAGATACCTCTCCGTCATACGGAGTGACAAATCCCAGTCTTGATCCATACTAACTCAACTAACACCTTCGGAGATACCTGTAGAGCATCTTTATAGTCACCCAGTTACGTTGCGATGTTTGATACACACAAAGCATTCCTCCGGTGTCAGTGAGTTATATGATCTCATGGTCATAGGAATAAATACTTGACACGCAGAAAACAGTAGCAACAAAATGACACGATCAACATGCTACGTCTATTAGTTTGGGTCTAGTCCATCACGTGATTCTCCTAATGACGTGATCCAGTTATCAAGCAACAACACCTTGTTCATAATCAGAAGACACTGACTATCATCGATCAACTGGCTAGCCAACTAGAGGCATGCTAGGGACGGTGTTTTGTCTATGTATCCACACATGTAAATGAGTCTTCATTCAATACAATTATAGCATGGATAATAAACTATTATCTTGATACAGGAATTATAATAATAACTATACATTTATTATTGCCTCTAGGGCATAATTCCAACAATGAGATCCTCTTCGGTGCACTCTCCTTCATCGCCGATGATTAGGCATGGCTTCAGGATGCGCCCCTCGACATGGAGACGCTTCCGAGTCGCGGGGCTACGCACTTCCGTGCCAGTTCCTGTGGCGTTCTTCTTCTCGAGCCATCGACCCCGGTGTCGATCTTCGCCCCCGTCATGCGTCGCAACAAGCGATCCGGTCGTTCGCGGCTCCAGGTTTGGGTGCGACATGCCCTAGCACGACAAAACATGTCTTCTCAAGTGGCGGTGCTTGAATCGGTTGTGGTCCCGCGGTCATCCCAGTGCTTGGAGTCAGTTCCGACTGAACTACCTTCTGAGTATCGGGGTCACGGGCCTGCAGCCGAAGTACTCATGGCCGATTCCCATGAAAGTCCCTCCGGGACTGGTCGGAACAAGGGTGAGATCGGAGAATCATCCGGCGCTCGTCGTCAGCACCCTCGTTCTTCCGGTCGACGCGCTCGCCAGAGCAACGTCGAGGTGTTCCGCACACCCATCCTCAACTTGGCTGCAGCCGCCAGGATCGCTAATTCTCTCCAGCCGACTGATTCGGAGGCTGGTAGAGGAATCGAGCAGATCCGTGCCTTGTTACATACGGCGCAGCAGCAAAACTCGGCGGTCTCCCAGTCGCACAACAAGATCCACAATAGTTCCGTTCAAGCGAACACACATCGGTCGGTTTTCAGTCCCGACTCTCACCAGCGTCGCGGAGGGGGCATCCTTTGGAACGATCGTTCCAGGGACCACAGTCGGAATCCGCTTTCCATTCGGTCTCATCCCGAAGATCGTCACCGTTTGCGTACTCCCCCGTGGAGTGGGCCTTACGTACCCCGTCATTACGATGATCAAAGGCCTGACGCAAGACGGTATATCACTCAGAAGAAGGTTGATAGAAGCCGAGCCCACCGTGATGGTCACGATAGAGATCATCCGAGTGGAAGCAGGACCGTTGTTTCTGGTCCCGAATGTTTCAGTCGGGCCATTCGCTCGACTGACATCCCTCCCAACTTCCAATTGGCGACGGGAATCAGCAAATTCACAGGAGAGTCCAAACCAGAAACTTGGTTAGACGACTACAGAGTGGCGGTCCAGATCGGTGGCGGAGATGACCATGTCGCCATGAAACATCTCCCACTGATGCTCGATGGTTCGGCTCGAGCTTGGCTAAACCAGTTAGCTCCATCAAGCATTTACAGTTGGGCAGATCTGTCCCGAGTCTTCATCAGGACCTTCGAGGGTATGTGCAAACGCCCTGCTGGTCTCACAGAGCTTCAACACTGTGTCCGGAAGCAAAACGAGCCCTTGCGCGATTTCATCCAGCGCTGGACAACCCTCTACCACACGGTGGAGAATGTTACAGAACACCAAGCAGTCTGCGCCTTCAAGGCAGGCGTTCGGTACAGAGATCTATACCTAAAGTTTGGTCGGATAGGCGACATCTCCATGAGCAAGATGATGGAGATAGCCGCGCGCTATGCAAATGGCGAAGAGGAGGACCGCATACGTAGCGGCAAGCATAAGTCAGTCGCCGACGGAGATGGGAGCAGCAGTCGGAAGCAGAAACAGAAAGCCCAATCCACTCCGCAAGCAGAGGCGGCAGTCATTACAAACGCTAAGTTCAAAGGCAAGGGGAAACCACAATACACCCCCAAGAAGAAACAGTCAGGAAATTCCATCCTAGATCAACCGTGTCCAATCCACAAGAAGACGGATGAAGAAGGCAATGTCATATTGCCGAAGCATACCACTCGGCAGTGTCGCCTCCTGATCCAAGGATTCGGTGAAGGACAGCCGAGTGAGAAAGACACCGAGCAAGATGATGAGGACAAGGAGGATCGTTCCCTCAAGTCCATGCAACGTTAATGATTTTTGCTGATGTAGAAAGCAAAAGTCGACTGAAGCTGGTCAACAGGGAGGTAAACATGGCAACCCCATCCACTCCCACGTTCCTCAAGTGGTCACAGACTGCAATCACTTTTGATCAGTCAGACCACCCTGAAAACGTACCCACCCCAGGGAGGCAAGCTCTGGTCGTCGACCCGGTGGTGGAAGGAGTTAGGCTGCGCAAAGTCCTCATGGACGGCGGCAGCGGCTTGAATATCATGTACGCCGATACTCTCAAGGGAATGGGCATTCCGATGTCCAGACTTAGCGAGAGCAGTATGCAATTCCATGGAGTCGTCCCAGGAAGAAAGGCCAAATCACTCGGCCAGATTGCGTTGGATGTCGTTTTCGGCTCTGACAAGAACTTCCGCAAAGAGAAGTTAACATTCGAGGTGGTAGACTTCCAGAGTGCATACCATGCCATTCTGGGCCGTCCGGCATACGTACGTTTCATGGCCCGTCCATGTTACGTATATTTGAAGCTGAAGATGCCTGGTCCCAAAGGCGTGATTACTGTCACAGGCAATCGGCAGCGAGCCGAAGAGTGTCTGTAGCAGGGGTCGAGAATTGCAGACCATCAGATGGTTGTACTCGAGTTGGATGAGTACAAGAAGATTGCCGACCCCGCCGACCTGATGCGTTCAAAGAAGACAGCTTCCGAGTCCGCATTCTAGTCGGCGGGAGACACGAAGAAAGTAAGCATCCACCCGGCGGATGCCACCGCCGCCCCAACAAACATCTCCACCACCCTTGATCCAAAATAGGAAGCCGAGCTCATCCAGTTCCTCTATGAGAACTGGGACATTTTTGCATGGAAGCCTGCTGACATGCCAGGTGTACCCAGGGAGTTGGCTGAGCACCGACTGCATGTGGATCCTGTCGCTCGGCCTGTCCGAGAACGTCTGCGTCGGTCTACCGCGCACAAGAGAAAAGCAATCGGAGAGGAGGTAGCTAAACTCCTGGCAGCCAACTTCATTCGCGAGGTACACCACTCCGAGTGGCTCGCTAATATTGTCATGGTGCCCAAGAAGGACAAGTCTCTCCGTATGTGCATCGATTTCAAGCACCTTAATAAGGTCTGTCCGAAAGACCACTTCTCGCTCCCCTGCATTGATCAAATCGTTGATTCGACTACGGGTTGCGAGCGCTTATCCTTCCTTGATGCCTATTCGGGCTATCATCAGATCCGTCTGTATGGTCCAGATAAATTAAAGACATCTTTCATCACCCCATTCGGGTGCTTCTGTTACATCACTATGCCATTCGGTTTGAAAAATGCAGGAGCAACTTTTATGTGAATGATCCAAAAATGCCTCCTAGACCAGATTGGTCGAAATGTGGAGGCATATATGGACGATATCGTAGTCAAGTCACGCAAAGGTTCCGACCTGCTGACTAACTTGGCAGAAACATTCGTCAACCTACGTAGGTACGATATCAAGCTCAACCCAGCCAAGTGTTCATTCGGCGTTCCCAGCGGGAAGTTACTCGGTTTCTTTGTTTCCGAACAAGGGATCGATGTCAACCCCGAAAAGATCGGGACCATTGTTCGAATGGAGCGGCCGGTAAGAGTACATGACGTACAAAAGCTCACAGGTTGCCTGGCGGCTTTGAGAAGGTTTATCGCTCGACTCAGCGAGAAGGCGTTACCTCTGTACCGACTCATGAAGAAGTCAGATACCTTCGAGTGGACAGACGAAGCCCAAACCGCATTCGACGACCTCAAAGCCCTGCTTTCCACCCAGCCGGTTCTTACTGCCCCGCTCAGTAAAGAACCCCTTCTTCTATACATCGCGACTACAAATCAAGTCGTCGGCACCGTTCTGACAGTCGAACGCGAAGAAGAAGGCAAAGCGTACAAGGTTCAGCGGCCAGTATATTATATTTCCGAAGTCCTGACTCCTTCCAAGCAGAGGTTTCCCCATTATCAGAAGCTTATTTATGGGATCTACTTGACTGCAAAGAAGGTGTCTCATTGTTTCCAAGACCACTCGGTATCTGTCATATCCGATGCTCCGTTGTCGGAAATTCTCCACAATCAGGACGCATCAGGCCGAGTGGCAAAGTGGGCAATGGAGATGCTATACTGCGACATCAGGTTCGAAGCCAAGAAAGCTATAAAGTCTCAAGCTCTTGCTGACTTCATAGCAGAATGGGTAGAACAACAGCAACCGACTCACATCTACTCGGCTCATTGGACCATGTTCTTTGATGGGTCCAAGATGTTGAATGGCTCCGGCGCCGGCGTAGTGTTCATATCCCCGAAAGGTGATAAACTCAAGTATGTGTTGCAGATCTATTTTGATTAATCAAGTAATGAAGGAGTGGGATGTAAGGAACCCCACCATGACTGCATACTGCAACGCAATAAGAAAGCTCGAAAAGAAGTTCGAAGGTCTGGAACTTCACCATGTTCCTCGATTGAAAAACCAAGCAGCAGATGAATTGGCAAAACTTGGATCCACACGGAGACCTGTCCCGAGTGATGTCTGCCTCGAGCACCTACACCTCCCCTCGGTAAAAGAAGATCCTTTCATAGAGGAACCTGTGCAACCAAAGAGCTCAACAGATCAGACTGAAGTCGAGGTTCCCGCTGTGGTTGACCTGGTCATGGAGATTCTAGCTGTCATTCCCGAATGGACCGTGCCATTCATTGCGTACATCCTGAGGCAAGAGTTACCGGAAGGCGAGGTCCAAGCTAGGCAGATCGTTCGCAGGTCGAAGTCCTTCACCGTCGTTGATGAACAGTTATACAGAGAAAGTGTTTCAGGCGTCCTTCAGCGGTGTATCTCTCCTGAGGAGGGTCGGTTAATTTTGGAAGAAATTCACTCGGGAACCTACGACCATCATGCCTCCTCAAGGGCAATCGTCGCCAAAGCATTCAGAGCTGGTTTCTTCTGGTTGCGGGCGAATGAAATGGCAAAAGATATAGTCGACCATTGCGAAGGTTGTCAGTTCTATTCAAACAAGTCCCACAAGCCAACGTCCGCGCTGAAGACAATTCCCCTTTCTTGGCCATTCGCCGTGTGGGGATTCGATACAGTCGGACCATTCAGAACAGGCCAAGGAGGATTCACCCATTTGCTGGTAGCAGTCGACAAATTTACCAAGTGGATTGAAGCCAAGCCAATCAAGAAGCTTGATGCCCTTACGACCATCAAATTTATCACAGACATCATCGCCAGATACGGGGTTCCACACAACATAATCACTGACAATGGCACAAACTTTGACTCGGACAGGTTCAAAGGTTTTTGCGTAGGCCAAGGTATCCGAGTGGATTTTGCATCCGTTGCGCACCCCCAAACAAATGGACAAGCGGAGCAGGCGAATGGACTCATTCTTCAAGGGTTGAAGCCTCGACTCCTGCGGGAAGTTGGACATGTCGCCGGCGCATGGGTCACCGAGCTGCCTTCGGTGCCGTGGGGCCTTCGAACGACTCCGAACAGATCGACAGGACGATCCCCGTTTTTCCTCGTTTATGGAGCAGAGGCAGTCCTTCCGAGTGACTTGTTTCACAACTCTCCACGAGTCGAACTCTTCTCCGAAGCCGAATCAGAGCAAGCCAGGCAAGATGGGGTAGACCTTTTAGAAGAGAAGCGTGAGATGGCATTGATCCGTTCAACAATTTATCAGCAAGATCTGCGGCGATTTCATGCACGGCACGTCAGGAGCCGCACGTTCCAAGCAGGCGACCTGGTGCTCCGAGTGGATCAACAGAGACCGCACAAGTTGGCTCCCGCCTGGGAAGGACCGTTCATCATTTCTAAGGTGCTGAACAACGGAGCGTATCGACTCTACAACCTCGACAGGGAGACGGACGAGCCGTGAGCGAGGAATGGAGATCTACTGAAGCGCTTCTACACATAACCGCCGACAGAGACAATGTAAAGAACAAATGTCATTGAAGTAATACAAAGCGGATTAATTTCCTGCCGATTCAAAATTCTTCCGCGTTCGCAGACTCCGGTCTAAAAAACTAACTCCGAGTGTGCACCAAAAGTCACACTCGGGGACTTAGCTGCGACCCAGAGTCGCCTAAGTAAACAACTAACTTCGAGTGTGCACCAAAAGTCACACTCGGGGACTTAGCTGCGACCCAGAGTCGCCTAAGTAAACAACTTGCTCCGAGTGTGCACCAAAAGTCACACTCGGGGACTTACCTGCCATCCAGAGTCGCCTAAGTAAACAACTCGCTCCGAGTGTGCACCAAAAGTCACACTCGGGGACTTAGCTGCGACCCAGAGTCGCCTAAGTAAACAACTTGCTCCAAGTGTGCACCAAAAGTCACACTCGGGGACTTAGCTGCGACCCAGAGTCTCCTAAGTAAACAACTTGCTCCGAGTGTGCACCAAAAGTCACACTCGGGGACTTAGCTGCGACCCAGAGTCACCTAAGTAAACAACTCGCTTCGAGTGTGCACGAAAAGTCACACTCGGGGACTTAGCTGCGACCCAGAGTCACCTAAGTAAACAGCTCGCTCCGAGTGTGCATCAAAAGTCACACTCAGGGCCTTAGCTGCGACCCAGAGTCGCCTAAGTAAACAACTCGCCCCGAGTGTGCACCAAGAGTCACACTCGGGGACTTAGCTGCGACCAAGAGTCGCCTAAGTAAACAACTTGCTCCGAGTGTGCACCAAAAGTCACACTCGGGGACTTAGCTGCGACCCAGAGTCGCCTAAGTAAACAACTCGCTCCGAGTGTGCACCAAAAGTCACACTCGGAGACTTAGCTGCGACCCAGAGTCGCCTAAGTAAACAACTCGCTCCGAGTGTGCACCAAAAGTCACACTCGGGGACTTAGCTGCGACCCAGAGTCGCCTAAGTAAACAACTCGCTCCGAGTGTGCACCAAAAGTCACACTCGGGGACTTAGCTGCAACCCAGAGTCGCCTAAGTAAACAACTCGCTCCGAGTGTGCACCAAAAGTCACACTCGGGGACTTAGCTGCGACCCAGAGTCGCCTAAGTAAAAAACTTGCTCCGAGTGGGCACACAAGTTACACTCGGAGGCTTAGCTGAGTCGTCTAAACAAAAACCACGAGCCAAAATCGTGTCAAAAAAAAACTCAATGAAAGAAGAGCAAAAGATCCGGTGCGAATTCAAATTTAGTTCAATGATTAGTCAGCTCGGTGTGAATCAAGTTTATCCACACTGAGCCACGAATGTACCGGCCAACAACAGTGGCCAAAGTTTAATACAGACTCCACTCGTCATACCGAGGTAAATGCGCGTTCAGCACAAGGTCAATCAAGCATCGCCGGGGCTGGCAGGCTCCACGAAGGTGTCGAGGTCGATTCCATCTGCAATCCGAGTGGCCGTGTCGAGGAAGATCTCCATGAAGTCTTCAAATCGTAGCTTCTAGGTGTTGGAGACCTGCAACGTCTTCAGCTTGTCTTCACGGGCTTCCTTACAATGCACTCGGACCAGAGACAGCGCCACGTCCGCGCCACACCGAGCGGCAGACTTCTTCCATGCCTGCACTCTGCTTGGAACATCCTCCAGTCGAGTCATCAACCCCTCTATCTCATTCCGGGAGTCATCTTCAGGCCACAGCTCTTTGTCAATTCGGCCGACAACTTCTCTCAGGCGACCAACGAAAGGACCCACCTTGTTAAGGCGGGTATTCAGTCGGAACATGTCCCGGTTAGCTTCATCACTGAGTGGAACATTCCGTTGCGCAAGCGCCGGTTCAATTTCGGTGGTCTCGGCTTCAACGTCTCGACAGAAATCTGCAAAGAAAAGACAGGGAGAAAATAAGCGCGGAGTGAACTCCCAAGTCAAAGAGCACTCGGCAAGCAACTTACCACCAAGCAGTGCGACCATCTTCTTCGCCCAGTCGCCGACGTAATTCTCCTGCGCTTTGCACGAGCGTTCATTGACTTCAGCTGGCCCACCCAATCAGATCTCTCCTTCTTCATATTTTCTAACTCGGTTAACAGTGCCTTGTTAGTCTCCCGAGATTCCTCCAAAGATTTTTCTCGTTCAGAGAGAGCCTTCTTCATGCCAGCCATATCATTCACAGCTACCTCCAAGTCGGCAACAAGTTGAGTCTTCTCAGCCATCAGAGCATTATAGGCTGATCCCACTTCACAAGTCTTCTGTCAAAGAGACACAAAGGGAGGATCAGCTAGATTCAACAAAAAAAAAGTCTCGACAGATATGACAAAACAATCAAAACTCAAGATTCTTCAGACCCCTGCCGATGCAAGCAATCGACAGCGGTCTCGGGGACTACACCCAGTGGGTTCACTGAGAGTGACCCCACTGGTATGAAGCTCGAACAGGTCGATCCCATTGAGCTCCATAGCAAACCAACAACACTATGAGACTACTATTACTCGACCCGAGTAACACTACTCTCGGAGACTACACCCAGTGGGTGCACTCGGCGTGCCCCCACTAGTACCATTCGGGCATATCAGCTCTGATCTGTAGAGATTATGGAAAATACATATAAAGACAACTGTCGGTGCAAACACTCGGCAGAAGTCTCGGGGACTACACCCACTGGGTTCACTCAGAGTGAACCCACTGGAAAATTAACCTACTGTATCCGAGTATCTCGCCAAAACCCCCAGTGGGCACCAAGAGGAATGTAAACACTTACTAGTGCACTTACTCGGATATCATCCCGAAGCTCCAAGCTCTTCTTGTACAGGGACGCAATGGAGTCATATGCTCCCTTGGCTTCGCCCACCATCAGCTCCAGTTGTACCACAACGTCCTTGGCGGCTCCTACTTGATCTTCCGGGATGCGTCGGGCAGCATAGTGAACAGTCGACGGACCCGGTGTGGCAGAAGGCGCCCTAGGTATCCCGAGCTCCCTGGGCATCCCGAGCTCTGCTCGAGTCGATTCCGCTGTGAAGGCCACCGTCTCAGTCGGCGGCACGCTCGTGGCGGGGTTGGCAGCAGGTTGGATAACCCCAGGGACAGGCGCCAAAGCTGGTTCCGACCTCCTTTGGTCGTCGTCGTCCAGATGGATCACCTCCGAAGGAAGCCCGACTGAACAAAATAAAAATACAGAAAAAGATCAAGATCAAAGACAACACTCGCGAAACGGTAATACAGCTCTCGGAGTCGTGACAACGTACCTTGCTGGGACGTGGCGGTGTTATCAGTGTCCATGGGATCGTCACCCTGCCGCGGCAGAGAGGTGGCGGAGGTAGCAACTCTGTTGAGTGAAATCCATTCGACGGGTGAACATGAATTCCCAAAAAGAAGAGTCCAATCGGATACTGAAGGAAGTTGGAAGAGCAAAGATACTTACGCTGAGGCGACCGGGACAGCGATCCTCATCCGGGGAAAAGCTTTCCGAGGTTTAGACCCGCTGGGTTTAGCCACCTTGGACGGCTGATCCACGGGCTCGGCAGAAGAACCCCTGGTTCTCTTCACACTCCGAGCACTCGGGGCCACGAGAGGAGCCGGCGGAACAGCTGGGTCATGACGGTGCTTGGTTCGGTGTTCTGGTGGTGAGGGTGACGAGCTCTGCTCTTCACTCTCCTCCTCCTCCTCTTATGTTTCCTCCTCCATCTCCCTACTGTCAGAGACGTACTCGGCACTACCCGCGCTACCCTCCATGCTGCCTTCTTCTTCCTCGACCGGATCCCCACCTGAGACTGCAGAATGCCAGTTCGTCCACTACTGCACAAAACACAGTCGGCAACGACAGTCGGCGAGACAAGAAAAGCAATAAAACTGAGAAGGTTAAAGGCACTCGACAACATGTACTCACCTCATTCGGAGGAGGATTTTGGGCACGGAAGGCCTTCACCCACCGAGCTCCCACGGGGTTATCACATGTGCCCGTGATGCTGCGGACCCATGCACCCATGGTCTCCTCGCTCACGTCTTCAGGATGGGACCGAGTGGTATCCGAAGGCCCCGTGTAATGCCACATTGCGTGGTCTCGGGCCTGGAGCGGCTGGATGCGTCGACCCAGAAAAGTCTCCAACAGGTCCATGCCGGTGACTCCCTTCCGGACGACGGCTATCAGCGCGTCGAATAAAGGCTGGATCTGGGTTTTTTCTCCCTTAGAGAGCGCTAGCTTCCTCGGAGGGCCCGAACGGTCTAAACTGAAGGGTGGTAACCCAGTCGAAGCATTCGGGCAGGCAATGTCCTGGCAATAGAACCAGGACGATTGCCAGTTCCTAACCGACTCGGATAGCTGAAGGGAGGGATAACTACTTTTCGTTTTCTTCTGAAATCCTAAACCCCCGTAGAGCTGGAGGATGTGTGTCTTATCATCAGACTGGCTAAGCTTCTTAACCGTTTGAGATCTAGCGGAGAAAACATATTTGAAGAGCCCCCAGTGGGGAGGACATCCTATGAAGCACTCGTAGAGGGTGATGAATGCGGAAAGATGAGCTATCGCATTCGGCGGAAAGTGATGGAGCTGCGCCCCGAAGTAATTCATGATACCTCGAAAGAAAGGATGGGGAGGCAGGGAGAAACCTCTGGCCACGTGGCTGAGCAGCAGAACACGCTCCCCCTCCTTCGGCGCCGACTCCATCTCGCCTTCCGGTAGCTTCCAAGACTTGTTGACGACCATGTCGTGCTCCACCAGCTCCAGCACGTCATTCTCCCTCACCGTGGAGGGGAGGAAGTCCCCCTAGATCTAGCCCGCCGGCAACACCCGCTGCCACCGCTGAGTGGAGGCCGCCCCCTTCTTCTTCTTCTTCGCCTCGAGCTTGCTGGTCTGCCCCTTCTTCACGGCGAGGGCGACGGATCCACAGAGGAGGAGGGGAAGGAGGTGGCTAGAGGTGTGCAGGGAGTTGCGGGGAGGCGAGATCGATGGGAGGAAGACGAGTAGCACAATAGGAAGGACCGCCGGGAAGGCTTTAATAGGCCTCCGACTGAGTCACCTACAGGTGGGCCCAAGATCTTATCCTCCCAACCGGCTGCTGCAAGATTAGTGGAGAAGATCGCGGCGCGGTAATCGAGGAGGCGAAATCTACTCGATGGCGATGTCGTCATCCCCGCTGAGCGCGCGGCAACCGAAATTTGAGAATCCCAGAAAATCCGGCGCTGTTAGTATGACCGGTCACGTCGAAAGATTCCGCGGATGCAATCGGTCCCTCACGATTCGTTTCGCTTGCATATTCACTCAGATCACTAGCCGCAAAGATAAAATGGATCGAGGCAGACAACTCTAAGATCACCTCAATACCAGTCGGCTCCAAACTCCGGACCTCACTTCATCGTTCCAACCCCGATCCATTCGGGGACTAATGATGGGGTTATAGTCCCAGGGTAGGGTCATAGGTCTGCCATATAGGTCCTACCCAAGGACTACCCTTCATAGAGGATAAGGCCCTTAGACAGTTCCGACTGAACTAAGGACGCCCCCATCATCCAGTCGGCGACGATCCACTCGGAGCATATCTAATGTACCGACTGGAATCCACTCTGTACGTCGTAACCTCCCAGGAGGGCAACGGTCATACGTTTTTCATACACCATAACTAGCATTTAAGGCTTACGTTACCAGTAACGCCAACGTTTACTCTCCACTACTCCACCCCTGTCCACCAGACCATTATGAAGGCCAGCGCACTCTATATAAGCCGCCCTTCACCACTGGTACAGGGGTTGGCACTTGCTGTAATCCCTTTATTCACTCGACACAAAGCTCCCAAGAGCACTGAGACGTAGGGCTTTTACCTCCACCGTAGAGGGGCCTGAACTCATACATCCTCGCCTTAGCTAAGGCTCTGCCCATATACTTTCGTATCCCGTACTTCTACTGTCAGACTTATACCCACGACAAGGGGATTTTCATAAAATTGGCCGAAGTGTTAATGGCTTGACCTCGACTGATGCCGAACACTAACTGGGGCTAGTAACCAGTCTCCTAAACTTTAAGCTCCTCTCACTAAGCGAGAGTTATAAATCCTAGATATCTGGTTGCCTCGTTTCCGCTAACTCAACCGCCTCCGGGCACTGAGACGTCGCCTAAAGGTTGTCTTGTTAATACAGAAACACCGTGTGTAGCATCTACAAAGGGGTAGAAGCCGACGATGGGCCTCTCTCAAATGATAAACGGCCACAAAGGAGTCAAAATAGCATATAGCATAAAGGCATTTGTATTCAATATGTGAGTGTTGTCTTCAGTAATCATTGTTATAAAGCCATAAATATGCATAAATTTGACTTAAGATTTTGGCCAAGTTGGGTTGCCTGACTCCTTTACTTACCCCCTACTTTCTCGATTGTTCGGCTAGGGGGTAAAGGGAACACCTCTGTGATTGTTACTTTCGGGTCATCCGGGTTAGTACCTCAGACTGGGTGAAGCCAAAATCTATCCATTTTAAGACTAAAATTGGTCGGCAATGATGGAAGTGAATTTTTTGGTTTATTAAAGACCCCGGAGTTTGCGGACATTCCTCAAACTAAATCCTCAATATTTTCCTCCCACATTGATTGGAGTTGAGGTTTCACGATCATGGTCAACATGATATCCTAGTACAAGGAACTTATAAATGAGGTATTTTCCAAGAAGATGTTTCTTACGATAAATAGTAATATAATATGTCTCTCTGTGTACCTTTGTTTATAAAACCGTATGGTCGGATTACCTTGTTCGTCATAAATCTTTGCCCTTATAAAGTCTTTATAAAGTAGGGCAAACACTCCTTGGTTACTGGCCGAGGAGGTTGAAGCCGATGGTCGGTCAACAAAGTGTTGTATAATCTGGATTCAACATTAATAATGTAAAGCACTTGGATACAGAGAATCATTACACTTAAATTGTGTCAAATGTAACATAGTTTGTGTCAAACAAATATCAATCCTTAATTCGACCACCCGTGCCCAAATCAAGGCTCGGGGGCTACTGCATTGCTTATTCAATGCAGCAAATTCGAAGTGCAATACGATTTTTGAGGAGATTCGATCCTGAGGTCAGTCAGCCGGATCCGACCTCAGTCATAGAGGCTACTGCACACCTGAAAGAAACTTGATTTAGTATGAAACATAGTGTTTTTGCTAAAGTATCGGACTTAACACACCTTTAACCTATTTATATGTTTTTTTATTTTAGGAGGCGGGACATCCTCTTGCTCGAGGTGTTGTGCGTCGTGATTCTTCTCGGAGTTCCACCTCGGTATTGTCAAAACAGACTTAATGGATGAAATAGTTTCCGAGGAGATATAATCCTAGGGTCGGACATCTTTCCCAACCCAACTCTCGGGGGCTACTAGTTATATAGCTCGTCGGAGAATAAATTACACCAATGGGAAATATTTTCCGACCAGCAGTTCGGCATCTTTCCTGCCGATCTGCACCTTGGCGTTGTCAAAACATACACAACAAATGCAAAATAGTTTTCGAGGAGATTACAATCCTCAGGTTGGTTGGCTGCACCTAACTTGAGTCTCGGGGGCTACTGCACACCGCGTTTTCATTCCTAAAGTATGTTGCCGAGTAAGGAATTGATCCTCACGATGATTTCACGAATCGACCTGAGTCTCGGGGACTACTGGATGAGTGGTTTTATTTTTATCCTTCAGCTGCATCACGGGTTTTAGACCAACACACACGTTGAGGACTACTAGCTATACATCTTAGTAGTAAATAAATTACACCAATCAAAAATAAATTCCGTAAAAAACCACTCGAGATTGAGGTGGTGCACCACCTCAGAAGCAGTTCGACATATAGTTCGGATCGAATGACTGGCTCCATAAAATACTATCGGATGAATTCCTTCAAATTTTCATAGACCAGGTAATCTATGACACATCGGATGCTAACCAACGTTGGAACTCGGCTACAAAAAGACACCTCGAATGCAGTCCGACATTGGAGATCGAACACAAAAGGACACCTCGGATGCAGTTCGACATTGGAGCTCGAACGCAAGAGGATACCGTCACACGGGAAACATTTCAAACCCGAGGTGTGGCATGAAAAATTAAAAGGTATTAATAAAGGCCGATAACTTAAAGGGGCTCGTCGGATGCCTGATGTGTGAGCTCTTTGGATTCACCCCGGTGATCCTCAAGATCAGTGATGGGAAGATTTGTTGGACTAGTTTTCAAGACCGACGACCGAAGATGAAGAATAGTTCTAAAGAACCGAGCAGCAACCCCAACTTGAAGACCTATGCTCGGAAATCAGGAAGTCATTGGCGGCCGAACTTGTTTCGCCGAACATAAATGGGGAGAAGATCTCGCGTCGCAAGCCGAAGGCTTTGGACGTGTGATGCTAAGGATCAAGTGTTGGAAATATGCCCTAGAGGCAATAATAAATTAGTTATTATTATATTTCCTTGTTCACGATAATTGTTTATTATCCATGTTATAATTGTATTGAGTGGAAACTCAAATA
The DNA here is from genome assembly GCF_904849725.1 of Hordeum vulgare subsp. vulgare. Classification (NCBI taxonomy): domain Eukaryota; kingdom Viridiplantae; phylum Streptophyta; class Magnoliopsida; order Poales; family Poaceae; genus Hordeum; species Hordeum vulgare. The sequence continues at coordinate 589,114,004 of NC_058521.1, forward strand.
CATGTGTGGATACATAGAAAACACACTGTCCCTAGTGAGCCTCTAGTTGAGTGGCTCGTTGATCAAAGATGGTCAAGGTTTCCTGGCCATAGACAAGTGTTGTCACTTGATAACGGGATCACATCATTAGGAGAATGATGTGATGGACAAGACTCAAACTATAAATGTAGCATGCGATCATGTCAGTTATTGCTACTATTTTGTGCATGTGAATGTATCTGTTCCTATGACCATGAGATCATGCAACTCCTGGACACCGGAGGAATACCTTGTGTGTATCAAATGTCACAACGTAACTGGGTGACTATAAAGGTGCTCTACAGGTATGTCCGAAGGTGTCTGTTGGGTTGGCATGGATCAAGACTGGGATTTGTCACTCCATGTGAAGGAGAGGTATCTCCGGGCCCACTCGATAATACAACATCACAACAAGCCTTGCAAGCAATGTGAATAAGGAGTTAGTCACGGGATCTTGTATCACGGAACGAGTAAAGAGACTTGCCGGCAACGAGATTGAACTAGTTATGGAGATACCGACGATCGAATCTCGGGCAAGTAACATACCGAAGGACAAAGGGAATGATACGTCTCCAACGTATCTATAATTTTTGATGGTTTCATGCTATTATCTTGTCAAACTTTGGATGTTTTGCATGCCTTTTATATATTTTTTGGGACTAACTTATTAACTCAGTGCCAAGTGCCAGTTCCTGTTTTTTCCATGTTTTTGACCCCTTTCATAGGAGATTTTGAAACGGCGTCCAAACGGAATAAAATCATCGAAAAGATTTTTCCGTAATCGAAGAAGATCAGGAGACTTGAGAGCCAAGGCAGGGGGACCCCAGGGGCCCCACAAGCCCTCACCCCGCGGACAGGGGGGAGGCCGCGACCCACAGGCTTGTGGCCCCCCTGGACCTCCTTTGCCCTAGGGTTTGCGCCTATATATCCCCAAAAATTCCACCAAAAATCAGGAGATCATCGAAAGTACTTTTCCGCCGCCGCAAGCTTCTGTCTCCGCAAAGTCCCATCTGGGGTACGCTCTGGTGCCCTGGCGGAGGGGGATTCGGATACGCAGGGCTTCTTCATCAACACCATGACCTCTCCGATGATGCGTGAGTAGTTCACCATAGACCTACGGGTCCATAGCTAGTAACTAGATGACTTCTTCTCTCTCTTGGATCTTCAATACAAAGTTCTCCATGATCTTCATGGAGATCTATCCGATGTAATCTTCTTTTGCGATGTGTTTGTCGAGATGCGATGAATTGTGGATTTATGATCAGATTATCTATGAATCTTATTTGAGTTTCTCCTGATCTCTCTTATGCATGATTTCATATCCTTGTAATTCTCTTCGAGTTGTGGGTTTTGTTTGGCCAACTAGATCTATGATTCTTGCAATGGGAGAAGTGCTTGGTTTTGGGTTCATACCGTGCGGTGACCTTACCAAGTGACAGAAGGGGTAGCGAGGCATGAATCGTGTTGTCTCCATCAAGGGCAAAAAGATGGGGGTTTCATCATTGGTTTGAGATTATCCATCTACATCATGTCATCTTGCTTAAGGCGTTACTCTGTTCGTCATGAACTCAATACACTAGATGCATGCTGGATAGCGGTCGATGTGTGGAGTAATAGTAGTAGATGCAGAAAGTATCGGTCTACTTGTCTCGGACGTGATGCCTATATGTATGATCATTGCCTTAGATATCGTCATGACTTTGCACGGTTCTATCAATTGCTCAACAGTAATTTGTTCACCCACCGTAATACTTGCTGTTTTGAGAGAAGCCTCTAGTGAAAACTATGCCCCCCAGGGTCTACCCAAACATATTTTCAGCCTTACACTTTTTACTTCGTTGCACTTTCCCCCTTCAGATCTCACTTTGCAAACAATCTTGAAGGGATTGACAACCCCTTTATAGTGTTGGGTGCAAGCTCTTTTGTGTTTGTGCAGGTACTCTGGACTTGACGAGATTCTCCTACTGGATTGATACCTTGGTTCTCAAACTAAGGGAAATACTTACTTCTCCTGTGCTGCATCACCCTTTCCTCTTCAAGGGAAAAACCAACGCAAGCTCAAGAGACGACAGAAGGATCTCTGGCACCACTGCCGGGGAAGGACTTTTGTTGACATAGCAGAAGGATTTCTGGCGCCGTTGCCGGGGAGGATCAAGTCAAGAAATCATCCAAGTAAGTGTTGCAAACTCATCTCTTGCATTTACTTTGTTTGCCAGTTGCCTCTCGTTTTCCTCTCCCCCACTTCACCAATTTTCCTTTTTCGTTTGCCTTTCTTGTTTGCCTTTTCGTTCGCCCTTTTTCTCGCTTGCTTTCTGTTCGTCTGTGTGGGATAGTCTACCTGTCCTCATGGCTAGATCCACCACTTCGAACGATACTCCCGAGAGCGAAGTTCTCAATTTCAAAAAAATTGAGGAAGAGAACTTAAAGGACGCTTGGTATAGGATTTGCAATGCTAAGAGTAGATCTACTCATAAGCAATCCACCACCATCCTGCTTCGCAGTTTTTATGTGGGTGTTTCTCCTTGGAATACGTATATTCTTGACACCATCGTAGGTGGAAATTTCTTGGGTAGCCATACCGTTGATTCTTACAGAGCTGTGATAAATTTGGTAGGCTCACCCCCACTCATGGTTAATGGAACTACCTTAACTCTGGAACATGTGATGCGTAGGCTGGACGTCATTGAAAATAAAGTTGCTACGATAGAACTCATTGAGAATTTGGATAAAAAGATCCACAATCAAATCACTCAGTACGGATCCAAGGTGGGAATGGTTTTGAAAAATTTAAAGGAGAAGGAACCCACAATTAACAAAAACTAGGTCATTATTCCGCTAGGATTGGCAAACTAGAGGATGTTATAACCAACTTGGGTTCCGCTTTTGCCGCTGTGCAGAATACTCCAAACTTTGCCCACAATAAGGTCACCAAGTCTATTTTTGTTCCCAAAAATAGTGGTGAATCATCTAGCAAGAAAGATGAAAACCTTAAGATGATAAGTGATCACGCTACTTATGGTTTAAGCACCAAAGACGATGATACGTGATTCTATCGCTTTTATGCCTAGCTAAGGGCGTTAAACAATACCGCTTGTTGGGAGGCAACTCAATGAATTTATATTTTTCTTTCTGTTTTGTTGCGTCCACACCATCACAATTCTATTGTGATTGTGTTTTTTGTGTTTCTTTTTGTGTTTGAGCCAAGCAAAACCTTTATGACTAGTCTTGTTAATGGTTGTTTGATCCTACTAGAAAAAGACAGAAACTTTTTGCTCACGAGATGATTTTTCATTTTTATTCAGAAAGAGCTTTTGAGTTGATTCTTTTTGCTGCTGGTTGATATGCCATTTTCCCAGGCCGTCGTAATTTTTCAGATTTTTTGAGGTAACAGATTGCTACAGGCTGGTCTGTTTTTGACAAATTGTTTTTTTGTTGAGTTGGTTGCTTGTTTTGATGAAACTATGGTTAGTATCGGGGGGTACTAGCCATGCAAAAGTGAGAATACAGTAGCCCAACACCAATATAGATAGAATTCAAGTTTGCTACAGTACCAAAAGAAGTGGTAGTTTGTTTTCTTGTGCTAATGTTATCACGAGTTTCTGTTTAAGTTTTGTGTTGTGAAGTTTTCAAGTTTTGGGTGATGTTCTCATGGACAAAAAGATAAGGAGTGGAAAGAGCTCAAGCTTGGGGATTCCCAAGGCATCCCAAGCCAAATTCAAGGACACCAAGAATCCTAAGCTTGGGGATGCCCCGGGAAGGCATCCCCTCTTTCGTCTTCAATCCATCAGTAACATTACTTGGAGCTATATTTTTATTCATCACATGATATGTGTTTTGCTTGGAACGTCTTGTATCTTAGGAGTCTTTTCTTTTTGTTGTGTCACAATCATCCTTGCTGCACACCTTTTTGAGATAGAGATACATGCACTCAACGTGATTTTTGCTAGAATGCTCATAGTGCTTGATACGTCTCAAACGTATCTATAATTTTTGATGGTTTCATGCTGTTATCTTGTCATCTTTGGATGTTTTACGTACGTTTTATATCTTTTTTTGGACTAACTTATTAATTCAGTGCCAAGTGCCAATTCCTGTTTTTTCTGTGTTTTTGGCTCTTTTCAGATCTGATTTTGGAGCGGAGTCCAAACGGAATAAAATCCCCGAAATAAATTTTCCCCGAACGGAAGAAGATCAGGGGGCTTGTGGGCCAAGCCAGGAGAGCTACAGGGAGCCCACAAGCCGTGTAGCCGCCACTAGGGGGGCGGCGGCCAGCAGGCTTGTGGCCTCCCTGGCGCCCCCCTGACCTAGCTCCTTCGCCTATATATTCCCTAAAATATAGGAAAAAATCAGGGAATCCTCGAAAACACTTTTCCGCCGCCGCAAGCTTCCGTTTCCGCGAGATCTCATGTGGAGACCCTTCCCGGTGCCCTGCCGGAGGGGACTTTGGAGTTGGAGGGCTTCTACATCAACATCATCGCCCCTCCAATGATTCGTGAGTAGTTCACTTCAGACCTACGGGTTCGTAGTTAGTAGCTAGATGGCTTCTTCTCTCTCTTGGATCTTCAATACAAAGTTCTCCATGATCTTCATGGAGATCTATCCGATGTAATCCTCTTTGGTGGTGTGTTTGTCGAGATCCGATGAATTGTGGATTTGTGATCAGATTATCTTTGATATATATTTGAGTCTTTGCTGATTTCTTATATGCACGATTTGATATCCTTGTAAGTCTCTCCGAGTCTTGGGTTTTGTTTGGCCAACTAGATCTATGATTCTTGCAATGGGAGAAGTGCTTGGTTTTGGGTTCTTACCGTGTGGTGACCTTTCCCAGTGACAGTAGGGGCAGCAAGGCACACATCGTGTAGTTGCCATCAAGGGTAACAAGGTGGGACTTGTCGTAGATATGAGATTTTCCATCTACATCATGTCATCTTGCTTAAGGCGTTACTCTGTTCTTTTGGACTTAATACACTAGATGCATGCTGGATAGCGGTCGACGTGTGGAGTAATAGTAGTAGATGCAGAAAGTATCGGTCTACTTGTTTCGGACGTGATGCCTATAGATATAATCATTGCCATAGATGACGTCACGACTTTGCACGGTTCTATCAATTGCTCGACAGTAATTTGTTCACCCACCGTCTACTTGCTTTCATGAGAGAAGCCACTAGTAAACACTACGGCCCCCGGGTCTATTCACACCTATCGTTTCCACTTTTGCTTTTACTTTGCTTTGTTACTTTGTTGCTTTCAGTTCTCACTTGGCGAACAATCTATAAGGGATTGACAACCCCTTCATAGCGTTGGGAGCAAGCTTTTTGTTTTTGTGCAGGCACTTGAGATACTCCTTCACTGGATCGATACCTTGGTTCTCAAACTGAGGGAAATACTTACCACCGCTGTGCTACATCACCCTTTCCGCTTCAAGGGAACACCAACGCAAGGCTCCAAGGCCACTGGGGAAATCCTTTGCATATTTGCCTAGGAAGTCCCTTAAGGCGTAGCCGTAGCAGAAGGATTCCTGGTGCCGTTGCTGAGGAGTATCAAGACAAGAACAGTCTCCAGTCAGCATGTTTCTGGCGCCGTTGGAAGGTCTTTTGTTGCAGTAGCAGAAGTATTTCTCGCGCCGTTGCCGGGGAAGGAGAAATCTATCCAAGTAGGTCTCAGAAACTCATCTCTTGCATTTACTGTTTTTGCGAGTTGCCTCTCGTTTTCCTCTCCCCCACTTCACATTTGCCGTTTTCATTTGCCTTTCTCCTTTGCCTTTTTCGTTCTCCCTTTTTTTCGCTTGCTTTCTGTTCGCTTGTGTGCTATGTGCCTTCAATATGCTTGCATCTTCGCTTGCTGAAAATCTATTGATATGGATCCTCATCCACTAGCTAATCTCTTTAAGAGATCCAATTATGTTGATCCAATTGCTAGTGAGTTTATGGAGTTTTGCTTGAGATGCGTGAATCTGAAAATTGTGAGGAAGAAATTTATGAAGTGATTCACGAGGGCTCCTTGGATGAAAAGCATGATTGCAATGGTTTCACTATAAATTCTATTAGTGACAATCATGCTAAAAATATGCAAAACCCTAAGCTTGGGGATGCTAGTTTTGCTTTGTCCACTACTTGTTGCAATAATCATGATTGGGGTGATGATCTTTCTTATGATCTTGAAAATTTGTTCAAACCTCATGATGAATATGATATTTGCAATAACATTGAAAGTGGGTTTGGAGAAGTCATGACTTTAGTTGATGATAATCCCACTATTTTTGAAGAGCGTCAACTTTGCATGCATGTGGATCATGAAAAGAATATCCTATGTGATAGTTACATTGTTGAATTCGAATATGATCCCACATGTAATTATTATGAGAGAGGAAAATATGGTGGTAGAAACTTTCATGTTACCAAATTACCTCTCGTTATGTGGAGATTGCTATAGTCTCGTTCTTCTTCCTTGCATATGGCAACTATTGGTTGTCTTGACAATCTGTTTTCCTATAAAATGCCTATGCATAGGAATTATGTTAGACTTAGATGTGATTTTCACATGCTTTATGATGCTCTCGTTGTGCTTCAATCCTTGTCTTTTGTGTGAGCATCATTGATTTATCAATGCCTAGCTAAGGGCGTTAAACAATAGCGCTTGTTGGGAGGCAACCCAACAAATCTATCATTTTTCTTTCTATTTTGTGTTTTCCACACTTTCATAATTCTCTTAAGATTTTGTTTTTTGTGTTTCTTTTGCATTTGTGCCAAGTGAAACTGTTATGATTAGTCTTGGGGATGATCGTTTGGTCATGCTGGAAAAGACAGAAACTTTCTGCTCACGAAAAGAATTTTTAATTTTTTTCTATAAGAGATTTTGAGTAGATTCTTTTTGCTGATGATTGCTACGCAAATTCTTCAGACTGTCCTAAGTTTTCAAAATTTTTGAAGTAACATAAGTATACGAAGTATACAGATTTCTACAGACTGGTCTGCTGTTAACAGATTCTGTTTTTGTTGAGTTGGTTGCTTATTTTGATGAAACTATGGATAGTATCGGGGGGTATTAGCCATGTAAGATTGAAAATACAATAACCCAACATCCACATAAGTAGAATTTAAGTTTGCTACAGTACCTAAGGAAGTGGTGGTTTGCTTTCTTGTACTAATGATATCACGAGTTTCTGTTTAAGTTTCGTGTTGTGAAGTTTTCAAGTTTTGGGTGAAGTTCTTATGGACAAAGAGATAAAGAGTGGCAATAGCTCAAGCTTAGGGACGCCAAAGGCACCCCAAGAGATTCAAGGATGCCGTAAAAGCCTAAGCTTGGGGATGCCCCGGGAAGGCATCCCCTCTCTCGTCTTCAATCCATCGGTAACGTTACTTGGGGCTATATTTTTATTCACCACATGTTATGTGTTTTTGCTTGGAGCATCTTGTATCGTAGGAGTCTTTTATTTTTGTTGTGTCACAATCATCCTTTCTGCACACCTAGAGATAGAGACATGCACTCACCGTGATTTTGTCGAGATTCACATGTGCTTCACTTATATCTTTTGAGCCAGTTACTTTTGCTCTATGTGCTTCACTTATATCTTTTAGAGTACAGCAGCGCGTGGCTTGGTAGTTGATCTATGCTTTGAAAGTAGTCTCAAAAGGGGTAGTTATCCAAAGGGATACGAAAACTTCCACCTTCATGTGCATTGAATAGTTAGAGAAGTTTGATTCATCTCAATTAGTTTTGAGTTGTGGTTTTGGTAATATTGAAGTCATGCTAGTAAGGTGTTGTGGATCTAGAAATACTTGTGTTGAAGTTAGTGATTCCCGTAGCATGCACGTATGGTGAACCGCTATGTGATGAAGTCTGAGCATGATTAGTCTTTTGATTGTCATCCTTCGTGTGGCGGTCGGGATCGCGCGATGGTTTATACCTACCAACCCTTCCCCTAGGAGTATGCGTTGAATGCTTTGTTTCGATTACTAATAAAACTTTTGCAACAAGTATATGAGTTCTTCATGACTAATGTTGAGTCCATGGTTTAGATGCACTTTCACCTTCCACCATCACTATCTTCTTAATGTCGTGCAACTTTCGCCGGTGCACAAAACCCACCATTAGCCTCCCTCAAAACAGTCGCCATACCTACCTACTATGGCCTTTTCAAAGTCATTCTGAGATATATTGCCATGCAACTACCACCATGACATGTGCCACCACTTCTACATTGCCATTGCATGATCGTAAGATAGCTAGCATGATGTTTCCATTAATTTCTATGCCATGCTAGATCATTGTCACGGTACACTACCGAAGGCATTCCATATAGAGTCATCGTTGCTCTAAGTTTTGAGTTGAAAGTGTGATGATCATCATTGATGGAGCATTGTCCCATGTGAGGAAATAAAAGAGGCCAAAGATGCCCACCAAAATAAAAAATAAAAATAAAAAAAAAGCCCAAACAAAAAAATGATGAGAGAAAAAGAGAGAAGGGACAATGCTACCACCTTTCCACACTTGTGCATATTAAGCACCATGATCTTCATGATTGAGAGTCTTTCGTTTTGTCACCACCATATAGCTAGTGGGAAATTTTCGTTATATAACTTGGCTTGTATATTCCAATGATAGGCTTCCTCAAAATTGCCTTAGGTCTTCATGAGCAAGCAAGTTGGATGCACACCCACTAGTTTTCTTTAAGACCTTTCACATACTCTTAGATCTAGTGCATCATCTGTATGGCAATCCCTACTCATTCACATTGATATCTATTGATGAGCATATCCATAGCTCATTGATAGGCCTAGTTAATGTGATCAGCTTCTCCTTATTTTGTCTTGCAACCTCCACCACACTCCACACCACTTATAGTGCTAAAACCATGGCTCACGCTTATGTATTGCGTGAGAGTTGAAAAGGTTTGAGAAAGTAAAGGTGTGAAACAATTACTTGGCCAATACCGGGGTTGTGCATGATTTAAATTCATTGTGCAATGATGATAGAGCATAGCCAGACTATATGCTTTTGTAGGGATAACTTTCTTTTGGCCTTGTTATTTCGAAAGTTCATGATTACCTTGCTAGTTTGCTTGAATTATTATTGTTTCCACGTCAATAGCAAACTATTGTTTTGAATCTAATGGATCTGAACATTCACGTCACATAAGAGGAGTTACAAAGGACATCTATTCTAGGTAGCATGAAAGCATCAAAAATTCATTCTTTATCACTTCCCTACTCGAGGACGAGCAGGAGTTAAGCTTGGCGATGCTTGATAAGTCTCAAACGTATCTATAATTTTTGATGGTTTCATGTTGTTATCTTGTCATCTTTGGATGTTTTACGTACGTTTTATATCTTTTTTTGGGACTAACTTATTAATTCAGTGCCAAGTGCGAGTTACCTGTTTTTTTGTGTGTTTTTGGCACTTTTCATATCTGATTTTGGAACGGAGTCCAAACGGAATAAAATCCCCGAAATAATTTTTTGCCGAACGGAAGAAGATCAGGGGGCTTGTGGGCCAAGCCAGGAGAGCTACAGGGAGCCCACAAGCCCTGTAGCCGCCACCAGGGGGGCGGCGGCCAGCAGGCTTGTGGCCTCACTAGCGCCCCCGTGATGACCCACAAGTATAGGGGATCAATCGTAGTCCTTTCGATAAGTAAGAGTGTCGAACCCAACGAGGAGCAGAAGGCTCTGATAAACGGAATTCAGCAAGGTAATAACTGCAAGCAGTGAAAGTAGCGGTAACAAGTGATTGTATAGCGAGCTGAAACGTAGCAAGCAAAGAGTAACAAGTAACAAGTAGTAGAAATGGTGCAACAAGTGGCCTAATCCCTTTTGTAGCAAGGGACAAGCCTGAACAAAGTCTTATAGGAGGAAAAACGCTCTCGAGGACACACGGGAATTTCTGTCATGCTAGTTTCATCATGTTCATATGATTCGCGTTCGTTACTTTGATAGTTTGATATGTGGGTGGACCGGCGCTTGGGTACTGCCCTTACTTGGACAAGCATCCCATTTATGATTAACCTCTCTCGCAAGCATCCGCAACTACAAAAGAAGAATTAAGACAAGCATCCCTTGGAAGATGGAGGGATGAGACCTTGGCTTCGAGGTTGGCTATGGGGCCCCACTAGTAAGCGTTCTAACACACATTTGTACTTTTTTATCCTTACATGGTGAGACAGTTTTTGATAGATTGCATTGTTTTATATGTGAAAAGATGGTCTGCCAAGATGTAGGGAGTGTGATATGTCTCCGACGTATCGATAATTTATGAAGTATTCATGCCAATATTCTACAACTTTCATATAATTTTGGCAACATTTTATATTATTTTTTGGGACTACTTACTTATCCAGTGCCTAGTGCCAGTTCCTGTTTTTATGTTTCACATAAATTCCATATCAAACAAAGTCAAAACGCGATAAAATTTACGGAGATTTTTTTGGAATATATGTGAATTTTGGGAAGAAGAATCGATGCAACACGATGCCCGAGGGAGGCACAAGCCAACACAGCGCGACCAGGGGGTTGGCCGTGATGACCCACAAGTGTAGGGGATCTATCGTAGTCCTTTCGATAAGTAAGAGTGTCGAACCCAACGAGGAGCAGAAGGATCTGACAAGTGGTCTTCAGCAAGGTATTCTCTGGAAACACTAAAATTGTCGGTAATAGATAGTTGTGTGATAAGATGATTCGCAGCAAGTAGCAAGTAACAAAAGTAACAACAGTGCAGCAAAGTGGCCCAATCCCTTTTGTAGCAAGGGACAAGCCTGGACAAAGTCTTATAGGAGGTAAAGCGCACCCGAGGACACATGTGAATTTCTGTCAAGCTAGTTTTCATCATGTTCATATGATTCGCGTTCGCTACTTTGATAGTTTGATATGTGGGTGGACCGTTGCTTGGGTACTGACCTTACTTGGACAAGCATCCCACTTATGGTTAACCCCTATCGCAAGCATACGCAACTACGAAAGAAGAATTAAGACAAAGTCTAACCATAGCATTAAACTAGTGGATCCAAATCAGCCCCTCACGAAGCAACGCATAGACTAGGGTTTAAGCTTCTATCACTCCAGCAACCCATCATATACTTACTACTTCCCAATGCCTTCCTCTAGGCCCAAATATGGTGAAGTGTTATGTAGTCGACGTTCACATAACACCACTAGAGGAAAAGACAACATACATCATATCAAAATACCGAACGAATATCAAATTCACATGACTATTATTAACATGACTTATCCCATGTCCTCGGGAACAAAAGTAACCACTTACAAAACATAATCATAATCATGATCAGAGGTTTAATGAATAGCATCAAGGATCTGAACATAAACTCTTCCACCAAGTAATCCAACTAGCATCAACTACAAAGAGTAATCAACACTACTAGCAACCTTACAAGTACCATTCGGAGTTGCGAGACGAAGATTGGTTACAAGAGATGAACTAGGGATTGGAGAGGAGATGGTGCTGATGAAGATGTTGATGAAGATGCCTCCCCTCCGACGAGAGGAGTGTTGGTGATGACGATGGCGACGATTTCCCCCTCCGGGAGGGAAGTTTCCCCGGCAGGATCGTCCTGCCGCAGCTCTAGTTTGGATCTGCTCAAGTTCCGCCTCGTGGCGGCGGCAAAACCACGAAAAATCTCCCTCTTGATTTTTTCTGGACCAGGACGCTTCATATAGAAAAAGAGGGGGGCTAGTGGGCCGTCAAGGAGCCCACAAGCCCCCACTCCGCCACCAAGGGGTGGCGGTGTCAGGGCTTGTGGCGCCCTGGCAGCCCCCCTCCGGTAGTTCTTTCGCCCAGTATTTTTTATATAATCCAGAAAAAATCCACGTAACTTTTCAGGGCATTTGGAGATGTGCAGAATAGTGGACTAGGATTTGCTCCTTTTCCAGTCCAGAATTCCAGCTGCCTGAATTCTCCCTCTTCAAATAAACCTTGCAAAATAAGAGAGAAAAGACATAAATATGGTACCACAAGTAATATAACAGCCCAAAAAGCAATAAGTATCAACATGAAAGCATGATGCAAAATGGACGTATCAACTCCCCCAAGCTTAGACCTCGCTTGTCCTCAAGCGAAAACCATGTTCCATAAGCATGTCCACATGTTGAGGGACGAAGGTGTCGATAAAACATAATACGGACATGAGGGCATCATGATCACACATAGAACAGCAATACATCATAAAGATTCTTATGGGAAAGTAACAATTCCTTCACAAAGCAAAGCATGGAGCAAAAACCTTACCGAGAAGTAACCAACAATAGTCCATAGTCATTGAAGCAATTGCAATTTATCACAACATCAGAAAGAGTCAAATAAGAGCTTGTAAGGCAAACACACATACTCAATCATCTCTTTTGTTTTCCACAATTGTTACAACTCACGTGGTACTCATGGTGTCAAAGTTTCAGCTGGACACAGAGGAAGATAGGGGCTTATAGTTTTTCCTCCCAACCATTTACCTCAAGGGTAAAGTCAACAACAATAAAGCATAAGTACTCAACTCCAAGTTGATATATGAATATAGATCTTTCCCAAACATGTGACGATAGCCAAGACAAAGGCAAAAATAGGGAATTGGTGATGATGACCATGACTCTTACAAGGGCAAAAAGTAAAGGTACAAGATAGGCCCTTCGCAGAGGGAAGCGGAGGTTGTCATGCGCTTTTGAGGTTTGAATGCGTGTCCTCTTAGTGCGGAGGAACGTCACTTTATATTGCCTCCTGTGATAAAGAACTTTATTATGCAGTCTGTCGCTTTTATGTCTTCCTCATCACAGGTTTGTACAAAGCTTATTTTCCACACACTAATAGATCATACATATTAGAGAGCAATTTTTATTGCTTGCACTGATGACAACTTACTTGAAGGATCTTATTCAATCCATAGGTAGGTATGGTGGACTCTCATGGCAAAACTGGTTGGAGGTTTATGGATGCACAAGTAGTATCTCTACTTGGTGCGGGAGTTTTGGCTAATATGAGGTGGAAGAAATCATCACATGCTAAGGGATCTCTAATCATATAACATTGTTTGGAACCAAGCAAACACAATTCATTATGTTGTCTTCCTTGTCCAACATCTACTCCTAAGCATGTAATAGTTTGGTGAGTGCTCACAATTGTAAAAAGTGTCTAAGATGATATATTTATATGTGAACCTCTCTTTACTTATTACTTCTTATTAATTGCAACAATGACTGAGGTCTATGCTGATTTATTCTCAACAAGTTTCAACCATAATATGTGTCATATGTGAAGTTATCACTTTCCATAAGATCGTCTCATGATCTTTCATGCCATCGTTCTTTTCATACTTTTGATCATGGCACAAAGCAAAGCCCTTGACTAAGAAACTCTTTATTATATAGCTCATCAGCTCGAATACATCGGGGGAGAGACAAAAGCAAAAGACTCAAACTAAAAACTAAAGATTTATTCCTCTAAGAGAAGAAATAAAAATTGAAAAGGAAAGAACTAAAACAAAGGTAAAAGCAAAAGATATAAAGGTGATACGATACCAGGGCAACTCCCCCAAGCTTGGCAGAAGCCAAGGGGATTGCCCATACCAATGCTTAGTTGTCTTCCTTTGGTGGTGATGGTGGTGTTGTTGTCGGAGTAGTCTGATCCTCCATCTTCCAAGGCATAGGTGCTCCATCATGGCAGGATGAACGAGTCGCCGGAATCCTCAAATCTGCAGCCAACCTTATTGATTTAAATCTGTACTCATACTCACAGTTTTGATTCTGCAGGTCATAGATCTAGCCCTGAAGTTGGTCAACCCTATCGTAGAGCCTGGAGAGGTGTTTCCAATATCAATGGCATCCATCTTGTGATTGCTAGTGAACTCCGTGATCATCGTGTGGTTGGCGTTGAGTCCACGCTCCACCATCCCTTGGCACTTGAAGACTTGTTGCTCCATTGCTTCGAGCCTCGTCTCCACGCTTTCGGTCTTCTTAGGCCCCTCAACATCACGGATGTGCAACATCCCCTTGCTCATCTTGATAGATTGAGGGTGTTTCAGCACTTCTGTGAGGTAGGGATTGCTGACCTTCTCGAAGATCTTGTCCTTAGGAGCGTTTGGGGAAGTCATGATGATCTAGATCTCTCATAGAAACAGGCTCGAAACGAAAACAGAGGAAAACTACGCGATACGAAGATCAAAACCTTCGGGCGACTATATATTGATTTTTTTTCTGGGCCAGAAGGAGTCCTTCGCAAGAAAACGAAGTCTGGGAGGCACACGAGGTGCCCACAAGCTTGCCCTCCACCACCAGGGGGTAGGGGCGGTGGCAGGGCTTGTGGCCGCCTCGTTCGCTCTCCGGACTGCTTTTTATTTTTCTATTTTTCCAAAAATTCCAAAATGGAAGAAATTTCCTATTGGAAAAGTATTGGAGTCCAATTTCTTACTGAAACAGATACATCTTCGTTTTCAAGGTCTGAAACACGCTGATAAACATCCCTTATGTACTCCTGTGGAGTTATGGCATTGATGATATTGGTCTCAACATTTATGGGAGTACCAGAGATGTAATGCTTGATTCTTTGCCCATTTACCACTCTAGGAAAATTTCCTTCCGTGTTATTGATTTTTATGGCACCGGAACGATATACTTCCTCGACAACATAGGGGCCTTCCCATTTAGAGAGAAGCTTGCCTGCAAAGAATCTCAAACGAGAATTGTATAGCAAGACATAATCACCTACATTGAACTCTCGTTTCTGTATTCGTTTGTCATGCCATCTCTTAACCTTTTCCTTGAACAACTTGGTATTCTCATATGCCTGGGCTCTCCATTCATCTAACGAGCTGATATCAAACAACCGCTTCTCACCGGCAAGTTTGAAATCAAAGTTGAGCTCTTTGATTGCCCAATAAGCTTTGTGTTCCAGCTCAAGAGGTAAATGACAGGCCTTACCGTAAACCATTTTATACGGTGACATGCCCATGGGATTCTTATAAGCAGTCCTATAAGCCCATAGTGCATCGTCAAGTTTGCTAGACCAGTTCTTTCGAGATCTATTGACGGTTTTTTACAAGATCAACTTGATCTCCCTATTACTCAACTCAACTTGACCACTAGACTGAGGATGATAAGGAGATGCAACTCTATGGTTGACATCATACTTAGCTAGCATATTGCGGAAAACACCATGAATGAAGTGTGAACCGCCATCAGTCATCAAGTATCTAGGGACTCCAAATCTTGGGAATATGACTTCTTTAAGCATCTTAATAGAGGTGTGGTGATCAGCATTTTTAGTGGGGATAGCTTCTACCCACTTAGTAACGTAATCCATAGCAACTAAGATGTGAGTGTACCCATTGGAACTCGGGAAGGGTCCCATATAATCAAAGCCCCAGACATCAAATGGTTCAATGACAAGTGAATAGTTCATAGGCATTTCCTGACGCTTACTGATGTTCCCTATTCTTTGGCATTCGTCACAACACAAGACTAACTTTCGAGCATCTTTGAAGAGAGTGGGCCAATAGAAACCTGATTGCAATACCTTATGGGAAGTTCTATCTCCAGCATGGTGTCCTCCGTAGGCTTCGGAATGACACTTATGCAGGATCTGTCCCTGATACGTCTCAAACGTATCTATAATTTTTGGTGGTTTCACGCTGTTATCTTGCCTTCTTTGTATGTTTTATGTACCTTTTTATATCTTTTTGGGACTAACTTATTAATTCAGTGCCAAGTGCCAGTTCCTGTTTTTTTTCGTGTTTTTGACTCTTTTCAGATTTGGTTTTGGAACGGAGTCCAAACGGAAGAAAAACCCAGAAATGATTTTTTCCCGAACAAAAGAAGTCCAAGGAGCCTTCGGGCCAGGCGAGGTGGCCCCCAGGGAGCCCACAAGCTACCACCCCGCCACCAGGGGGAGGCGGCGGTGGGCAAGCTTGTGGCCACCCTGGCCGCCTCCTGACCTAGATCTTGTGCCTATATATTCCCAAATATTCCGCAAAAAATCAGGGGAGCCTCGAAAATA
The DNA here is from genome assembly GCF_904849725.1 of Hordeum vulgare subsp. vulgare. Lineage (NCBI taxonomy): Eukaryota > Viridiplantae > Streptophyta > Magnoliopsida > Poales > Poaceae > Hordeum > Hordeum vulgare. The sequence continues at coordinate 589,130,012 of NC_058521.1, forward strand.
CTTTTCCACCGCCGCAAGCTTCCGTTTCCGCGAGATCTCATCTGGAGACCCTTCCCGGCGCCCTTCCGGAGGGGACTTTGGAGGTGGAGGGATTCTTCATCATCATCATCGCCCCTCCAATGACTCATGAGTAGTTCACTTCAGACCTACGTGTTCGTAGTTAGTAGCTAGATGGCTTCTTCTCTCTCTTGGATCTTCAATACAAAGTTCTCCATGATCTTCATGGAGATCTATCCGATGTAATCTTCTTTGGTGGTGTGTTTGTCGAGATTCGATGAATTGTGGACTTGTGATCAGATTATCTATGATATATATTTGAGTCTTTGCTGATTTCTTTTATGCATGATTTGATATCCTTGTAAGTCTCTCCGACTCTTGGGTTTTGTTTGGCCAACTAGATCTATGATTCTCGCAATGGGAGAAGTGTTTGGTTTTGGGTTCTGCCATGTGGTGACCTTTCCCAGTGACACTAGGGGCAGCAAGGCACACATCAAGCAGTTGCCATCAAGGGTAAAAAGATGGGGTTTTTATCATTGGTTTGAGATTATCCCTCTACATCATGTCATCTTGCTTAAGGCGTTACTCTGTTCTTATGGACTTAATACACTAGATGCATGCTGGATAGCGGTCGACGTGTGGAGTAATAGTAGTAGATGCAGACAGTATCGGTCTACTTGTTTCGGACGTGATGCCTATAGAAATAATCATTGCATAGATATCATCACGACTCTCCACAGTTCTATCAATTGCTTGACAGTAATTTGTTCATCCACCGTCTACTAGCTTTCATGAGAGAAGCCGCTAGTAAACACTACGGCCCCCGGGTCTATTCACATCCATCGTTTACAACTTCGATTTTACTTTGCTTTGTTACTCTGTTGCTTTCAGTTCTCACTTGGCAAACAATCTATAAGGGATTGACAACCCCTTCATAGCGTTGGGTGCGAGCTTTTGTGTTTGTGCAGGATCTTGAGATACTCTTCCGCCGGATTGATACCTTGGTTCTCAAACTGAGGGAAATACTTACCACCGCTACGCTACATCACCCTTTCTGCTTTGAGCGAACACCAACGCAAGGCTCCAAGGCCACGGGGGAAATCCTTTGCATACTTGCCTAGGAAGTCCCTTAAGGCGTAGCCGCAGCAGAAACATGAAGCCAAGTATTCTCCCGTCGACGTGCCTATTTCTGGCGCCATTGCCAGGGATACCCAGCAAACGTCAGAAGTATTTGTGGCGCCGTTGGAAGGTCTTTTGTTGCAGTAGCAGAAGTATTTCTCGCGCCATTGCCGTGGAGGAGGATCGCTTGCCGAGGAGATCAAGACAAGAGTAACCTCCCGTCAACACGCCTATTTCTGGCGCCGTTGCCGGGGAGGAGAAATCAAGATCTATCCAAGTAGGTCTCACAAACTCTTCTCTTGCATTTACTTTTGTTGCCAGTTGCCTCTCGTTTTCCTCTCCCCCACTTCACATTTGCCGTTTTGATTCGCCTTTCTCCTTTGCCGTTTTCTCTTGCCCTTGCCGTTTTCCTTTGCCGGTTTCTTGCTTGCTTGTGTGCTTGTTTGTTTGTTGAAGACATCATGTCTGAAAACACCAAACTTTGCGACTTTTCGAGCACTAATAATAATGATTTTATTAGTACTCCGATTGCTCCTGCCACTAGTGCGGAATCGTATGAAATCAAAGCAGTTCTGCTGAATCTTGTTATGAAGGAGCAATTCTCTGGCCTTCCTAGTGAAGATGCCGCATCCCATCTCAATACCTTCATTGAGCTTTGTGATATGCAAAAGAAAAGAGATGTGGATAATGACGTGATTAAGTTGAAACTTTTTCCTTTCTCGTTGCGAGATCACGCAAAAACTTGGTTTTCTTCTTTGCCTAAAAATAGTATCGATTCTTGGGATAGATGCAAAGATGCTTACATATCCAAGTATTTGCCGCTGGCTAAGATCATCTCCTTACGTAACGATATCATGAATTTCAAGCAACTTGATCATGAACACGTTGCACAATCTTGGGAGAGGATGAAGCTTATGATTAGAAATTGTCCCGCTCATGGCTTGAGTTTGTGGATGATTATACAAATCTTTTACGCTGGCTTGAATTTCGCTTCTCGCAATATCTTGGACTCCGCCTCAGGTGGAACGTTCATGGAAATCACGTTAGGAGACGCTACAAAACTCCTAGACAATATCATGACCAACTACTCTCAGTGGCACACTGAACGGTCGCCTGCTAGCAAAAAGGTGCACGCTATAGAAGAAATTAACTCGCTTAGTGCTAAGATGGACGAGTTGATGAATTTGGTTGCTAGTAGAAACGCTACCGTAGATCCTAATGACATGCCACTATCTTCTTTGATTGAGAGTAGCAACGCTAGTTTGGACATGAATTTTGTTGGTAGGAACAATTTTGGCAACGACAATGCTTTTAGAGGAAACTATGTTCCTAGGCCTTTTCCTAGTAACTCCTCTAACAATTATGGCAATTCCTACGGCAACACTTATGGAAATCATAACAAATTACCCTCTGATTTAGAGAGTAATATCAAAGAGTTCATCAACTCTCAAAAGATTTTCAATGCGTCCATAGAGGAAAAACTACTCAAAATAGACGATTTGGCTAAGAGCGTTGATAGGATGTCTTGTGATATTGATGCTTTGAAAGTTAGATGCGCTCCTCCCAAGATCAATTTGGATGAAACTTTGAAAGCTATGCGTATCTCCATGAATGAGAGCAAAGAAAGAATCGCCCAAATTCGCGCTAGACATGAATGGTTTAAAAGGGTGCGTTCTAGTGATGCAAATCACGAAGATCTTAAAGTGCTTGGTGTGTCTCCTCTTGAATATTTGTTTTCGCGTGTCAAACCTACTTATGGAGGGGCTGGATATGAATCCACTTTGGTTGAAAAACGCCCCAATGATTCGGAGTCCACCTATCTTGATGATAAAGTTGTGGAGAGTGGAGTAGAAGAAGTCAAAATTTTGGGTAGTAAGGAAACTCCCACTTTGGATCTCAAGGAGTTCAATTATGATAATTGCTCCTTGTTTGAATGCATTTCTTTGATGCAATCCATTGCAAACTCTCCACATGCTTATAGCCAAAGCAAAGCCTTTACCGCGCATATCGTAGATGCTATGATGAAATCTCTTGAAGAGAAGCTCGAATTAAAAGTCTCGATACCTAGAAAACTTCATGATGAGTGGGAACCTACTATCAAAATCAAGATCAAAAACTATGAGTGCAATGCTTTGTGTGATTTGGGTGCTAGTGTTTCCGCGATTCCAAAGTCTTTATGTGATATTCTTGGTTTTTATGAGATTGAAGAGTGTTCTCTTAATTTGCATCTTGCGGATTCTACTGTCAAGAAACCCATGGGGAGGATCAATGATGTTCTTATCGTTGCAAATAAGAACTATGTACCCATGGATTTCATTGTACTTGACATAGATTGCAATCCTTCATGTCCCATTATTCTTGGTAGACCTTTCCTAAGGACTATTGGTGCTATCATCGATATGAAGGAAGGGAATATTAGATTCCAACTTCCCTTAAAGAAGGGCATGGGGCACTTTCCTAGAAAGAAAATAAGATTGCCTTATGAATCTATGATGAGGGCTACCTATGGTTTGAGCACCAAAGATGACTATACGTGATTCCATCACTTTCGCCTAGCTAAGGGCGTTAACCAAAAGCGCTTGTTGGGAGGCAACCCAACGAATCTATCCTTTTTCTTTCTGTTTTGTGTTTTTCACACTTTCATAATTCTGTTATGATTTTGTTTTTTGTGTTTCTTTTTGCGTTTGTTCCAAGCAAAACCGTTATGATTAGTCTTGAGGATGATCGTTTGGTCATGCTGGAAAAGACAGAAACTTTCTGCTCACGAAAAGATTTTTTTTTCTGTAAGAGCTTTTGAGTTGATTCTTTTTGCTGCTGATTTCTACGCAAATTCGTCAGACTGTCGTAATTTTTCAGAATTTTTGAAGTACCAGAGGTATACGAAATATACAGATTTCTACAGACTGGTCTGCTGTTGACAGATTCTGTTTTTGTTGTGTTGGTTGCTTATTTTGATGAAACTATGGATAGTATCGGGGGGGTATTAGCCATGGAAGATTGAAAGTACAGTAACCCAACATCATCACAAGTAGAATTTAAGTTTGCTACAGTACTTAAGGAAGTGGTGGTTTGCTTTCTTGTACTAATGTTATCACGAGTTTGTGTTTAAGTTTCGTGTTGTGAAGTTTTCAAGTTTTGGGTGAAGTTCTTATGGACAGAAAGATAAAGAGTGGCAAGAGCTCAAGCTTGGGGATGCCCAAGGCACCCCACGAGATTCAAGTATGCCATAAAAGCCTAAGCTTGGGGATGCCCCAGGAAGGCATCCCCTCTCTCGTCTTCAATCCATCGGTAACGTTACTTGGGGCTATATTTTTATTCACCACATGTTATGTGTTTTTGCTTGGAGCGTCTTGTATCGTAGGAGTCTTTTATTTTTGTTGTTTCACAATCATCCTTGCTGCACACCTAGATAGTGAGACATCCACACACCGTGATTTTGTCGAGCTTCACTTATATCTTTTGGTAGACAATTCAGCTCACATGTGCTTCACTTATATCTTTTGAGCTAGATACTTTTGCTCTATGTGCTCCACTTATATCTTTTAGAGCACAGCGGTGCGTGGCTTGGTAGTTGATCTATGCTTTGAAAGTAGTCTCAAAAGGGCTAGTTATCCAAAGGGATACGAAAACTTCCTACTTCATGTGCATTGAATAGTTAGAGAAGTTTGATTCATCTCAATTAGTTTTGAGTTGTGGTTATGGTAATATTGAAATCATGCTAGTAAGGTGTTGTGGATCTAGAAATACTTGTGTTAAAGTTAGTGATTCCCGTAGCATGCACGTATGGTGAACCGCTATGTGATGAAATCTGAGCATGATTAGTCTATTGATTGTCATCCCTTGCGTGGCGGTCGGAATCGCGCGATGGTTTATACCTACCAACCCTTCCCCTAGGAGTATGCGTTGGATGCTTTGTTTCGATTACTAATAAAACTTTTGCAACAAGTATATGAGTTCTTCATGACTAATGTTGAGTCCATGGTTTAGATGCACTTTCACCTTCCACCATCACTATCTTCTTAGTGCCGTGCAACTTTCGCCGGTGCACAAAACCCACCATTAGCCTCCCTCAAAACAGCCACCATACCTACCTACTATGGCTTTTTCAAAGTCATTCCGAGATATATTGCCATGCAACTACCACCATGATATGTGCCACCACGTCTACATTGCCTTTGCACGATCGTAAGATAGCTAGCATGATGTTTCCATTGATGTCTATGCCATGCTAGATCATTGCCACGGTACACTACCGAAGGCATTCTATATAGTCATAATTGCTCTAAGTTTTGAGTTGAAAGTGTGATAATCATCTTTATTGGAGCATTGTCCCATGTGAGGAAATAAAATAGGCCAAAGAAGCCCATAAAAAAGAGGCCAAAGAGCCCACCAAAATTAAAAAAAAATGAGAGAAAAAGAGAGAAGGGACAATGCTACCACTTTTTCCACACTTGTGCATTTTGAGCACCATGATCTTCATGATTGAGAGTCTCTCGTTTTGTCACCACCATATAGCTAGTGGGAAATTCTCATTATATAACTTGGCTTGTATATTCCAATGATAGGCTTCCTCAAAATTGCCTTAGGTCTTCGTGAGCAAGCAAGTTGGATGCACACCCACTAGTTTTCTTTAAGAGCTTTCACATACTTGTAGCTCTAGTGCATCATTTGTATGGCAATCCCTACTCATTCACATTGATATCTATTGATGAGCATCTCCACAGCTCATTAACATGCCTAGTTAATGTGACTTTCTTCTCCTTTTTTGTATTGCAAACTCCACCACATTCCACACCATCTATAGTGTTATAACCATGGCTCACGCTCATGTATTCCGTGAGAGTTGAAAATGTTTGAGAAAGTAAAGGTGTGAAACAATTACTTGGCCAATACCGGGGTTGTGCATGATTTAAATTCGTTGTGCAATGATGATAGAGCATAGCCAGACTATATGCTTTTGTAGGGATAACTTTCTTTTGGCCTTGTTATTTTGAAAGTTCATGATTACTTTGCTAGTTTGCTTGAATTATTATTGTTTCCACGTCCATAGCAAACTATTGTTTTGAATCTAATGGATCCGAACATTCACGTCACATAAGAGGAATTACAAAGGACACCTATGCTAGGTAGCATGAAAGCATCAAAAATTCATTCTTATCTCTTGCCTACTCGAGGACGAGCAGGAGTTAAGCTTGGGGATGCTTGATACGTATCAAACGTATCTATAATTTTTTATGGTTTCACGCTGTTATCTTGTCTTCTTTGTATGTTTTATGCACCTTTTTATATCTTTTTGGGACTAACTTATTAATTCACTGTCAAGTGCAAGTTCCTGTTTTTTCCGTGTTTTTGACTCTTTTCAGATCTGATTTTGGAACGGAGTCCAAACGGAAGAAAAACCCCGAAATGATTTTTCCCAAACGGAAGAAGTCCAGGGAGCCTTTGGGCCAGGCCAGGTGGGCCCCAGGGAGCCCGCAAGCACCCACCCCGCCACCAGGGGGGAGGCGGCGGTGGGCAAGCTTGTGGCCACCCTGGCCGCCCCCTAACCTAGATCTTACGCCTATATATTCCAAAATATTCTGCAAAAAATCAGGGGAGCCTCGAAAATACTTTTCCGCCGCCGCAAGCTTCCATTTCCGCGAGATCTCATCTGGAGACCCTTCCCGGCGCCCTGCCGGAGGGGACTTTGGAGGTGGAGGGCTTCTTCATCATCATCATCGCCCCTCCAATGACTCGTGAGTAGTTCACTTCAGACCTGCGGGTCCGTAGTTAGTAGCTAGATGGCTTCTTCTCTCTCTTGAATCTTCAATACAAAGTTCTCCATGATCTTCATGGAGATCTATCCGATGTAATCTTCTTTGGCAGTGTGTTTGTCGAGATCCGATGAATTGTGGACTTACGATCAGATTATCTATGATATATATTTGAGTCTTTGCTGATTTCTTTTATGCATGATTTGATATCCTTGTAAGTCTCTCCGAGTCTTGGGTTTTGTTTGGCCAACTAGATCTATGATTCTTGCAACGGGAGAAGTGCTTGGTTTTGGGTTCTGCCATGTGGTGACCATTCCCAGTGACAGTGGGGGCAGCAAGGCACACATCAAGCAGTTGCCATCATGGGTAAAAAGATGGAGTTTTTATCATTGGTTTGAGATTATCCCTCTACATCATGTCATCTTGCTTAAGGTGTTACTCTGTTCTTATGGACTTAATACACTAGATGCATGCTGGATAGCGGTCGACGTGTGGAGTAATAGTAGTAGATGCAGACAGTATCAGTCTACTTGTTTCGGACGTGATGCCTATAGAAATAATCATTGCATAGATATCGTCACGACTCTGCACAGTTCTATCAATTGCTCGACAGTAATTTGTTCACCCACCGTCTACTAGCTTTCATGAGAGAAGCCACTAGTAAACACTACGCCCCCCGGGTCTATTCACATCCATCGTTTACAACTTCGATTTTACTTTGCTTTGTTACTTTGTTGCTTTCAGTTCTCACTTGGCAAACAATCTATAAGGGATTGACAACCCCTTCATAGCGTTGGGTGCAAGCTTTTGTGTTTGTGCAGGATCTTGAGATACTCTTCCGCCGGATTGATACCTTGGTTCTCAAACTGAGGGAAATACTTACCACCGCTACGCTACATCACCCTTTCCGCTTCAAGGGAACACCAACGCAAGGCTCCAAGGCCACGGGGGAATCCTTTGCGTACTTGCCTAGGAAGTCCCTTAAGGCGTAGCCGCAGCAGAAAGATCAAGCCAAGTATTCTCCCGTCGACGTGCCTATTTCTGGTGCCATTGCCAGGGATACCCAACAAACGTCAAAAGTATTTCTGGCGTCGTTGGAAGGTCTTTTGTTGCAGTAGCAGTCCCTGTTCATGTTCAGCCACACAATGTCTAATAACACCATCTACTCCTTACTTATAAAGGTGAGGTTCATCCCAAAAGTAGTGTCTCAAATCAAAGAAGAAATTCTTCTTTTCCTGATAGGTGAAACTGGGTGGTATGTATTTGGCTACGATATAGTTTGCATAATCGGCATACTGCGGTGCACTAAGTGAAGTGCGGATGACATTTAATTGCTCATCAGGAAAGCTGTCATCAATAGGTAGTGGGTCATCAAGGACATTCTCTAGCCTAGACAAGTTATCTACTACAGGTTTATCAACACCCTTTCGGTCAACGACGTGCAAATCAAATTCCTGTAGCAGGAGAACCCATCTGATCAGCCTAGGCTTAGCGTCCTTCTTCTCCATTAGGTACTTAATAGCAGCATGATCAGAGTGAATAGTGACTTTGGAGTCAACTATGTAAGATCTGAACTTTTCACATGCAAACACGAATGCTAAAAATTCCTTCTCTGTAGTGGCATAGTTTCTTTGGGCACTGTCTAGAGTTTTAGTAGCGTAGTGAATGACATTCAACTTCTTGTCAACTCTTTGTCCTAGAACAACACCAACAACATAATCACTAGCATCACACATGATTTCAAAGGGCAAGTTCCAGTCAGGTGGTTGAACAATAAGTGCGGTTATCAAAGCCTTCTTAAGTATTTCGAAAGCTTCCTTACAATCCTCATCAAAAACAAAAGGAACATCCTTATGCAAGAGGTTGGTAAGAGGCCTAGAAATCTTCTTTAATGAACCTTCTATAGAAACCATCATGACCTAGGAAACTTCGTATACCTCTGATATCTGGGGGCAAGGCATTTTCTCAATTGCATCAACTTTAGACTTATCAACTTCAATGCCTCTCACAGAAATTTTGTGTCCTAAGACGATACCTTCATTAACCATAAAGTGGCACTTCTCCCAATTCAAGACGAGGTTGGTTTCTTCGCATCTCTGTAAGACTCGATCAAGGTTGTTGAGGCAATCATCAAAGGAAGACCCGTAAACGGAGAAGTCATCCATGAAAACCTCGACGATCTTTTCACAAAAGTCAGAGAATATAGCCATCATACATCTTTGGAAGGTGGCAGGTGCATTACATAAGCCAAAAGGCATACGTCTATAGGCAAAGGTACCAAAAGGGCAGGTCAAAGTGGTTTTCTCTTGATCAGATTGTGCAACAGGTATTTGCGAGAAACCTGAATAACCGTCTAGAAAGCAGAAGTGTGTGTGTTTTGATAGCCTTTCTAGCATTTGGTCGATGAACGGCAAAGGATAAGGATCTTTCCTGGTTGCCTTGTTCAGTTTCTGGAAGTCTATCACCATTCTATAGCCGGTAATAATCCTTTGTGGGATTAGTTCATCCTTATCATTAGGAACGACGGTGATACCTCCCTTCTTAGGTACGCAATGTACTGCACTTACCCAATCACTATGAGCAACAGGATAAATGATTCATGCTTCCAGAAGCTTTAATATTTCTTTTCTAACTATCTCTTTCATCTTAGGATTTAATCTCCTTTGATGATCAGCAACTGGTTTAAAGTCAGGATCGGTTTTAATCTTGTGCTGACATAGAGTAGGACTAATACCCTTAAGATCATCAAGAGTATATCCAATAGCAGCACGGTGCTTCCTCAGAGTTTTTAGTAACTTCTTCTCTTTGCGCTCTGAGAGGAGAGCACTAATAATGACAGGATATATCTCCTTCTCATCAAGATAGGCATACTTAAGAGTATGAGGCAACTGTTTAAGCTCGAACACAGGATCACCCTTTGGTGGGGGAGGATCCCCAAGCAGTTCAACAGGCAGATTATTCTTGAGAATAGGATATTGTTCTAAGATAATTTTATCTATCTCATCTCTCTCCTCCATATGCATATCATTTTCATGCTCAAGCAGATATTTCTCTAAAGGATCCGTAGGAGGTACGACAATAGAGGCAAGAGCAATGATTTCACCCCTACCAGACGACTCTCTTTCATGGGATTGTCTTCCAAACTTGGAGAAGTTAAATTCATGAGACACACCCTCGAAACTTACTGTGACAGTCTGCTTAATGCAATCAATGTGAGCATTGACAGTGTTGAGAAAGGGTCTACCAAATATGATGGGACAAAAGCTATCTTGTGCAGTACCAAGGACGAGGAAATCAGTAGGATACTTCGTCTTACCACACATGACTTCTACGTCTCTCACAATTCCCAGAGGGCAGATAGTGTCTCTATTAGCTAGCGTAATAGTTTCATCAATGGGTTCTAACTCAGCAGGTGCAATCTCATATTTGATTTCATCATATAGAGAACGGGGTATTGCACTAACACTAGCTCCCATATCACATAAACCACAGTAACAGTGATCTCCTATCTTCACAGAAACAACGGGCAGGCCAACTACAGGTCTGTATTTGTCTTTCGCGTGAGGTTTATCAATTCTAGCGGAGTCCTCACAGAATTTGATAACATGCCATCTATGTCTTCGGCTAAGAGATCTTTGATAATAGCAACACTAGGTTCAACTCTAATTTCCTCAGGGGGTGCAAGTGGTCTAATGTAACCCCTACGTATCACAGTTGGAGCTTTAGAATAATCCTTTATCCTAGCAGGGTATGGTGGTTTCTCAGTGTAAGCACAAGGAACAACAGGATCACTAAAAGCAATGACTTTCTCCTCAACTAGATTGGTTTTGGCTATGTTGCTTTCTACAGGAGGATGATATTAAACCACTTCTCTTTGGGAAGATCAACATGAGCAGCAAAAGATTCACATAGAGAAGCTACTATCTCAGAGTCAAGTCCATACTTAGCGCTAAAATCTCTAGAAGTGTTTGTCTCAACAAAAGATTTAACGCAATCAAACTGGGAATTCATACCTGACTCCTTACCTTCCTCCAGCTCCCAATCTTCAGAGTTGCATTTGATTCTCTCCAATAAATTCCATTTGTGATCAATATCCTTCTTCATAAAAGAACCGACACAAGAAGTGTCAAGCATGGTACGATCTTCATGAGAAAGCCGAGCATAAAAGTTTTGAGTGATGATTTCTCCCGAGAGTTCATGATTGGGGCATGAATATAGCATTTATTTAAGCCTCCCCCAAGCTTGAGCTATGCTTTCCCGATTGTAGCCCCATGATCCAGTATCATCACATAGCCTATACCATGTCAGCGCCTTTTCCTTCAAAGATAAAGGAAAGACTTTCTTCTTTACCTCATCCTCGGGCAAACCTGCAAGCCTAAATAAACCACAAACTTCATCTACATAGATTAGATGCAAGTCTGGATGTGAAGATCCATCTCCTGTGAAAGGATTAGTGTAGTGCCCCAAGTGTAAAGCTTTTCCTTTTTGTAACCTTCCATGTGGGACCACCTTGACATTGTCATGAGAGCTATCTATGCATGTATGAATTCATGTGTTCACCTTGTGTTTCTTCTTTTGCATGCATGCATCTATGTCATACCATTCTTACCATGCCTTGTTTTGCTTGCATCTATACCTTGCCATGTCTTAGTGTGGTGTCTTGTGATTTCATGTGATGTTGGTGCATATGTGATGGGGTGAGTAGTACTAGTGTTTGTGGTGATAGTTGGTTTGCAAAACCCATCTCTCTCTTTATTCCCTAGTTCAAATTTTTACTTGCTCCTAAGCTAATTTAAAAAAATGTCTTTTAGTTAGGGGATATTGTGGGTGTTTAGTTGTGCAAGTTTGGTGATTTTAAAAGTGTTTTAAACAGGTGCAATAAATACAAAACAGAGTCATCTAATTCTGTTTTGTGAAATAATTACTTGCTCCTAAAAATCTTGTTTTGTTTTATTTAAATAGATCATATTTTTCTATGATCAGGGGACATTTTTGTTTGATTTTATCCCCAATATTTTAGTTTGTGCTTTATTTTTCTTCTCTGTGTTTTTCTGTATTAGGAAATGAGGGAGTTCCTCTTTCCTTCTATCTAGCGCTCCTAAGTGGGCTTACTCCCACTTAGCGGCCCATCAGCCTTTTCCCCTCGCGAGCCCGTCGCGCACAAGCTCGTCGTCAACCTCCTTTCCAGCGAGGCAGTGGGACCCTCCTGTCATCCTCTCTCTCCCGTTCCCTCTGTTCCACCGGAGAGAGCACGCCCACATGGCCACCGCGCGCCCCTCGCTTCCCCTCTCGCCCTATAAAGAGCCTTGGCGTCCGCACCTCGGCTAGGGTTTCCCCTTCCGCCACCGCTCCACCGAGATCCCTTCTCCCTCCTCTCTCTCTCGTCGCTGCAAGGTAAGAAGCGATCGGCTCCGCCATGGCCGATCCGTGAAGCTCGACGTCGCCGTCGTCGTGGGGCATCTTCTTCCTCGCCGAAGGTTCCCGCAGCTCGAGGGCATCTCCAGGAGTCCATTCCCGCCGTTGGATCGTCTTCATCACCCCCTGCTTCCTCTTCTTCCCGGCGGAGCGACTTCCCCGACGAGCTCCTCCACTCCGCGCGCTTCTTCCACTACTTCCTCTACGGGCGTCTACCTCCTCGACCCGTACGTGAGGTAGTGCTCCTCCTCCCTCCTCCCTGTCCCAGATCGAGTGCAGTAGCAGTAGAATCGAGGCGTGCTTCACCTCTGTCGCCGGAGCCACCGCTCGTCGTGGATCCATCGTCGTAGGGCTCCTCGGGCCGTAGTAACGCTAGAACTGGAACCCTGGTTGCCCCAGCAACCTTCCATCTAGGACCCGCAGTTCAATTTGCGGCACAACGCCCACGAGCACCTCCCCTGTTCCGGCAAGCCATCGGCAGCAGATATGCAGAAGGGAATACTCTTCAGAGTTACTCCCTCTTACCTGTCAAGTGTCGATCCATAGCCTAGTGGTAGTAGTGTGTGGCTGCCTGATGAGAGGGCACGGGTTCGATCCCCCCTCGGCACTCTTTTGTCTTGTTGAATTAACTGCATAGTGGCCACAGGAACAGGTTACCCTATTTACTTCCCCTACCCTGTCGAGAAAGTGGCAGTAGTGTAGTGGCTTGGTGTTGTTGCTGGTCACCAGAGGTTTTGGGTTCGATTCCCAAGAGCCCCTGTTACATTTTTTTTGTCTTTTCTTTTATTTTCTATTTCTATTTTTCTAACTCTTAGACAAAGTGGCCTTTTAGTTCTTTTTCCTGCTAGTGTAGCTAGGTGCAGATTGTATTTGTGTGTGTGTTTTGCACACATTAGAATAAGTGATATGTGTGTGTTCTTGTGAGAAGTGATGTGTGTGTGTATGTGGTCTTGTTATTATATGTTGGTGGTGTAATTGCAAGTAGGCATGTGTGTATAGGACTTGTGAGTGATGATGATGGTGTAGGTATGGAGACATATTTGTAGTAAGTGCACACCACATGTGGTACCTACTAGAAGTGTTTGAGAGGTGATGTTTCCATGTTACTTGCATAGAAGTTTTTCCCCTCATGTTGCTCTTGGGTTTAAGTGCTTGTGATGGGGTTCGTGGTGAAGATAAATGTGTGTGTGTGGAACTTCCCACCTTTGCAAAACTATGCACCTTCACATGTCTATATGTGAGAGGGCATGGTGTTGTGTGTGTGGGGGTGACTTGTATCTTCTAGTGTTTATTTCCTTTTGATGTGATTCTTGTTGGTGTTGATAGTGTTCTTGGTGGGCTACAGCCAGATATATTATTTGTCTTGTTTGGAGGCCTGTAGCTATGTTGCAAGTAGCTCCCAAAGAGCTAAGATGTAGATTATGGCAGATTATGTAGTTTTCTCATTTTGATCATTGTGTGTGCTTAGAGGATGTTGTGGTGTTCTTCCTTTCTCCATTACATTCATGTTGGAATGATACATGTCTTGGCAACCTGGGAATACCAGATTTGTGCCAATCGTGAGTGTGGTGTTGAATCTTCCAGGTAGAGCTTCATATCTTGTTTCGTTGATTCCTGTTGATCCGTAGCTCCGGTTGCAATGTTCTTTATATGGTTTTGCATCGTTTTCACGAGCCGCATCTGTTCATGCCATTCTCATGCATGTCAAAATATCTTATGGTACAGTTCTGTCCAGAAACTTGTATTAGCTTCGTTTGCTTATGCTAGTGATAGAATTAGTGATGCATGCCCATTTTTCATCTCATGCATCATGTGATTGTTGCATCTTGTGGTGCTGCTGTTCATTGGTTGTTATTCTCATGTTGGGTAGCACCGGGATCGGAGAACGAATACGTGGAGTCAGGAGAGTACGTGCAGGACGAACCAGAACCATTCCAAGCTGAGGATATCACACGCAAGATGATATGACCTTGATTCCATCTCTAGACTTGTTATGCTAGTTTTTGTTTCCATGTCATATTGCTCGCTGCCTACTACTGATATTAAATTGCCTCCTCATATGCCATGATCCCAAACACCGTTCCCCTTCCTAGCAAAACTTGTATGGCTAAGTACGCTTGCTCAACTACTAATGTTAGCGTTGCTAGTTGTAGGTGCTTTGACTCATGTGATAAACATGAGCTTGATATCATTATCTTAAATTCTTTTATTTAATTAATGCACCTATATACTTGGTAAATGACGGGAGGCCTAGCCTTTTGCCGTGTGCTTTGTTCCATTATTGCCGCCTTAGTTACCGGTTACCGGTGTTTGATTCCATAATGATCGCTCCTAACACGTTCGGGGTTGTTATGGGGACCCCCTCGATAAATCGCGTGGTGCTAAGGCTTGTCCGGCAGGACCCAACATTGGTGTTAATTTGCTAATCACTTAATAATAAACTGCATAGGGAATAGCTACCCCGAGGAATTTAATCAACAACCCGGGCAAGTGCTCCTCATGAGTGTTGGTCCAACTGGTCTGCCTGCGAGGCCACCACAAGGAAACTTGAGGTTTGGTACCTATAGCTAGTTCCATCCGGCGTGTCCTGAGACTAAGATACGCGGCTCTTATCAGGGTCGTCGACACGTCGGGAGGTCCTGCTAGCCTTGTCTTACCTTAGCGGTATATCTTGCGTATAGGAATCCCAGTGAAGCTTTGGTTTCCCTCAGAGTTGAGGTTTTCCTCTAAGGAATCCGACGAGATCACGAGATTCGTGATAGAGGATGCTTTTGCGGCGTGTGTTCGTTTGTGATGGACTAGTTAGAGCACCCCTGCAGGGTTTAATCTTTCGGAAAGCCGTGCCCGCGGTTATGTGGCAACTTGGAATATTTTGTTAACATCCGGTATTACAGAACTTAAACATAAGCTAATAAAACTGCCAACTGTGTGCGTAACCGTGACTGTCCCTTCGAAGATCTCTCTTCGATCGGGAACACGGTGGAGTTATGAATGTCGTAGGTAGGTGTTCAGGATCACTTAGTGATCAAGTAGGCCCAATCGCTAGTGTAGACCACCTTCACTTCTACTTAGCGTAAGTTAGCCACTTAATCAAGCTTAGGATGCTGCAGCCTTATACACTTCACCCTTACTCTACCTAATAACATGACTAGTTCTGGCACCAAGGTCTTAGGTTGTTGAGTCCCCGTGGCTCACGGATTCCTTCGAAACTCCCAGCAGGTACAGGTACCCCAGAGACAGATGATCCCGACAGCACTCAGCTAGCGTGGCAGTACGACGAGGAGACAGACTGCCTCTACGTGAACTATCCAAAGGATTGAGGCGTGGTCGTGATTGTGGCCCTGCAGGCAGGGTAGCATAGCCTTTCCATGTTTTGTAGTCCGTAGCGGAACTACCTTGATTGTATCTGTGATGTACTCTGAGTTATTAATAAGAAGACAGTTGAATCCCGAATTGTCTACTTTTATTATTATTTGTGCTATGTTACTTGCTTGCGAAACGCTTAGATGCGCTTCTTTCCTATTCGGGGGCCTCGACCCCCAGATCAGAAAGGACCGCATCTTGGTCGTTACAAGTTGGTAATCACAGCCTTACGACCATAGGAGCCTTTGTGTGATCGTACTTGGTCGAGTCGAGTCTAGAAAAAGTTTTGAGTCTTAGTTATATCGGAGAGTAGGATTCTTTTTTCTCCTCTTCTATGCTCTGGTGAGGTTCCCGTCTTAGGATATCTTTAACTCTACTCCTTTTCTCGCTCAAATTTTTTTAGGATCACGCGGGTATTTGTGAAATCTATATGATTTTGATGTGACGGAATCCTGTCCTGGTGCCTCCTATCTGCTCTAAGTATTAGGGGAGTTGAGCTCCAGGGATTACCGCGCACATCGCCATCATTCAGATTTCTGAGTATCTAAGAACGGAGGGTGTTCGTTGTTGCTTCAATACTGGTAGTGGCGAGATAACCCCGATGTCCCCAGTACTGGTGTAGATTGTTCGGGGGTATTACCACACTTTGTGTCGTTGTGATCACGAGGATCTGTTGTAGATGAAGGTCCGAGATGTTGGTTGTGTGTTGAAGGATGTGATACAGGTGACGGGTTAGTTTAGGAGTTGTGTGAAATACTCCTTGTATCCGTGTACCTGATTGCATGACAAGTTATTTCGGGAATTCATAGGTGGGATATCTAGTAGTATCTTATAGGACTATCTTCCTACAGACGCTTGATTGAGGTTTGGGAAATCTCGGTCTTATGTTTGTTCCGAGCAGTTCTAGCTCACACGTGTTTGCAGTGGTCCTTATCGGAGTTTTGTCGTCTGTTACTTTGAGGATGCACTCTTGCTATGTTGTTCGAGTGCAATGCTAAATTCTGTTCAGATATTCCTGTCTTTTGATTCAGCAATATCTTCAATTATTCTGTGGACTAATATGTTGTCCGTCTTCAGGATGGCTCCACCGACTCGTCAGACCCCAGGGCGTGAGGATGTGCCGCCTCCACCTCCTCCTCCGCCACCTCCTCCTCCTGCAGAGGCCTGGCAGGCGATGATGGCAGATACTAATGCAAACACTCAGATGTTGTTGCAATTGATCCAGGAGAGAGCCAATCATCAGCAGGGCAATTTCCAGCAGGGTGGCAATCACTTCACTAGTCTGAGTCAGTTCCTGTCAAACCAGCCTAAGACGTTCACTTCTTGCGACCAGCCGTTTGATGCGGAAGATTGGATCCGTGATATGAACAAGCATTTCGAGTGTAGCAATGTGCGTTCGGAGGACTATGTCAAGTTTGCAACGTTTCAGTTGAAGGGGCAGGCTTCTATTTGGTGGCAGCTGCTTAAGGACTCCAGAGGTGGCAGGGTGATGTCTTGGGACGAGTTTTGTCGTGACTTCAGGTCCCACTACATCCCTTCCAGTTTTGTTGAGGAGATGCATGAGAAGTTCAGGCGTTTGAAGCAGGGCAGCAATTCTATGTACAAGTACAATGTCGAGTTCCACGAGCTGGCCCGTTACGCGCTGCAGGATGTCCCGGATCAGAAGAGCAAGATCTATCAGTTCAGGGGTGGCTTAAAGGAGGGCTTGCAGTTAGCGCTTGCTTTGCACGATCCTGAGGAGTTTGACAAGTTCTACAACTTAGCTCTCCGAGCAGAGGCAGCCTTGCTCAGGGTGGAGAACTCCAAGAAGCGCTTCAGAGATTCCAGCTCTTCCTCGACTCGGGTGGTTCAGAAGCAACAAAAGTTTTGGGTTTCTCCTCCTCCTCCTCGGCACTCACAGCAGCTGAAGCACTCAGGTGGACGTGGTTCTTCCCACCCACCCAACCCTGGCTTCCAGCAGAGGTACCAGCATCAGAAGCAAGGGCCTCCTCAGACTCAGTTCTGGCAGCCAACAGATGTCATTTGTCACAAATGTGGGCAGAAGGGTCACTATGCCAACAAATGTACTTCTCAGCTCCGTCTGCCTCCTCCTCCTCCAGGCAAGCCTCCAAGCAACGCTCTTGTCAAATTCAACCCCAGATCAGCTCGAGTCAACATGGTGAATGCAGCTGAGGCAGAAAATTCATCAGATGTGATCATGGGTAACCTCCTCGTCAATGATATTCCTGCTAAAGTGTTATCGTGGGAAAGAGTCTCCCTAAGTATAAGTGTTTCACTGTTGATGCCAGGGACACATTGTTTTTCGAGGATCGCCTTGTCATCCCGAAAGGTGATCTCAGGAAGGTGATCATGGAAGAAGCTCATAACTCTCTGCTCTCTATTCATCCCGGAAGTTCCAAAATGTACCATGACTTGAAGCATACTTTCTGGTGGACTCGTATGAAATGTGAAATTGCACAATTCATAAACGAGTGCGATGTATATCGAAGGGTGAAAGCAGAACAGCAAAGACCAATGGGCCTCTTGCAGCCTTTGCCGATTCCCGAGTGGAAGTTTGATCACATTGAGATGGACTTCGTCACCGGGTTTCCGAAGTCCAAGAAGAGCAATGATGCTATCTTCGTCGTCATCGACAAATTGAGTAAAGTGGTTCATTTCCTTCCAGTCAAGGAGTCCATTTCAGCAGCTCAGTTAGCAGAGTTGTACACCTCCAGGATTGTCTCTTTGCACGGCGTACCTATGATGATCTCGTCAGATCGCGGAAGTATCTTCACTTCCAGACTCCTTTCAGTCTGCTATGGGCACGAAGATCCGCTTCAGCACAGCGTTCCATCCTCAGACTAGTGGTCAAGTGGAGAGAGTGAATCTAGTTCTTGAGGACATGCTAAGAGCCTGTGTTATCTCTTTTGGCATGAAGTGGGAGGATTGTCTGCCTTTCGCGGAGTTCTCGTATAACAATAGTTATCAAGCTAGTTCTGGCAAGGCTCCGTTTGAAATTCTCTATGGCAGGAAGTGTCGTAGTCCGCTCAACTGGTCCCTGACAGGCGAGCGTCAAATCCTTGGCAATGATATGATAGAAGAAGCTGAGGAGATGTGTCGGATCATTTGCGACAACCTCAGAGCAGCGCAGTCCCGTCAAAAGAGCTATTACGATAGCAAGCACCGTGACATGTCGTATGAGCTGGATGACTTTGTCTATCTCAAGGTGTCGCCTATGAAGGGTATGCAGCGTTTTGGCATCAAAGGCAAGCTTGCACCTCGTTTCGTTGGCCCGTTCAGAGTGGTTGGCAAGAGGGGCGACCTTGCATACCAGCTCGAGCTTCCGTCAACCTTTGCAAATGTCCATGATGTGTTCCATGTTTCTCAGCTTCGGAGGTGTTTCAAGACCCCCCGAGCGCATTGTGCATCTTCAAGATATCGACCTTCAGCCTGACCTTTCTTATCGTGAGCATCCAGTTGCGGTTCTCGAGGCGACTGAGCGCAAGACCCGTAACAAGACTGTCAAGTTTCTCAAACTGAAGTGGTCTCATCATTCCGATAAAGAGGCTACGTGGGAACGCGAGGATCACCTCCGTTCCGAATTTCCCGATTTCTTTCAGTCTTAGATCTCGAGGGCGAGATCTTCTTTGTAGTGTGGGAGAAATTGTAGTGCCCCAAGTGTAAAGCTTTCCCTTTTCGTAACCTTCCATGTGGGACCACCTTGACATTGTCATGAGAGCTATCTATGCATGTATGAATTCATGTGTTCACCTTGTGTTTCTTCTTTTGCATGCATGCATCCATGTCATACCATTCTTACCATGCCTTGTTTTGCTTGCATCTATACCTTGCCATGTCTTAGTGTGGTGTCTTGTGATTTCATGTGATGTTGGTGCATATGTGATGGGGTGAGTAGTAGTAGTGTTTGTGGTGATAGTTGGTTTGCAAAACCCATCTCTCTCTTTATTCCCTAGTTCAAATTTTTACTTGCTCCTAAGCTAATTTAAAAAAAATGTCTTTTAGTTAGGGGATATTGTGGGTGTTTAGTTGTGCAAGTTTGGTGATTTTAAAAGTGTTTTAAACAGGTGCAATAAATACAAAACAGAGTCATCTAATTCTGTTTTATGAAATAATTACTTGCTCCTAAAAATCTTGTTTTGTTTTATTTAAATAGGTCATATTTTTCTATGAGCAGGGGATATTTTTGTTTGATTTTATCCCCAGTATTTTAGTGTGTGCTTTATTTTTCTTCTGTGTGTTTTTCTGTATTAGGAAATGAGGGAGTTCCTCTTTCCTTCTATCTGGCGCTCCTAAGTGGGCTTACTCCCACTTAGCGGCCCATCAGCATTTTCCCCTCGCGATACCGTCGCGCGCGCGCTCGTCGTCAACCTCCTTTCCAGCGAGGCAGTGGGACCCTCCTGTCATCCTCTCTCTCTCGTTCCCTCTGTTCCACCGGAGAGAGCACGCGCATATGGCCACCGCGCGCCCCTCGCTTCCCCTCTCGCCCTATAAAGAGCCTTGGCGTCCGCGCCTCGGCTAGGGTTTCCCCTTCTGCCGCCGCTCCACCCAGATCCCTTCTCCCTCCTCTCTCTCTCGTCGCTGCAAGGTAAGAAGCGATCGGCTCCGCCATGGCTGATCCGTGAAGCTCGACGTCGCCGTCGTCGTGGGGCATCTTCTTCCTCGCCGAAGGTTCTCACAGCTCGAGGGCATCTCCAGGAGTCCATTCTCGCCGCTGGATCGTCTTCATCACCCCCCTGCTTCCTCTTCTTCCCGGCGGAGCGACTTCCCCGACGAGCTCCTCCACTCCGCGCGCTTCTTCCACTACTTCCTCTACGGGCGTCTACCTCCTCGACCCATACGTGAGGTAGTGCTCCTCCTCCCTCCTCCCTGTCCCAGATCGAGCGTAGTAGCAGTAGAATCGACGCGTGCTTCGACTCTGTCGCCGGAGCCACCGCTCGCCGTGGATCCGTCGTCGTAGGGCTCCTCGGGCCGTAGTAACGCTAGAAATGGAACCCTGGTTGCCCCAGCAACCTTCCATCTAGGGCCCGCAATTTGATTTGCCACACAACGCCGGCGAGCACCTCGCCTGTTCCGGCAAGCCGTCGGCAGCAGATATGCAGAAGGGAATACTCTTCAGAGTTACTCCCTCTTACCTGTCAAGTGTCGATCCGTAGCCTAGTGGTAGTAGTGTGTGGCTGCCTCATGAGAAGGCGCGGGTTCGATCCCCCTCGGCACTCTTTTGTTTTGTTGAATTAACTGCACAGTGGCCACAGGAACAGGTTACCCTGTTTACTTCCCCTACCCTGTCGACAAAGTGGCACTAGTGTAGTTGCTTGGTGTTGTTGCTTGTCACCAGAGGTTCTGGGTTCGATTCCCAGGAGCCCCTGTTTCATTTTTTTGTCTTTTCTTTTATTTTCTATTTCTATTTTTCTAACCCTTAGACAAAGTGGCCTTTTAGTTCTTTTTCCTGCTAGTGTAGCTAGGTGCAGATTGTATTTGTGTGTGTGTTTTGCACACATTAGAATAAGTGATATGTGTGTGTTCTTGTGAGAAGTGATGTGTGTGTATGTGGTCTTGTTATTATATGTTGGTGGTGTAATTGCAAGTAGGCATGTGTGTATAGGAGTTGTGAGTGATGATGATGGTGTAGGTATGGAGACATATTTGTAGTAAGTGCACACCACATGTGGTACCTACTAGATGTGTTTGAGAGGTGATGTTTCCATGTTACTTGCATAGAAGTTTTCCCCCTCATGTTGCTCTTGGGTTTAAGGGCTTGTGATGGGGTTTGTGGTGAAGATATATGTGTGTGTGTGGAACTTCCCACCTTTGCAAAACTATGCACCTTCACATGTCTATATGTGAGAGGGCATGGTGTTGTGTGTGGGGGGGTGACTTGGTGAGAAGTATTTGTGTTGTTGATGTGCATGACACAAACATGGGGTTCAAACCCCCATGTCACTTTGTCATTGTGCACATGAGCTCAACCTTTGTAGTGGTTGTCTTAGTAGGAACTACATAAAATGATGCCCATTCCCTAGGCATGATTTGGAGTGGTTTTTCTCTCCCTTAAATTTTGTGGTCACTTGTTCCAAGTAAGTGCCCACATATTATATATGATTTTGGTGTAGAATCTCCCAAGGAATCCAGTGGTGAAGTTTTTTTTCCATTAGGATACTTTAAGGAGTTGACATATTCAGATCTGTTGCAAGTTTGTTCCTTGATTCCATGGAATAGGTGAAGCCCAAGGGCATGAGTTTTTGTGTGATAGTAGTAGGGGTTTTGCTCTACACCATAGTGGTGTCATTTATCACTTGGTGTTATGTGTGTGCAACCTATGCCTAGACAAAGTGGGCATGTGGCTGAAAAAGTCCAGTTTAGTGAAATCTGAAATTTCACTAAGTCTGGGATTCTGGAAACATTTTCTTCTCTTATAGATGAGGATGTGCTGGTCATTGTATTGAGAACTAGCCTTAGTTCAGTGCTAGGATTTTGGACCTTATATGTTTGTGAAGCTCCCTGTAAAATTTCAAATCATTTTAAGTCCATTAGGTTGTGTTTTCATTGCTGTCAAAAAAGCTTCAGAACAAAGACAGAAACTCAGGTGCAGGAATTTTCACTAAGTCCCTGAGATCTGATGGTTTTGGGAAAGTTTGTGGCCTTGTACCTTCTAGTTTTTATTTCCTTTTGATGTGATTCTTGCTGGTGTTGATAGTGTTCTTGGTGGGCTACAGCCACATATATTATTTGTCATGTTTGGAGGCCTATAGCTATGTTGCATGTAGCTCCCAAAGAGCTAAGATGCAGATTATGGCAGATTATGTAGTTTTGTCATTTTGATCATTGTGTGTGCTTAGAGGATGTTGTGGTGTTCTTCCTTGCTCCATTTCATTCATGTTGGAATGATACATGTCTTGGCAACCTGGTAATACCAGATTTGTGCCAATCATGAGTGTTTTGTTGAATCTTCCACGTAGAGCTTCATATCTTGTTTCGTTGATCCCCGTTGATCCGTAGCTCCGTTTGCAATGTTCTTTATATGGTTTTGCATCGTTTTCACGAGCCGCATCTGTTCATGCCATTCTCATGCATGTCAAAATAGCTTAGGGTACAGTTCTGTCCAGGAACTTGTATTAGCTTTGTTTGCTTGTGCTAGTGATAGAATTAGTGATGCATGCCTACTTTTCATCTCATGCATCATGTGATTGTTGCATCTTGTGGTGCTTCTGTTCATTGGTTGTTATTCTCATGTTGGGTAGCACCGGGATCGGAGAACGAATACGTGGAGTCAGGAGAGTACGTGCAGGATGAACCAGAACCATTCCAAGTTGAGGATATCACAGGCTAGATGATATGACCTTGATTCCATCTCTAGACTTGTTATGCTAGTTTTCGTTTCCATGTCATATTGCTCGCTGCCTACCACTGAAATTAAATTGCCTCCTGATATGCCATGAGCCCAAACACCGTTCCCCTTCCTAGCAAAACTTGTATGGCTAAGTAGGCTTGCTCAGCTACTAATGTTAGCGTTGCTAGTTGCAAGTGCTTTGACTCATGTGATAAACGTGAGCTTGATATCATTATCTTAAATTCTGTTATTTAATTAATGCACCTATATACTTGGTAAATGACGGGAGGCCTAACCTTTTGCTGGGTGCTTTGTTCCGTTATTTCCGCCTTAGTTACCGGTTACCGGTGTTTGATTCCATAATGATCGCTCCTAACACGTTCGGGGTTGTTATGGGGACCCCCTCGATAAATCGCGTAGTGCTAAGGCTTGTCCGGCAGGACCCAACATTGGTGTTAATTTGCTAATCACTTAATAATAAACTGCATAGGGAATAGCTACCCCGAGGAATTTAATCAACAACCCGGGCCAGTGCTCCTCATGAGTGTTGGTCCAACTGGTCTGCCTGCGGGGCCACCACAAGGAAACTTGAGGTTTGGTACCTGTAGCTAGTTCCATCCGGCGTGTCCTGAGACTGAGATACGCGGCTCTTATCAGGGTCGTCGACACGTCGGGAGGTCCTGCTAGCCTTGTCTTACCTTAGCGGTATATCTTGCGTATAGGAATCCCACTGAAGCTTTGGTTTCCCCCAGAGTTGAGGTTTTCCTCTAAGGAATCCGACGAGATCACGAGATTCATGATAGAGGATGCCTTTGCGGCCTGTGTTCGTTTGTGATGGACTAGTTGGAGCACCCCTGCAGGGTTTAATCTTTCGGAAAGCCATGCCCGCGGTTATGTGGCAACTTGGAATATTTTGTTAACATCTGGTACTAGAGGACTTAAACATAAGCTAATAAAACTGCCAACTGTGTGCGTAACCGTGACTGTCCCTTCGAAGATCTCTCTTCGATCGGGAACACGGTGGAGTTATGAATGCCGTAGGTAGGTGTTCAGAATCACTTAGTGATCAAGTAGTCCCGACCGCTAGTGTAGACCACCTTCACTTCTACTTAGCGTAAGTTAGCCACTTAATCAAGCTTAGGATGCTGCAGCCTTATACACTTCACCCTTACTCTACCTAATAACATGACTAGTTCTGGCACCAAGGTCTTAGATTGCTGAGTCCCTGTGGCTCACGGATTCCTCCGAAACTCCCAGCAGGTACAGGTACCCCAGAGACAGATGATCCCGACGGCATCGAGCTGGCGTGGCAGTACGAGGAGGAGACAGACCGCCTCTACATGAACTATCCAGAGGACTGAGGCGTGGTCGTGATCATGGGCCTGCAGGCAAGGTAGCATAGCATTTCCATGTTTTGTAGTCCGTAGCGGAACTACCTTGATTGTATCTGTGATGTACTCTGAGTTATTAATAAGAAGACAGGTGAATCCCGAATTTTCTACTTTTATTATTATTTGTGCTATGTTACTTGCTTGCGAAACGCTTAGATGTGCTTCTTTCCTATTCGGGGGCCTCGACCCCCAGATCGGAAAGGATCGCATCTTGGTCGTTACAATTAGCCAACAGTTTCTCAAGCATACCCAAAGGAATTTCATAGAAGATATTTTCAGTAGGTACCTCAGGTTGAGGAGCAACTCCTCGTGCTTCCGTTCGTGGTGAAGATACCCCGAACAAACTCCTCAAAGGAACAGTTTCCATAGTGACAAGTGACAATAAATTTCAGCACAATAAAAAATGTTTCCTTACCAATTTCCACTTACCAAAGGCGCTTCACTCCCCGGCAACGGCGCCAGAAAAGAGTCTTGATGACCCACAAGTATAGGGGATCAATCGTAGTCCTTTCGATAAGTAAGAGTGTCGAACCCAACGAGGAGCAGAAGGCTCTAATAAACGGAATTCAGCAAGGTAATAACTGCAAGCACTGAAAGTAGCGGTAACAAGTGATTGTGTAGCGAGGTGAAACGTAGCAAGCAAAGACTAACAAGTAACAAGTAGTATCAATGGTGCAGCAAGTGGCCCAATCCCTTTTGTAGCAAGGGACAAGCCTGAACAAAGTCTTATAGGAGGAAAAACGCTCCCGAGGACACACGGGAATTTCTGTCATGCTAGTTTCATCATGTTCATATGATTCGCGTTCGTTACTTTGATAGTTTGATATGTGGGTGGACCGGCGCTTGGGTACTTCCCTTACTTGGACAAGCATCCCACTTATGATTAACCTCTCTCGCAAGCATCCGCAACTACAAAAGAAGAATTAAGACAAAGTCTAACCATAGCATTAAACTAGTGGATCCAAATCAGCCCCTCACGGAGCAACGCATAGACTGGGGTTTAAGCTTCTGTCACTCCAGCAACCCATCATCTACTTACTACTTCCCAATGCCTTCCTCTGGGCCCAAATATGGTGAAGTGTTATGTAGTGGACGTTCACATAACACCACTAGAGGAAAAGACAACATACAACATATCAAAATACCGAACAAATATCAAATTCACATGACTATTATTAACATGACTTATCCCATGTCCTCGGGAACAAAAGTAACTACTCACAAAACATAATCATAATCATGATCAGAGGTGTAATGAATAGCATCAAGGATCTTAACATAAACTCTTCCACCAAGTAATCCAACTAGCATCAACTACAAAGAGTAATCAACACTACTAGCAACCTTACAAGTACCAATCGGAGTTGCGAGACGAAGATTGGTTAGAAGAGATGAACTAGGGATTGGAGAGGAGATGGTGCTGATGAATATGTTGATGAAGATGCCTCACCTCCGACGAGAGGAGTGTTGGTGATGACGATGGCGATGATTTCCCCCTCTGGGAGGGAAGTTTCCCCGGCAGAATCGTCCTGCCGGAGCTCTAGATTGGATCTGCTCAAGTTCCGCCTCGTGGCGGCGGCGAAACCACGAAAAAGCTCCCTCTTGATTTTTTCTGGACCAGGATGCTTCATATAGCAAAAGAGGGGGGCTAGTGGGCCGTCAGGGAGCCCACAAGCCCCCACTCCGCCACGAGGGGGGTGGCGGTGTCAGGGCTTGTGGCGCCCTGGCAGCCCCCCTCCGGTAGTTCTTTCACCCACTATTTTTTATATAATCCAGAAAATTCCACGTAACTTTTCAGGGCATTTGGAGATGTGCAGAATAGTGGACTAGGATTTGCTCCTTTTCTAGTCCAGAATTCCAGCTCCGTGAATTCTCCCTCTTCAAATAAACCTTGCAAAATAAGAGAGAAAAGGCATAAATATGGCACCACAAGTAATATAACATCCCAAAAAGCAATAAATATCAACATGAAAGCATGATGCAAAATGGACGTATCACCTCCTGACCTAGCTCCTTCGCCTATATATTCCCTAAAATACAAAAAAAATCAGGGAATCCTCGAAAACACTTTTCCGCCGCTGCAAGCTTCCGTTTCCGCGAGATCTCATCTGGAGACCCTTCCCGGTGCCCTGCCGGATGGGACTTTGGAGTTGGAGGGCTTCTACATCAACATCATCGCCCCTCCAATGACTCGTGAGTAGTTCACGTCAGACCTACGGGTCCATAGTTAGTAGCTAGATGGCTTCTTCTCTCTCTTGGATCTTCAATACAAAGTTCTCCATGATCTTCATGGAGATCTATCCGATATAATCCTCTTTGGCGGTGTGTTTGTCGAGATCCGATGAATTGTGGATTTGTGATCAGATTATCTTTGATATATATTTGAGTCTTTGCTGATTTCTTATATGCATGATTTGATATCCTTGTAAGTCTCTCCGAGTCTTGGGTTTTGTTTGGCCAACTAGATCTAGGATTCTTGCAATGGGAGAAGTGCTTGGTTTTGGGTTCTTACCGTGTGGTGACCTTTCCCAGTGACAGTAGGGGCAGCAAGGCACACATCGTGTAGTTGCCATCAAGGGTAACAAGGTGGGCCTTGTCGTAGATATGAGATTGTCCTTCTACATCATGTCATCTTGCTTAAGGCATTACTCTGTTCTTTTGGACTTAATACACAAGATGCATGCTGGATAGCGGTCGACGTGTGGAGTAATAGTAGTGGATGCAGAAAGTATCGGTCTACTTGTTTTGGACGCGATGCCTATAGATATAATCATTGCCATAGATGACGTCACGACTTTGCGCGGTTCTATTAATTGCTCGACAGTAATTTGTTCACCCACCGTCTACTTGCTTTCATGAGAGAAGCCACTAGTAAACACTACGGCCCCCGGGTCTATTCACACCTATCGTTTCCACTTTCGCTTTTACTTTGCTTTGTTACTTTGTTGCTTTCAGTTCTCACTTGGCGAACAATCTATAAGGGATTGACAACCCCTTCATAACGTTGGGAGCAAGCTTTTTGTGTTTGTGCAGGCACTTGAGATACTCCTTCACTGGATCGATACCTTGGTTCTCAAACTGAGGGAAATACTTACCACCGCTGCGCTACATCACCCTTTCTGCTTCGAGGGAGCACCAACGCAAGGCTCCAAGGCCACGGGGGAAATCCTTTGCATATTTGCCTAGGAAGTCCCTTAAGGCGTAGCCGTAGCAGAAGGATTACTGGTGCCGTTGCTGAGGAGTATCAAGACAAGAACAGTCTCCCGTCAGCACGTTTCTGGCGCCGTTGGAAGGTCTTTTGTTGCAGTAGCAATGCTTCACTTATATCTTTTGAGCTAGACACGTTTGCTCTATGTGCTTCACTTATATCTTTTAGAGAACGGCGGTGCATGACTTGGTAGTTGGCTTATGCTATGAAAGTAGTCCCAAATGTGATAGGTACCCAAAGAGGATGCAAAAACCTCCATCTTCATGTGCATTGAGTAGAAAGAAAAGTCTTGATTCCTCTCAATTAGTT
Organism: Hordeum vulgare subsp. vulgare; assembly: GCF_904849725.1. NCBI lineage: Eukaryota > Viridiplantae > Streptophyta > Magnoliopsida > Poales > Poaceae > Hordeum > Hordeum vulgare. The sequence continues at coordinate 589,157,894 of NC_058521.1, forward strand.
TTGAGGCATGGATTTGGTAATATTAAGAGCTATGTTAGTAGGGTGTGGTGAATCTAGAAATACTTGTGTTGAAGTTAGTGATTCCCGTAGCATGCACGTATGGTGAACTGCTATGTTAGGAAGTCAGAGCATAATTGATCTATTGATTGTCAGCCTTTGTGTTGAGGTCGGGATCGCATGATGGTTAACACCTACCAACCCTTCCCCTCGGAGTATGCGTTTATCACTTTGTTTCGATTACTAATAAAAACTGTCGCAACAAATATGTGAGTTCTTCATGACTAATGAGATCCATGGTATAGATGCACTTTCACCTTCCACCATTGCTAGCCTCTCTAGTGCCGCGCAATTCTCGCCGGTGCACAAAACCACCATATTCCTTCCTCAAAACAACCACCATACCTACCTACTATGGCATTTTCATAGCCATTTCGAGATATATTGCCATGTAACTCCCACTGTTCCGTCTCATGACTTGTGCCGCCACTCTCATATTGCCATTGCATGATCGTAAGATAGCTAGCGAGATGTTTCAACGTCATACGCCATGCTAGATCGTTGCACATCCCGGTACACTGCCGGAGGAATTTCCTATAGAGTCATCATCATTTTGAGCTTTGAGATGTGAGTAAATAAAAGTGTGATGATCATCATTATTAGAGCATCGTCCCATGTGAGGAAATAAAAAAAGAGGCCAAAGATCCCAAAAATAAAAATAAAAAAAAGAGAAAAGAGAAAAAAGAGGCCCAAGAGCCCAAATAAAAAAAAGAGAAGAGAGAAAAAGAGAGAAGGGACAATGCAACTATCTTTTTCCACACTTGTGCTTCATAATAGCACCATGTTCTTCATGATTGAGAGCTTCTTGCTTTGTCACTACCATATGCTAGTGGGAATCTTCATTATATAACTTGGCTTGTATATTCCAATGATGGGCTTCCTCAAAATTGCCCTAGGTCTTTGTGAGCAAGCAAGTTGGATGCACACCCACTAGTTTTCCTTTTGAGCTTTCACATACTTATAGCTCTAGTGCATCTCTTGTATGGCAATCCCTACTCATTCACATTGATATCTATTAATGGGCATCTCCATTGCCTTTTGATACGCCGAGTCAATGTGATCATCTCCTCCTTTTTGTCTCACAACCACCACCGCACTCTATTCCACCTATAGTGTTATATCCATCGCTCACGCTCATATATTGCGTGATAGTTATAAAAAGTTTGAGAAAGTAAGAGTGCGAAAAAAATTACTTGGCCAATATCGGGGTTGTGCATGATTTACATTAGTTGTGTGAGGATGATGGAGCATAGCCATACTATATGATTTTGTAGGGATAACTTTCCTTGGCCTTGTTATTTTGAAAGTTCATGATTACTTTGCTAGTTTGCTTGAAGTATCACTACTGGAATCAGAGAATTTGCCATCTGCCAGGTCTTTGTCGTCTGCTGGCTGATGGCAAAGAAGCTCTTTGCCGTCAGCTACCAAAAAATTGATGGCAAAGATCTGACAGATGGCAAAGAAGTGCTTTGCCATGAGTCGCTTCTTTGTCGTCAGCTAGCGGACCGCAAAGATGGACCAAGCTGATGGCAAAGACATGGCTAACGACAAAGATGGCCCATGCAGACGACAAAGAAAAATCGCAGTTGTAGCCATTACGTTTGCCATCTGCCGGCTCTTTGCCGTCCGCCAAAAGCTCCTTTCCGTCTGCCTGGGAGCACAGCGGACGACAAAGACATCAACCCACTAACGGCTGCCCACTGTAACGCTCCAACCCCACCTCGTTGTTTCAAAAAAAAAAACACCTCGTCGCCCTCCTCCCGCACGCTCCCTCCCCCATCCAGCTTGCGCCCACCGGCCGGCGCCTCCCCCACCGGTCGGCGCCTCCCCGCCCTCCCCACCGGCCGGCGCCTCCCAGCCCTCCCCGCCCTCCCCACCGTCGCCACCTCCTCCCCACCAGCCGGCGCCTCCCCGCCCTCCCCCACCGGCCGGCGCCTCCCCACCGTCGCCACCCCCCCTCCCCATCGGCTCCCCTCCCCATCGGCTCCCCCCTGCAGGCCGCACCTCTCCTCCGATCCGGCCACGCCGTTAGGAGCACGAGCAGCCCCCCTGACGCTCCTCCTCGCCCCGGACGCCCTGGAGCCTCGTCGCCACCCCCCTCCGTCGCCCGCACCCTCCTCCGCCGCCCCATCCCGCCGGCGACTTCGCCACCTAGCCGGAGCAGCCACCTCCCCGGAGGAACTCCTCTCCCCTGCCAGCAAAAACGGTGAGATTCATCTGTATATGCTACAGATCAATTGAGAAATATGTATTCTATGCCTAGAATGAGTATATGCTACAGATCAATTTAAGTATCAAGCATGATAGTATATATGTTTGTTCAGTTTTTTCTAGAATGAGTTACTAAATTGAGTAGACCAAAATTACTATGAAGGAAATAAACATATTATTATAAATAATAGTTTTTTAAATATAATACTGCCTAAATAAGTGTTGTTTTGGACACTCACATGGTCAGACATATCTGTAACTTATTCACAAAAACATATTACTATATGAATTAGTCATGATATATCAAATCCTTTAGGTTTGAATGTTATGTCGGGTTAATGTTGTTTTACAAAACAAATTTCTAGTCTATGGTATGGAATTTCTAAGTTAATATTTTACAACTAGCCCGTGCAAATGCACGGGTTCACGACTAGTATAGATGAAGTTGCCGCCTTGTGCACTCGTAATATGATCACGAACTTCCTTGCAAATGAGCTTTCAGATTTATTTCCTCTACAATATGATGTTGCAGAAAATGCTTGTTTTTACATGTATATAAATACTCATGTACAGATAATATTACTTCATACTATTGTATAAATCCTATTGTACCACATTTGGATCTCAATTGTTTTAGGGATACCCAAATCAATAAAGAGTTATACACTCATCGCGCATGTAGAGGACATCAAGTACTATCCATGCATCAATCCGAGCAGACGCACGTGCCCTGAATTCCGGAATCTAGTGAACAAAACCAATGTATAAGTAGAGGTCATGGAAAAAAGTGCATCGTATATACAATAGAAGACTGAGTAAGTAATCTGGTTTATGAATAAAATAATTTAAAATTACTACCACGTCACATCTGAAAAGATTAGGAGAACATGGTAAGAAAGCACGACACAATGGCCCTGTTGGGATGCCACCGCTAGAGCTAGTTTTAGCTAGTTGGAGCTGAACTAGCTCCCAAAGTATCCAAACACATGGGCTAGTTTGGGTTAGATGCAAACTAACCCACCAAAAAAACTAGCCCTGAGAAGAGGTGCTAATTGGAGCTAGTTGGGGATGGATAGATAAAAAAAATATTTTGACCGCATCAGATCGTGGAAAGTTTTATAGGTAACCTGGAAAGTAGTTATAGGTAACCTAGAAAGTTTTATAGGTAACCTGGAAAGTTTTATAGGTAACCTGAAAAGTTTTATAGGTAACTTGAAAAGTAGTATAGGTAACCTAAAAAGTTTTATAGGTAACCTCGACCCCCGACCCCCGACCCCCGACAACACTCACCCTCGACCCCCGACCCCCTACCCCGACCCCCGACGCCACTGACCCCCGACCCCCGACGCCCGACGCCACTGACCCTCGACCCCCGACCCCCGACCCCCGACAACACTCACCCTCGACCCCCAACCCCCTACCCCGACCCCCGACGCCACTGACCCCCAACCCCCGAGCCCCGACACCTCTTCGGCCTCTTGTTGACCGAAAAGACCCCAATCCCCGACGCCAGTGACCTTCGACCCCCGATGACAGTGACCCACATAGTTATGAGTTAGGTCATATAGTTATGTTAATTATAAAAACACCATATTTGTGTTGATCGAGTGAATTTCAATGTGCAGTTGTTCGACGACCTCCACGTGCGTTGGACGAGCTCCGCCCTTGCGTTTGTTGGTGAGCACAAATGACTTCTCCTCCTACCCCCTTAATTTGCTCTGTCCCGGTCTTCGTGCCGATGAAACTTGCTAGCTATAGGTTTCTTCAATCATGAGTATGCGTGACCAGTATGCGTCTCCCATTCGAAAGGGCGACATCTATAAATATGCATTTCTTTGCATATTTATAACCGCCATCCTTTCGAATTGTCCAACATTATCCATGGACAGCCCGAGTATGTGTAGATTGGGTTTGTTTTCCCGTATGTTGTGCTCCGGATCCGATGCGGAATTTCGTCAGTGCCTCCCCTGTTGTTCTCCGGGTACACATCCTCTCTGCTTATTGCCGAGACGTGTATCAGGAGAACAGCGGGGAGGTGCTGTCGAAATTCTGCGTCGCATCTGGAGCAGAGCATGGGAAAACTAACCCAGTCTACACATACTCGGGTGGGATTAGGACCTATCTTTACCTATTAGCGTGTAGGTTGCATGGACGTAATAAAACTGACAAACTTGATTAGCGTATGAATATAGATGATGAATTATATATTTATTTCTTGTGCCCCCATAGGTAGCTAGGCAACATGAGTGATCGTGCTTGGATGTACACTGGTCACCCTAGTCAGAAAGACATGACCCATGAATGGTTAACAAAAACCAGGGGGTTTGTGAGAGCCGCATTTGCAAGTGGCCAGCATAAAACATGGTGCCCCTGTCCCAACTGCGACAACTGGAAAAAGCAGAAAGAGTTTGAAATGGGTAAACACCTGCAGAAGTGGGGTTTTACGCCTAATTATACGGTGTGGACTTTTCATGGTGAGTCTGACCAATGTGCCAGAGCTGAGGTGATTCGTTGTCGCACCGACGAGGATGGTACCGGGATTGAAGACATGGTGCAAGACTTTGATGATGCTCGTGATTCGGACGATGAGATGGAGGAATCTGCAAAGGCCTTCTATGAAATGTTGGAGTCTTCAAAACGTCCTCTCCACGAGCAGACTGAGCTTTGTCAGCTGGATGCCATCGCGCAAGTAATGGCTCTGAAGGCTCAATTCAACCTAGGCAGAGAATGCTACGACGCGATGATGACGATATTTGGACGCTTTCTACCCAAAGGCCATGTACTGCCTGCAAACCTGTACCAGTCAGAGAAAATCCTCCGTGTACTTAAGATGCCCTATGAGAAGATACATGCCTGTGAGAATGGATGTGCCTTATTTAGGCTTGAGTATGCGGCCTTGAACTATTGCCCCATTTGCAATTCTTCCAGGTATATTGTGGTAGACAACGGCATGGGTGAGAAGAATCAGACCAAAATCCCCATTAGTGTTCTTCGATATCTGCCAATCGTACCAAGACTTCAATGCCTTTTCATGGTCGAAGAGACGGCTAGACAGATGACATGGCACAAATTGGGCAAAAGAACCGAACTAGATGCGGATGGGAACAAGATGCTGGTACACACTTCAGATGGTTTTGCGTGGAGGCACTTCGATGCATTACATAAGGATAAATCGGAAGATCCAAGGCAACCTAGAGTTGCCATCAGCACGGATGGGTTCAATGTGTATGGTATGACGGCAGCACAATACAGTTGTTGGCCTGTATTTGTCATTCCACTAAATTTGCCACCCGGAGAGATTATGAAAAGAAAGAACATTTTCCTGACGTTGATAATTCCAGGGCCCAACTATCCGGGGAAGAATATGAATGTGTACATGCAGCCGCTTAAGGATGAGTTGCAAGAAGCCTGGGATAATGGGATCAAGACCTACGACGCGGCTACCAAAACAAATTTCAAAATGCATGTGTGGTACATGTACTCGACGCATGATTATCCGGCGTTTGCGCTATTCGCTGGCTGGTGTGTGCATGGAAGGTTCCCGTGCAGCACATGCAAGGAAGCTCTTCAGTTCCGTTGGCTGCAGGCTGGTCGCAAGTATTCTTGCTTCGACATGCATAGACAATTCCTGGATCCTGACCATAAGTTCAGAAAAGACAAGAAGAATTTCATCAAAGGTAGAGTTGTCAAAAACACTGCACCAGCTGCGTTGACAGGCCAACAGACCCTTGATTAGTTAAACGCTCTCGAGCCTGATCCTTTGCGTCCAGGATACTTCAAAGGGTATAATACGGAACACGCCTGGACTCACAAGTCATGCTTATGGGATCTCCCTTACTTCAAAGACCTCCTTTGCCCACACAACATTGACGTGATGCACACTGAAAAGAATATTGCGGAGGCCATTTTTGGTACATTGTTCGGCATAGAGGGGAAGTCAAAAGATAATCCTAAGGCTAGAATCGACCTGGAGGCTCTATGTGATAGACCGTTGCAAAACTTGCGACAACGGAAAGGAAAGCAAAGCATAGCGAAGCCAAAGGCATGGTTCAATCTTGAAAGGCCAGCTATGAGGGAAATGCTATTGTGGGTGAAAATGCGGTTGATGTTCCCCGATGGGTATGCTGCGAATCTAAAGAGGGGAGTGAGTCTTGAGAAATTGAAAATATTTGGGCTCAAGAGTCATGATTGGCACATATGGATTGAGCGGGTAATGCCGGTGATGTTGCGTGGCTTTATCCCTGAGGATGAATGGCTAGTACTGGCAGAGCTGAGCTATTTCTTCCGTTCTCTTTGTGCGAAAGAACTATCGCCTGGCATGCTAGATGAAATGGAAGAGTTGGCGCCGGAGTTGGTCTGCAAATTCGAAAAGATCTTTCCACCGGGCTTCTTTAATCCAATGCAACATTTGATTTTGCATCTCCCGACCGAGGCAAGAATGGGGGGGGCGTTTAAAATCGATGGTGCGACTCAACTAAGAGGATGCAGAAGACGCTTCGAGCTAAGTGTAAAAATAAACGTAGAATTGAAGCATCGATGGCCGAGGCATTCATTACTAAGGAGGCGGCAAACTTCGTGATAGCACACTACGAAGCCAAAAATCATCATTTGCATAACCCGAAGCCTCGGTACAATGATGGCGATCGAGAAAAAGTTCGATCCAACCTCAGCCTATTCAAAGGTAAGCTCGCACCATCCGGTGCTTCGAAAGGGAAATCGTTGGATGTCGAAGAATGGCGGACCATTTCATTGTATATCTTCACCAACCTAACAGAAGTGCGGCCGTACATCGAGTAAGTTCTCGGTAATTTATTGTTCCGCAACTTCTAATTGCTTTGAACTACTCTTATTCCCGGATATTTGATATAGTCGATACGTCACCGAATTCTCGGATGGAGCGGTCATCGAAAAGGATTCCGTCGAAGAGTATGAGCTTCTCGCAAAGCATGGAGGCGACTATCCTGGTCTCATCTCTTGGTTCAAACAAAGGGTAATTAATTACCATTAAGGGCCCATTTGATTTATTGGTCTAATTTGCGGCTAATGCATCCATTCTTTCGTATTAAACTTGTAGGCTGATGCAGAGTCTATGGACGCCGAGTTGAGACAAGTCGCTAATGGTTTTGACTATAAGGTCCGTTCATTTGACAAATACAACATCAACGGGTATCACTTTCGTACCTTTGGCAAAGAGCTATCTATGCCCGACCTAAAGACTACAAATTTTTCTGTCTCTGCTATCAGCGAAGGAGACACCGAGTATTATGGAAGAGTTGAAGCAATTTATGAACTTCTATTCTATGGTGAAAACCCACCGACCGTCATAGTCTTCAAATGTTATTGGTTTGAGCCGAGGGAGACTAGAAGGACTCATGAACATATAGGACTAGTCGAAATCAACCAAAACACCCACTTAGATGTTCCCGATGTCTATATTATGGCTCAACAGGCGACACAAGTTTTCTATCTACCGTGGGCCTGCCAAACTGATCCAAATCTCAAAGGTTGGGATGTCGTTTATGAAGTGCCACCACATTTTAGACCACCTACCCTCAACGAAGAGGATTACGAACCTCACATTAACCCAGACACATATGAAGGAGAATTCTTCCAAGAAACACGTATGTCCAAGAAACGTTTCAAGAACCGCTCTACTTCACCCCAGAACATTGAAGTAGACAGCGACAGTGAATCCGTCTTAACCCCTGAGCCCGAATAGGAAGAGCTGGAAGAAGAAGAGGTTACTGCTGCGGATGACCTGTCACTTCTTGACCGATTACATAATGGTGGCCTTCCACATGTTCTTCTAGATAGTGATGATGATGATGCATTTATTGATGATAGTGATGATCATGATGCATTTATTGACCCCGAAGCATATATAGACGAGGACGATTGTTATTAGTTCATGTCAGGTATTCAACTATTATACTATATATAAATTTTGAGTTCATGTTAGGTATTCAATTTTTATTAGTCATGTTGGTATTTATGTTGTACTAATTTCATTTACTCTTTGTCATGACAGGTGTTGAAAGATGGTGGGAAAGGGTCAAAAGCACGCCGCGGCTGCTTCTTCGTCGGCGGGTGATGGGATGGGTACTTCCATTCCTGCCTCGCCTCTTCGGAGAGTTTTGCTCTCTACTATGCAAGGAGCACCCCCCGTGAGAGGAGGTCGACCACCCGCGAAGCCGAGAGGCACTAAAGGTACACGTTGTATTCATGTTGGTATTTATGTTGTACTCATGTTGTATGCATATTGGTATTTATATACATTTTATTACTCATGTTGGTATTTATGTTGTACTGAAGGTACACGTGGCCGCGGGAGAGGTAGGGCTACACGGTCTCCGCCACCACCCCAAGCTGATTCACCTGAGCACAGGAGGACTTCTAGGGTGGATTCGTCTGAGGTGGAGGCTACACGGTCTCCGGTTCACGAGCCTCGGGTCGACGAGCCTCAGGTCGACGAGCCTTCGACCCACGAGACTCGTGTCCTAGAGGCTTCCTTCCAGGCGACTGCGGAGCACAGCAGGGATGAGGGTACGTCCCAAGAGACCCAGTGGGATACCTGGCCTGAGCCAACTGGCCATGTTGGTAGCGACGAGGAGCTGGGTGAGGGGGATACCGTCTACCAGCGTGGTAGTTCGGGTCTCCCGCTCGTGCCAGCGACCCCCGAGCAGAGGTGGTCGATTAGGCCAAATGGGGACAAGTAAGTTAATTTACTCTTATTTAACCTTTTGCCTTCGCGTTTTCTCAAATATCTAATGTTTTGGCTTTAATTTGTCATACTGTAGGGGTTGGATTGTTGCCAAGGGTGTCCGCAAGCCCAACAGCGCCCTTGGTGTTCTTTGCCGTCAAAACTTCCCAGGGTTTGTTACGTTGCCCGGTCGGGAGCGAGAGGTAGGAATGACCTGGGAGCACTACTTGGGTGCCCCGGCCCCGCCGGAGGTGGAGATCGACGGTGTTTTGTGTGACACGAGGGAGGACATGGTGATCCGAAAGTTCTGGGTAATTTCTCTTTCACACAATTATAAATTAACCATAGCTATTTATTGTACTAATCGGTGTTGTCTCGTTTGCAGACCTTCTACAGGTGTGAGGAGGGATACGAGGACGACGCGGCAAAGGTTATCGAAACCGAATGTCGCCGCCTACTTCCAAACTTTCGGCACGAGGCTCGAGTGCAGGCTGTTCGAGACTACTATGCCACGCGGCGTATTAGGATTGATAAGGCGAAGTGCCGTGATGCTAAGATGGAGAAGGAGCATTACATGAAGGTAATTACATATTATTAAGGCTTTGTAGTTAGTTTCCTTGATTTGGTTCTTACGCACTCAAATTTCTCTTTATTAACTTAGGTGCCCCCGAGATGGTGTGTGGATAAGATGGATTGTTGGGAGGCCTTGGTGGATCAGTGGTGCTCCGAAACGTGGGAGACCAGCCACAACAACGCCAAGGAGAGGCGTGGCAAAATGGTTGGCGTGCCACACCATCAAGGGAGCGTCAACTTAATCCAATTTGGCGAGAACTGGGTATGTGGTTTGCTTCATGCCTCATGCAATTCATTCTTAATGCTATCTTGAGCCCTTTACCAATACAATTTTCCGCTCTCTCTCTTTTAGGCGCGTCACAATAAGACGGAGGCGCCACAGATGTACGACCTGTATGCGATGGCGCATACTGCCTCGTACAAGAAGGTCAAGGCATTCTCTGAGTCTGACCTCGAGCATCCAGAAAACTTCACCAACATCTCCTCCCACGACAAGCTCGTGAAGTATAGAGATCACGGGAAGGCGAGGAAAGGGGAGGACTTTAACCCGAGTGAGGGGCCTATTGATCCAGAGCTGGTGATGATAGCTGGCAACGGGAGGCCCCATGGCTCGATCGCCATTGGAGACGGCCGTATACGTTGTCCTAGCACTCTCCGGCAGATAAAGGCACGCCAAACGAGCTCTTGTCCGGAGATAACACGTCGTCCACGGCCAGTCGAGCTCGCCATCAAGGTTAGTTTAATGGACTCAACTATCTTTCCGCATTATGTTGTGCGTTGGAACCAATATGATTACATTGCTAACAATGAGTTGTGTTGCAGGCTGCTATTCAGAAAGAGAGAGAGGCAATGCAGGCGGCTATAGCGGAGAAGGATAAGGAAATTAGGGAGCTGGAGGAGAGGACGACTGCGTTGATGGAGGCGGAGAGGGCACGGAATGATGCGTCTAACAGGGCCATATACGAGCTCTTCGTGGTAAGTTTCTTCTTCATGTTATTTCAAATCTTGCATTTGAATGTCCGTTTCATTAATAAATAAAAAGTTTGACTTGTCGAAACCAAATGTACAGTCTATGTGCGAGAAGAGCGGCCAAGTCCCTCTGCCGATGCCAGTCATTAACGTGGTCGGGACGGTGAGTTTCATTTCAGTGCAGTGATCTTAAGAGTGTCCTTATGCTAACTACACATTGCAAACGATGTTTGGTGCAGAATATGTCCCGAAACGCATCGCACGACCCTTCTACAGTCGAGCCCTCTCGAGGGCAGCCTTCTCCAGGTGAAACAAGCCAGAGCCACCGTGCTTCACCCTAACTTAGGTATGTTATTTCTAGTGTTTTAATAAAAAATAGCTAGACTTCCATCTAATGACATAATTAGCTTAGTTAGCTCCAAAATAGCTAGACTTCCATCTAATGACATAATTAGCTTAGTTAGCTCAAAAATAGCTAGACTTCCATCTAATGAAATAATTAGCTTAGTTAGCTCCAAAATAGCTAGACTTCCATGTAATGACATAATTAGCTTAGTTAGCTCAAAAATAGCTAGACTTCCTTCTTCTTCCTCCTTCTTCTTCCTCCTTCTTCCTCCTTCTCCTTCTCCTTCTTATTTTCTTCTTCTTCTCCTCTTCCTTCTCCTTCTCCTCCTCCTCCTCCTCCTCCTCCTTCTTTTACTTCTTCTTCTCTTTCTCTTCTTCTACGTAGTTTAGACTCATCCAAGAAAGGCTAAATTGGCTAATTATCCTACGGAATGACATAATTAGCTTAGTTAGCTCCAAAATGGCCTATTTAATAAAAAATGACCTATACTTAGCTAATTATCCTCGAAATGACATAATTAGCTCCAAAAAGGCATTCTTAGCCAATTTAGCCCGAAGAAGGGGCCAAAAGGAGAAGAAAGAGGAAAAATGAAAGGAAGGAAGAAGAAGAAGAGGAGAAGAAGGAGGAGAGGGAGGAGGATAAGAAGAAGGAGAAGAAGGAGGAGAAGGAGCTCCTCCTTCTCCTTCTCCTTCTTCTTTTCTTCTTCTCCTCTTCCTTCTCCTTCTCCTCCTCCTCCTCCTCCTTCTTTTACTTCTTCCTTCTCCTTCTTCTTCCTCCTTCTTCCTCCTTCTCCTTCTCCTTCTTCTTTTCTTCTTCTTCTCCTCTTCCTTCTTCTCCTCCTCCTCCTCCTCCTCCTTCTTTTACTTCTTCTTCTCTATCTCTTCTTCTACGTAGCTTAGACTCATCCAAGAAAGGCTAAATTGGCTAATTATCCTACGAAATGACATAATTAGCTTAGTTAGCTCTAAAATGACCTATTTAATAAAAAATGACCTATACTTAGCTAATTATCCTCGAAATGACATAATTAGCTCCAAAAAGGCATTCTTAGCCAATTTAGCCCGAAGAAGGGGACAAGAGGAGAAGAAAGAGGAAAAATGAAAGGAAGGAAGAAGAAGAAGAGGAGAAGAAGAAGGAGGAGAGGGAGGAGGAGAAGAAGAAGGAGAAGAAGGAGGAGAAGGAGAAGGAGCTCCTACTTCTCCTTCTTCTTCCTCCTTCTCCTTCTCCTTCTTCTTCTCCTTCTCCTTCTTCTTTTCTTCTTCTTCTCCTCTTCCTTCTTCTTCTCCTCCTCCTCCTCCTCCTCCTCCTTCTTTTACTTCTTCTTCTCTATCTCTTCTTCTACGTAGCATAGACTCATCCAAGAAAGGCTAAATTGGCTAATTATCCTACGAAATGACATAATTAGCTTAGTTAGCTCCAAAATGACCTATTTAATAAAAAATGACCTATACTTAGCTAATTATCCTCGAAATGACATAATTAGCTCCAAAAAGGCATTCTTAGCCAATTTAGCTCGAAGAAGGGGACAAGAAGAGAAAAAGAGGAAAAATGAAAGGAAGGAAGAGGAAGAAGAGGAGAAGAAGAAGGAGGAGAGGGAGGAGGAGAAGAAGAAGGAGAACAAGGAGGATAAGGAGAAGGAGCTCCTCCTTCTCCTTCTTCTTCCTCCTTCTTCCTCCTTCTCCTTCTCCTTATTCTTCTCCTTCTCCTTCTTCTTTTCTTCTTCTTCTCCTCTTCCTTCTTCTTCTCCTCCTCCTCCTCCTCATCCTCCTCCTTCTTTTACTTCTTCTTCTCTATCTCTTCTTCTACGTAGCTTAGACTCATCCAAGAAAGGCTAAATTGGCTAATTATCCTACGAAATGACATAATTAGCTTAGTTAGCTCCAAAATGGCCTATTTAATAAAAAATGACCTATACTTAGCTAATTATCCTCGAAATGACATAATTAGCTCCAAAAAGGCATTCTTAGCCAATTTAGCCCGAAGAAGGGGACAAGAAGAGAAAAAGAGGAAAAATGAAAGGAAGGAAGAGGAAGAAGAGGAGAAGAAGAAGGAGGAGAGGGAGGAGGAGAAGAAGAAGGAGAAGGAGCTCCTCCTTCTCCTTCTTCTTCCTCCTTCTTCCTCCTTCTCCTTCTCCTTCTTCTTCTCCTTCTCCTTCTTATTTTCTTCTTCTTCTCCTCTTCCTTCTTCTTCTCCTCCTCATCCTCCTCCTCCTCCTTCTTTTACTTCTTCTTCTCTATCTCTTCTTCTACGTAGCTTAGACTCATCCAAGAAAGGCTAAATTGGCTAATTATCCTACGAAATGACATAATTAGCTTAGTTAGCTCCAAAATGGCCTATTTAATAAAAAATGACCTATACTTAGCTAATTATCCTCGAAATGACATAATTAGCTCCAAAAAGGCATTCTTAGCCAATTTAGCCCGAAGAAGGGGACAAGAAGAGAAAAAGAGGAAAAATGAAAGGAAGGAAGAGGAAGAAGAGGAGAAGAAGAAGGAGGAGAGGGAGGAGGAGAAGAAGAAGGAGAAGAAGGAGGAGAAGGAGAAGGAGCTCCTCCTTCTTCTTCTTCCTCCTTCTTCCTCCTTCTCCTTCTCCTTCTCCTTCTTCTTCTCCTTCTCCTTCTTATTTTCTTCTTCTTCTCCTCTTCCTTCTTCTTCTCCTCCTCCTCCTCCTCCTCCTCCTTCTTTTACTTCTTCTTCTCTATCTCTTCTTCTACGTAGCTTAGACTCATCCAAGAAAGGCTAAATTGGCTAATTATCCTACGAAATGACATAATTAGCTTAGTTAGCTCCAAAATGGCCTATTTAATAAAAAATGACCTATACTTAGCTAATTATCCTCGAAATGACATAATTAGCTCCAAAAAGGCATTATTAGCCAATTTAGCCCGAAGAAGGGGACAAGAAGAGAAAAAGAGGAAAAATGAAAGGAAGGAAGAGGAAGAATGAGAAGAAGGAAGAGGAAAAAGGATAAGAAAGAGGAAAAATGAGAAGAAGGGGACAAAAGGATAAGAAGAAGGAGAAGAAGGAGAAGAAGAAGGATAAGAAGGAGAAGAAGGAGAAGAAGGAGAAGGAGCTCCCGCTCCTTCTCCTTCTTCTTCTTCTTCTCCTTCTTCTCCTTCTTCTTCTCCTTCTTCTCCTTCTTATTCTTATCCTCTTCCTTCTCCTTCTCCTCCTCCTCCTCCTCCTCCTCCTTTTTCTTCTTCTTCTCCTCTTCCTTCTCCTTCTCCTCCTCCTCCTTCTCCTCCTCCTCCTCCTCCTCCTCCTTCTTTTACTTCTTCTTATCTTTCTCTTCTCCTATAGTTAGCTAGGGTTCCACCTAAATGACATAATTAGCTTAGTTAGCTCCTAAATGGTCTATACTTAGCTAATTTCTCTCCGAAATAACCTATATATACACTACTTCATCTAGTATTATTTTTCTAACATTCTTATTTGTCATTTTGCAGATTACCTTCACTTCACGGGAAGCTTGGTTGATGGAATGCTTGAAGATGATTTATTGTACCATGGGTTGTATTGAAACTATTGTAGTATATGAATATATGAAACTTTGTATGCACGTGGATGAAACTGGTGTAATATATGGTTTGGTATAGATGTAACTTGCATAATATGTATGCACTATGGATGAGAGTTATTTTAATATGGTTATGAGTACGGAAAGAAATTTATTTATGTCAAATATATATATATATCCTGATTATTGTTAAAAATGATGGATATAACAAAAAATAAATAAATAAGGGGTTGGTTCCCCTCTTTGCCGTCTGCCAACACATGGCAAAGGGGGGGAGGCAGACGGCAAAGGGGGGAATCTGCCCCCTCTCCCTCCCCTCTTTGCCGTCTGCCAACACATGGCAAAGGGGGGAGGCACATGGCAAAGGGGGAATCTGCCCCCTCTCTCTCCCCTCTTTGCCGTCTGCCAACACATGGCAAAGGGGGAATCTGCCCCCTCTCTCTCCCATCTTTGCCGTCTGCCAACACATGGCAAAGGGGGAATCTGCCCCCTCTCTCTCCCCTCTTTGCCGTCTGCCCCCACATGGCAAAGGGGGGAAGGCACATGTTAAAGGGGGAATCTGCCCCCTCTCTCTCCCCTCTTTGCAGTTTGCCCCCACATGGCAAAGGGGGTAAGGCAGACGGCAAAGAGAGGAGGCCTGCCGTTAACACTTAACGGGGACGTTGCAATATATGTCGTCCCATTTATTTTGCCGTCTGCCCCCTCATGGCAAAGATTATTTGCCGTCCGCTTTGTGAAAGCAGACGGCAAAGAGCCTCTTCACCGGATTTTTTTTGCCGTCTACTTTGCCATGAGGGGGCAGATGGCAAAGCCTTTGCCGTCCGTGGTTGCCCCCTTTGCTGTCCGCCTTGGCAGACGGCAAATTTCTGAATTTCAGTACTGTATTATCGTTTTCATGTCAATAGCAAACTATTGTTTTGAATCTTACGGATCTAAACATTCATGTCACGTGAAAGAAGTTGCAAAGGACAACTATGCTAGGTAGCATTCCACATCAAAAATTCATTCTTTATCACTTCCCTACTCGAGGACGAGCAGGAGTTAAGCTTGGGGATGCTTGATACGTCTCCAACGTATCTATAATTTTTTATGGTTTCATGCTATTATCTTGTCAAACTTTGGACGTTTTGCATGCCTTTTATATATTTTTTGGGACTAACTTATTAACTCAGTGCCAAGTGCCAGTTCCTGTTTTTTCCATGTTTTTGACCCCTTTCAGAGGAGATTTTGAAACGGAGTCCAAACGGAATAAAATCCCCGAAAAGATTTTTTCCGTAACGGAAGAAGATCAGGAGACTTGAGAGCCAAGGCAAGGGCCCCCAGGGGCCCCACAAGCCCTCACCCCGCGACCAGGGGGAGGCCGCGGCCCACAGGCTTGTGGCCCCCTGGACCTCCTTTGCCCTAGGGTTTGCGCCCATATATCCCCAAAAATTCCACAAAAAATCAGGAGATCATTGAAAATACTTTTCCGCCGCCGCAAGCTTCTGTCTCCGCAAGATCCCATCTGGGGCACGTTCTGGTGCCCTGCTGGAGGGGGATTCGGATATGGAGGGCTTCTTCATCAACACCATGACCTCTCTGATGATGCGTGAGTAGTTCACCATAGACCTACGGGTCCATAGCTAGTAACTAGATGGCTTCTTCTCTCTCTTGGATCTTCAATACAAAGTTCTCCATGATCTTCATGGAGATCTATCCTATGTAATCTTCTTTTGCGGTGTGTTTGTCGAGATCTTATGAATTGTGGATTTATGATCAGATTATCTATGAATCTTATTTGAGTTTCTCCTGATCTCTCTTATGCATGATTTCATATCCTTGTAATTCTCTTCGAGTTGTGGGTTTTGTTTGGCCAACTAGATCTATGATTCTTGCAATGGGAGAAGTGCTTGGTTTTGGGTTCATACCGTGCGGTGACCTCACCCAGTGACAGAAGGGGTAGCGAGACACGTATCGTGTTGTTGCCATCAAGGGTAAAAAGATGGGGTTTTCATCATTGGTTTGAGATTATCCCTCTACATCATGTCATCTTGCTTAAGGCGTTACTCTGTTCGTCATGAACTCAATACACTAGATGCATGCTGGATAGCGGTCGATGTGTGGAGTAATAGTAGTAGATGCAGAAAGTATCGGTCTACTTGTCTCGGACGTGATGCCTATATGTATGATCATTGCCTTAGATATCGTCATGACTTTGCGCGGTTCTATCAATTGCTCGACAGTAATTTGTTCACCCACCGTAATACTTGCTATTTTGAGAGAAGCCTCTAGTGAAAACTATGGCCCCGAGGGTCTACTCCAAACCATATTTTCAGCCTTACACTTTTTACTTCATTGCACTTTCTGCCTTCAGATCTCACTTTGCAAACAATCTTGAAGGGATTGACAACCCCTTTATAGCGTTGGGTGCAAGCTCTTTTGTGTTTGTGCAGGTACTCTGGACTTGACGAGATTCTCCTACTGGATTGATACCTTGGTTCTCAAACTGAGGGAAATACTTATTGCTCCTGTGTTGCATCACCCTTTCCTCTTCAAGGGAAAAACCAAAGCAAGCTCAAGAGACGACAGAAGGATCTCTGGTACCACTGCCAGGGAAGGACTTTTGTTGACGTAGCAGGGAACAACATACGAGATTAACTGAATCCTTGATATCGAGGTTCAACCGATAGAGATCTTCGTAGAATATTTAGGATCCAATATGGACATCCAGGTCCCGCTATTGGTTATTGACCGAGGAGTGTCTCAGGTCATGTCTGCATAGTTCTCGAACCCGCAGGGCCTGCACACTTAAGGTTCGGTGACGTTTCGGTATAGTGGAGTTATAGGTGTTGGTGACCGAAGGTTGTTTGGAGTACCGGATGAGATCCTGGACGTCACGAGGAGCTCCGAAATGGTCCGGAGATAAATATTGATATATAGGAAGTCTTGTTTTGGTCACCGGAAAAGTTTCGGGCTCATCGGTAGTGTACCGGGAGTGCCGGGAGGGTACCGAGGGACCACCGGGAGGGGTGTGATGACCCAAAGGCTTCATGGGCTGTGAGAGGAGGTAGACCAGCCTCCAGTGGGCTGACCAAAGCCTCCCCTAAGGGCCCATGCGGCTAGGAGAAGATATAAAAGGCAAAAGTCCTTTAAAAGGAAGGGAAGGAGGAGTCCTCCCAAAGTAGTCCACCTTCCCACAAGGGAAGGTGGACTCTTCCTTAGGGTTTGGCCGAACCTCTCCTTGGAGGAGAGGCCAAGGCAGCCTCCTCTCCTCTCCTCCTATATATGCTAGAGGTTTTTGAGGGTTTTACACTCAACAATTGCCACGTGCTCCCTCAACTTCTCTCTAGATCTGTTTCTCCTCTAGTCTAGTTCGGCAGTGCTTAGGCGAAGCCCTGCTGGATTAGTTCACCACCACCACCACGGCGCCGTGCTAGAGAACTCATCTATCTCTCCGCCCCTCTTGTTGGATCAAGAAGGCGGTGATCGTCATCGAGCTGTACGTGTGCTGAACGCGGAGGTGCCGTCTGTTCGACACTAGATCGGGATGGATCCTGATGGATCGGGGACGGATCGTGATGAGATCGCGGGACGGGCTGCGATTTGAATCGCGAGGATGTTCCACTACTTCAACCGCTTAATATGCGCTTCCGCTTAGCGATCTACAAGGGTATGTGGATCCGATCTCCCTCTCGTAGATGATCATCACCATGATAGGTCTTCGTGTGCGTAGGAATTTTTTTTGTTTCCCATGCAACGTTCCCCAACATCAAGGTTACGCCATTGGAAGCCAGTTCGGGGGCTACTGAGGGAGTCCGGGACTAAGGGGTCCTCAGGCCGCCGGCCTGTCTCTACGGGTCGGACTCTTGGTCTACTTAGGGTAACCGATGACATACACAAGGAAGATTCCACAAGACTTGGTGATTAAGACAATGACTCCTCTCCATCGACGTAACCGACTAGGACTCTTGTTATCCTAGGCCTCAGATGTGTTATAAAGTCGAGGTCGGGATGGTTATTAAACATATCATCATACAAGATCAATACTCTTATGGTTTAGACCACAACATACGATCTCGAGGTAGATCAATTCTGTATTCAATACTTCATCATCAATACAAACAAGAGGAGGACGTAGGATTTTACCTCCATCAAGAGGACCCGGACCTGGGTAAACACCGTCTCCTTTGTCTACTTTTACCCATCGATCCAAGATCCACTGTTCGGACTCCCTACTCGAGATCTGCCGGTTTTGACACCGACATTTGGCCTTGAGAATGGCGAAAGCTTTGAGTATTTGGTTGAAAGAATTATTAATCATCTTAAAGGCTTCAAGGAAAAGATTTTGTCTATGGGTGGTAAGTAAATCTTATTGAAAGCTGTAATACAATCTATCCCTGTTTTTGCTATGGCAGCATTCAAGATCCAAAGAAAGTGTGTAAGGAGATCACAAATGCCATGGCTAGTTTCTAGTGGGGTGACATGGAATAGTAAAAGAGGATGCCTTGGTTTGCATGGTGGCACATGCGTTTGCCCAAATGCAAAGGTGGAATGGAATATCGTGACTTACATGCTTTCAACCTTGCTATGCTTGCAAAACAAAGTTGGAGACTTATTACTCATGTGGATACTTTATGTGCAAAGGTACTTAGAGCTAAGTATTATCCACACGAGAACTTGTTAAAAGCAGGGACAAAGAAGGGCTCTTCATTCACGTGGCAAAGTATTGTAGCTAGTTTACATACTTTCAAGAGGGGTAATATTTGCAGAGTTGGTAATGGATCTAAAATTATATATAGAGTACCTATGGATACCATCAAACCCTACTAGGAAGGTTCTAACCAGTAGAGGTCAAGCTCTAGTGGAGAAAGTGGAAGATCTTAAGCTTATTGACCCAATCACAAATATGTGGGATGAAGATCTTATAATGAGTATTTTTTTGCCTTTAGATGCAGACATAGTTCTAAAAATCCCTTTGTCCGAACACTTATCAGAGGATTTTATAGCTTGGCATGCAACAAAATCTTATTGCTTCTCACTTAGATGACCTTACTACCTTGAATGGGAGCACCAACTTGGATCAAGGTTTGGCCGACAGCAAATAGAAGCATCAAGAGATAAACCTGTGCGGGAGGTCCCGTGGAAGTTACATGTGCTCAGTAAAGTTAAAAAATGACGAACGCTCCATGGGGTGGTTCAAGGAAAATGCATTTTGCATAATAGACATATTAAAGTCAGCCCCCAATGTTAGATTTGCCCCGAGGGGCCTGAAGACATCCGACATTTGGTTTTCACTTGTCCACGAGCTCGCAAAGTGTGGGGTTCTTTGGGACTAAAGGAGGTGGTTGATAGGGCTCACACTTGTGATTGCTCGGGGTCTGTGGTACTAGAAAAGATTTGTCTTCCACAGTGAAAATCACTGGTTCTTGAACAGTTGGGACTTCAAGAAACTATGCCCGTAGATACGTGGGAAGTTGTGAAGGGGGAACCGATCAAACGACCCTTGAATTCAGCTTTCGCAATCCAAGCGATCACTGGTAATCATGCACCAAGGCAAATTGTTATGAATCCGGAGAAGATATGGCAAAAACCTCAACCGGGTATGTACAAGATGAATACAAATGCATGTTTTTTCGACGACGGTATGGGTGGAGTTGTAGCAATTTTGCGTAACTGCAGAGGAGAAGCATTAGAGGGAGCATCTAAGATGTTTGATAACACACATAATGCACAGACTACCGAGACACTCGCATTAAGACGAGGGCTCCAAACGATCTCTAAGATTGGATGCTGAAGAGTCGAAGTTGAATCTGATTGTTTGGAATTGATGGCGGCTTGCAATGGTAATATGGATATTCGAGGACCTAACTCAACTGTACTTGCAGACTTCTTTCACTTGGTCATGGTGCTACATCAATATCATTCAGATTTTGTCCGAGGGAAGCGAATGGGCTAGCATATTTCTTGGCTAGGACTTGTTATGATTCTAAAACTAGCTATGTTTGGATGGATGTTGCAACTGAATTCTTATTACCTCTTGTACTTCATGATGTAACTCTGCCACGATATAAATAAAAGTGCCAAAGGCTTTGTTTAAGAAAAGAACTAAGGCTACCCGTAATTGTAGTATTATAACTATAGTTATGCATACCAACTAGTTAATCAAATAAAGTGGCATATAAGTAAATGAAGAAAGAGATGGTTGGGTATCATAATACATGTTATGTTACTATGTGTCATGCTTGATAATAAATAAGATCATCTAAAATACTATTGTATGACAATATGCATTACGACGGTAATAGCATACACTGATATTAAATACGGATGATACTAACTTATAGTACTACTACTCACTACGGGGATAATAATAATGAAAACTTATTTTCCATGCATTTTCTGGTGGGCTTTTGATGAGATGACATGCATGCATACTAAAATAATAGAGGTAGTGGGGTGACCTATTTAGGTATATAGGCTATGTGCCAATAATCAAATCAACATTAATCTATAGTAATTAA
Organism: Hordeum vulgare subsp. vulgare; assembly: GCF_904849725.1. NCBI lineage: Eukaryota > Viridiplantae > Streptophyta > Magnoliopsida > Poales > Poaceae > Hordeum > Hordeum vulgare. The sequence goes on from NC_058521.1 coordinate 589,178,766, forward strand.
AAAATTAAAAACATACTATCTCGTTCATAATGAAAAATTACTAAGAAATGATGTATAGTTTAGGACATGTGACCAACATTTTCAAAGAAGATTTTTAACTGTACTTACGCCATTTCGCACAAGTGGTCATTTAAATACTTTTTTAAAACACACACATAAATAAATTGATACAATCACTACCTTTTAAAAATGGCCTCCTTAAATGGTATTTTTTTGTATACATGTGGATCTAAATTCTTGACGTGGGTGCGAGCTAAGCCAAAGATTATTAAAAAATACACATATTTTCGGTGCAACATGGTTTTCAATTGGACTTTGTGGTGTCAAATTTAAATGTGTTTGTAAATCTCATTATATACAACAAGCTATTCGTCTTTTCTTTATTAAAGGGTGTTATTTTTTTACCATGTGTGCTTGCCAACAACTAAATCAACTAAACCATGAATTTTCTTTTCAATGTAGAGATGGATTCACTATCCCTTTGCCATTTGGTGCAACGAGTCCACTATTATGTGTTATTATTGGTACTATGCAACGAATATACAAGTTATTTATATGTTAAACACAAAGGTTAAAAGTTCTCCCTACTATCTTATAGAATTCACTCTGAAATCTTTGTCTAATACCCCAGTTGGGGGAGTAGAATTAAAAGTAAGAAATCTATTAACCGTTGAAATATAGGCAAGAGGTTGTACACATATTTTTTATGAGGAGGCCCTAGTTTATCAACTTGCACTAGGGCTCCTCACTTGTGAGGACCGGTCATGTTTAGTTTCACCTCCGCGAGCACCCTCACTTGTTCCCGTCGGAAGTATATGCATGCACGAGCAACATGTTAGATGGATAGTACGCGCACAAACATACAATATACACCCCGATCTATAGCGGGGGGACAAACCATGCGAAGAGGTAAGAATGCATGACCATGTTCATGAATCAGTAAGTCAAACATTCATATATATTGAATAAAATATGGGCACAGCCATTTTGTACTTTTAGATTATGAGGGGGCCAAGCCCCCCCCCCCCCCATGTTTCCATTATCGAGGGGTGGACCCACGGGAAAATAGGGGCAAGTGTATGAGCATATTCATGATATATAAACTAAAATGTGGGCATATCACTTCAGTGTGTTAGATCATCAAGGGGGAAGAGCCCTCCTCCCACCCTCGGTTTCATTATCAAATAAAACAAAGGTTCACAACCCATTTCACGTACAAAACAGAACTAAAGGAAAGTAAACACATTAGTTACATTTAAGTTGTCTGGTTTTTAAATTTGGGTAAGTCAATTTTCTAACCATCGATCCTTTTCTCAAGATTCATGTTTTTTTCTTATGTTGTTTCATGGCTACTAGTGCTGAATTTTTCACTTGTCCATGGCTTTTTCTTGTTGGGCTTGGAGCTCGTTACCCATCGCCTATATTTTCTGTTTCTATGAGGTTTATCTTTGTTGTCTGTTTTAATTTTTAGTTTGTTTTTTATGTACTGCAAGTGCACATGGTTTAGTTGTAGCATTTTTGAAGTAAGAGTACCGATCCCACTAAGAGCACATGAATCAACATTTTGCATCTTAGAGGGTTTAAATAGCTATCCATGCAAGTTGTAAGAAATTTAAAGTAGTAATAATATGATGAAAACAGTGTAGGGAGCTTAAAAAGATAAAATACTGAAATAGAATTTAGTAACATGGGATGTAAAACATAGTGTTGAAATCAATAGGAAATAGGTGTTCCCAGGGAGTCCGGATTCACCACAAGTGTATGGCTATAGCGGTGTCTAAATACAATGCTATGTTAGATTCCTAAGACATGCATACTTCTATTTGTGGGCAGATGATGTCTACTATGCGACTTTATTCCTATAGACTCTCTTGGGCCTCGAAGCACAAAATTGTTGGGGAACGTAGTAATTTCCAAAAATTTCCTACGCCAAACAAGGATCTATCTATGGAGAAACCAGCAACGAGTAATGGGGTAGAGCATCTTCATACCTTTGAAGATCGCTAAGCAGAAGCGTTACTGGAACGCGGTCAATGGAGTCGTACTCGCAGCGATTCAAATCGCGGTCGGTTCCGATCTATGTGCCGGATCACGTCACCTCCGCGTTCAACACACGTACAACCCAGTGACGTCTCCCACGCCTTGATTCAGCAAGGAGGAGGGAGAGGTTGAGGTAGAGCTCCGGCAGCGTGACGGCACGATGGCGGTGGAGCTACGAGGTATTCCGGCGGAGCTTCTCCAAGCTGCGCGGAAGAGGAGGAAGAATTGGGCTGCCCGGAGAAGGAGGAAAAGATTTCTATGTGTCCTCCGAAGGCCAAACCCCTCCACTATATATAGAGGGAGAGAGAAGGGGGTGCCCCCCTTAGGGTTCCCACCCCCAAGGGGTGCGGCAGCCCCATCTAGGGCTGGTGGTGGCGGCCAGGAAAGTAGGAGGGGGTGTGGCGCACCCCAGATGGGCCTTGGGCCCATCTGCTTTAGGGTTTCCCCCTTCTCTCTCTACCTGCGCCTTGGGCCTTGGTGGGCGGCGCACCAGCCCACTCTGGGCTGGTTCCCTTAACCTTCGGTTACCTCGTACACTATTCTCATATAACCCTCGCGTCATCGAACCTTAAGTGTGTAGACCCTACGGGTTCGGGAAGCATGCATACATGACCGAGACACTCTCCGGTCAATAACCAAAAACGGGGTTTGGATATCCATGTTGGTTCCCACATGTTCCACGATGATCTCATGGGATGAACCACGATGTCAAGGATTCACTTAATCCCGTATGCAATTCCCTTTGTCTATCGGTATGATACTTACCCGAGATTCGATCGTCGGTATCCCCTTACCTTGTTCAATAGCACATCATCCCGTGGCTAACTCCTTAGTCACACTGAGCTCATTACGATGATGTTCTACCGAGTGGGCCCAGAGATACCTCTCCGTTCACACGGAGTGACAAATCCCGGTCTCGATTCGTGCCAAACCAAGAGACACTTTTGGAGATACTCGTAGTGCACCTTTATGGTCACCCAGTTACATTGTGACGTATGATACACCGAAAGCACTTATATGGTATCCGGGAGTTGCACAATCTCACGGTCTAAGGAAAATATAATTGACATTAGAAAAGCTTTAGCATACGAACAACACTAATGATATGCTTAGGATTGGGTCTTGTCCATCACGTCATTCTCTTAATGATGTGAACCCGTTATCAATGGCATCCAATTTTCCATGATCAAGAAGCCATAATCATCCATTGATCAACGAGCTAGCCAACTAGAGGCTCACTGGGGACACATTGTGATCTATGTATTCAGACATGTATTACGGTTTCCGGTTAATACACTTATAGCATGAATTATAGACAATTATCATAAACTAAAAATATAATAATAGCCATTTTATTATTGCCTCTAGGGCACATTTCCAACAAAAGTTTTGTAGGACATTAGCAAGTTTACCTCAAATGGATGACCTATGGCTTATCAATCCACGAGAGGTGTAGGATGAAGGTGGTCTCTCTCAAAAAACCATTCAATCAAATACAAGAAATCTCTAGTGTTCCCAACACACCCAATACAATGGTAAATTGTATAGGTGCACTAGTTCAGCGAAGAGATGGTGATACAAGTGTATTATGGATATTACATATAGGTTTTTGTAATCTGAAATTATAAAAACAACAAGGTAACAAGTGACAAAAGTGAGCATAAACGGTATTGCAATGCTTAGGGACAAGGCTAACATAATTGAATCATATAACCATCGCTCAACATGCGATAAAGAATCACTTCAAAGTTCTCATCAATAGTAGAGAACATAAGAAGAAATTTTTGTAGGTAGCGAACTCCTCGAAGTTATCTTTCCGATCAATCTATTGAGTCATTCCTATATGTGTCACAAACATACCTAGAGTTGGTACTAAAACAACACCATATGATACGCATCAACCAACTCTAATGTCATCTAGATACTCCAATGTCACCACAAGTATCCGTGAGTTGATTATTCGACATGCATCAAACAATTTCAGATTTATAAGATTCGATCCAACACAAAGAACCTCAAAGAGTAAGGCTCAATTCATCACAAGATAGAGAGGGAAGAACACCATATGATCCAAATATATTAATAAAGCTCACGGTATAGCAAGATCGTGCAAATCAAGAACATGAGAGATGGAGAGAGAGAGAGAGAGAGATCAAACACATAACTAATGGTACATACCGTCAGCCAAGAGGGTGAACTACTCCCTCCTCTACATGGAGACTATCGGGATGATGAAGATGACCTTCGCCGATGATTTCCCTTCCGACAGGGTGTCGGAAAAGGGCTCCGGATGAGTTTGCTACGGAATATAGGCTTACGGTTGCGGCACATAAGTTCTAGGTTTATTTCTGGCAGTTTTAGAATATATAGGAATTTTTGGCGTCGGTTTCACATGTGGAGTATGTGCTCGAGGGGCCCACGAGCTCGGAGTGAGCACCATATGGGGGTGCCCCACAGGCTCGTGGCTCCGTCGGCCACTCCCTGATAAGATCTTCGGCAGTCCATGGGTCTTTTTTGTTGGGGAACGTCGCATGGGAAACAAAAATTTTCCTACGCGCACGAAGACCTATCATGGTGATGTCCATCTATGAGAGGGGATGAGTGATCTACATACCCTTGTAGACCGTACAGCAGAAGCGTTAGAGAACGCGGTTGATGTAGTGGAACGTCCTCACGTCCCTCGATCCGCCCCGCGAACAATCCCGCGATCAGTCCCACGATCTAGTACCGAACGGACGGCACCTCCGCGTTCAGCACACGTACAGCTCGACGATGATCTCGGCCTTCTTGATCCAGCAAGAGAGACGGAGAGGTAGAAGAGTTCTCCGGCAGCGTGACGGCGCTCCGGAGGTTGGTGATGACCTTGTCTCAGCAGGGCTCCGCCCGAGCTCCGCAGAAACGCGATCTAAAGGAAACACCGTGGAGGTATGTGGTCGGGCTGTTGTGGAAAAGTCGTCTCAAATCAGCCCTAAAACCTCCGTATATATAGGTGGGAGGGAGGGGGCCTTGCCTTGGGGTCCAAGGACCCTCAAGGGGGTCGGCCGAGCCAAGGGGGAGGACTCTCCCCCTCCAAACCGAGTTGGACTAGGTTTGGTGGGAGGGAGTCCTCCTCCCTTCCCACCTCCTCCCTTTTTTTTCCTCTTGATTTTTCTTCTCTTGGCGCATAGACCACTTGTGGGCTGTCCCACCAGCCCACTAAGGGCTGGTGTGTCTCCCCAAAGGCCTATGGGCTTCCCCGGGGTGGGTTGCCCCCCCCCCCGGTGAACTCCCGGAACCCATTCGTCATTCCCGGTACATTCCCGGTAACTCCGAAAACCTTCCGGTAATCAAATGAGGTCATCCTATATATCAATCTTCGTTTCCGGACCATTCCAGAAACCCTTGTGACGTCCGTGATCTCATCCGGGACTCCGAACAACATTCGGTAACCAACCATATAACTCAAATACGCATAAAACAACGTCGAACCTTAAGTGTGCAGACCCTGCGGGTTCGAGAACTATGTAGACATGACCCGAGAGACTCCTCGGTCAATATCCAATAGCGGGACCTGGATGCCCATATTGGATCCTACATATTCTACGAAGATCTTATCGTTTGAACCTCAGTGCCAAGGATTCGTATAATCCCGTATGTCATTCCCTTTGTCCTTCGGTATGTTACTTGCTCGAGATTCGATCGTCAGTATCCGCATACCTATTTCAATCTCGTTTACCGGCAAGTCTCTTTACTCGTTCCGTAATACAAGATCCCGCAACTTACACTAAGTTACGTTGCTTGCAAGGCTTGTGTGTGATGTTGTATTACCGAGTGGGCCCCGAGATACCTCTCCGTCACACAGAGTGACAAATCCCAGTCTTGATCCATACTAACTCAACTAACACCTTCGGAGATACCTGTAGAGCATCTTTATAGTCACCCAGTTACGTTGCGACGTTTGATACACACAAAGCATTCCTCCGGTGTCAGTGAGTTATATGATCGCATGGTCATAGGAATAAATACTTGACACACAGAAAACAGTAGCAACAAAATGACACGATCAACATGCTACGTCTATTAGTTTGGGTCTAGTCCATCACGTGATTCTCCTAATGACGTGATCCAGTTATCAAGCAACAACACCTTGTTCATAATCAGAAGACACTGACTATCATCGATCAACTGGCTAGCCAACTAGAGGCATGCTAGGGACGGTGTTTTGTCTATGTATCCACACATGTAAATGAGTCTTCATTCAATACAATTATAGCATGGATAATAAACTATTATCTTGATACAGGAATTATAATAATAACTATATATTTATTATTGCCTCTAGGGCATAATTCCAACAGTCTCCCACTTGCACTAGAGTCAATAATCTAGCCCTCACATCACCATGTGAATTACATTGTAATAAATCTAACACCCATACAGTTCTGGTGTCGATCATGTTTTGGCCGTGGAAGAGGTTTAGTCAGCGGGTCCGCTACATTCAGATCCGTGTGCACTTTGCATATATTTACGTCCTCTTCCTCGACGTAGTCGCGGATGAGGTTGAAGCGTCGTTTGATGTGTCTGGTCTTCTTGTGAAACCGTGGTTCCTTTGCTAAGGCAATGGCACTAGTGTTGTCACAGAACAAGGTTATTGGATTCAGTGCGCTTGGCACCACTCCAAGATCCGTCATGAACTGCTTCATCCAGACACCCTCCTTAGCCGCCTCCGAGGCAGCCATGTACTCTGCTTCACATGAAGAATCTGCTACGACGCTTTGCTTGGAACTGCACCAGCTTACTGCACCCCCATTAAGAATAAATACGTATCCGGTCTGCGACTTAGAGTCGTCCGGATCTGTGTCAAAGCTTGCATCGACGTAACATTTTACGGCGAGCTCTTCGTCACCTCCATATACGAGAAACATCTCCTTAGTCCTTTTCAGGTACTTCAGGATATTCTTGACCGCTGTCCAGTGATCCACTCCTGGATTACTCTGGAACCTACCTGCCATACTTATGGCCAGGCTAACATCCGGTCTAGTGCACAACATCGCATACATGATAGAACCTATGGCTGAAGCATAGGGGACGGAGCGCATATGCTCTCTATCTTCATCAGTTGCTGGGCACTGAGTCTTACTCAATCTTGTACCTTGTAAAACTGGCAAGAACCCTTTCTTGGACTGTTCCATTTTGAACCTTTTCAAAACTTTATCAAGGTATGTGCTTTGTGAAAGTCCTATCAGGCGTTTCGATCTATCCCTATAGATCTTAATGCCTAGAATGTAAGCAGCTTCTCCTAGGTCCTTCATAGAGAAACTTTTATTCAAGTAACCTTTTATGCTCTCCAAAAGCTCTATGTTGTTTCCAATCAGTAATATGTCATCCACATATAATATTAGAAACGCCACACAGCTCCCACTCACTTTCTTGTAAATACAAGATTCTCCAACCACTTGTATAAACCCAAATGCTTTGATCACCTCATCAAAGCGTTTGTTCCAACTCCGAGATGCTTGCACCAGTCCATAAATGGATCGCTGGAGCTTGCACACCTTGTCAGCATTTTTAGGATCGACAAAACCTTCGGGTTGCATCATATACAACTCTTCCTTAAGGAAACCGTTAAGGAACGCCGTTTTGACATCCATCTACCAGATTTCATAATCGAAAAATGCAGCTATTGCTAACATGATTCTGACGGACTTAAGCATCGCTACGGGTGAGAAAGTCTCATCGTAGTCAACTCCTGGAACTTGTGAAAAACCCTTTGCCACAAGTCGAGCTTTATAAACGGTCACATTACCGTCAGCGTCCGTCTTCTTCTTAAAGATCCATTTGTTCTGAATAGCCTTGCGGCCCTCAGGTAGTATCTCCAAAGTCCACACTTTGTTCTCATACATGGATCCTATCTCGGATTTCATGGCTTCCAGCCATTTGTTGGAATCTGGGCCCACCATTGCTTCTTCATAATTTGCAGGTTCATTGTTGTCTAACAACATGATTGATAAGACGGGATTACCGTACCACTCTGGAGCAGCGCGTGATCTCGTCGACTTCAACAGAAACTTGAACTGGGGTTCCATGATCATCATCATTAACTTCCTCCTCAACCGGCGTCGCAATGACAGAGGTTTCCCCTTGCCCTGCGCCACCATCCAGAGGGATGAGAGGTTCGACAACCTCGTCAAGTTCTATCTTCCTCCCACTCAATTCTCTCGAGAGAAACTCCTTCTCGAGAAAAGCTCCGTTTTTAGCAACAAACACTTTGCCCTCAGATTTGAGATAGAAGGTGTACCCAACTGTCTCTTTTGGGTAACCTATGAAGACGCACCTTTCCGCTTTGGGTTCCAGCTTTTCAGGCTGAAGCTTTTTGACATAAGCATCACATCCCCAAACTTTAAGAAACGACAACTTTGGCCTTTTGCCATACCACAGTTCGTATGGTGTCGTCTCAACGGATTTTGATGGTATCCTATTTAAAGTGAATGCAGCTGTTTCTAATGCATAACCCCAAAATGATAACGGCAAATCAGTAAGAGACATCATAGATCGCACCATCTATAACAAAGTACGATTACGACGTTCGGACACACCATTACGCTGTGGTGTTCCAGGCGGTGTTAACTGCGAAACAATTCCACATTGTCTTAAGTGAGCACCAAACTCGAAACTCAGATATTCACCCCCACGATCAGAACGTAGGAACTTGATCTTCTTGTTACGATGATTTTCCACTTCACTCTGAAATTGCTTGAACTTTTCAAATGTTTCAGACTTGTGCTTTATCAAGTAGACATAACCATATCTACTTAAATCGTCAGTGAAGGTGAGAAAATAATGATATCCGCCGCGTGCCTCTACGCTCATTGGACCACACACATCGGTATGTATGATTTCCAACAAGTCACTTGCACGCTCCATTGTTCCGGAGAACGGAGTGTTAGTCATCTTGCCCATGAGGCATGGTTCGCACGTGTCAAGTGAATCAAAGTCAAGTGACTCCAAAAGTCCATCAGCATGGAGTTTCTTCATGCGCTTTACACCAATATGACCCAAGCGGCAGTGCCACAAAAATATGGCGCTATCATTGTTTACTCTAACTCTTTTGGTCTCAATGTTATGTATATGCGTATCGCTATCAAGATTCAATATGAACAATCCTCTCACATTCGATGCATGACCATAAAAGATGTTACTCATAGAAATAGAAGAACCATTATTCTCAGACTTAAAAGAGTAACCGTCTCGCAATAAACAAGATCCAGATATAATGTTCATGCTCAACGCAGGCACTAAATAACAACGATTTAAGTTCATCACTAATCCCGATGGTAGCTGAAGTGACACTGTGCCGACGGCGATTGCATCAACCTTGGAACCATTTCCTACGCGCATCGTCACTTCGTCTTTTGCCAGCCTTCGTCTATTCCGCAGTTCCTGCTTCGAGTTGCAAATGTGAGCAACAGAACCGGTATCGAATACCCAGGCACTACTACGAGAGCCGGTTAAGTACACATCAATAACATGTATATCAAATATACCTGATTTTTCCTTGCCCGCCTTCTTATCTGCCAGATACTTGGGGCAATTGCGCTTCCAGTGACCCATACCCTTGCAATAGAAGCACTCTGTTTCAGGCTTAGGTCCAGCCTTGGGTTTCTTCGGCGGATTGGCAACAGGCTTGCCGCTCTTCTTCGAATTGCCCTTCTTGCCTTTGTCGTTTCTCTTGAAACTAGTGGTCTTGCTCACCATCAACACTTGATGCTCTTTACGGAGTTCAGACTCTGCGACTTTCAGCATCGCAAACAACTCGCCGGGAGACTTGTTCATCCCTTGCATGTTGTAATTCAACACAAAGCCTTTATAGCTTGGCGGCATCGATTGAAGGATTCTGTCAGTGATAGCTTCTTGCGGGAGTTCAATCCCCAACTCAGCTAGACGGTTTGAGTACCCAGACATTTTGAGCACATGTTCACTGACAGACGAGTTTTCCTCCATCTTGCAAGCATAGAATTTATCGGAGGTCTCATACCTCTCGATCCGGGCGTTCTTCTGAAAGATAAACTCTAACTCCTGGAACATCTCAAATGCTCCATGACGCTCAAAGCGACGTTGAAGTCCCGGTTCTAAGCCATACAAGACTGCACATTGAACTATTGAGTAGTCCTCCTTACGTGCTAGCCAAGCGTTCTTAACATCCTGATCAGCCGTAGCGGGTGGTTCATCTCCTAGCGCAGCATTAAGGACATAATCCTTCTTCCCAGCTTGTAAGATTAGTTTAAGATTACGAGCCCAGTCTACAAAGTTGCTTCCATCATCTTTCAACTTAGCTTTCTCTAGGAACGTATTAAAATTCAGGATGACTGTCGCGTGAGCCATGATCTACAACACAAATATATTCAAAGTGGGCTTAGACTATGTTCAAGATAATTAGAGTTCAACTTAATCAAATTATATGCTAAACTCCCACTCAAAAAGTACATCTCTCTAGTCATTTGAGTGGTTCATGATCCACTTACACTATCCCAAGTCCGATCATCACGTGAGTCGAGTATAGTTTCAGTGGTAAGCATCCCTATGCTAATCATATCAACTATATGATTCATGATCGACCTTTCGGTCTCATGTGTTCCGAGGCCATGTCTGCACATGCTAGGCTCGTCAAGCTTAACCCGAGTGTTCCGCGTGCGCAACTGTTTTGCACCCGTTGTATGTGAACGTTGAGTCTATCACACCCGATCATCACATGGTGTCTCGAAACGACGAACTGTAGCAACGGTGCACAGTCGGGGAGAACACAATTTCGTCTTGAAATTTTAGTGAGAGATCACCTCATAATGCTACCGTCGTTCTAAGCAAAATAAGGTGCATAAAAGGATTAACATCACATGCAATTCATAAGTGACATGATATGGCCATCATCACGTGCTTCTTGATCTCCATCACCTAAGCACCGGCACGATCTTCTTGTCACCGGCGCCACACCATGATCATCCATCAACGTGTTGCCATCGGGGTTGTCGTGCTACTTATGCTATTACTACTAAAGCTACATCCTAGCAAAATAGTAAACGCATCTGCAAGCACAAACGTTAGTATAAAGACAACCCTATGGCTCCTGCCGGTTGCCGTACCATCGACGTGCAAGTCGATATTTCTATTACAACATGATCATCTCATACATCCAATATATCACATCACATCGTTGGCCATATCACATCACAATCATACCCTGCAAAAACAAGTTAGACGTCCTCTAATTTTGTTGTTGCATGTTTTACGTGGTGACCAAGGGTATCTAGTAGGATCGCATCTTACTTACGCAAACACCACAACGGAGATATATGAGTTGCTATTTAACCTCATCCAAGGACCTCCTCGGTCAAATCCGATTCAACTAAAGTTGGAGAAACCGACACTTGCCAGTCATCTTTGAGCAAAGGGGGTTACTCGTAACGATGAAACCAGTCTCTCGTAAGCGTACGAGTAATGTCGGTCCAAGCCGCTTCAATCCAACAATACCGCGGAATCAAGAAAAGACTAAGGAGGGAAGCAAAACGCACATCACCGCCCAAAAAAACTTTTGTGTTCTACTCGAGAAGACATCTACGCATGAACCTAGCTCATGATGCCACTATTGGGGAACGTCGCATGGGAAACAAAAAATTTCCTACGCGCACGAAGACCTATCATGGTGATGTCCATCTATGAGAGGGGATGAGTGATCTACATACCCTTGTAGACCGTACAGCAGAAGCATTAGAGAACGCGGTTGATGTAGTGGAACGTCCTCACGTCCCTCGATCCGCCCCGCGAACAATCCCGCGATCAGTCCCACGATCTAGTACCGAACGGACGGCACCTCCGCGTTCAGCACACGTACAGCTCGACGATGATCTCGGCCTTCTTGATCCAGCAAGAGAGACGGAGAGGTAGAAGAGTTCTCCGGCAGCGTGACGGCGCTCCGGAGGTTGGTGATGACCTTGTCTCAGCAGGGCTCCGCCCGAGCTCCACAGAAACGCGATCTAGAGGAAACACCGTGGAGGTATGTGGTCGGGCTGCTGTGGAAAAGTCGTCTCAAATCAGCCCTAAAACCTCCGTATATATAGGTGGGAGGGAGGGGGCCTTGCCTTGGGGTCCAAGGACCCTCAAGGGGGTCGGCCGAGCCAAGGGGGAGGACTCTCCCCCCCCAAACCGAGTTGGACTAGGTTTGGTGGGAGGGAGTCCTCCTCCCTTCCCACCTCCTCCCCTTTTTTTTCTTTTCCTCTTGATTTTTCTTCTCTTGGCGCATAGACCACTTGTGGGCTGTCCCACCAGCCCACTAAGGGCTGGTGTGTCTCCCCAAAGGCCTATGGGCTTCCCCGGGGTGGGTTGCCCCCCCCCCCCCGGTGAACTCCCGGAACCCATTCGTCATTCCCGGTACATTCCCGGTAACTCCGAAAACCTTCCGGTAATCAAATGAGGTCATCCTATATATCAATCTTCGTTTCCGGACCATTCCGGAAACCCTCGTGACGTCCGTGATCTCATACGGGACTCCGAACAACATTCGGTAACCAACCATATAACTCAAATACGCATAAAACAACATCGAACCTTAAGTGTGCAGACCCTGCGGGTTCGAGAACTATGTAGACATGACCCGAGAGACTCCTCGGTCAATATCCAATAGCGGGACCTGGATGTCCATATTGGATCCTACATATTCTACGAAGATCTTATCGTTTGAACCTCAGTGCCAAGGATTCGTATAATCCCGTATGTCATTCGCTTTGTCCTTCGGTATGTTACTTGCTCGAGATTCGATCGTCAGTATCCGCATACCTATTTCAATCTCGTTTACCGGCAAGTCTCTTTACTCGTTTCGTAATACAAGATCCCGCAACTTACACTAAGTTACATTGCTTGCAAGGCTTGTGTGTGATGTTGTATTACCGAGTGGGCCCCGAGATACCTCTCCGTCACACGGAGTGACAAATCCCAGTCTTGATCCATACTAACTCAACTAACACCTTCGGAGATACCTGTAGAGCATCTTTATAGTCACCCAGTTACGTTGCGACGTTTGATACACACAAAGTATTCCTCCGGTGTCAGTGAGTTATATGATCTCATGGTCATAGGAATAAATACTTGACACGCAGAAAACAGTAGCAACAAAATGACACGATCAACATGCTACGTCTATTAGTTTGGGTCTAGTCCATCGCGTGATTCTCCTAATGACGTGATCCAGTTATCAAGCAACAACACCTTGTTCATAATCAGAAGACACTGACTATCATCGATCAACTGGCTAGCCAACTAGAGGCATGCTAGGGACGGTGTTTTGTCTATGTATCCACACATGTAAATGAGTCTTCATTCAATACAATTATAGCATGGATAATAAACTATTATCTTGATACAGGAATTATAATAATAACTATATATTTATTATTGCCTCTAGGGCATAATTCCAACATTTTTTGGTCCATAAAAATCACCGTAAATTTTTAACGCAATTCGAGAACTTTTGTTTCTGCATAAAAATAACATCATGTTTGTTCCACATAAGATAGTGATAACCCCCAAGTATAGAGGATCGTTTGTAGCCTTGTTCGATGAGTAAGAGTGTCGAACCCAACGAGGAGCTTAAGGTACAATTAATATTCATTTTAAGTTCTATCAAGCACCAATACAACTCTAGGCATACTTAACGTTCGCTCTACCTAGAACAAGTATGAAACTATTTTGTACGTGTAAGGATAAGTTTGCAAGAATAAAACTAGAAGTACTTACATAGAATAAAACTATGAATAATTTTACGAGATAATAAAAGTTAGTTATTTAGTAGAATTTTTTTGTAGAACAACGAGGAAGATTGTCCATAGGCAATTGAATATAACATGATAGATATTTATCATATGCAATGAGCGAGAAGCATATGCTAACACACTTTCCGTACTTGGATCATATGCACTTATGATTAGAAATCTAGAAAGCATCCGCAACTACTAAAGATCATTAAGGTAAAATCCAACCATAGCATTAATTAACAAGTCCTCTTTACTCCCATGCACAACAACCCCCTTACACGGGTGTAAGTTTCAGTCACTCTCGCCGTCTACTATAAGCGAATCATAAACGTATTACAAAACCCTACAACGGTAATCCCACACGGTTGTGTGACACGGAGGGTGCCATAGGACATCACCATATTAACATACAACTCATATCAATCACACCATACCATAATCAACCCGTAGGACAAAAGGATCTACTCAAACAATCATAGGGCAACCACACATCATTGGGTAATAATATATAACATTAAGCACCATGTTTAAATAGAGATTATAGCGGGGAAAAGAGGTGTTACACCGCCGCATACATGGAGAGAGAGTCGGTGTTGACAGCGGTGAAGTTGTTGGTGTAGATGGTCAACACGATGGTTCCCTCGGCGGCGTTCCGCGCCACCAGGAGAGAGGGGGATCCCCATCCTTCTTGCTTGACCTCCCCGTAGATGGAAGGAGAGTTTCCCCTTTGGTCCATGGCCGTCATGGCTCCTGGGGGGCAGCAACCCCTTTGAGATTGGATCTCTCTCTATGTTTCGCATTCAGCTTTCTCGCGTTTCGCCATTTCTTAAATATCCAGATATCCGTAACTCTGATTGCTGAAATTTTGAGGAGATTTTTATCGAGAAATTATCTTTCTTGAGTCAAAAAAGGGCTCCAACCGACTTACGAGGTATTCATAAGGCAACAGGACGCGCCTATACCCCTGGGCGCGCCGGGTTGCCTTCTAACCACCTCGGACGCCGTATTGCATTGATTCTTCTTCCTAAAAATCACATATATTACAAAATAATCTTTTGTAAATTTTATCGCATTTTGACTTTGTTGGATCTTCTGCAAAATATGCACGCAAAAAGCAGAACTCGCTCGGCACTTGATAAGTATGTTAATCCTAGAAAATCATATAAATTGTTGCCAAACGTATATAAAGTTGTAAAATAATGACATGAAACATTTAAAAATTATAGATACGACGGAGATGTATCAAACAACATCAATACGGATTAGTTTCATTCAAATCATATAAAAATGCACCGAAACCATATAAAATTGTTGTAAATACGGCATTGATACTTTAGAAATTATCGATACCTTGACCACGTATCAATAGAGCCGGTACAGATGTGTGCCTATTTGTGGCAGATGTGCATCACATACTCTACCACCGTTCTTCCGCACTCTGGTTATCAAATGGTGATTAAGGGGGAAAAGATCACTGTGGACTTTGTCTATAGGTAGTTTCCACCCCCCCCCCACCGCTACAACGATCTAGTATGAAGGGACGCCCTATCACGGATCCACCTTCATTACAAGCCGGTTCGCCATCATTAATAACCTTCCGTAAAAAATCAACATATGTTGGATGGTAAACTTCACCCAACATCAAGAATATTATTAACATAAATATGCAAAAAGATATTAAATCGTACTCCCCCGTTCCTCAATATAAGTCTTTTTAGAGGTTCCACTAGTGGACTACATGCGGATGTATATAGACATACTTTAGAGTGTAGATTCACTCATTTTGCTCCATGTGTAGACCCCGAGTGAAATCTCTTAAAAGACTTATATTTAGAAACGGAGGGGGTAATACCGAACGATCTATTACACAAAAGGATTCATCCATACCCCGGAGAACTAAAGGAATGACTCACACATCAAGGGTGACAAAGAGATACAATAGATCATGATGAACGGGGTAATCCCACACAAGTAACTCAAGATTGAATCCACTCCAACTAATATATTACAAATGGATGGGGTGCGATGATGATGGTGGAGATGAGGAAAATGATAAAGCTCTGTGGATGCAGAGTAGTGACGGACGAGTCATCGACCGGTTCTCCCTCCAGAATCCTCCGGGCTAGGGTTCACTCCTTTCGTTGTGCTTTCGTCCGTCTCTGCCTCTTTGGTCCCTGATCCAACTTCACGAGATGGAAGTAGTCGATGAGGCGGGCAGCTATAGCACCTCATACGATCGCTCATGCGAGCGGTCACACTCGCATGATGATCGTCTTTGGCTCTAGAAGCGTTGTGGCTTGTGGGAGCCCATCGTTTGGTTCATTTGCTTCATTATTTTATGGTAGTTGATTATCACATGATTCCACCTTCATTTTCAGGGTTCCTTCCATAAAACTTTAACTTTATTTGCTCCAAAAGATGTTACCTGTGGAATACCGACAAAACATAGTGCAAGAACGCGATCAAACTCCTCAAACCCTACCATGTAGGCACAAAATAACTATCAAAATTATCACATAATTTGGACTCGTTGGTTTTTATATTGATATTTTTAGATCTCGGGTGAGTGTGATGTATATACGCAAACTCTATGGAATGTTGTTGCTTCTTTTCTCTAGAAACCCTACTCTCGCAACCTTTGCTTCTTTTGACCATTCCTAGTGGAGAGAAAAAGGTGTGTCCAACCCAACTGTGTGGGCTCCTTCATCCTCCACCCATCGATACGACAATGTGAGGATGGAGGAGCCCCAGATCACGGCGTGAGGCGTGTAGGTCTAGCATAGGTTGGTCTGGCGGCGTTGCATCAATCGAGTCGGCAACGTCTAGTCGAACAAAGTTTCCTTGGCCTGGCTTCATCTTGGCAGCGTCTTTTCGAGTGGTGTCGAGGGGCTCGGGATCTATATTCTTGTCATACCTTTTGGTTGGCGAGTCTAGTGTGTGGGTGGTGTTGTTTTTGGCGGTGAGGACAACAACATATCCGAGAATAATGTTCGGGCTCCAGTCCCGTCTCGAGGACGTCCATGGCGGTGTTGAGGAGCTGGCGGGCTCAGTCTTTTGTCTATCTTTTCTAGTTGATGGTTTTTAGGTGTTTGGTTGGTGGTTGGCGTCATGCGTGGTGTCATTGGTGGGTGATTGAAAACGTTGGTTCCGGATTTGGGCTTGTGGATTGAAGGCAACGGATCTGGTGCATGGCCTCAATGTTGTCGATGGGTGACAGTGGCTTCGGGGTTCGAGAAGAATAGGGATGATCCCTGGTCGACACAACACAACGGCAAAGGCTTTGTCGATGGCAAGCTTCTTCATCGACTCAGAACGCCATCATGGGCTATGGTTCTCCTTCGAATCCGGCCATATTCAAAGGTGAGGACGGCTATTGCAGAATTAATAAACGACTTAGATGCATTTTCCTTTTCTTGGAAGGTTTTTCTCCAATTATCTGTGGATCTGTGTTTGCTCTCCACCCTTTTGTCCAGTTCGGCGTGCATGTGTTGTATTTATCATATTTGTGATCCATAAAACACATGGTTATCCTAAAAAACGATGTATTATATGTGTTTAAGTTACACTAGAATGTGAAAATTACAATATTATATACTTATTCTTTGCATGTTATAGAAAATGCAATTTTAGTGTAATATTCTGTGCATGTTTTTAAGGGAGAATTAATTATGTGCCCTTAGTTGTGTCCCCCTCGGCAGGTTTGCTCCTAGTTTTTAAAAACACTCGGTCCTGCCCAAGCCACTTTGCTCTTGTTATCGTTTTGCCCTTCTGTCACAGCTCCGTCCAGTTAGTGTTGTTTTACGGTGTGTTGACTATCTATGAACTTTTTGTTGGACCATTTTGCCCTTGCTTCTTCACTCTATGGTGAGACGCAGCCAACTGGGACCCATCTCTTTCTCTGAGTTTACCTTTTACTTTCCTCCCGTCAGTCAAACCCTAGTCCCAGATCCCCCCTCTCTCTCATCCCCTTCCCCGCGCTCGGTGCCCCACCACCAAGGTTCGTGTAGGGCCACGGCGCAACTAGCCACGGTTCCCGATAGTGGCGGCTCAACGGATCCCGTCAGTGGCCAACCTAGGCAGCGGCGCCATGGATCTAGTAGGTGGCCAACCTAGGTGGGGGTGCCACGGGTCCCGTCGCTCGCCAACCTAGGCGATGACGCCACAGATCCTGTCGGTGGCCAACCTATGCGGCGACAGCCCCATGGATCCCGTCGGTGGCCAAGCTAGCCGACGGCGGTGCCATGGATCCCGTCGATGGTCAACCTAGGCGGCGGCAGTGCCATCAATCTCGTCGGTGGCCAAGCTAGCCGATGGCGACACCATGGATCCCATCGGTTGCCAACCTAGGCGATGGCGGCGCCATGGATCCCGTCGGTGGCCAACCTAGGCGGCGGCGCCATGGATCCCGTCGGTGGCCAACCTAGGTGGCCGTTGCGCCATAGATCCTATCGATGGCCACTGGAAGGAGGCTAGCGGGGGCTACAACAGCGGTGGTCGGTGCCCAACCTTGGCGCCTGTCGTGTGGACAAGGTCGTGGTGGCCGCGGTCGCACCGAGGTCGCTGGATCGGACTCCAATGCCACAAACGAGCTCATCATCCTTCTCTCATTCGACGGCTCCGTTTCCATTTGCTCCGGCGAGCTCATCCTCTTTTTTTTATGATCCGGCGAGCTCATCTTCCTCCTAGAGAGTGCGGCTTCTAAGCATTGGCATGATGTAATTAGCTAGGGATTTAACTAGTGATTGTGGACTAATGTGTAATTAGTTGTACTCGTATGTGGGACTACCATGTTTTGTGTTAATGAATGCTATTTTGATTGATTAATATTGTGTTAATAATTGTATGAAAATGTTATGGGAAATAGATGTGGTGTTTAAAAAATGTCAGTGTCCATTAGATATTTGGTTTTGTTCATCACGGGCTCACACATGCTAGTGAGATGAGAGAGGGATGGTTTCCTCAATGATTGGTCCTACTTGGGAGTGCCTTGGCATAGTGTGAAGAAGCACGGGCAAAATGGTCTAAAGAAAAGTCCACAGATAGTCAACACACGGTCAAACGACACTAACCGGATGAAATTGAGATGGAAGGGCAAAAACATAATACTAGCAAAGTGGTTTGGACAGAAACGAGTGTTTTTGAAAACTAGGTGTAAAAATGTCGAGTGTGACCCAACTAAGGACATAAATTCAATTATCCCTTTTTAAGTTATTCATTTCATTTTCTTTCTTATTAAAGTGTAGTGCCAATGCCACTAATCCATTCTTACTTGGAAACCTTCATTATTTTGATTTTGATTTTGATTCCTTTTTATGGGTAATACCAACTCCACTAATTCATCCCTTCTTAAGAAACTTCTTTTTTGTGTGTGTGTGTGTGCAAAAATCCCAGGATGTATATATAGATCATTCATCACCAGTTTTGAGAGAGAGAGATTTGATGGAAAACTTGCCATCAGGAGTAAGCATCCATCTTACACGATCTTTAGACATTCGATCCAAGCATCTCAAAGCGCATGCTATACAAAACTTGGCACAAGAACACTTTGAAAGTCCCAAGAGAAAGTCTGACATATCTGAATATATCGAGTTCAGTACAGCTCACAGAAGAAGGGTCAATTTATTCTGCCCGAATCCTGTCTGATATATAGAGCACCAAGCCGCAAGCTCGGCGAGCAATCTCGAAACGAATGAAACACAATCCAGCAGGTCCATATTATAGGCTATAGATAGAGGATAATAATGTACTGTAGTTGCTTCGTTGCGTTTTCTGATCAGCCTCGACCGGTCAAGCCAGCAACCAGCTCCGAGCTCCGTTCACTCGTCGAACACCTTGCACTCCACGGCGTTGGGGTCGGTCTTGCAGTAGTCCTCCAGGGGGTCGCCGCTGCCGCCGGTCCCGGCGCCCGGCCACTTGGCCGCCACCAGGTGCGCCAGATCAACCACGCGCTGGCTGCACACGCACACACCAAAAACCACTCACAGGTTAACATCATGTTTACAGATGCATGCATGCATGTAATTTCGCCGTTAACGATCTCGCCGCCGGCCGGCCGTGGCTCACCTGTAGCCCCACTCGTTGTCGTACCAGGCGACGACCTTGACCATGTCGTCGCCCATGACCATGGTGAGGGAGGCGTCGATGCTGGTGGACACGTCTGAGCAGCGGAAGTCGACGGACACGAGCGGCTCGTCGCAGACGTCGAGGATGCCCTTGAGCGGCCCGTCGGCGGCCTTGCGGAACGCCGCGTTCACGTCGTCGGCGGTGATGCCGGTCTTGACGGTGTTGATGACGAGGTCCACCACGGAGACGTTGGGCGTGGGCACGCGGAGCGCGATGCCGTTGAGCTTGCCCTTGAGCTGTGGCAGCACCAGGGAGACGGCCTTGGCGGCTCCCGTGCTCGTCGGCACGATGTTCAGCGCCGCCGCCCTCGCCCTCCGCAGGTCGCGGTGGGACGCGTCCAGCAGCCTCTGGTCGCCCGTGTACGAGTGCGTCGTGGTCATGGTTCCCTTCACGATTCCTGCACGCGCGCAACCACGGAGCAGTCAGAACTTGTTCTGATCAAGGTGAAAAAAAGGGTGACAAACAGTCAGGTTCTTACCGAACTCCTCGTCCAGGACCTTGGCGAATGGCGCGAGGCAGTTGGTGGTGCAAGAAGCGTTGCTGCAAGGAACAACAGAGTTTGATCAATTTGCTCCATGATCACTCCATCTCCATGCATGAGTCGCTGACTGGAGTACAAAAAGTACCTGATGATGTTGGCAACATCATGGTCGTAGTCGCCCTCGTTGACACCGACGACGTAGGTGGGGATGTCGGCACCCTTGGCCGGAGCAGTGATGATGACCTTCTTGGCTCCGGCCTGGAGATGCTTCCCGGCGCCGGGGCCGTCAACGAAAACTCCGGTACCCTTCAACACAGGACACGAGCAGGACGCGTTCAGTTTTCGTTTGCCGTACGTGCGATGTTCATAGTAGCAATGGGGTTTAGTTTTACTACCTCGATGACGATGTCGATGCCGAGCTCGGCCCATGGCAGCTTGAGGGGGTCCCTGTTGGAGACGACCTGGATGTTCTTGCCGTCGACGCTGATGGTCTCGTTGTCCACGATCTTCACGTCCGCCTTGAAGGTGCCCAGCATCGAGTCGTACTTGAGCAGGTGAGACGCCTGCAACCAAACCACACGACCCGGCCGACCATGTTCATCATTTCGGAACTGCTGCCCTGCTCCTCTACAGTCTACAGTACGTTGTTACGAATATACTTACGTTCCTGACGCCTCCGCTGTCGTTGATGACGATGACCTCGAGCGGGGAGTTCTCGCGTCCGTGCCAGCACCGGAGGAAGTTGCGCCCGATGCGGCCGAACCCGTTGATGGCCACCTTCAGCTTCGCCTCCGCCGGCGCCCTCACGGCGTTCTCGCCGGAAGCCTGCCACGATCAACGACCTGTTAGGACGGACACCCTACATACACTACACACCGATCGATCTGCTGTAGCTGTGGACAAGGTACGTACCCTGGCGACGAGCTGCGCGCCGAGGACATCGGAGAAGGAGGCCTCCCTGGCGGCGGCGCTCACGGAGCACGACCCAGGCCTCAGACCGGAGAAGTCGGCGAAGTCGACCCTCTGCCTGGAGGCGGCCTTGCTGTGCAGACGGGCACTGGCGGGGATGCGGGTGGCGGCGAGAGCTGCATGGGCGGCCATTGTTGACGATGCTGCTGCTGCTGCTAGGCGGAAAGGAGCAGGTGGTGCGCCGGCTTATTTATGTGGCCGGCGATCGATCGGGGAAGGAGGCGGCGTGATCACTGCTTGGGTTTGTGGCGTTGGGACGGGCGGGGGATAAGGCGATTGCATGCGCCGCAGCCACCCGTTCGGGCCGGGCGATATCCTCACCGGTTTGCCTGTGGACTGTGATGCGAGTCGGCGAGAAGGTGGGGTGTCCACGACGTGCGTAGGGCTGGTGTTTCCCTTGGACCTTTTGATCGGGTTATCCAGCTTCTTTTGGAGCCGTCGGTATGCAGACAGCAGATATTATTTGATCCAGTGATCAACAACCACGGGACAAGGGGAATGGGACGGGTTAGTAGCACACCTATGCTCCCTCAGTGTTTCGAAGGTCCTCATAAAGATAGGAAGCTTTCGTCGTAGGCAGGGCCAAACATATATATGCCCTTCTCTTCATTGCTTTTCTGAAATGCGTAAGTAATCACCTTCGAAATGGTACCAAAAGGCCGGCTCAAATCGTCTATCACATCCTGATGGAACCTATTCTTCGACTATACTTCTTCCTTCGACTAGCGTGCTTAGATAAAATACAATGATACCTATATCGCTCTTTGTTGAAATTGTAGTTTAGGTGGACTATATGCCTTTACATCTTCTCTGGCCGATCGGGGTCTCCAAAGTAAGCAAAAAAAGGAGTATTGACAGCTATCTTATGTTGTTTGTCGAGATTCATAGTGTATGTGTGTGTATATGAACGTTTGCGTTTGTACTGTCTTAAAAAAACTTTCTGATTTTCAAGTCAAAACCTTTTATTTTATAGGACTGGATAACGTACGTGTTTTTCTTACTAAAATAAAAAAAATATAGGAAAAAAACTTTTAATCTATTCATCAAAGTAAAAAAACATCAAAAGTAAAAAATACATCCAAATCTATAGACCAATTAGAGACGACTACAAACACTAACATCTATGAGTACGACACAAACCTTAACAAAACTAAAAAAAATCAGAAAACAGAGCCCTTCCGTCGGCAAGGGTCGTGATCCACCGCGCATCCATGGTCCTGAGACCACAGGAGACGAGGTAGGCCGGCGCCGGCAGGAGGCAGGAGAAACCCTATCACAGGGTGCACGGTACAAACGGTCATGTGTGGTGTCCTTACGGTGTTACTAGTTGCTCCACAACGTATCTTAATTGTCAACCGGTATTTTTTTTCTTTTGAATTGTTTGTGTTGCTTACCATGTATTGTTGGAATTATGCCCTAGAGGCAATAATAAATATAGTTATTATTATAATTCATGTATCAAGATAATCGTTTATTATCCATGCTATAATTGTATTGAATGAAGACTTATATACATGTGTGGATACATAGACAAAACACTGTCCCTAGCAAGCCTCTAGTTGGCTAGCCAGTTGATCAAAGATAGTCAGTGTCTTCTGATTATAAACAAGGTGTTGTTGCTTGATAACTGGATCACGTCATTAGGAGAATCACGTGATGGACCAGACCCAAACTAATAGACGTAGCATGTTGATCGTGTCATTTTGTTGCTACTGTTTTCTGCGTGTCAAGTATTTGTTCCTATGACCATGAGATCATATAACTCACTGACACCGGAGGAATACTTTGTGTGTATCAAACGTCGCAACGTAACTGGGTGACTATAAAGATGCTCTACAGGTATCTCCGAAGGTGTTCGTTGAGTTAGTATGGATCGAGACTGGGATTTGTCACTCCGTGTGACGGAGAGGTATCTCGGGGCCCACTCGGTAATACAACATCACACACAAGCCTTGCAAGCAATGTGACTTAGTGTAAGTTGCGGGATCTTGTATTACGAAACGAGTAAAGAGACTTGCCGGTAAATGAGATTGAAATAGGTATGCGGATACTGACGATCGAATCTCGGGCAAGTAACATACCGAAGGACAAAGGGAATGACATACGGGATTATATGAATCCTTGGCACTGAGGTTCAAACGATAAGATCTTCGTAGAATATGAGGATCCAATATGGGCATCCAGGTCCCGCTATTGGATATTGACCGAGGAGTCTCTCGGGTCATGTCTACATAGTTCTCGAACCCGCAGGGTCTGCACACTTAAGGTTCGACGTTGTTTTATGCGTATTTGAGTTATATGGTTGGTTACCGAATGTTGTTCGGAGTCCCGGATGAGATCATGGACGTCACGAGGGTTTTTGGAATGGTCCGGAAACGAAGATTGATATATAGGATGACCTTGTTTGATTACCGGAAGGTTTTCGGAGTTACCGGGAATGTACCGGGAATGACGAATGGGTTCCGGGATCGAGTTCACCGGGGGGGCAACCCACCCCGGGGAAGCCCATAGGCCTTGGGGGTGGCGCACCAGCCCTTAGTGGGCTGGTGGGACAGCCCAAGAAGGCCCTATGCACCATAGGAAGAAAATCAAAGAGAGAAAAAAAAGAGGAGGTGGGAAAAGGGGGAAGGACTCCTCCTTCCAAACCTACTTGGACTCGGTTTGGAAGGGGAGGGTTGCCCCCCTTGGCTTGGCCGAAGCCCTTGAGGGTCCTTGGACCCCAAGGCAAGGCTTCCCCTCTTCCCCCTATATATACGGATGTTTTAGGGCTGATTTGGGACGACTTTTCCACGGCAGCCCGACCACATACCTCCACGGTTTTTTCTCTAGATCGCGTTTCTGCGGAGCAAGGGCGGAGCCCTGCTCAGATAAGATCACCACCAACCTCCGGAGCGCCGTCACGCTGCCGGAGAACTCTTCTACCTCTCCGTCTCTCTTGCTGGATCAAGAAGGCCGAGATCATCGTCGAGCTGTACGTGTGCTAAACGCGGAGGTGCCGTCCGTTCGGCACTAGATCGTGGGACTGATCGCGGGACGGTTCGTGGGGCGGATCGAGGGACGTGAGGACGTTCCACTACATCAACCGCGTTCACTAACGCTTCTGCTATACGGTCTACAAGGGTACGTAGATCACACATCCCCTCTCGTAGATGGACATCACCATGATAGGTCTTCGTGCGCGTAGGAAATTTTTTGTTTCCCATGCGACGTTCCCTAACAGTGGCATCATGAGCTAGGTTCATGCGTAGATGTCTTCTCGAGTAGAACACAAAAGTTTTTGTGGGCGGTGATGTGCGTTTTGCTGCCCTCCTTAGTCTTTTCTTGATTCCGCGGTATTGTTGGATCGAAGCGGCTCGGACCGACATTACTCGTACGCTTACGAGAGACTGGTTTCATCGCTACGAGTAACTCCGTTGCTCAAAGATGACTGGCGGGTGTCAGTTTCTCCAACTTTAGTTGAATCGGATTTGACCGAGGAGGTCCTTGGATGAGGTTAAATAGCAACTCATATATCTCCGCTGTGGTGTTTGCGTAAGTAAGATGCGATCCTACTAGATACCCATGGTCACCACGTAAAACATGCAACAACAAAATTAGAGGACGTCTAACTTGTTTTTGCAGGGTATGCTTGTGATGTGATATGGCCAACGATGTGATGTGATATATTGGATGTATGAGATGATCATGTTGTAATAGATAATATCGACTTGCACGTCGATGGTACGGCAACCGGCAGGAGCCATAGGGTTGTCTTTATACTAATGTTTGTGCTTGCAGATGCGTTTACTATTTTGCTAGGATGTAGCTTTAGTAGTAATAGCGTGAGTAGCACGACAACCTCGATGGCGACACGTTGATGGGGATCATGGTGTGGCGCCGGTGACAAGAAGATCGTGCCGGTGCTTTGGTGATGGAGATCAAGGAGCACGTGATGATGGCCATATCATGTCACTTATGAATTGCATGTGATGTTAATCCTTTTATGCACCTTATTTTTCTTAGAACGACGGTAGCATTATGAGGTGATCTCTCACTAAAATTTCAAGACGAAATTGTGTTCTCCCCGACTGTGCACCGTTGCTACAGTTCGTCGTTCGAGACACCACGTGATGATCGGGTGTGATAGACTCAACGTTCACATACAACGGGTGCAAAACAGTTGCGCACGCGGAACACTCGGGTTAAGCTTGACGAGCCTAGCATGTGCAGACATGGCCTCGGAACACATGAGACCGAAAGGTCGATCATGAATCATATAGATGATATGATTAGCATAGGGATGCTTACCACTGAAACTATACTCAACTCACGTGATGATCGGACTTGAGCTAGTGTAAGTGGATCATGAACCACTCAAATGACTAGAGAGATGTACTTTTTGAGTGGGAGTTTAGCGAGTAATTTGATTAAGTTAAACTCTAATTATCTTGAACATAGTCTAAGTCCACTTTGAATATATTTGTGTTGTAGATCATGGCTCACGCGACAGTCACCCTGAATTTTAATACGTTCCTAGAGAAAGCTAAGTTGAAAGATGATGGAAGCAACTTTGTAGACTGGGCTCGTAATCTTAAGCTAATCTTACAAGCTGGGAAGAAGGATTATGTCCTTAATGCTGCGCTAGGAGATGAACCACCCGCTACGGCTGATCAGGATGTTAAGAACGCTTGGTTAGCACGTAAGGAGGACTACTCAGTAGTTCAATGTGCAGTCTTGTATGGCTTAGAGCCGGGACTTCAACGTCGCTTTGAGCGTCATGGAGCATTTGAGATGTTCCAGGAGTTGAAGTTTATCTTTCAGAAGAACGCCCAGATCGAGAGGTATGAGACCTCCGATAAATTCTATGCTTGCAAGATGGAGGAGAACTCGTGTGTCAGTGAACATGTGCTCAAAATGTCTGGGTACTCAAACCGTCTAGCTAAGCTGGGGATTGAACTCCCGCAAGAAGCTATCACTGACAGAATTCTTCAATCACTGCCGCCAAGCTATAAAGGCTTTGTGTTGAACTACAACATGCAAGGGATGAACAAGTCTCCCGGCGAGTTGTTTGTGATGCTGAAAGTCGCGGAGTCTGAACTCCGTAAAGAGCATCAAGTGTTGATGGTGAATAAGACCACTAGTTTCAAGAGAAACGGCAAAGGCAAGAAGGGTAATTCAAAGAAGAGCGGCAAGCCTGTTGCCAATCCGACGAAGAAACCCAAAGCTGGACCTAAGCCTGAAACAGAGTGTTACTATTGCAAGGGTATGGGTCACTGGAAGCGCAATTGCCCCAAGTATCTGGCATATAAGAAGGCGGCCAAATAAAAATCAGGTATATTTGATATACATGTTATTGATGTGTACTTAACCGGCTCTCGTAATAGTGCCTGGGTATTCGATACCGGTTCTGTTGCTCATATTTGCAACTCGAAACAGGAACTGCGGAATAGACGAAGGCTGACGAAAGATGAAGTGACGATGCGCGTAGGAAATGGTTCCAAGGTTGATGCAATCGCCGTCGGCACAGTTTCACTTCAGTTACCATCAGATTAGTTATGAACTTGAATCATTGTTATTTAGTGCCTGCGTTGAGCATGAACATTATATCTGGATCTTGTTTATTGCGAGACGGCTACTCTTTTAAGTCAGAGAATAATGGTTATTCTATTTCTATGAGTAACATCTTTTATGGTCATGCACCCAATGTGAGAGGATTGTTCATATTGAATCTTGATAGTGATACACACATACATAACACTGAGACCAAAAGAGTTAGAGTTAACAATGATAACACCATATTTTTGTGGCACTGCCGCTTAGGTCATATTGGTGTAAAGCGCATGAAGAAACTCCATGTCGATGGACTTTTGGAGTCACTTGACTTTGATTCACTTGACACGTGCGAACCATGCCTCATGGGCAAGATGACTAAAACTCCGTTCTCCGGAACAATGGAGCGTGCAAGTGACTTGTTGGAAATCATACATCCCGATGTGTGTGGTTCGATGAGCGTAGAGGCACGTGGCAGATATCGTTATTTTCTCACCTTCACTGACGATTTGAATAGATATGGTTATGTCTGCTTAATGAAGCACAAGTCTGAAACATTTGAAAAGTTCAAGCAATTTCAGAGTGAAGTTGAAAATCATCGTAACAAGAAGATCAAGTTCCTACGGTCTGATCGTGGGGGTGAATATCTGAGTTTCGAGTTTGGTGCTCACTTAAGACAATGTGGAATTGTTTCACAGTTGACACCGCCTGGAACACCACAGCGTAATGGTGTGTCCGAACGTCGTAATCATACTTTATTAGAGATGGTGCGATCTATGATGTCTCTTACCGATTTGACGTTATCATTTTGGGGTTATGCATTAGAAACAGCTGCATTCACTTTAAATAGGGCACCATCAAAATCCATTGAGACGACACCATACGAACTGTGGTATGGCAAAAGGCCAAAGTTGTCGTTTCTTAAAGTTTGGGGATGTGATGTTTATGTCAAAAAACTTCAGCCTGAAAAGCTGGAACCCAAAGCGGAAAAGTACACCTTCTATCTCAAATCCGAGGGCAAAGTGTTTGTTGCTAAAAACGGAGCTTTTCTCGAGAAGGAGTTTCTCTCGAGAGAATTGAGTGGGAGGAAGATAGAACTTGATGAGGTTGTCGAACCTCTCATCCCTCTGGATGGTGGCGCAGGGCAAGGGGAAACCTCTGTCGTTGCGACGCCGGTTGAGGAGGAAGTTAATGATGATGATCATGAAACTCCGGTTCAAGTTTCTGTCGAACCACGCAGGTCGACGAGACCACGTGCTGCTCCAGAGTGGTACGGTAATCCCGTCTTGTCAATCATGTTGTTAGACAACAATGAACCTGCAAATTATGAAGAAGCAATGGTGGACCCAGATTCCAACAAATGGCTCGAAGCCATGAAGTCCGAGATAGGATCCATGTATGAGAACAAAGTGTGGACTTTGGAAGTACTACCTGAGGGCCGCAAGGCTATTCAGAACAAATGGATCTTTAAGAGGAAGACGGACGTTGACGGCAATGTGACCGTTTATAAAGCTCGACTTGTGGCAAAGGGTTTTTCACAAGTTCAAGGAGTTGACTACGATGAGACATTCTCACCCGTAGCGATGCTTAAGTCCGTCAGAATCATGTTAGCAATAGCTGCATTTTTCGATTATGAAATCTGGCAGATGGATGTCAAAACGGCGTTCCTTAACGGTTTTCTTAAGGAAGAGTTGTATATGATGCAACCCGAAGGTTTTGTCGATCCTAAGAATGCTAACAAGGTGTGCAAGCTCCAGCGATCCATTTATGGACTGGTGCAAGCATCTCGGAGTTGGAACAAACGCTTTGATGAGGTGATCAAAGCATTTGGGTTTATACAAGTGGTTGGAGAATCTTGTATTTACAAGAAAGTGAGTGGGAGATCTGTGGCGTTCCTAATATTATATGTGGATGACATATTGCTGATTGGAAACAACGTAGAGTTTTTGGAGAGCATAATGGATTACTTGAATAAAAGTTTCTCTATGAAGGACCTAGGAGAAGCTGCTTACATTCTAGGCATTAAGATCTATAGGGATAGATCAAAACGCCTGATAGGACTTTCACAAAGCACATACCTTGATAAAGTTTTGAAGAGGTTCAAAATGGAACAGTCCAAGAAGGGGTTCTTGCCAGTTTTACAAGGTACGAGATTGAGTAAGACTCATTGCCCAGCAACTGATGAGGATAGAGAGCATATGCGCTCCGTCCCCTATGCTTCAGCCATAGGCTCTATCATGTATGCAATGCTGTGCACTAGACCGGACGTTAGCCTGGCCATAAGTATGGCAGCTAGGTTCCAGAGTAATCCAGGAGTGGATCACTGGACAACGGTCAAGAATATCCTGAAGTACCTGAAAAGGACTAAGGAGATGTTTCTCGTGTATGGAGGTGACGAAGAGCTCGCCGTAAAAGGTTACGTCGATGCAAGCTTTGACACAGATCTGGACAACTCTAAGTCGCAAACCGGATACGTATTTATTCTTAATGGGGGTGCGGTAGGCTCGTGCAGTTCCAAGCAAAGCGTCGTAGCAGATTCTACATGTGAAGCGGAGTACATGGCTGCCTTGAAGGCGGCTAAGGAGGGTGTCTGGATGAAGCAGTTCATGACGGATCTTGGAGTGGTGCCAAGCGCACTGAATCCAATAACCTTGTTCTGTGACAACACGGGTGCCATTGCCTTAGCAAAGGAACCACGGTTTTACAAGAAGTCCAGACACATCAAACGACGCTTCAACCTCATCCGCGACTACGTCGAAGGAGAGGACGTAAATATATGCAAAGTGCACACGGATCTGAATGTAGCAGACCCGCTGACTAAACCTCTTCCACGGTCAAAGCATGATCAACACCAGAACTGTATGGGTATTAGATTTATTACAATGTAATTCGCATGATGATGTGAGGGCTAGATTATTGACTCTAGTGCAAGTGGGAGACTGTTGGAATTATGCCCTAGAGGCAATAATAAATATAGTTATTATTATAATTCCTGTATCAAGATAATCGTTTATTATCCATGCTATAATTGTATTGAATGAAGACTCATTTACATGTGTGGATACATAGACAAAACACTGTCCCTAGCAAGCCTCTAGTTGGCTAGCCAGTTGATCAAAGATAGTCGGTGTCTTCTGATTATGAACAAGGTGTTGTTGCTTGATAACTGGATCACGTCATTAGGAGAATCACGTGATGGACTAGACCCAAACTAATAGACGTAGCATGTTGATTGTGTCATTTTGTTGCTACTGTTTTCTGCGTGTCAAGTATTTGTTCCTATGACCATGAGATCATATAACTCACTGACACCGGAGGAATGCTTTGTGTGTATCAAACGTCGCAACGTAACATGGTGACTATAAAGATGCTCTACAGGTATCTCCGAAGGTGTTAGTTGAGTTAGTATGGATCAAGACTGGGATTTGTCACTCCGTGTGACGGAGAGGTATCTCGGGCCCACTCGGTAATGCAACATCAACACAAGCCTTGCAAGCAATGTGACTTAGTGTAAGTTGCGGGATCTTGTATTACGGAACGAGTAAAGAGACTTGCCGATAAACGAGATTGAAATAGGTATGCGGATACTGACGATCGAATCTCGGGCAAGTAACATACCGAAGGACAAAGGGAATGACATACGTGATTATATGAATCCTTGGCACTGAGGTTCAAACGATAAGATCTTCGTAGAATATGTAGGATCCAATATGGGCATCCAGGTCCCGCTATTGGATATTGACCGAGGAGTCTCTCGGGTCATGTCTACATAGTTCTCGAACCCGCAGGGTCTGCACACTTAAGGTTCGACGTTGTTTTATGCGTATTTGAGTTATATGGTTGGTTACCGAATGTTGTTCGGAGTCCCGGATGAGATCACAGACGTCACGAGGGTTTCCGGAATGGTCCGGAAACGAAGATTGATATATAGGATGACCTCATTTGATTACCGGAAGGTTTTCAGAGTTACCGGGAATGACGAATGGGTTCCGAGAGTTCACCGGGGGGGGGGGGGGCAACCCACCCCGGGGAAGCCCATAGGCCTTGAGGGTGGCGCACGAGCCCACCTCAAGGAAGGGAAGGAAGGACTCCCACCCACCAAACCAAGTCCAACTCGGTTTGGGGGGGGGAGGCCTTCCCCCCTTGGCTCGGCCGACCCCCTTGGGGCTCCTTGAGCCCCAAGGCAAGGCCCCCCCTCTCCCACCTATATATACGGAGGTTTTAGGGCTGATTTGAGACGTTTTTTCCACGGCAGCCCGACCACATACCTCCACGGTTTTTCCTCTAGATCGCGTTTCTGCGGAGCTCGGACGGAGCCGTGCTGAGACGAGATCATCACCAACCTCCGGAGCGCCGTCACGCTGCCGGAGAACTCTTCTACCTCTCCGTCTCTCTTGCTGGATCAAGAAGGCCGAGATCATCGTCGAGCTGTACGTGTGCTGAACGTGGAGGTGCCGTCCGTTCGATACTAGATCGTGGGACTGATCGCGGGATTGTTCGCGGGGCGGATCGAGGGACGTGAGGACGTTCCACTACATCAACCGCGTTCACTAACGCTTCTGCTGTACGGTCTACAAGGGTACGTAGATCACTCATCCCCTCTTGTAGATGGACATCACCATGATAGGTCTTCGTGCCCGTAGGAAAATTTTTGTTTCCCATGCGACGTTCCCCAACACTCGCCGCGCTAGGGTTTTCGGCGGCTGCGGCGGCGGGGGGCTCACGGCTGTACAGCGGGGTGAGCGGGGTGCCGGTCTGCGCGTCCATGGTGGCAGGGGCGCTGGCGCCGGCGCGCGGTGCGAAGGAGGAAGAAAGAGAGAGAGTTCGCGCGCGCGCTCGAGTCTGCCGCGCGCGGAAGTGTGCACTCCAAATTACCAGCGCGGGATGAGGCTATGGACAGCGCGCCCAACTTGTTTTAGCGCGCGCACGATTTTTACGCGCCCGCCGGAGCATCCCGCCGCGTCGCGCGCGCTAAAAGGGGATATTTTTGGACGCGACGCTTGTTTTGCGCTGCTGTTGGAGATGCTCTAAGTGCACACCAAAACACCATACTCTAACAATTGGCACCCGTAGTTTTTTTAAGACGGTGTTTGGTCCATGGACTACACAAAATTTCTATCTCTTCAAGACTATTTGAACACCAAGAAATGTGAAAAAGTACATGATTTTCAAACAGACGAATTCTACACTTTGCATTTGGTAGAAAACAAAACACATAACATCCGCATGATTGGGGAGTGAGACTAGACAAAGATAGAATGAAAGTGTGTTGTACTATCCATATTAATAATTACCATTATTTAGTATGAATTACTTCAGAAAAATAAATAAAAAAGGGGCTTGAACTTACTTAAGATTCCTATGAAATAGGGATGGATGTCTATTGTGTGAAGTACAGTAGTAATTTTATAGGATACCAAATCAAACTTTAGACAAAAAATCACTAACATCCACAACACCAAATCAATTCCACTGGAATCACCATTCAATATATTTTCATACCACGTATATTTTTTTATTGTGAAAGTTTAGATTTTTTTTGAGAAACTGGGCAAATTTTATAAAGTTTGACATAGAGCAAAACTAGTATGCGAAGTACATAAAAACGGAGCGAGTACTACTAGAAATCGACCGAGGCCGCCAGAAGCGAAGGACCTGAAAGGATGATCAAAAGTCCAAAATCACTCGTGAACCAACTTTTATTTAAATGGTTAGGAGAACAACGGTGTTCCGTATCCATTAAAATTAATTATTTTAGATATTTTATGTGCATCCAGATGTTTCTGTCAACTAAAAAATGTCCATGACAACTTTATCAATCTTAAAATAAAATGCTGGTTTAATTTTTGGAAGGCACTATATGGATAGAATGTACTTCATCTGTTCCTAAATATAAGTCTTTTTAGATATATCATTAGGGGACTACATACGAAACAAAATTAATCAATCTATATTTTAAAATATGTCTATATACATCCGTATGTAGCCCCTATAAAAACTTCTAAAAAGAATTATATTTAGGAACGGAGCGGGGTGCCGGTCCGCGCATCCATGGTGGCAGGGGCGCTGGCGCCGGCGCGCGGTGCGAAGGAGGAAGAAAGAGAGAGAGTTCGCGCGCGCGTTCGAGTATGCCGCGCGCGGAAGTGTGCGCTTCAAATTACCAGCGCGGGATGAGGCTATGAACAGCGCGTCCAACTTATTTTAACGCGCGCACGGTTTTTGCGCACCCGCTGGAGCATCCCGCCCCAGGTGAGAGTGAAGTCTAGAAACACTCCGCTCGGCTCGAATCAAAAACCCAAACCCAGACCCAGGTTAAGCTCAACCCGGTGCTAGACGACCACGGCACGCACCAAACCTATTAAACCGCTTCACTCCTTCACCGCCGCCGCCGCCATTCGCCGCCGAAGGTCTGCCCCCCACCCGTCTTCCTCGCGCCCCCCGCCGCCGCCGCTCCCCAGCGCCCGGCCGAGCTCGCCAAGATGCTGCAGAGCAAGTCGTTCGTCAAGAAGACGAAGCAGGGCCGCGTCGTCAAGGTCCGCCGCTCGGCACCGCAACCACCGCCTCGCCGAGGCCCCGCCGGAACCCTAGCTAACCCCCTCCCCCCGTCTGCGCAGGTGGTCCGGGAGCACTACCTCCGCGACGACATCCCCTGCGGCGCCTTCTCCTGCCCCTCCTGCGACGCGGCCGCCCGCCGCCTCAACGCCGACGCCGCCGCCATCCTCGTCGTCGACACCAACGTCGTGCTCCACCAGGTGCGTGCCCCTGCTCTCCCGCTCCCGCTCCCGCTCCCGCCTCTCGTATCTAGCGTGCCTTGTAGGGTCGGGGGTTCCGACTGCTGATGCTCTGAGAGGTTGCTGCAGATCGATTTGTTGGAGAATCCGGCGATTGAGGATGTCGTGGTGCTGTCGGTGGTGCTGGACGAAGTGAAGAACAAGAACCTCTCCGTGTACAACAGGCTCAAGACGCTGTGCACCAACACGGCTCGGAGGTTCTTCGTGTTCACCAACGAGCACCACAGGTACGCCTGAATTCCACCCTTGGTTCTCCGAATGGTCGTTTTGGTCGATCAGTAGGTGTGAGTTTAGGCTCTGGCATATTTGCTTGCTTCCTATCTGAAGCAGAACTCGTTGAGATTTCTAGTCGATGGAGTGGTGCAGATAAACGAAGTACTAGCTATGAAAGTATAATTCCTGCATCTGATGTGTGTTCTCTGGCCACATTTCTTAGAGTAACTAAGCTGACGTGCAGTAAATTCTTCGAAGTGGGCCAAGTTGATTTTGTCTTTCCTAAAACTGTGTTCAAGTGGTGTGCCCTCTCAACTGCATTTATCTTTGCCACGTATGGCACTTAGACCTGAACTTGACCACTATTAACAAGATTGTATCGGCAAAATTTCTCTGCACGAGTTGCACTACAAATGTGCAAGTACTTATCTGCAACTAATTAGTAATTCTGCTTTTGTTCTTTGAGACGTGCATAAGCTGCCCACATCAGAACTTGCATCTGCTTAGCATCAGCGATGTTATTCTTCCCTGTTCATATGATTAGGATTACTCATTTACTGAAAAACGTACAGGGATACTTATGTCAAGGAGATGGTTGGAGAGAGTCCAAATGATCGTAATGATAGAGGTACTGAGTTGCTTAGTTATATTTATGTACAGCATATCCCATTTCCAGGGATTCTATATACACTTAAATACTTAATGTATGCTCTGCTCTTTACTCGCCACTTCTTCTCTATTCAGCAATCCGTGTTGCTGCTCGTTGGTACCAGAGTCACCTTGGTGACAGTGCCAAAGTGTTGCTGGTCACAAATGATAGAGATAACAAACGGAAAGCTACTGAAGAAGGCCTAAATGCAGAGACAGGTGCTAGTTGGATAGTCTGTTGCATGAAATTCATAGCTGAATCTTTTACAATACTGCATGAATGATTGTATGGTTGCCTCACAAATTATTTCTGGTTCCAGTTGAGTCATATGTACGATCGCTTGCGCAGCCTGGTTTGCTCGATTTGGTGGTTGTCCCAAGTAGCGGAGATGTTGCCATGGAAGATGTAGAAGATCTTAGACCATCCAAAAGGAAAATAGTTTACAATGAGGTATACCAAGCTATTAACTATGCAATTTTCATCTGCACGTTCTTGTTACAATAACCATCTAGTGTCAAATATAATATATGCTACCTTGATATTATTGCAGCATAAACCTATGTCAGAAATTACATCTGGTCTGCGCTGTGGAATTTATCATCAAGGGAAGCTTCGAGTTAATCGTTACAATCCATTTGAAGCATATGTCGGAAGTGAGAGCATTGGTGATGAGATTATTATCCGTGGGCGTTCAAATATGAACAGGTCCTTCGATGGAGATATAGTTGCTGTAGAACTGTTGCCACAGGATCAGTGGCACGATTCAAAGTCATTTATTGCTGATGATGATGGTATGTTGTTCATTTCTTGATGCATCTCATTTTTCTTATCTGATGGATGTTTCTGTTATTTCAGAAGATGATAATGAAGAGGATGTCAGGTTGGTTCCAAATAGCGCTGATGATGCTCCACGAAACACCACTTCCACGCAATCAACAGCTGGATCATCAGCTGCTTCTGTCCCCAGTCGTCCAGTTGGACGTGTTGTTGGTATCATCAAGAGGAATTGGAACTCGTGAGTTCTATATGATCTGAATGATATTTATCTAATTATTGTCACCTGATATGGAAAGATGACATCAGAATATGCACAATTCATTCAGTCAATGTGAATTATTAACCCAGAAGGATATATCATGCTCGTGTTTTTACGTTTACGTGCCTGCATAATGTATGTTGACCGAGTATTTTGACAGCATTTCTGCCTTGCTACTCCACGCAAGTTTGTTTCAATATTTCATGCATCTCTTACAATCTTTGGTTGGTTAGACATGACATACTATTTGTATGTTGCCAATATGGATTATGCTCATACTTGCTCAGTCCAGCAAACTATTTAGTTTATATTGCAACTTCAGTTGTTTTTGTGTATTGATGCATAAAAATGAAATACTTGTATACTGCAGGTATTGTGGATCATTGGAGCCAATGCCCATGCCTGCTGGTAGCGGGGGTGTTGCTCATGCTCTTTTTGTGTCGAAAGATCGAAGAATTCCTAAGATTCGGATCCAAACTAGACAACTTGGTAATCTTTTAAATAAAAGGATTATCGTTGCAGTTGATTCATGGGATGTCATGTCTCGATACCCATCAGGACACTATGTGCGGACTATAGGAGATATTGGCGATAAGGAAACAGAAACAGAGGCAAGTTTGTATACCTAATTTTTATTACATCGCTTTGTAGGAGCTGCAGTCCAGCCTACATTATCCAATTAGTTGCTGCATGCTAAGATCATGCATTTGATGCTAGCATGCTAACTGATATACACATAACACAGGTTGTCCTAATAGAGAATGATATTAACACAAGACCTTTCTCTACACAAGTCCTTGCTTGTTTGCCACCTTTGCCTTGGACATTGTCACCTGAGGATGTGGCTAATCCTAATAGGCAAGATTTGCGGCATGTGAGAGTCTTTAGTGTGGATCCACCAGGTAAGTTAATCATGATAAGTGTACCCTATTCTTTTGTACTGCCCCCGGTCCTTTTTTGTCTGCATATTAGCTTTGTCTGAAGTCAAAGTATCTCTACTTTGACCAAAGTTACGGAAACATGTATCAACATTCATAATGCCAAATTAATATTGTTAGATTCATTACGAAATGTAGTTCATGGAATGTATATTTGGTGTTGTAGATGTTGATACTTTTCAATATATATTTGGTCAACCTTTGTAAAATTTGACTTGACACAAATCTAATATGCGGAGTAAAAAGGACTGGAGGGAGTACTTGAATTGCATTCTTACCATTAAACTGCTATTTAGGTTGTAGGGACATTGATGATGCACTACATTGCACACCGCTTCCAAATGGGAATTTTGAAGTTGGAGTACGTATCCTTTATCAGTTTACCTTCTAGTACGCAGTTCAAGTCTGCAATGGATGTTAATCTTGTTCTCTTCAGTTTTTGTACTTGTACTTTACATTTGAGTTAATATTTGTCATCCAATTCCTTTTGTACTCCACCATATCTTCATAAATTGTGAGTAGGATCTGTTGCATCTACCTGGGTTTGAGCTCATCACATAAGCTTGATTGTCTAGTTATAACGAAATAACTAAATCACGTGATTTTGTTCTATATGCTCTTGCTTGGAACAAACTCAATTTCTAAATCCTTTTGGTTGATAGATCATTACTCTTGGTCCGTGGATTGCTAAGTCGACAGGGATGCAATTTCCTATTTTTTTTTGCGAGGAATGTTAATTTCCAGGAATTTCTCATGAAAAATTGGTCTGGGGGCATTCACAGTGGTTCATGTGGAATTGGGATTAAAGATTAGGTGGTGGGGGAGTTAATGAAGAGAGAGATGCAGGTTGTATCTCATACTAGATGCCACTAATTTGAGAACAACAATGTTGATTTAATGCTGAAGTATATGGCCAATTTAGATACAACACATTTAAATTAGGATAGTTCTATCTATACATTCGTTTAATGCATTCTCTCACCAATAGATACAAACCATTGCGAGTGCACTGAGCACTATTTTTGCATTTTTTGTTATGCTAGTCCTTGTGTCCAGGGTTCAAACTATTTTATCTCTGATCTTGACCTTGGGTATCGAAAGCTATATGTTGTCAACAGGAGATATATGGGATGTGTTTCTTTCTGGAGATTTTGCAGTTCTTGACTTGGACTGACCAGATATTGCTGATGTCACTAATTTTGTCCATCCTGGTACCCCTCTTGACGAGGAGGCCTCTCAAAGGGCAACTTCTGTTTATCTTGTTGGACAACGAATTGACATGCTACCAAAGCCTCTAACTGAAGGTATTGGTTTCATTTATATGGCATGCACACTGAATTACTGATTACTGAATCAACTGCGCCGAAGCATTGCATTGAATTTGATAATAGTACACACCTTAATGTTAATATGTATGAGCAGAAGTGACTCGTTGTTTTTCCAAATTTTGTTGTTTTTTAGATGTTTGTTCTCTTCGTGCTGATGTTGAGAGGCTGGCGTTCTCCGTCATTTGGGTGAGTCTAATTGTGTTTTTGTGATGTCAATTTGTCTGATGTACGAGGAATATATAAATGTGATCATTAAGTTTTTGCTCTTATTGAAAAAGGTTTGTTGTGTGGAGGCTATCCATAGTCCCTGTGTCCTACTAGCTCTATGACGAGTCCATACTATATTCAAGCTCAAATGGAATGAATTATTTTGCACAACTTTCGCTAAGCTTTTTCACAAGTGATTTGGGTCATTTGTCAATGCACCCTAGCCTTTTGGTCATATATATAATTTATTCTTGCAAACTGCACTTTATACGTAATTTGCGGTAATGCCATTTTCCTCGAAGAAAAATCTCCTCTGAGACTCTTGAGTGCAGAGTGCGGTGTGCTTAGAAACTTACCAACTTGTTAGATCCAAGTCATACAATATGCCTACATGTTGGATTAGGGCAATAGCTTGACATTTTTTATCCCGTGGTATCACGAACAGAGAATTACCGTCATCTGCCTTTGGCATTTCTTCTGTTCATCCTCGTGCGTTTTGAAGTGATTACATCTGTCCCTTCAAATGAGTATGCTAATTCTTGTATCATGGTGCTTTGGAATTTTTGGAATGTTATGTGTACAGGAAATGACACCTGATGCTGATATCATATCCTCAAGATACACAAAGAGTGTTATCAAGTCTTGTGCTGCAATGTCTTATGTGGAAGCCCAAGCAAGAATGGATGACAGGTGCTTTCTGGCATTCAGCTCTCTCAGTTTCCATTACTTATATGCGGAGATACAATTTTGTGTTGGTCTAGCAGGCCAAAAACGTTGTCATAAAATTTATCGGTTCATTCCTTGAAATTTCCAGCCGTTTGGTTGATCCACTGACTGTAGACTTGCGGAACTTAAATTCATTAGCAAAGGTTTGTTCTTGTGTTACCATATCTCGGTCTGCAATAAATATTCTTGTCTGTTACCATGTACTACTGAGTATTATTATTAAGCTTATGTCTTCAATGCTTATGTAGATAATGAGAAATCGGCGTTGCGAAAGAGGGGCTCTGACTCTTGCTTCAGCAGAAGTCAAATTCGAAATTGACAGTGAAACTCATGATCCCCTTGACATAGGTATTCAGATTTGTAAACCTGTTTCCTGTCTACTTCTATACTTCTATAGATGAAATACTTACACTCAATTTCAACAGGAATATATCAAATTCGTGAGGCAAACCAAATGATTGAAGAGTTTATGTTGGCAGCAAATGTTTCTGTTG
This sequence comes from Hordeum vulgare subsp. vulgare, assembly GCF_904849725.1. Taxonomy (NCBI): domain Eukaryota; kingdom Viridiplantae; phylum Streptophyta; class Magnoliopsida; order Poales; family Poaceae; genus Hordeum; species Hordeum vulgare. The sequence continues at coordinate 589,218,070 of NC_058521.1, forward strand.
CTGAGAAGATTTTGCAGCACTACCCCTTGTGTTCATTGCTACGGTACACATTTGCTCTGTTCTTTTTTATTGTCACATTCAGATCAGATTAAGGTTACCACTCTGGTAGTGCATTCAAGTATATCTGAATTTCTAGGAGAACCCTTTGAAAATATTGAGCAGGTCTTATTCATAATTGAATACAAATTTTGACCTGTCGACCTGTTCATTCAATCATAAAATAACCAATAGGCAATAGCACAGAAGAGTTCAGTCCAATGAGGTAGGATGCCTAAATTATTATGTGCTCCCTCCGTCCCAAAATAAGTGACTAAACTTTGTACTAACTTTGTAGTCACTTATTTTGGACGGAGGGAGTATGTGATTGTGACGTCTCCTGATGTTACCAAGTTGCATTTATATGATTGCTCATAAACTCATTCTCGATATTTGATACTCCCTCCGTCCCATAATTCTTGTCTTAGGTTTGTCTAGAAATGCATGTATCTAAACACTAAAACATGACTAGATACATTCATATCTAGACAAATCTAAGACAAGAATTTTGGGATGGAGGGAGTACAATATTTTCCATTTTGCACATATTGGTAGCTGTGAACAAAATACATTCAGCTGTTGACTGTCCTTGTCTTGGAATGGTTTAAGAACTTATTTGTGACTGCCATCTTCTTACACTATTATGCAGCAATTTCAAAGAATGTACCAGTTCTTTCCTACAACTGCTGTATAATTTAAATTACCTTCTCTGAGCATGTTAATTTTTGTATAATTGGCATCAGGCGTCATCCTAGCCCAACAAAGGAGATGCTTGAGCCATTACTCCGTACTGCCTCCTCTGTTGGCCTAAGTCTGGACGTATCATCCTCAAAAGCATTAGCTGAATCACTTGATAATGCGAAGGTGAGAATGACCTGTATTATTTTACTCTACGGTGTATTCACATTTAGGTGACAGTCCTAGGTAGCTGGGTAATATTTGTGTGGAGCGTTATCTCACCTGCCGTTAATGCTTCACATGCAGAGAGATGACCCGTACTTCAACAAGCTTATCCGGATTTTGGCAACTAGATGCATGACACAAGTATGGTAGCAATTTATATTTTTACTTACTGTTTTCAACTATATCTATATAACTTTATTTTTGCAATACACAGGCAGTTTACTTTTGCAGTGGAGATTTGAGCTTGTCTGAGTATTACCATTATGGGCTTGCATCTGCTCTGTACACTCATTTCACTTCTCCTATTCGCAGATATGCAGGTTAGTTTTTTTTCACTGTTAGGTGCCTTGATGCTCAATGATATTACCTGAATTCGACTGATGATTCTTGGACATAGCAAGTATTTATCCATGTTACTTTCTCCGTCTATGAGCTAATTAGTTTAGTCGGGAAGTTTAATTGGAATAACTATTTTCATGCACCTTTTGTACAAAGTGAAAGTTGTTTGTAAGGCATCGTATTTTCTGTAGACTAAGTAGAAGAAAGAAGAGGAGGAAACCTATAAACTGTGAGATTGGTGTCTGATTGTACATCTTTTCCATTGCAGATGTTGTGGTGCATAGGTTGCTAGCTGCTGCTCTAGATATTGCGAAACTTCCACCAGTCTTCCAGGATGGTCCACAACTCACAGGCATCGCTGACAGTGAGTGATCCAATGTACTACTGAAGTGGGTCTTTATATGTTTTGCAACATTTGATACTGACATTATTATCATATCAGACTTGAATTATAGGCACCGAAATGCCCAAATGGCAAGCAGAGCATCGGTTGAGCTCCACACTCTCATATATTTCAGGACAAGGTACATTTTAATTGTCAATGGCTCTTTTATTTATAAGTTACATTAGATAGTATGTTCTTCAAGACGAGGGTAGTAAGAAATGGCTCAAGTCTGTTATCATCTGAGTGACCATAGTGATTATTAATACTGCTCTACACTTCTAACTGTGCAGGCCTGTGGATACTGAAGCTAGAATAGTAAAGATCAAGGCAAATGGTTTCATAGTCTTCGTACCGAAGTATGGATCTCTCTTCACAGCCCCCCCAACCCCATTTCTCCGCCTTCTCATTTATTTGCCAAGTTAGAGTAACAATGAACGTCCTGCTCAGAAGTCACAAGTATAAAAAATCACACCCCAGCAATGACCTGATCAGTCATCTTAAATTAAATTAGTACCAACTTACTGATGGATCTGAGGTAACCCAAACCAGGATCTGTCAATTGCTATTGCATGGATTCTGAGCTTCAATCTTGTTTCTGGCCACTATGTTCTTAGAAATATGAGATGACAGGTCTGCTTAAACAAATTAGTTGGCTGTTTGTAGTTTAATACGTATTGAGATATCCGAACATTTGGTTGACACACTATGGGGCATTTTGATTCCCTACCCTTCCTCAGGGAAGCCAAAAATTAGTAATGCTCATGGAGATTAGTTAGCACCCTATGATTTGCTTGCTTTCTGTATCTGGTAATGCACCCCAAAATGCCCTACGGAAGTTTCCCAGTTTCTAGGCGTGTAAAAACTGATACAAAATGTGGCGAGCATTTTTGCTGCATGCCAAGATGGTGTGGGAAATTATGGCTGGCACGTTGATTTGATTGATTAGGCATCCATCCTGCTTCATAATTGCAGTATCATCTAAACCTGGCGGGTGATTTGCAATCTGTTTGCACCTTCAGATTTCTGATGATAGGATAAATTAAGTCTGCAGGGAATGGAATCAAACATGCCCTGTGTCATTTCTTCTTGTTCTCAATCTGGAGAGTTTTAATTTTTCCAAATACTTCCAAACAATAGTAGTTACTTCAATTTCAGCATCATCTGCACCGGGTATGCATTAGGTAGTGCCTTTCTTGTTCTCATTTGGTACTTTTACGCAACAGGTTTGGCATAGAAGGCCCCATCTATCTTACGGCGAAGGGAGACAAAGGGGCTGACTGGGTAGTAGACGAGGTGCACCAGAAAGTAACCAAGCCTGGAACAAACATAAGCTATGCTGTGTTGCAGAGTGTTATGATCCATATGGAAGTGGTCGAGCCTCAGCCTCACCGCCCAAAGCTACAGCTCACCCTCATATGAACAACAAATGTACAAATGAATTGTAACATTAGTGCATTCACCCTTTTTCCGCTACGGCATTGTACCAGGGTCCATTCTTCAATTCAACAAATTTTGGTGATTTTATGATATTGTCAAATCAGCCTGGAATTCCTCTTTACAGAGCTGTGTAAAAATCTCTTTATTGATGCTAAAAATCTATCATGCTCTGCTGCTTTGTGTTCACCAGTCGCTCATCTCTGGGCACTCTTATAATGTGCTTGAAACACACTGTAAAAATGTGATGATGCAAAGTTTTCTTGCTGAAGAGAGCCTCAGGACACGAGTGACATGAACACTGTCGACCAGAGTGTTAGCGCCAGGGCTGCAACCAGGTGCGTCCAGAGGAAGATGATGGAGCACTCCTCCTCCCCAACATCAAACAGCTGGGCTATCGTCCCTGCAACATAGGAGAGGAGGAACCAACGCCTCAGAGCATAGCACCCCTATGTCCGAATAAGCTGTGGTGGTAAGCCGACAATACCGACGCTCATGGCAGGGGGAACCGTGGATTGCAGCAGGAGAACGTAGCGGTACAGGGGCGATCTTGGCAGGAACCCGAGCTTGCTGGCGGCCTTCACCACCCCGATTCCGCAGGCGGGGAGGATGACGAAGCGTATCGCGATGATCGACACGACCACCAGTGGCTTCAGCGTGGTCCTGCCTCTGCCTGGCCGTGCAATTTTTTGCAGACATGAGCATGGAGTGCTTCAACGGAGAACGCTGTGAGGAGGTCTGACATAGAATGAACTTCACCTTTTGTAAGGTTTCCGCCAAGTATGAGGACGGTGCATGGTATCGCGGCGTCTCTGCCCCCAAGTTAGTTTGGGTGTTATCATCCAACAGAAGGTCAGCAGCAGATGGATATAAAAGATGCAAGATCCAACACAAGTGCTGCAATATATATATATATATATATATATATATATATATATATATATATATATATATATAGGGTCGCCCTATTCGTCACCCTGGGCGAGGAATAGTTATTCTTCACCCCCCTCTATTTTAACATCAATGCACCGTAATTTTACATTTCGTAAATTTTATCTTATTTTACACGTAAAAAGAGACCGTAAAAAAAAATAATCAACGTAAAAATATTTTATGTCAAGTAAAATTACGAACATACAAAAATAGTGCAAAAATAACATTAAATTCAATTTTTTCTGGTCTTGTGACCTATATTTTTGTTTTTCTTTTGTTAAATTTTACGTAATGATTCAATATAAATGTAACTATTTGTATTTTGAATGTAATTTTTTTATAAATTGATCGTAAGATTATCTCGGATGAATAATAAACTATTCTACACCCTTGGTGATGAATAGAGTTTACCCAAGTAACTTACGATATATATATATATATATGGACTTACCCAAGTAACTTTGCGGTGTCTTGGACTACTCGGAGAGGGCCGTCTTCCTCCGTGACGAGTGGTCTCAGCTTGTCGATTGCACCGACGGTAAACCCTATGAGCTACAGAGCGGTAGCAGTTAGATGTGAGTGAAATCCAGAGCTCATCTGCGTTCTCACTGTGTGGTGCAAAGCAGAGTCACATACTGCGGCAACACTGGGAGGTGACCACAGTTCATTCAATATCTCTAACAGCAAATCCTTTGCTCTTCTTAAGCAGCGCATGGGGCTACCGTCAACGTCGTTGGAAGGCAAGGTACAATAATGGACCTACAACCGGAATGCCGAAAATGTGAGGAGGTTTGTTCATCACTCTCATTGTTCAAATCTTTCCAAAGCAATGAGAGAATGCGATACTGCTTACCGAGTCGCTCTCGAATTCCTCGTGAAATGCCCCTGATGAGAGGGGAAGAAAAGCAGCATGACTGCCATTTTCGGCTTCGGCTTCGGCTTGGGCTTCTCCTGGGTACTCCTCTTTCCTTATGTTTGTTGTAGGATCAGAGCATTTCTTGTACAGCTGAGCTGATCTCTTCATGACGCTGTAGCTATGAGTCCAGATAAAGAAATTCCCTAGCTGCACGAAACGTTTCTGAATCCAAAATGTACCCTGACAGAGGAGCTAATCAGGCGCGGCGACGAGCTTACGTACCGCCATGGACAGCGAGACGTAGGAGATGCCGAGAGATTTGCAGGTGTCGGCGTCACCGAAGGGGCTGTCCTCCTGGTTGCAAATCGCCGGAACAATCATCAAAGGTATGGTTCCCCAGTTACCTGAAAATGCACATGTAGATTATTAGCACATACATAAAAGGCTTGGTCAGAAAGGTTTGCTTTTAATAATTATCTGAAAACTGAAGAAATAGATTCGCCATTTATGTATGACTGGTGACTTGCCTGCTGAGCTGCAAGCGATGACAAGCCCCTGAAGATGTGCTCCTGGCCGGAGGGCCTTCACGGCCAGCCATCCGAGAGCTGCTCCGACGAGGAATATGATGCCCATGTTCACTGGCATGAACCACCTTAACTCATCACCAAGTTCCAGAAATGAGCGATCAAATAGCACGATTATCATTCATCCGTGTGAATGTTGTACTAGTAGCAGATGATTCGATCGAACCAGGAAACGACGTCCTTGAGCGTGACGGTGCCTGCCAAGCTCGAGAAGACGAGGGACGGGACGAACACGGTGTAAACAACCTGCAGAATCAAGCAAGCAAGCAAATGGATTGACATCACTTGTTATGCCTTGTAATATATGTAAACCTCTAGCTGATGCCACATGCGTGACGACGACCTTGTTTATGTGCCGCCGGGCGTCGGAGGTGAGGACGTCGAAACGGGCGGAGGCGAGGCAGGCCCCGAGGAGGCCGGCGAGGAGGACCTGGAGGACGGGCAGCCATGCCACGGCCAGCAGGGACCAGAACCTCACCATCTTGCAGTCGCAGGAGGCGACGAGCGAACGAGAGAGAGAGAGAGTTCCCGCGACCGATGCTTCTGGTGAGGAACTGGCCGAAGAAGAAGAAGCGAACCCAAGCCGCCGTGCTGACTGCTGCGTTGCCGCATGCATGCGTTGTTGGCTGCTGTGGGTGGCCGCACGCGTTGCTCGTCACGCACCGCGTGTCACTACTCAACACCCAGGTGCTTCCATCTGCTATCTGTTGTTCCTCAAGGACAGCAAAATGACTTTTGCTTTGCTCGGGAATGGGAGCATCTATGTCTCAAACGATTTCTTATAAGTTATGATTAAACAAGAAAGAAAAAAAAGTTATCCAATCATACTCCTCGTAGCATTTTTATAAGTCCGGCTGTCCGTGAACCTTCATATTGAAGACAAATATAGAAATGATAGTAGAGTTCGCGGACACGTCTGGTCAGTCCGTCACGTAGGACACGACCTTATCCTGGATCATTTTTTTTCTCTTTTTTTCACCAATCACGTGCAAGTTAAACCAGTTGAAAGTTCAATTCTTTGATCTAAGCCTCGTCGGCGATAGTTTGATTGGCAGGCCCATTCTGTCCAAGCATCATGTTGTCTTTGGGTTTCGATCCCGAATATAAATAGTCACCCCTCTTCATCATAAGTTGGTTAGCTGCTTTGAGTGAAATTCTGATAAATAGTCCGAGCAACCCATCCTCATTGTGATTCGAGTGGATCTATGGTGAGAGAAAATCTAGTGCCTAATAGCCCAAGTAATTGAGCACCACCGAAGAACCCATTCGACTTTATGGAGGACTTTTTATTCTTGAAGACTGGGATCTTTCGGAAGATTGGATGTCTGTTCAAAACATCCAAAATTAGTTGTCGATTGTCGACGAACAAGTCTGTGAAGGTTGCGATATCTACCTTTAAGATCTATCATGAGTGTCTGGGCGAGGTCTACGTGATCTTAAGTTCTTAACTCAAAGAGAATAGGATTAAGACTTGGTATTCTGAGTTAAATATCCGCCCCTTCAACCAGACATAGAATTATCACAATAACTTGAACTGGTGCAACAAATCGAATGTATTCACCGAACCCCTGGTTCCGTATTCTTCACTTCCGTTTACCCCAAGTAACTTGGTGTTTTGAAGAATTGGATTCCTCCCCTCTCTAAATTAAACAATTTTACTGATTACGTATATGTCCTGTGGCATTTACTTTCGAAGTTATCATGATGAAGTTTATCTATCTTGTGTCGTAATAGTTTACTTATTCTATTTTGTCACTTGCATGCTTTACACTATCTTGAAGACTCTGATTGTATGCATTGTTTGGGTTTTCTTTGGTTTATGTTATTTTTGTACGGTTTAGCTTGTTGTACTTGAAAGAAAAGATTATCAAACTTGTAGGTGCTTCAAGTTTTCATGCCAAAAAACTATTTGAGAAGCTCTACACACGCAAAGATTTCAGTGCTTGAAGTTTTGAGTATTTTTAGCATTGTGATCTAAAACTCGTCTGTACACCTTTCTCTACATGATATTTTAGCATGAAAATTTGTAAGGACATACATAATTTGATCATTTTTTATGTTGCAAAGTTTTATTTTTTTTACTGTTCAAAGAGGGTGCCTAGGCACCCGGAAGCTATCACACCTTTTCGTTCAAATTTCCAGTCTGACGATCATGATCTTGGATCAAACTATTCGAGAACCATGACATGTTTGCCTACTATCCACGGGCCACCCGCCCATATGCGATGTCAATCCCTTTGATCTTGAGTAACACTTACAAACATATTTTTACCAACCGAGTTGAAGGACAACCCCTCGAATTCTCCCAAGCTGACCGTAATGCATGTGCAATGGTATTGAGATGCAACACCTTACGATGAAGAACCTTCCCTACCAACGCTCAAGATGGCACTGCCTCCTCTTCCTCTAGATCATCATCACAAGCTTAGAACTCCTCTGATAAATTCATCATGTCCATCTACTCCTCTACAGTCTCCTTTTCCTCTAGATCATCATCACAAGCCATGTCCACTGATCACATACATAAACCTAACCCTTCGGTCTACCTCTAACTACAAAGATGGCTAGAGACGCAAAGGTCTCTTCTTAATCATCCCGTGAGCGTAGAGATTCGACCGATACGTAGCGTCTCCCTCTGTAGATCACATATGAAAAAACACCGTCTTGCGCCCCAAAGATCGAATATCGCCCCATGCCCCGCCAGAGACACTCGAACCCTAGAAGAAGTTTTGGGTCTACATGTATTCTTGTGCTTCTTTATCTCCTTTTCTTGTCTAGACGTCTTGTAGTGTACGCCGTCTCGACTAGGAGACCAGACAGACCACGCCACGGTCCCCTACGGACCCATCGGTAATCGCTAGTCCGGGACACCGCTAGCGTGATTTCAGGCTGATTAGGGAGAGCGGGGGAAGAGAATAGAGGACAAGATACTAGCTTTCCGCTAGATCCAGTCAATCAGTTAAACCGTGAATCTCTTTGGTTGATACGAAAAACTTAACTACCTATCAACACGGAATTTTGGCTGGTTATATTGGTAATAATAGTTCAGCTATCTACAACTATATAACACATGCAATGGACTTTTCTGTCGTAATGGGTTTTCATCAATTATATTTGATATGGGGTATATCTCTTTTCATAGGCAAAGGCCATGCCATATGCGATTTTGTCATGAGATTGATAAAAAAATATGCATGATGATCAAATAATTGTTCCTTCATTGTTGCAAAAGGGTCATTTATAATCAATCCATTGGATATTGTTTACAAATAGTTATTATTGGAAAATTTCATTTGTGAGTTTGACGTGATAGTCACCAAGATTTTATTTAATTGATATAGTATTGTTCTACCTTGCATGTGCGAGTTTTCAACTACTAATTGTTCTATAGATTTGAGATAAACAATGCCTTTAGATGTAGTTTAAGTCTTTGTCCATAACATTTCATATCTATGTATATTAGTTTGGTGTTTAAATTAAGGATCCCCATAGTTTTGGTTTCGCCCCGGGACCCATAAATCCAGGACCGGCTCTTCCAGCAATCATCCCGCCATACGCAGATCAAAAGCAAGTGACACCTCAAACGCAACGGCTCTATGCATCCAAATAGCAGCGAGACAACACATATCATGTTGATTTTTGAAGAAAAAACATTGGAGCTCTCGTAGGCCTCTATATAGGAAGCTTAGTAATTAATTGTAAGGATATCCTCTATTCTTATATAGCTACAACCCACTAGCTAATTTTTCTCTTCATGTAACAATGCCACATCATTAAGTCATGCATGAAGTCATAATTTACTTTTTCCATTAATCTCTTCATGCAAAACATACCACCTCAAGCATTATTTTTTCTAGAGAAATAAGTCATATAAGAAAAATTTATATTTATTTTTATTAATTTTAGTCTTCTATCACTTATTCATACACTTTCCTAACAAGGCTCCCGCCGCAACGTGCGGGGCATCGTCTAGTTTGCTAACAAGTAAGGTAGAACAAGCAGTCGAGAATTCCGCATGCACCTCTGCCTTAGAGATACAACCATATTTTTTTGGGATGATACAAGAGACAATCATATTTTTTTTCTTATATAGCTACAACCCACTAGCTAATTTTTCTCTTCATGTAACAATGCCACATCATCAAGTCATGCATGGAGTCATAATTTACTTTTTTCATTAATCTCTTCATGCAAAACATGAGTAAATTGCCAAAAACTACCACATTTCACGCAAACGTATCCAGTGGCTACCACTTTACGATTTTTTGCGAAAAACTACCAAAAATTTACTAATTTGTGGCAAAAAACTACCATTTTTTTAACTGCCCGATTTAGCGATTTTAACCGTTTTTTGGCAATGCTGGCCCACATGTCAGGTCCCAGGCTGGCTAACTTTGCTGGCCCCGCGCAGACGGCCGTTAACGGCGCCTGCTCGCCGTCTCCGTTGAAGCTGGCGGTCAAATCCCTTCACTCTCTCCCTCCAGATCCGATCAAGTACCCTGTCGCTCCACTCTCTCCCTCCTCTCCCTGTCTCTCACCTAGGTGGCGGCCGCCATGGCGTCGGTGATTCCGGACATTGTTGGTGGCGACGGCGGCAACGACGGCGGCAGCGACGGTGTACGTTTCCAAGAAGTGGTTAACTGGTTGGGGAGCAGCAGCTACGCGACGCAGGATGGCTCGCAGTAGCCTGAGGCACCGCTGGTCAAGTCATCGCCGGCGCCTGGATGCTCTATGGTTTGCAGGTATGGCAAATTAGTAGAGTAGATGTGTTTGTAGGAGTTTTTTTTCTGCAATCTTAAATGTGTAGTTGTAGTTCAGCTATTAGAGTCGCTTAGGTATTTCATCTTATTTATGCAGTTTGGGTAATGAGAATTACATGAACACTCAAGAGAGCTGCATTGTGAAGGATTCTGAGGTTCAGATAAAGATAAATGATAGAAAGGCTCAGCTTGAGAGGAGCGGGATTCAAAGAGAGTCAGATTTGAACCATTTTGAAGGAGACACTTGAGTGTCTGAATTCTGTTCTGATAATTCAGTTCATTCTGATGGGAGTGCTGATGAAGTTGTTCAAATGGAAATAGATTCTGCCTCTGAAGAGGATAGACCATTGGAATTAACTGCTTTAGTGAAATATGTGAAGAATCCTGGTCCAACTAGCAGATGTCACAATGATGTAGAGCATAAAGAAAAACCAGATTGGTTTCCTGAACCAGATGAGTTTTGTTTTGCTGGTGATTTAGGCATAGGTGATGAGGAAGAAGAAGATGAAGTTGACCTACCATACCTCCTGAAGAAGGGAAAGAGTAATAAGAAAAAGATGAAGGATAGGGTATGGTTTGACCCCTCAATTCCCAATTCACATTTACTCTTGTGCAAGAGCTTGTGTTTTGAGAGTGGTTACCAGTTTAGAGAAGCATTAAGGGATTTTCATATGAGGACTTTGAGGTCTTTTCACTACCACAGGAACTCCCCAACAAGAATTATTGTTTGGTGCTCACAGAGAGAGCATGGGTGTGAATTTTACATGTGTGCCTCCAGGATAGCTTATGAAAGAACTTCTTTGCATTAAGAAGTGTAACATGGAGCACACTTGTCCATCATCAGCAGAGAACACAAAGGTTACTACTAAGTGGCTTGCCAAAGCAGTTGAGCCTTCTCTTAGAGCAGATCCAAGAGCACCTGTGGATGCACTTATTAAAAACAACAAAGTCAATTTTTCAGTTGATGTATCAAGGAGTGTGGCATATAGGGCAAGGAGGAAGGCTATTAAGGTTGTGCAAGGTGACCAGAAGGAGAAATACTATAGACTGAGGGACTACCTACAAGCAGTTATTGATACAAACCCTGGTAGCAGGTGTATAGTTACAACATTTGAGGACCCAGAAAACCCTGCACCAACTCCTAGATTTAAGTACATGTTCTACTGCTTGCATTCATCAAAGGAAGGATTTCTTAATGGATGCAAGCCCTTTATAGGTATATTTACAACTGTTTTTTCTTGAAAATAGCTTCTTAGAGAAAAATTATGGTATCTAATTTGGTTATGGATGCAGGGCTTGATGGTTGCTTCATCAAGCTAACCACGGGACAACAAATTCTTGCAGCCATAGGAAGAGATGGCAACAACAACATCTACCCCATTGCCTTTGGTGTTGTTGACAAGGAAGATGGTGATAGTTGGACATGGTTCCTAACCCAGCTAAGATGCTGCATTGGAAGTGGAAGCAAATTTGGAACCTACGCCATTATTTCTGACAGGCAAAAGGTATGCACCTATCTCTTGTATTAGTTCAGAAATATTGCTAGTAGTGGTTGACAAAGAAGATTCTGATAGTTACTAATTTATAAATAGGGTCTTCTTAAGGCTATAAATGAAGTGTTCCCTGATTCCCCTCAGAGATACTGCCTTAGGCACATATATGCAAATTTTCAGTGTGCTGGCTTCAGAGCAGCAGAACTAAAGAAGCTAGTAGATAAGGCTAGCTACTCATTCACCAAACATGGCCATGAATTAGGAATGACATTGCTGAAAGTAGAGTGTGAGGGTGCTTGGAAGTGGCTTGAGAAAATTCCAAAGGAGACTTGGTGTAGGTATGCAATGGATTATAATTACTGATCTTGTTGTGAACAACCTTAGCGAGGTTTTCAACAAAATGATCCTTGATGTTAGGGCCAAACCAATTAGGACAATGTTTGAAGGAATTAGGACTAAGCAGATGATCAAAAGGCAAAAGACTAGGGAAAAGACAGAGTACAGCAGGTGGATGATCACACCCAACTATTCAGAGAAACTGGAGGAGAATAAGAAGTATGCCAAATATTGTGAGGCACATAAGGCTGGTCCTGACATTTGGCAAGTGTCTAGCGGTGAGAAACAGTACTGTGTGAACCTTGCTACTAAATCATGTGACTGCAGGAGGTGGGACATGACAGGTGTGACATGCAGTCATGCAATAGCAGCAGTGAGCAAGGTTCATATGCACCCAAAGGACTTTGTGCATGAATTTTTCAAAAAACCACTTTATATTGAAGCATACAAAGACATTGTGTACCCTGTCCCTGGTCCCGAATTCTGGCCTGACACCCAAACCCAGGATATTGAGCCCCCAGTGTTCAAAGAAAAATTAGGCAGAAAACAGACAGCTAGGAGGAAGAGACAGTTTGAGGTGCCTGCACCAAAGGACACAAGTAGGATGGAAACAATTACATGCATCAATTGTGGTCTACAAGGCCATAGATTTACAAACTGTGGGAAAGCTCTGAAACCAAGTCTGCAGATGAGAAAGAACTTACACTAGGTCATTTAACATTTTGCATTATATGTTTCCTGAATTTAGGTTAGGTGTGGACTAATCAATAACTATTTTTATTTTTCCATGCAGGAGAATAGAGCAATTTTCAATGGTTCCTCTAGTGCTACCCAAGTACCTCCAGAAAGAGCACATCAAGACCAAAGTTCACACATCCCAGCCTCATCTGCTCCACCACTTGGTCCTAACACAATGAGAAAGAAAAAAAACAGCAGCTCCAAGAGCAACAACATCAACAGTTTCAACAGCAGCTCCAAGAGCAACAACATCAACAGTTTCAATAGCAGCTCCAAGAGCAACAACATCAACAGTTTCAACAGCAGCTCCAAGAGCACCAACAAGGGCATCAAGAAGGGGATTCAATGCACCTAGAACATCCACTGGAGCTATTGTGATATTATCAGGCAAGAGGAAGAGGAAACCTACTAGCAGGTTTGAAGCCTATTTTAATGGAAGTGGAAACCATTGAAACTGTGATTGCTGGGTAGTTCCACCATTGTGATCTGCTACTAAGATGAATTTGATGTACTAAGATTGCTGGTTTGTACTAAGATTGTGTGTTTGTACTCAGACTGTGATGTGCTACTAAGATGAATTATATTTGATGCTACTAAGATTGTGTGTTTGTACTCAGACTGTGTTTGTTTAAGATGAATTTGATGTAGGCCAATTGATTTAACAAAATTACAAAAAAAAGGGGAGGCCTGGGGCTCGAACACATCACCTCGGGTAGAAATGCTGCGAGCAATGCCAATGGGATAGTAATAGGAACTTATCAAGTTACTACTACTTCTCTATTTAGTGTTAGCGTGCGTGCGTGCGGCCGTGCTGTTTGCAAGCGGTGGCCGTTTCGGTTTCCGAGTCTGGCTGCTGTAAATGATGAAAAGACCACACACCCACCCACCGTCTCTTCGCACCACTCCCCCATCTCTTCCTACATAGAAACCGCCGCCCTCCTTCTCTTCGCTCTCCCCCATCTCCTCCCTCCCACACGACGCAACCGCCGGCGCAATGGACGTTACGATTGGCTGTAGAAGGCCATGCAAGATCTCGCCGACGACAACGAAGAGATCCACGAGCAGCTTCGTGAAATCACGGGCTGGTTCCCAAGCATCGAGATGATGCGGAACCACGCTCGTGGCCTGATCAAGGTCATGCAAGAGGACGAGAAGCTCCGTGCCTTCCCCCCCGGCTACTGCGTCCCACCTTCCGCCGTCATCCTTTGGGCGATGAGGGAGGTGCAGCGTACCACCGACCCGACACAGCTCACAAGGTGGTGGATGTACCGCTCATCGAGGATGACGGCACCGCAGCCGGATCCTACCCGTCTGGCCTCGAGGACGGAGAGGGTGACCGATGTTGTCCTCGCGCTGCCGGCGGCCGTCCTCGACCCTGAAGTGCAGATCATTCCGCCAGTCTTCACTGGCGGAAACAAGAAGAAGAAGAGGGAGACAAAGAAGTTGGTGGTGGGTGTGGTGCGCCGCTCAGAGCGCATCAAGAATCTGAAGAACAACTGAAGTGCGCCGCTCAAAGGCTGTTAGAAGTACTACTGGTTAGGTATGCTGCTATATATTCAGCATATAAGTTAGAACTAATGGAATCTGTAATCTGGTTAGGTATGCTGGTATATTTCAGCATATAAGTTAGAACTACTTTTGGTATGATCTGTTGCTGCTTGGATGGGAAGTACTTTTGGTATTTCTGTTGCTGGTTGGTATGAACTGTTGCTGGTTGCAGTGTGCATGTTGCTATATTTCTAATCTGTTGTGGTGTGCATGTTGTATGATGGTACTATCTGAAATTCAGTTAACAGTGTGTGAAATTCAGTAAACACTGTCTGAAATTCAGTTAACAGTTTGTGAAATTCAGTAAACACTGTCTGAAATTCAGTTAACAGTGTCTGAATTTTGGTAAACACTGTCTGAAATTCAGTTAACAGTGTCTGAATTTCAGTAAACACTGTGTAAAATTCAGTTAACAATGTCTGAATTTTAGTTAATATCTACTGTCAGTTTATATCTAATGTCAGTTTCCACTAGTAGCTACTATATTTATGAAACTATAAGCTACTGTCAGTTAACTAACTTAACTTACCATATTAGGTCTTAACATAAAAGTCATTACATCATAGATAAAAGCAACAAGTTCTTAAACCATAACAGTAGCTAGCTCATATCATCCATCTTGATTCAGGTTGTGAAACCACATGACACTTACCCAAAAATATACAGCTAACATCCAAGGCCAGCTATATATATAGGCCTATTACTTAACTGACCATAGTAGGTCTTCACTCATCCTATTGCCTTGATCCTCTCCATCTTTGGTGCAATGCCCAACTTTTAGCAGATCAGCAATAACATACTCCAGCTTCTTCTTCTCTTCCTTAAGTAGGTCCCTGTCCACTTGCACTTCCTTCATGGCCTTCCTCATGTTCTGAATGATATCTTCTTGGCTTTGAAGAATGCACCTCTGCTCCTTGGCAAGCTTCAGCTTTTCCATACTTATCTCAATCCTTGCCTGATCCTCAAGTTCTTTCTTCTTTTTATTTATTGCCTCACTGGTATAGTCCATGTCACGAGACATCTTGCCATCTTGATAGTCAAAAAGCTTGGATACATCTTCCACCAACTTGCTGTTGTTGTTTGATAGGAAGTCAATTTCCTTCTTTAGCTTCACCACCTCTTTGTCATGAGCTTGTTGATCCTTCACCTACCAAAGTTCTGCTCCTGATACATTTCCTAAAGCCTTGATAGGCACCTTTGTAAAATCTCTGGCCAAGGAGCATCCACCCACTTCACCACCCCACGGTTCACACCTTCATCCTACAGAACAGAACAAAATTCACTTAACAGCTACATTCTAAATTTCTCAAAACAGTTAAACTAAGCAAACACCACCATATCTAGCAGCAGAGATAAATTTAGTTAACTGTTAAATTCAGTTAACTGTTAAATTCAGTTAACTACTCTCCCAAAACTAAGCAAACATCACTATATCTAGCAGCAGACATAAATTCAGTTAACACTTAAATTCAATTAACACTTAAATTCAGTTAACACTTAAATTCAGCACCTTATTTAGCATTTAACAGCTCCACTAGCAAAATTTATACCTGCTGCACAGGACAACCCAGGAAGCGCCTCCCAGTCAAAGAACCTTCGAAAGCTACCATCTTCTTCGACCTCTGATGATGCATCATGCATGTAGGCTCAGATTCAGGGAAAGAACCACAGAAAGATGGATCCATCACAGTGTCAGGGGTTTTCTGCAAATGAAGCTTGGAATCAAACCAAAATAAACTTCGACACATTTTGGATGACCTAACCCTAACCTAACCCTAAACCTATCTCTGTTCCACCATGATGTACTTACAAAGAGTTGTTGATCCATGAAAACCATGCAGATGTCCTCGTCCGAGCTCTCCTCTTCTTTGCAGAACGACATCTTCAACTTCAAGCGACAACAATGGCGCTCGCGGCGACGGTGAGAGGGTGAGAGCAGGAGGAAGAGGGAGAGGGAGAGGATAAGTGAGTGAGGAGGGAGCAGAGCTGACCTATTTGACCGCCGCTTCGACGGAGACGGCAAGCGGGCGCCGTTAACGACCGTCTGCACGGGGCCGGCAAAGTTAGCCAGCCTGGCACCTGACATGTGGGCCAATTTTGTCAGAAAAACGGTTAAAATCGCTAAATCGGGCAGTTAAAAAAATTGGTAGTTTTTTGCCACAGATTAGTAAATTTTTGGTAGTTTTTCGCAAAAAATCGTAAAGTGGTAGCCACTAGACACGTTTGCGCGAAATGTGGTAGTTTTTGGCAATTTACTCTGCAAAACATACCACCTCAAGCATTATTTTTTCTAGAGAAATAAGTCATATAAGAAAACATTATATTTATTTTTATTAATTTTAGTCTTCTATCACTTATTCATACATTTTTCTAACAAGGCTCCC
Source organism: Hordeum vulgare subsp. vulgare (assembly GCF_904849725.1). NCBI lineage: Eukaryota > Viridiplantae > Streptophyta > Magnoliopsida > Poales > Poaceae > Hordeum > Hordeum vulgare. The sequence goes on from NC_058521.1 coordinate 589,234,799, forward strand.
GCCGCAACGTGCGGGGCATCGTCTAGTTTGCTAACAAGTAAGGTAGAACAAGCAGTCGAGTATTCCGCATGCACCTCCGCCTTAGAGATACAACCATATTTTTCTGAGATGATACAAGAGACAATCATATTTTTCGATGATACAAGTGACAACCATATTCTTTCGTTCTGATTATATGAGAGACAACCATATAGCCTAGAAACATCCAACGAGATATTTTCTCACATGATAAATATAAGTGAACAATAATTTATCTGGCTATGCCAAACTAACCACCGAAGGTATGCAAGCCAATTAGTTTCCTTGGATGCAAGCGATTCCAAAAGCAAAACATACTAAAAGGGAAATGTTTGCTATATATTCAACTGGAAACTAATATCTAGATTTGTTAAAAAGTTATATATGTAACAAATGGTGTTTTAATTTAATCTATAGCACGAATATGCTTTAGTCCAATTTATCAGATTGCGCACTAAAGTACGATAGCTGAGATCATATTGTAAAAATGAGTTTACAAGTAAAAAGGTTTAGTATAAACCAATCTTAAATGAAAACTGATTCGTGTGAAACATCAAATGATACATGTTGTTGTTGGACGCTATGTATGATGCACTGATTAATGATAAAAATCTTTCACACATTTTGATAAACTAGGTCCTCCTTCAACTGTTAATCCAAAGCCTCATTATCTCTGTTATGACCATGTGGGTGGTACATACTCAGAACATGTGGTCAAGATCTTGGAGTAGTTGGTGTGTACATTACGTTGCTTAATTTGGCACCAAAGAAATATTCGTCTTCTATTAATCAACATACTTATGAATACAAAAATCTCAAGCAGAGGAGGACGACCAGAAAACAAATAAATACCCAAAAATTGGCGCCTCCACCAAGCGAGTTCCGAAAATAAACACCGATGATGCATTTCATGAAACTACACATTCTGGAGGGTGGGGGTTTACGGAAAGAGATGATTGTGAACGCTCATAGCTGCAGACGTAGGAAATCTGGAACATATCTCTGATGCCCTGCATGCTGAAACACTAGCATTACTAAACGTGATTAATGCAACAATCAACATGGGGTGTCACCAAGCCTTTTTTGAAAAGGACTCCATGGTGCTGAAACAAGCAATTTCTAACCAGGATTACGACCTAGCGCGTGTGGGCGCTCTGTTTCAGAAGATAAATTTTTAATTGAGAGTCAGTTTTGATAATGTAAATCTTCATGTGTGTCCAAGGTCTTGTAATAATGCAACGCATGCCTTAACTGTGCATGGAACTAGTTTATGGAATGATACTTATGAAATCTGGTTAGGACAATTCCTTGATGTTTTAAAGGGAACTGTTACGCGTCCACCGGCGGACATGTACTATACGTCCACCACCTCGATGGCCGTTGGATCTACCGTGGGCAGTCATCCGATCAATTTCCTGCCACGCCTTGTTTATCCTCTCCCCTACTCATTAATTCCCGCAACGACGACTTTGTTGCAGAAACCACTGCTTCGTCTGAGCCTCTACAGATCCGCGTCGTGCAAAGATCTGCATGAGAAATACGTGTAAAATATTTTCTGCAACAAAGAGTTTATTCTGGAAACAGAAGTAGAATATTTTTTGAAAGAAAGTTTGTTATATAAATATTTTTTGCAACAAGGATTGTGTTGCGAAAACATCTGTATAATTCTTTTTTGCAACCATGTTTGTTATAGAATATTTTCTGCAACAAAGATCATGTTGCAGAAATATTTGTAATCTTTTTACAGTAGAATCATGTTACATAAACATTTATATTTTTTTGCAACAAATGTCTAGTTGCAGAAAATTTGTGCAACATACATAATGTTGCAAAAACTGTACAACATACCTCGAGGAGGTGGGTCAATGGATGGTGCAGTTCGTGCGCGAGGACACGTGAAGGCAGGACGATGAACAAATAGTGGATGTCACAGGACACGTGGTTGGCAGCAGAGGAGGCGGACGCTTACACGTTATCAGCCGGACGTAGGGAAGTGTTTTCCATGTTTTAATGAACTCTTTAGGTGGTGATTTAACCAGCAGGTTACTATAATGGAAAACCATATGTTCCCTTGAGAAAAACAAATCACCTATTGTTTTGACATATTTGTAAATATACTCAGTAAACAATGCTAACCAAATATAATATCATAAAACCCTAAACCAAAAATTCAGTTAATCGATCCATTCGGTTCAATTCTTCTTTATACTACTGAAGTAATGATTCACAACTAACATATTCTTCACCACTCACAACCCGTCTTGTGTGTTCACATTAGCGAATCGGGCTTGGAGCTTATATGAAGGCCCACTTGAAGAACGGTCGTGAAAGTTTGATTTTTGGAAAATCTCAAACATTTTTTGAAGTTATGAATATTTTTGAAAAACGGCAACTATTTGAAATTTAGAAAAAAAACTAAAAAATATAAAACATTTTTTGTATTTGAAGAACTAATTTTGAAAATCCAAAACATTTTTTGAAACAGAAACAAAAAAGGAAAAAAAGAAACAAAAAATAAGAACCTTTTAGAAGTTTCCCAAAAGCAGAAAAAACTGACTGTTAACCTCTAGAAGGTTCCCAAAACCAACAAAACCATGCGAAGCCTGGGCAATTCGCCGCAGAGAAGGGCGAATAGGTTTTTCCAGCTAGTAAACGGGAAAGTTCTATTGGATGCTCGTTGCGTCATTATGTAAGGCTTCGCATAAGGATACGGCAGCGAACGATGCAGTGGGTCAGCCCATTATCTAGCATTCTTATCCATGTGTATAGTTCTTTTTCGGCTTTCGAAACATTCTAGAAGGTCCTGTATCGATTTTCTCTGTTTTTTATATTTTTTATTTCTTGTTTCCTTTTCTCTTCTTTTTCTTTTTTGGTTTTACAATTTTCTTTTTTAGAAGGTCCTGTTCTTGATTACATTTTTTTCAAGTTTCAAAAAATATTCCCATTTCAAAAAAATCAGAATTGCAAAAAATTATCATTTTTTCATTTTTTCTTCATAAACTCAAGAAATCTTTGTTTATTCGAAAAATATTTTTTTTTGCAAAAGAAGTTCAGAATGTTTCTACTCTGAAGTTTCATAACTTTTCAAAAAATGTTCATGTTTACGAAAAATTGTTCGGCATGTTTTTCTTTAAAATTTTCACAACTTCTCATTTTTTTTCTATCAGAATTTCAGAAAAACTCCCTGCTTTAAAAAATAGTTGATTTCTTTTAAAATGTTCATGTTTCCATTTTGGCAGTACTTTCCAATATCTTTCACAAAGGTTAAAAAATATTTGTATTTTCAAATTTTTTTGTGTTTTTCAAAAAAAATTCTTAAGGTTATTTCAATATTATTGGAAATATAAAAAATATTTCTGTTTTTCAAAAAATGTTTAAAATTTTGAAAATGTTCATGTTTCGATTTTTTAGGAGTTTCAAAAAAGGTCCCGGCTTCAAGAATTATTTACCAATTTTAAAAAATTGAGTTTTAAATTTTCTTCTGATGTTTTCTTTTTCATTTTCAACTTCTTTTTGGAATTACAAAATATGTTTCTATTTCATAAAATGTTCATGATTTTAATTTTATTTACGTTTTTCCTTATTGTTTTTCATTTTAGTTCCTTTTTTATTTTCTCTCATTTTCATTTTTGTTGATGAGAATGTGTTCACATTTTCTCTCATTTTCATTTTCGTTTTTGTTGCAAAAAATATTCGTGTTATTAACAATGTGTTTATAAATTCATAAAATGCTTGCACATTTTCAGAGTATATAGTTTAAAAATGGGTACACTTTTTTCAAACCAAGTTCACATTTTTTAAAAGTTTTTCGAATGTTCACAAGATTTTCAAAATCTGTTTGAAATTTAAATTGTGTTCACATTTCGTCAAAAATTCTTTTCGTGTCTTTGAAAATGTGTTGTATTTTAAAAAATCTATATGCTACACAGCACGTACAGAAGTAACATTCAAGGGGGAATATTCCGGAATAGTACGTTCTTAAATAATACAGCGATGCGTTATTATTCACATGTAGTGAGTTGCTCTGGTGGCTAGCAGCGCTGGTGGTGGAAATCGACGCCATGGGTTTGTTTCCTCGCTGCTTCACCTCTGTTTTTGCGATTTTTACCGCTGTAGATACAACTCGCGGTGCCTCTCAGTGGGCCGGCCCATCCGCACGCCTTCTGTGCGTCGCGCTCCCTCTTCGCCATAAAATGCGGCACATAGGAGGTCCCGTGTAACCGGCGCTTAAGGCAACAAGCGTTGGGCTCAAATACATTTTTGTTCTATTTTGGATAACTGACGAAACACCGACCCAACCGAATTTAGTTCAATTACGAAATGTGAAAACTGAATTTATTGGTATTGATTTGGTGTTCGGTTCATCGGCTTTCGTGCCCACACCGTCAATAGGTTACACTTCTCACCCGCAAAAAAAAGAGGAGGCTTCACTTTTTTGAGCTTGTGAGTCCAGTCCAAACAACAACCTACGCAACACGGCAGCTAGCTGATGGATCATACAGCCAAATTGGTCTGGCCATCACAAGCCAGTAGGCGTCTGGTCGACACCTCCAACTTTTACGCCAGATAAAAGAGAAGAGACAAGTTGACGCAGGGTTCCAATTATAATTTATGAGCGACAAGTAAGCTTCACCATCAGGGGCACCTCGCACGCCATCCCAAACATCCAACGGTGGGGATAAAGTGCAGGAGAGTGATAGCACGAGAGTGATGCGACTACATGCATGTACATGTCATATCCTTGGTGCATGCCGAGCAAATCATGCACACAACTTGCTCACACCTGTGACCACCTTGTACCGATGATAAGTACACCGGGAAGAGAAGAAGGAAGATCTTCACACGTCATGCTGGATTCAAGGAGCTCCACGAAATCCATGGCGGGGATAAGCTTAAGAGGATGACACGGGAGAAAGTGATTCCCGGGTCATAAACACTGACAGATATGCTTTGGCGCGGCAGAGACCACATACATTGCAACTTGCCATATCTAGGACTTTGTAGCACTAAACCTGAGCACGAAATTAGCTGGTGCAAACGTCCACATCACCTTAAATTCTATACTAGCTAGGATTCGTATAATTACTAATTAGTGTGCATTTTGTGGGGGTTCTCTAGAGTAAATTAGCACTTGTTCCAGGTTATAACTTATAACTGCCGGCCAATCAGCATGAGAGAGTTGACCGTCTGCTTGTTTCATTGAACCGGAGAACCCATTCCAATCATCTAGAACTAGAGTAGATGTCTACTACTCCCTTTGTCCAGAAACATTTGTCAGAAAAATAAATGTATTTAAATATATTTTAATTTTAAATACATCTATTTTTATTCATTTCTACGACATGTAATTCCGGACAGACGAATGGAGTATTTCTGTATTTCAGCGTAAGCTTCATTGTCTGCTCGCAATTATCTCGTTTCTTGGTCTCGTTCTACCCGGGCGCATACGAATTCTTCAGGAAAGCGAGACCCTGACGGCTCAACAACGGCGAGAACAGGAAAAAATGTAACGCAGAAAACGTGCTGGCCGACTGACCTGCAAAGGCATTCATGTCCCAGCCTGTCATCAATGTACCCTGTCGGTCTTGGATCATGCGCCCTGGTTGTCTTCACCTCCCGAGTGCGGCCGCCGGCTAGGAGGAGGAGGACCGTAATACATGTCCTCTTCGAGAAGTGACAATTTAAGAGCAAACGAGCGACCTGTTTTGGTTTGTTATATTGGTAAGCGTCCAGCACGCGTAGCATGACGACCAGCCCTCCACAAGTTGCTTTGAAAAGTATTATTATTTTGCGGGTGAAAAATCTATATTACTTGATGATAATGTCCTTAGAGCATCTACAGCCGGATCGATCAAACTCTCCTCAAAAGCCCGGACAGGCCGCTCGGTCATAAAAAATCGATCCGAACGGGTCTCTTAAACCGTCCTCAAACGTCCGGGCTGACCGACACCCTCATTTACAACCTAAATATGGGACGGATATGGGGGAGCCCGGACTGACCGACACCCCAAGTCGGACCCGACAACCCGACCCTATCGCAAATTGCACCAAATCCATCCCGCAGAACTGTCGGATCCATCTTGTGTTTTCCTCTCTTCTTCCTCCGCACGTCGCCCGTCTCGCAGCTCCGCCGCCATGCCGGTCTGTCGCCTAGTAGCCTCTGCCATCCCAGCCACTCGGTGAAAGGGATCATCTCTCCCGACCTCTCCGCACAGGACGTCATCGCCGGCCCGAAAGACACCGCGGTACGTCCGACAACTCTCTGGTCGTGCCTTGCGCCGAATGTGTTCGACAGTATCTCTGACCGGATTTTTTGGTCAAACTTTTAGGAGAAACGATGGATTCCGATGCTTCGTTCGGCGAGGAGTATGGACAGACGAAGCTTGATCAACTGATTCAAGATGAGCTCTTCAATTCACCGGATTCGGACGAAGAGGTGGACATGATGATGCTCATGAGCATGTAAGAGGAAATGGACCGAGATGTGGAGCACATTCTCAATTTCAAAGGCTCAATCAAAGGGAGAAGAGTCATCAATCGGGATAGAGTATGCAGAGCAAAGCGACTGCAAAAGGATTACTTTGATCCAGATTCAAATTTCCCAGCTGATACATTTTTTCGTCGTCGTTTTCGCATGCGAAAACCATTGTTCTTGCTCATTGTGGAGGCACACAATGACTAGTTCAAGCTCACAAGGGATTGTTGCGGTCAACTCTCTTTCTCTGCCAAGTAGAAGTACACGACTACTATGAGGATGCTTGCACTTGGTACTGCGGATAATGTCGTTGGTGAGATGGTCAGGACGGGGGAGAGCACATGCGTGAAAACTACTTTCAAGTTTACCCGTGCTGTGGTGGTGGTGTTTGTAGCAGAGTATGTGAGAGAGCCAAATAAACAGGACACAGAGAAGTTGTTGGCAACTGGAGAGGCCAGAGGGTTTCTGGAAATGCTCGGATCAATCGATTGCATGCATTGGCAATGGAAAAACTTTTCCAAAGGTTTGCGAGGAATGTACCAAGGTCACACACAAGAGGTCACCATCATACTAGAGGCGGTGGCATCACATTACTTATGGATTTGACATGCTTTTTTTGGAATGTCAGGTTCTCACAACGACATCAACGTGCTTCAACGATCTCCGATGTTCAGGACGCTTTGCAACGGGGAATCACCTCCGTGCAACTACACCGTCAATGACCGAGACTACAACATGGGATACTATCTTGCCGATGACATATATCCTAAGTGGAGTGCATTTGTGAAGACCATATCCGAACCACATGGCAGAAAACAACAGCACTTCGCAACAATGCAGGAATCAAACATGAAGAATGTGGAGAGGGCTTTTGGAGTGCTGCAAGCGCGTTGGGGAATTGTTCGTGGGGCTGCAATGATGTGGGAACAAGAAACTTTGTGGTAGGTGATGACATGTTGTGTTATGTTGCGCAATATGATTATCAAGGATGAGGGTGATGGTGTAGCCCAAACCAATGATTTTGAAACACCTGTAGTACAAGTTGTTAGAGCATATTTCGCCATATGTGGTTTTGGTAATTGATGACAATTCCTATGGACTAATGGTTGCCTTAAGTTATATTTATAGGATTTGTCCATAGGCACTTCTTGAAGTCCATCTGTTGGGTTCAAGGAGTTTATATGATGACCAAGGAGGTATTCAAGGTATTATCCAAAGAATGGTCATCGAGACACAAGGTTGATCAAGATCGTCAGACAAAGAGTAAATCAAGATGATCAACACACAAAGCGTACCAGATGTACCGAGAGGGATCAAGTGATCCCATGGTATGGTAAGCATTGTGCATTACGTGTTTGTGTACTAACCCATGCTCTTCGTGAGAGTTCTATATGGGGGTTAGGTGTGTGTCTATGGGCTTGCGTCACAGGAAGATCTCATACAACCCATGAAGGATGACGTCAAGTGGTGATCGTCATCAAGATTGCGGTGTGCAAGTTCAAGTGGATCAGCATGAAGGTATCATGCTTGAAGCCTGCCGTCCATTGTGGTGGCAATGGACTTGTGAAGATATACTGAAGAGCGGCTCACCCATGTTGTGTATGGGGGAGCAATCAACTAGTCTTCATCAAGGCAACGCAATCAAGAAGGTGGTCCATCTTGAGGAAACCAAGATCTTCGTCATCTAGCTTAAGAGGACGAGGTGCAAGGTATAGGTTTGCCCTTGATAGGTTTTCTGTTTTAGGATAGATTGTTGTTCTGTCAAGGGGGGCTCTCAAGTCAGTAGCTCGATCATATCGTTCGTTGAGAGCTCAAACCATTTCCATCCTTGCATCATACTTCTTGGCTATGTCTTGGTGTTTCTCCTTGTGAGTTTTAGAGCTTATGTTCATCTTCATGACAAGCTCGAGTTCATCGAAAACGAAGTCCATATGCATCTACTATGATGTTTTCGATGTTGGAGTTTTTGCCGGTTCTTCATTCATAGAGGTCTCACATCTCTATATCATTGGCATTCATAGATGTTGCTATTTGGATAGCTCTTGTCCTCCTGAATCCAACAAGCTTGGGTTTGCTCGATTCGGAGCTCGTATGCGAAAGTTATGGTTGTTTCACTGGCGAGCGGTAGTACCGCTAGAGCTGGCGGTAGTACCGCTGGCCCCAGCGGTAGTACCGATAGAGCTGGCGGTAGTACCGCCCCTAGTCAGCGGTAGTACCGCTCCACGAGTTTAGTTCCGTCATCCTTGCGGCTGTACTACTTCGGACTTTTTACGAAGACTTTCTTGGCGGTGGTTGGCCCGGTAGTATCTTTGCGCTACCATGTGCTCAGCGGTAGTACCGCTGGAGTGTCGGCGATAGTACCGCTCGGCTCGGGCTGTAAGTGGGGTTAACGGTCTGATTCCTTCCCCCATTATATAAAGGGGGTCTTCTCCCCCTTCGTCTAATCTATCCGTTGAGCTCGTGTTCTTCCCCCATTGTTGACCTTATTAGAGCTTGCACTTTACTTTGTGATAGCCATATTGTTTATTGTCATATATCTTGCTATCACTTAGTTGTTTATCTTGCTTAGCATAAGTTGTTGGTGCACATAAGTGAGCCTAGTTGTTGTAGGTTTTGTGCTTGACAAATTAAACGTTAGTTTTATTCCGCATTTGTTCAAGCTTAAACCGTAATTATTTTAAAGCGTCTATTCACCCCCCTCTAGGCGACATCCACGTCCTTTCACAAGTTGAAATCCCTGAAGATCGAGATGCAATGCAGCTTATGAATTTTCTGCAGATGCGTCAGAATCTTCGAGATCATCAGTTGCACACGCAACTACTCAATGATCTGGTGGACCATATGTGGATCCACAATGGAAATCAAAGAGCAGATGATTCAAATAAAATTGATGTAAACCCTTGTTATGTTCGGTACAATTTTTTTTTACGTGCGACGTTTATTATCGTATGATCTACCTGCATGGCTTTGTATGGATTTAAAAGTCCAGATATGAGGTATGTGGTGCACGGAGCGAAATATGACAGGCCGTCTGGATGCGTCCGCGGGTGTGCCCGGATGCATCCGCGGGCGTATAGGGGGCCAGATTTACCCAGTCCGGCTGTAGATGCTCTTAAATCATCTGCACCCGGTCGTCTCAAACTGGCCCGAACACCTGGGCGGTCGGACCTGTGCGGTCAAAAAAACTCTATCGAATGGGGCTCCTCAAACCGACGCATGAGTTGTCCGACACCCTTCTAATCCAACCCAAATCGTGAAGGATATGGGCAAGCCCGACCGCGTCCGTCACGTCAGCCTGACCCATTGTGGCCTACACAGACGCCACATGCATTCCCAATCCGGACAAACCCTAGACTGCACACCACCCCTGTCTACTCCACTTTCTTCGTATCCTCCTCTTCCAATCCGATTTACCGCGAGCGGCGACACCATCACAACCTCCAATGATGGCCGATCCGGCGGCGACTCCGACTCGGAGAGACTGATGTGAGATGCAAAGCTGGATGATGTGGAAGAGACCACCCTCGACACCGTAATGCGTCGGTTATGGCTGGATTGTGGCGGCAATAGAGGCTCATGTTTCGACGCGCCAAACCCCCGTCGCCCGGCAATGTGGTGTAGGCGGCGTTATCGACCCCTCTAGTCTGACACGCAACTCTAGGCGCTCAACAACACTACTTGTACGCCACCCCACAACACTTCCTCTGCCACTTTTGGAGAGCGTCCACAACCACCATTGTGCCCTCGCTGGCACGACGTAGAGGAGGACGCCTGAGTCGATGGTGTGGGCCACATGCCGCGAGTGGGAGAGGACGGGGAAGAGAGGGCTTCAACAAGGAAGGTGTTGGCCGCGCCCCGGCGGATCTCGTGGACACGCTTCTCATGTTGGCCCTCTGTCGCTCCCTCACGATGACAAAGACAAGTGTACGGCGGCTCTACCACAAGAATGTCAAAGCGCTCTGGCTCGCCATCGAGTTGCCGGAGCGTGAGGGAACAACTCATGAGGTGGCAAAGACCAAGACGTAGCGCCACACCGAGGAGTAGGGGCGCTTGCTTCGGAGGATGGTCCATATAAGTTTTCCGGTGGCCGCTTTGATACGAATTATGCCCGAAGAAGTCTCTTTGTTGCTAGTTTATTGATCTACATAGGTTATTTTTTAGGTTGCATGACTTGCATGGATATAAGGGTCCGGATATGAGGTACACAACTGCGAACACAACAAAACGAGGGATGACCAATCAGTGCATGTGAATTATACCTGGCCATGGAAAACCCGACCCGACCCATAGTTCTTGGGCCGGGCCGGTCCCTAACCTGAGAATCAAGCCTAAAGGTTGGGCCAGGCTGGGCTCAGGCTTGTGAAGACCCGTTTTTATGCCTATGTCGAGTTAGGCCTATCGGGCCGAGCCGGACTTCTTCAGGCTCGGGTCGGGCTTGGGCCCCCAAAAGTAGGGCCGACGGTCAAGCTGGGCCGGCCTGGGTCCGAGTTTTGTACCACTGGCTTTTTTAGGCCTGCACCGAGTTTTGGCATGGTATGATGTGGACATTTTTGGGAGTGTCCGCGACCGTTTATGCGGCCAAATTAGTTTATCGGGCTGTAAATGATCTTACAATCAGCAATTGTTTGCTCTAAAGCACTAAGAGGCCTTCCCCTAAAAACAGCACTCAGAGGCCCACAACTTGTTTTGGAGAGTTAGCCAAACGAATATTTGACATTATGCGTCCGTGTATGCACCATTTTTTTCTCCACATTTTAAGAAACCCATAAAATGTGTACATGATTTGCACGCCATCAAATATAAAAAAAAAGAGAGAAAAAAGTCAATTGAAAGCTCCCATGGATACTCACCTTTATTGATCGGATCCAAAAGGTGAAGTGTTCTCGGAACAAACTTACGATGAGATTCAATATGAAACCAAAAAGATCAACAAATTGAATATTTTGTACGAGCATGATAATTTCAAACAATAGGGGATTGTGGGGAGCTCACAACTTTGTGTTTGAACTTTGTTTAATCGGGGCGTAGATATTTTACTAGGTAGCATGTGTAATTGGTCTGCTTTATTAAAATTCCAATATTCTACCATTGCATTCTTTGAAGTCATTGGTCTGTCAAACATGAGTAGTGCGCATATGCAACGAGTAATATTTCAAGTCGTTGGTAGAATATGAATGACACTCTTATAAGATACCCGTGTTTCTCTTCCATGAGAGGAAGAAGAACATTTCGCTTGACTTGGGATGCTCCCGGGCCCATTACGTGGAAATGTCAGGAATTTATGTTTTAGAGGTAAGAGTAAGCACTTCCTCTGTTTTTATTTATTTTACATATTAGTTTTGTCTGAAATCAAACTTTATAAATTTTGATCAAGTTTATATAAAAATATATTAACAACCACAATAATAAAACAATAATATTGGAACCAATTTAATATAGTTTTGTACCATATATATTTTTTATTGTGAAAGTTTAGATCAATTTTTATAAACTTGGCCAAACTTTATAAATTTTGACATAAATGAAAGCTAATATGCGGTGTAAATAAAAATGAAGGGAGTATAAACTAGTCTCGTGCCTTTTCTTTTCTTTGTGGGGGCTAGTGTCGGAAAATGAAGTTTTGCCTCTCGGCCTCCATGGAGGCCGAATTTTGGCAAAATTAAAAATTCGAAAATTTTGATTTGAAAAAAAACTGAAAATTTTTATACAAGTAAACAAGGATGTGAGCCATATGTGTGTAAAACTTCAGGCTGAAATACTTTGAAAAACGACATGTACAAAAAACAAATTTATGGTCTGAAAAAATAAATAGTATCATGTGTTAAAAAATCTTAGATTTGTTTTTTTGCACAGCCCTCGGTTCAACGTATTTAGTCCTGAAATTTACACACTTGTGCATTATACTTTCATCTATGTATGCTCTTTTTTTTCAGAATTTTTGAAATATAAAATATGAAATTCATGAAATTTGAATTTTATATTTGAAGGCCTTCGTGGAGCTCGGCCTCCAAAAGAAATTTCCCCTAGCCTCGTGCTTTTATACTACTGATGAGGACATCAATACCATTGTTACACCTACAACCCCAGCTGTTATACATACTGGACCTGTTACTAAAGCTCGCGCACGCCAATTGAATTATCAGGTACTTTCGATTTTTGGAAATTATTCTAATGTTCATGAACATATGATGCTGCCTAAGTTAGATGCTTTTGTTGTACTTATGAATGAAGGATCTAGCATGGACAAGAAGGATATTCATTGGAGCGTGATCAAGCTTGGAGAAGAAGGTGCACGCGCGGAAAAGAACAATGGAGCTTCCACTCGTGATTTTCGCATTTTCGCACTTTGAAGCCACCATAAGGAGAGCATGAAGGCTTGGACGAAATATTGAAGACGCCATTTTATAAATTTCATCCATATGCTATTATAGGTGATGCCCCACCTTATTTTTGGACCAAGCCCATGTAATTTCGAAATACCATATTGTAGGTTGTTTTTAGAGTTCGTATGTGTGGAAAAACCGAGTTTAGGTTCATTTTTAGAGCCCATAAAATAAAACTTTAAAAAACAGAAGCCAAAATAAAAAAGGTTGCATTAGGGACCTGAGTGCCCCACACTTGTTTGTCGTAAATCCTTGTCCCGTTTGTATGCACTCCTGCTGTCATGCATGGCACCGACAAACATCACCAACAAATTCTAATTTGATTCTACTGATTGATGACTTCGTGTAGAGATTGAGTACATATATACGTAGCATTCAACAATTAATTCACAATAAAACAAAATAATGCAATTACGTTCTTTTTCATGTTGTCTATGTTGCAATTATGTCCTAGAGGCAATCATAAATATAGTTATTATCATAATTCCTGTATCAAGATAATCGTTTATTATCCATGCTGTAATTGTATTGAATAAAGACTTAAATACATGTGTGGATATATAGACAAAACACTGTCCCTAGCAAGCCTATAGTTGGCTAGCCAGTTGATCAAAGATAGTCAGTGTCTTCTAATTATGAACAAGGTGTTGTTGCTTGATAACTGGATCATGTCATTAGGAGAATCACGTGATGGACTAGACCTAAACTAATAGACGTAGCATGTTGATCGTGTCATTTTGTTGCTACTGTTTTCTGCGTGTCAGGTATTTATTCCTATGACCATGAGATCATATAACTCACTGACACCGGAGGAATACTTTCTGTGTATCAAACGTCGCAACGTAACTGGGTGACTATAAAGATGCTCTACAGGTATCTCCGAAGGTGTTCGTTGAGTTAGTATGGATCGAGACTGGGATTTGTCACTCCGTGTGACGGAGAGGTATCTCGGGGCCCACTCGGTAATACAACATCACACACAAGCCTTGCAAGCAATGTGACTTAATGTAAGTTGCGGGATCTTGTATTACGGAACGAGTAAAGTGACTTGCCGATAAACGAGATTGAAATAGGTATACGGATACTGACGATCGAATCTCGGGCAAGTAACATACCGAAGGGCAAAGGGAATGACATACGAGATTATATGAATCCTTGGCACTGAGGTTCAAACGATAAGATCTTCGTAGAATATGTAGGATCCAATATGGGCATCCAAGTCCCGCTATTGGATATTGACCGAGGAGTCTCTCGGGTCATGTCTACATAGTTCTCGAACCCGCAGGGTCTGCACACTTAAGGTTCGACGTTGTTTTATGCGTATTTGAGTTATATGGTTGGTTACCGAATGTTGTTCGGAGTCCCGGATGAGATCACGGACGTCACGAGGGTTTCCGGAATGGTCCGGAAACGAAGATTGATATATAGGATGACCTCATTTGATTACCGGAAGGTTTTCGGAGTTACCGGGAATGTACCGGGAATGACGAATGGGTTCCGGGAGTTCACCGGGGGGGCAACCCACCTCGGGGAAGCCCATAGGCCTTGGGGGTGGCACACCAGCCCTTAGTGGGCTGGTGGGACAGCCCAAGAAGGCCCTATGCGCCATAGGAAGAAAATCAAAGAGAAAAGGAAAAAAAAGAGGAGGTGGGAAAAAGGGGAAGGACTCCTCCTTCCAAACCTAGTTGGACTCGGTTTGGAAGGGGAGGACTGTCCCCTTGGCTCGGCCGAAGCCCTTAGGGGTCCTTGGACCCCAAGGCAAGGCTCCCCCTCTTCCCCCTATATATACGGAGGTTTTAGTGCTGATTTGAGACGACTTTTCCACGGCAGCCCGACCACATACCTCCACGGTTTTTCCTCTTGATCACGTTTCTGCGGAGCTCGGGCGGAGCCCTGCTGAGATAAGATCACCACCAACCTTCGGAGCGCCGTCACGCTGCCGGAGAACTCTTCTACCTCTCCGTCTCTCTTGCTGGATCAAGAAGGCCGAGATCATCGTCGAGTTGTACGTGTGCTGAACGCGGAGGTGCCGTCCGTTCGGCACTAGATCGTGGGACTGATCGCGGGACGGTTCGCGGGGCAGATCGAGGGACGTGAGGACGTTCCACTACATCAACCGCGTTCACTAACACTTCTGCTGTACGGTCTACAAGGGTACGTAGATCACGCATCCCCTCTCGTAGATGGACATCACCATGATAGGTCTTCGTGCGCGTAGGAAAAAATTTGTTTCCCATGCGACGTTGCCCATCAGTGGCATCATGAGCTAGGTTCATGCGTAGATGTCTTGTCGAGTAGAACACAAAAGTTTTTGTGGGCGGTGACGTGCGTTTTTCTGCCCTCCTTAGTCTTTTCTTGATTCCGCGGTATTGTTGGATCGAAGCGGCTCGGACCGACATTACTCGTACGCTTACGAGAGACTGGTTTCATCGCTACGAGTAACTCCGTTGCTCAAAGATGACTAGCGGGTGTCAGTTTCTCCAACTTTAGTTGAATCGGATTTGACCGAGGAGGTCCTTGGATGAGGTTAAATAGCAACTCATATATCTCCGTTGTGGTGTTTGCGTAAGTAAGATGCGATCCTACTAGATACCCATGGTCACCACGTAAAACATGCAACAACAAAATTAGAGGACGTCTAACTTGTTTTTGCAGGGTATGCTTGTGATGTGATATGGCCAACGATGTGATGTGATATATTGGATGTATGAGATGATCATGTTGTAATAGATAATATAGACTTGCACGTCGATGTACGGCAACCGGCAGGAGCCATAGGGTTGTCTTTATACTAATGTTTGTGCTTGCAGATGCGTTTACTATTTTGCTAGGATGTAGCTTTAGTAGTAATAGCATGAGTAGCACGACAACCCCGATGGCGACACGTTGATGGAGATCATGGTGTGGTGCCGGTGACAAGAAGATCGTGCCGGTGCTTTGGTGATGGAGATCAAGGAGCACGTGATGATGGCCATATCATGTCACTTATGAATTGCATGTGATGTTAATCCTTTTATGCACCTTATTTTGCTTAGAACGACGGTAGCATTATGAGGTGATCTCTCACTAAAATTTCAAGACGAAATTGTGTTCTCCCCGACTGTGCACCGTTGCTACAGTTCGTCGTTTCGAGACACCACGTGATGATCGGGTGTGATAGACTCAACGTTCACATACAACGGGTGGAAAACAGTTGCGCACGCGGAACACTCGGGTTAAGCTTGACGAGCCTAGCATGTGCAGACATGGCCTCGGAACACATGAGACCAAAAGGTCGATCATGAATCATATAGATGATATGATTAGCATAGGGATGCTTACCACTGAAACTATACTCAACTCACGTGATGATCGGACTTGAGCTAGTGTAAGTGGATCACGAACCACTCAAATGACTAGAGAGATCTACTTTTTGAGTGGGAGTTTAGCGAATAATTTGATTAACTTAAACTCTAATTATCTTGAACATAGTCTAAGTCCACTTTGAATATATTTGTGTTGTAGATCATGGCTCACGCGACAGTCACCCTGAATTTTAATACGTTCCTAGAGAAAGCTAAGTTGAAAGATGATGGAAGCAACTTTGTAGACTGGGCTCGTAATCTTAAGCTAATCTTACAAGCTGGGAAGAAGGATTATGTCCTTAATGCTGCGCTAGGAGATGAACCACCCGCTACGGCTGATCAGGATGTTAAGAACGCTTGGTTAGCACGTAAGGAGGACTACTCAGTAGTTCAATGTGCAGTCTTGTATGGCTTAGAACCGGGACTTCAACGTCGCTTTGAGCGTCATGGAGCATTTGAGATGTTCCAAGAGTTGAAGTTTATCTTTCAGAAGAACGCCCGGATCGAGAGGTATGAGACCTCCGATAAATTCTATGCTTGCAAGATGGAGGAGAACTCGTGTGTCAGTGAACATGTGCTCAAAATGTCTGGGTACTCAAACCGTCTAGCTGAGCTGGGGATTGAACTCCCGCAAGAAGCTATCACTGACAGAATCCTTCAATCACTGCCGCCAAGCTATAAAGGCTTTGTGTTGAACTACAACATGCAAGGGATGAACAAGTCTCCCGGCGAGTTGTTTGCGATGCTGAAAGTCGCAGAGTGTGAACTCCGTAAAGAGTATCAAGTGTTGATTGTGAATAAGACCACTAGTTTCAAGAGAAACGGCAAAGGCAAGAAGGGCAATTTAAAGAAGGGCGGCAAGCACGTTGCCAATCCGACGAAGAAACCCAAAGCTGGACCTAAGCCTGAAACAGAGTGTTACTATTGCAAGGGTATGGGTCACTGGAAGCGCAATTGCCCCAAGTATCTGGCTGATAAGAAGGCGGCCAAAGAAAAATCAGGTATATTTGATATACATGTTATTGATGTGTACTTAACCGACTCTCGTAGTAGTGCCTAGGTATTCGATACCGGTTCTGTTGCTCATATTTGCAACTCGAAACAGGAACTGTGGAATAGACGAAGGCTGGCGAAAGATGAAGTGACGATGCGCATTGGAAATGGTTCCAAGGTTGATGCAATCGCCGTCGGCACAGTTTCACTTCAGTTACCATCAGGATTAGTTATGAACTTGAATCATTGCTATTTAGTGCCTGCGTTGAGCATGAACATTATATCTGGATCTTGTTTATTGCGAGACGGTTACTCTTTTAAGTCAGAGAATAATGGTTGTTCTATTTCTATGAGTAACATCTTTTATGGTCATGCACCCAATGTGAGAGGATTGTTCATATTGAATCTTGATAGTGATACACACATACATAACATTGAGACCAAAAGAGTTAGAGTTAACAATGATAGCGCCATATTTTTGTGGCACTGCCGCTTAGGTCATATTGGTGTAAAGCGCATGAAGAAACTCCATGCCGATGGACTTTTGGAGTCACTTGACTTTGATTCACTTGACACGTGCGAACCATGCCTCATGGGCAAGATGACTAAAACTCCGTTCTCCGGAACAATTGAGCGTGCAAGTGACTTGTTGGAAATCATACATACCGATGTGTGTGGTCCGAGAGCGTAGAGGCACGCGGCGGATATCGTTATTTTCTCACCTTCACTGACGATTTGAGTAGATATGGTTATGTCTACTTAATGAAGCACAAGTCTGAAACATTTGAAAAGTTCAAGCAATTTCAGAGTGAAGTTGAAAATCATCGTAACAAGAAGATCAAGTTCCTACGGTCTGATCGTGGGGGTGAATATCTGAGTTTCGAGTTTGGTGCTCACTTAAGACAATGTGGAATTGTTTCACAGTTGACACCGCCTGGAACACCACAGCGTAATGGTGTGTCCGAATGTCGTAATCGTACTTTATTAGAGGTGGTGCGATCTATGATGTCTCTTACCGATTTGCCGTTATCGTTTTGGGGTTATGCATTAGAAACAGCTGCATTCACTTTAAATAGGGCACCATCAAAATCTGTTGAGACGACACCATACGAACTGTGGTAAAAGGCCAAAGTTGTCGTTTCTTAAAGTTTGGGGATGTGATGCTTATGTCAAAAAGCTTCAGCCTGAAAAGCTGGAACCCAAAGCGGAAAAGTGCATCTTCATAGGTTACCCAAAAGAGACAGTTGGGTACACTTTCTATCTCAAATCCGAGGGCAAAGTCTTTGTTGCTAAAAACGGAGCTTTTCTCGAGAAGGAGTTTCTCTCGAGAGAATTGAGTGGGAGGAAGATAGAACTTGATGAGGTTGTCGAACCTCTCATCCCTCTGGATGGTGGCGCAGGGCAAGGGGAAACCTCTGTCGTTGCGACGCCGGTTGAGGAGGAAGTTAATGATGATGATCATGAAACTCCGGTTCAAGTTTCTGTTGAACCACGCAGGTCGACGAGACCACGTGCTGCTCCAGAGTGGTACGATAATCCCGTTTTGTCAATCATGTTGTTAGACAACAATGAACCTGCAAATTATGAAGAAGCAATGGTGGGCCCAGATTCCAACAAATGGCTAGAAGCCATGAAGTCCGAGATAGGATCCATGTATGAGAACAAAGTGTGGACTTTGGAAGTACTGCCTGAGGCCGCAAGGCTATTAAGAACAAATGGATCTTTAAGAGGAAGACGGACGCTGACGGCAATGTGACCGTTTATAAAGCTCGACTTGTGGCAAAGGGTTTTTCACAAGTTCAAGGAGTTGACTACGATGAGACATTCTCACCCGTAGCTATGCTTAAGTCCGTCAGAATCATGTTAGCAATAGCTGCATTTTTCGATTATGAAATCTGGCAGATGGATGTCAAAACGGCGTTCCTTAACGGTTTCCTTAAGGAAGAGTTGCATATGATGCAACCCGAAGGTTTTGTCGATCCTAGGAATGCTAACAAGGTGTGCAAGCTCCAGCGATCCATTTATGGACTGGTGCAAGCATCTCGGAGTTGGAACAAACGCTTTGATGAGGTGATCAAAGCATTTTGGTTTATACAAGTGGTTGGAGAATCTTGTATTTACAAGAAAGTGAGTGGGAGCTCTGTGGCGTTTCTAATATTATATGTGGATGACATATTGTTGATTGGAAACAACGTAGAGTTTTTGGAGAGCATAAAGGATTACTTGAATAAAAGTTTCTCTATGAAGGACCTAGGAGAAGCTGTTTACATTCTAGGCATTAAGATCTACAGGGATAGATCGAAACGCCTGATAGGACTTTCACAAAGCACATACCTTGATAAAGTTTTGAAGAGGTTCAAAATGGAACAGTCCAAGAAAGGGTTCTTGCCAGTTTTACAAGGTACGAGATTGAGTAAGACTCAGTGCCCAGCAACTGATGAGGATAGAGAGCATATGAGCACCGTCCCCTATGCTTCAGCCATAGGTTCTATCATGTATGCAATGATGTGCACTAGACCGGACGTTAGCCTGGCCATAAGTATGGCAGGTAGGTTCCAGAGTAATCCAGGAGTGGATCACTGAACGGCGGTCAAGAATATCGTGAAGTACCTGAAAAGGACTAAGGAGATGTTTCTCGTGTATGGAGGTGACGAAGAGCTCGTCGTAAAAGGTTACGTCGATGCAAGCTTTGACACAGATCCGGACGACTCTAAGTCGCAGACCGGATACGTATTTATTCTTAATGGGGGTGCGGTAAGCTAGTGCAGTTCCAAGCATAGCGTCGTAGCAGATTCTATATGTGAAGCGGAGTACATGGCTGCCTCGGAGGCGGCTAAGGAGGGTGTCTGGATGAAGCAGTTCATGACGGATCTTGGAGTGGTGCCAAGCGCACTAAATCCAATAACCTTGTTCTGTGACAACACGGGTGCCATTGCTCTAGCAAAGGAACCACGGTTTCACAAGAAGTCCAGACACATCAAACGACGCTTCAACCTCATCCGCGACTACGTCGAAGGGGAGGACGTGAATATATGCAAAGTGCTCACGGATCTGAATGTAGCAGACCCGCTGACTAATCCTCTTCCACGGGCAAAGCATGATCAACACCAGAACTGTATGGGTGTTAGATTTATTACAATGTAATTCACATGATGATGTGAGGGCTAGATTATTGACTCTAGTGCAAGTGGGAGACTGTTGGAATTATGCCCTAGAGGCAATAATAAATATAGTTATTATTATAATTCCTGTATCAAGATAATCGTTTGTTATCCATGCTGTAATTGTATTGAATGAAGACTTAAATACATGTGTGGATACATAGACAAAACACTGTCCCTAGGAAGCCTCTAGTTGGCTAGCCAGTTGATCAAAGATAGTCAGTGTCTTCTGATTATGAACAAGGTGTTGTTGCTTGATAACTGGATCACGTCATTAGGAGAATCACGTGATGGACTAGACCCAAACTAATAGACGTAGCATGTTGACCGTGTCATTTTGTTGCTACTGTTTTCTGCGTGTCAAGTATTTATTCCTATGACCATGAGATCATATAACTCACTGACACCGGAGGAATACTTTGTGTGTATCAAACGTCGCAATGTAACTGGGTGACTATAAAGGTGCTCTACAGGTATCTCCGAAGGTGTTCATTGAGTTAGTATGGATCGAGACTGGGATTTGTCACTCCGTGTGACGGAGAGGTATCTCGGGGCCCACTCAGTAATACAACATCACACACAAGCCTTGCAGGCAATGTGACTTAATGTAAGTTGCGGGATCTTGTATTACGGAACGAGTAAAGTGACTTGCCGATAAATGAGATTGAAATAGGTATACGGATACTGACGATCGAATCTCGGGCAAGTAACATACCGAAGGACAAAGGGAATGACATACGGGATTATATGAATCCTTGGCACTGAGGTTCAAACGATAAGATCTTCGTAGAATATGTAGGATCCAATATGGGCATCCAGGTCCCGCTATTGGATATTGACCGAGGAGTCTCTCGGGTCATGTCTACATAGTTCTCGAACCCGCAGGGTCTGCACACTTAAGGTTCGACGTTGTTTTATGCGTATTTGAGTTATTTGGTTGGTTACCGAATGTTGTTCGGAGTCCCGGATGAGATCACGGACGTCACGAGGGTTTCCGGAATGGTCCGGAAACGAAGATTGATATATAGGATGACCTCATTTGATTACCGGAAGGTTTTCGGAGTTACCGGGAATGTACCGGGAATGACGAATGGGTTCCGGGAGTTCACCGGGGGGGGGGGGGGGGGCAACCCACCTCGGGGAAGCCCATAGGCCTTGGGGGTGGCACACCAGCCCTTAGTGGGCTGGTGGGACAGCCCAAGAAGGCCCTATGCGCCATAGGAAGAAAATCAAAGAGAAAAGGAAAAAAAAGAGGAGGTGGGAAAAAGGGGAAGGACTCCTCCTTCCAAACCTAGTTGGACTCGGTTTGGAAGGGGAGGGCTGCCCCCCTTGGCTCGGCCGAAGCCCGTAGGGGTCCTTGGACCCTAAGGCAAGGCTCCCCCTCTTCCCCCTATATATACGGAGGTTTTAGGGCTGATTTGAGACGACTTTTCCACGGCAGCCCGACCACATACCTCTACGGTTTTTCCTCTAGATCGCGTTTCTGCGGAGCTCGGGCGGAGCCCTGCTGAGATAAGATCACCACCAACCTCCGGAGCGCCGTCACGCTGCCGGAGAACTCTTCTACCTCTCCGTCTCTCTTGTTGGATCAAGAAGGCCGAGATCATCGTCGAGTTGTACGTGTGCTGAACGCGGAGGTGCCGTCCGTTCGGCACTAGATCGTGGGATTGATCGCGGGACGGTTCGCGGGGCGGATCGAGGGACGTGAGGACGTTCCACTACATCAACCGCGTTCACTAACGCTTCTGTTGTACGGTCTACAAGGGTATGTAGATCACACATCCCCTCTCGTAGATGGACATCAACATGATAAGTCTTCGTGCGCGTAGGAAATTTTTTGTTTCCCATGCGACGTTCCCCATCAGTCTATATGTGCTCGTGAAGGGAGTCATAATATCTGAGTGGAAGTTAAGGAGTTTGTGTTCTCACAATCACAACATTCCCCTACATTCCTATCTACGCAAGGAATCAGTAACCAAGGTATATACTTCCTTCGTACGAAATTATTTGTCACCAAAATTAAAAAAAGTTGTATCTAAAACTAAAATATATTTAGATACATCCATTTCTATGACAAATAATTCTAAAGGAGGAAGTACTACATTATCACTTGTTAGAAGTACTATTGTATCTCACTGTTCCGTTGAGCTGCAAAAACCATATTCACACACAATAGGTTGGGACCGAATGCGATCGGCAGAGACTTGATCCAGTCTATTTGACATGATACTCCATCGCATGGCTCAACCGCTGCTAATAGTTCTAAAATTATACCTGGACAACTATAATGATTTAATTTTAGCTTTAGTTTGACTTGAGGAGAAGGAAAGAAGATGGCATCTGGCCTCTGCTATTAGATGGATATCGAATATGTCTCAAGTAATACTTCCTTTGTAAACTAATAGAAAAACGTTTAAATTATTAAAATAATATTTTAAATGCTTTTATATTAATTTACAGAGGGAATACTATTAAACTGCAAAAACGGCTTACATTTAGGAACAGAGGGTGTGGAATTTATGTGCCATATTTGACAGCGCATTTTTTCTTTACTTTTTCTTTTTGAGAAAACAGTGCAATTTCTTCAGGGTACTTGACCTTTCAATTGTATGCATAGTCTGATTTTCAGATGGATTAATTTCGAAGTGAAAACAGACTTTTCTTTGCAACAGACGCACATGTTACATGAGGTAGAGTAAGCAAATATGGTGGGCACTGTTCGTTTCTTTGCAGCGAAGTTGGCCAACTAAAGGGCTATGTAACCACTTACATATAACCAAACTTTACATAACATGGAGCTCGCCATCACATTACGGGTGTTCCTAGTCGACGGATCTAGTTAATTAAGAGAGCAAGTAACTCTCACAATCACACACATACACACCTAGCACGCCATCGATGAAATTCAACACCAAGATTAAGGGCAACAGAGAGTGACACGGAAGCGCCAGGCTGCAATAAAGTGCCATAACGCGATATGAAAGTGATGCCGCCAGCGTACGCAGATACTAGTAGTACCTTTGAACCCTTTTTCCGAAAAACGACACACATTCTTGGCGCCAAAAGAAAAACCTTGCACACTAAACCCACATATACTGTTGTACAGTTGTAGTGAAGATAAGCACAAGAAAAAAATATCTAGTAAACCTTCACATCTCATCTTAAATTCGCTATAAAAATTCAACGCATACCGGAGTAGGAGAAGGACACGAAAGTGATTCCCGGGCTCTGATCATGTGTAGCTAACCATAAATACAACGGGTATGTTTCGGGTGCAATGGAGCCCACAATACATACAACTTGTGATATAGTGCATGACTCTGCATTTAAACTGAGCACAGAGCAGGTTAGAGGAAGCCTCCACATCACCATAAATCCGGCGAAGCCACTAGATTCATCATATCATTTTAGGTTCTTTAGAGCATCTACAGTCGAAACTTACAAATTCGGTTCCTCAAACGCCCACAGACATCTGTTTTGACACTCTACTTTTTCATCGCCCAACCATATCTCTTATATTTTTCTTCATATGTTCGGACACTTGCATGTGATCGCTGAAGAAAAAAAGAGAAAAAGAAAAGAATTAATAAAGAAAGAGAAAAGATGGCAACGCGTCCTACGTGATGGACTAACCGGACGTGTCCGGTTGCGTCTGCGAGCCCTCATATCGTCCTTATATTTAAGATGGATGTGAGGGGTGCCGGTCAGTCCGATCGTTTAAGATGGGTTTGAGGGATCCGTCTGGATCATTTTTTCGTGACCGGTCAGTGACCGGATGACGTGTCCAGGTGTTTGAAAAGGATTTGAAGGGTCCGACTGTAGATGCTCTTACGGTACTTCTTGGAGTGACGAATTCAAAGGATATAGCATAAATTAAAGAATGTTATGACATATTTGGGCTTCCTGTTCAAAACAGAAGCATGTGACCCGGACTTATTAATTAATTTCGCCTTTCCTCATGATTTGTTCTTGCCTTGTTATATTTCGGCTACACTTAATTGTTTTTGTTCGAACATGAAGCAACTTTATTATAATTATTTTGGTGGAGTACCATATCTGTCTCACAGGGACATGCTGAAAAGTCTCCGAGACAAGAGACTGACCACCACACCAAGCGTCACATGAGCTTAATTTCTTCGAAAACAGCCGCCGCCGGAGCGTCATCAGTTAGGCGCCCGTTTTTGGTACCATCGATCGATGGCTGTGCGGGTGTGCACATCAGGTAGGATGCGGACAGAGGGTGGCGTGCATAAAATAATGGGCGATGTCAAGGCATACCCTTAATTAGTTTCCGTTCATCAACCAGTAACATATACTCCCTCCGTGCCGAAATAAGTGTCTTAAGCTTAGTATAATTTTATAACAAAGTTGAGACAGTTATTTTGGGACGGAAGGAGTATATACTAAGATGCATGGCCCTAAGCCGCCTCTCAGCTAGCAAAGAGCTGACCGTCTGGTAGCTAGTCTACTTGATCCGGAAAACCGTTGATCAGTCATTTGCATCTCGCAGTGTCTTGGAGTGCTGAACGGCTGCTTTGCTAATCTGGAACTATACGAGCCAACAACGAAGCCGCGCGCCACGAGCGTCACCATACGAAGTGGACCAGGGTGCGTTTAATTGTGTGCATGCATCTCGCGCGAATGCACCTAGCTACGTACGTACACCTGCGGGGTCGGTACAGGGTACGTACCGCCCAAGTAGAACACTGAGCTAGCACCCCTCTTGAGATGATTCTTGACGACGGTATGCATGGTTCACTCTTTATTGCAAATCCGGACTCTCAAACGTTCCGCGGATGTGTTCAGATACGTTCACCGACACTGACCGGTTGTATCTTAAATAATTGATTTTACAATTGGATATTTCATATTAGGATCCTTAAATCCATACAAAAGCATACAAGATATCAAACCTATGTATTACGTAGAATCTATCTACTCCTCGTCGAAGATGTCGACGATCTTCGTGCCCTCCGACGTATAAATGGCCATCTGCTGTAGCTCCGACGTCTCCGCCTCCTCCGCCTCGTCTCTGCCTCCAACTCGTTGAAGAGGGCATCGGCCTCCGCCTGGCTCTACCAGATGAGCCGGCGGTTGGCCTCCACCTCGGCCTGCTGCTCCACCATCTCCTCCGATTGGGCGACGGCGAACTCCGTCTCCGCCTCCGTCATGCTCAAGTCGGGAGCCTCCTCGTCCGGGTCGTCCTCCTCCAGGCTCCAACTGCTCCTCCTCCTGCTACTCCTCCTCCTCCGTCTTCGATGAGTTCGGAGGGAGATCTGAAGCGATGGGTGGCGCGGCGAGCCTGGATCTCCGCCTTGATTTGCAGGCGTCGCTTTGGAGTGAGCTGCCCGTAGGTGGTGATGAGCCACCGGACCATCCTGATGGAGAGGGAAGTGCGAGAGGAGGCGGACGGGGTCGGGTGGCGGCAGCGAGAGAGAGCGAGGAGGCGGATGAGCTAGGGATGGGGCGTCGCTCGGCTTAAATAGCCGGCCCCGACCTCCGGCGGGGAGCCGAAGCGACACCACATGGTGTTCACACCGTGCCTACGGTCGAGGTGTTGGAATTATGCCCTAGAGGCAATAATAAATGTATAGTTATTATTATAATTCCTGTATCAAGATAATAGTTTATTATCCATGCTATAATTGTATTGAATGAAGACTCATTTACATGTGTGGATACATAGACAAAACACCATCCCTAGCATGCCTCTAGTTGGCTAGCCAGTTGATCGATGATAGTCAGTGTCTTCTGATTATGAACAAGGTGTTGTTGCTTGATAACTGGATCACGTCATTGGAAGAATCACGTGATGGACTAGACCCAAACTAATAGACGTAGCATGTTGATCGTGTCATTTTGTTGCTACTGTTTTCTGCGTGTCAAGTATTTATTCCTATGACCATGAGATCATATAACTCACTGACACCGGAGGAATGCTTTGTGTGTATCAAACGTCGCAACGTAACTGGGTGACTATAAAGATGCTCTACAGGTATCTCCGAAGGTGTTAGTTGAGTTAGTATGGATCAAGACTGGGATTTGTCACTCCGTGTGACGGAGAGGTATCTCGGGGCCCACTCGGTAATACAACATCACACACAAGCCTTGCAAGCAATGTAACTTAGTGTAAGTTGCGGGATCTTGTATTACGGAACGAGTAAAGAGACTTGCCGGTAAACGAGATTGAAATAGGTATGCGGATACTAACGATCGGATCTCGGGCAAGTAACATACCGAAGGACAAAGGGAATGACATACGGGATTATACGAATCCTTGGCACTGAGGTTCAAACGATAAGATCTTCGTAGAATATGTAGGATCCAATATGGGCATCCAGGTCCCGCTATTGGATATTGACCGAGGAGTCTCTCGGGTCATGTCTACATAGTTCTCGAACCCGCAGGGTCTGCACACTTAAGGTTCGACGTTGTTTTATGCGTATTTGAGTTATATGGTTGGTTACTGAATGTTGTTCGGAGTCCCGGATGAGATCAAGGACGTCACGAGGGTTTCCGGAATGATCCGGAAACGAAGATTGATATATAGGATGACCTCATTTGATTACCGGAAGGTTTTCGGAGTTACCGGGAATGTACCGGGAATGACGAATGGGTTCCGGGAGTTCACCGGGGGGGGGGGGGGCAACCCACCCCGGGGAAGCCCATAGGCTTTGGAGAGACACACCAACCCTTAGTGGGCTGGTGGGACAGCCCCAAGGGGGCCTATGCGCCAAGAGAAGGAAATCAAAGGAAAAGAAAAAAAGGGGAAGAAGTGGGAAGGGAGGGGGACTCCTCCCACCAAACCAAGTCCAACTCGGTTTGGGGGGGGGGAGTCCTCCCCCCTTGGCTCGGCCGACCCCTTGAGGGTCCCTTGGACCCCAAGGCAAGGTCCCCCTCCCTCCTCCTATATATATGGAGCTTTTAGGGCAGATTTGAGACGACTTTTTCACGGCTGCCCGACCACATACCTCCATAGTTTTTCCTCTAGATCGCGTTTCTGCGGAGCTCGGGCGGAGCCCTGCTGAGACAAGGTCATCACCAACCTCCGGAGCGCCGTCACGCTGCCGGAGAACTCTTCTACCTCTCCGTCTCTCTTGCTGGATCAAGAAGGCCGAGATCATCATCGAGTTGTACGTGTGCTGAACGCGGAGGTGGCGTCCGTTCGGTACTAGATCGTGGGACTGATCGCGGGATTGTTCGCGGGGCGGATCGAGGGACGTGAGGACGTTCCACTACATCAACCGCGTTCTCTAACGCTTCTGCTGTACGATCTACAAGGGTACGTAGATCACTCATCCCCTCTCGTAGATGGACATCACCATGATAGGTCTTCGTGCGCGTAGGAAATTTTTTGTTTCCCATGCGACGTTCCCCAACAGTGGTATCAGAGCTAGGTTCATGCGTAGATGTCTTCTCGAGTAGAACACAAAAGGTTTTGTGGGCGGTGATGTGCGTTTTGCTGCCCTCCTTAGTCTTTTCTTGATTCCGCGGTATTGTTGGATTGAAGCGGCTTGGACCGACATTACTCGTACGCTTACGAGAGACTGGTTTCATCGTTACGAGTAACCCCCTTTGCTCAAAGATGACTGGCAAGTGACGGTTTCTCCAACTTTAGTTGAATCAGATTTGACCGAGGAGGTCATTGGATGAGGTTAAATAGCAACTCATATATCTCCGTTGTGGTGTTTGCGTAAGTAAGATGCGATCCTACTAGATACCCTTGGTCACCACGTAAAACATGCAACAACAGAATTAGAGGACGTCTAACTTGTTTTTGCAGGGTATGATTGTGATGTGATATGGTCAACGATGTGATGTGATATATTGGATGTATGAGATGATCATGTTGTAATAGAAATATCGACTTGCACGTCGATGGTACGACAACCGGCAGGAGCCATAGGGTTGTCTTTATACTAACATATGTGCTTGCAGATGCGTTTACTATTTTGCTAGGATGTAGCTTTAGTAGTAATAGCATAAGTAGCACGACAACCCCGATGGCAACACGTTGATGGATGATCATGGTGTGGCACCGGTGACAAGAAGATCGTGCCGGTGCTTTGGTGATGGAGATCAAGAAGCACGTGATGATGGCCATATCATGTCACTTATGAATTGCATGTGATGTTAATCCTTTTATGCACCTTATTTTGCTTAGAACGACGGTAGCATTATGAGGTGATCTCTCACTAAAATTTCAAGACGAAATTGTGTTCTCCCCGACTGTGCACCGTTGCTACAGTTCGTCGTTTCGAGACACCACGTGATGATCGGGTGTGATAGACTCAACGTTCACATACAATGGGTGCAAAACAGTTGCGCACGCGGAACACTCGGGTTAAGCTTGACGAGCCTAGCATGTGCAGACATGGCCTCGGAACACATGAGACCGAAAGGTCGATCATGAATCATATAGTTGATATGATTAGCATAGGGATGCTTACCACTGAAACTATACTCAACTCACGTGATGATCGGACTTGAGCTAGTGTAAGTGGATCACGAACCACTCAAATGACTAGAGAGATGTACTTTTTGAGTGGGAGTTTAGCATATAATTTGATTAAGTTGAACTCTAATTATCTTGAACATAGTCTAAGTCCACTTTGAATATATTTGTGTTGTAGATCATGGCTCACGCAAGTGTCATCCTGAATTTTAATACGTTCCTAGAGAAAGCTAAGTTGAAAGATGATGGAAGCAACTTTGTAGACTCGGCTCGTAATCTTAAGCTAATCTTACTAGCTGGAAAGAAGGATTATGTCCTTAATGCTGCGCTAGGAGATGAACCACCCGCTACGGCTGATCAGGATGTTAAGAACGCTTGGTTAGCGCGTAAGGAGGACTACTCAATAGTTCAATGTGCAGTCTTGTATGGCTTAGAACCGGGACTTCAACGTCGCTTTGAGCGTCATGGAGCATTTGAGATGTTCCAGGAGTTGAAGTTTATCTTTCAGAAGAACGCCCGGATCGGGAGGTATGAGACCTCCGATAAATTCTATGCTTGCAAGATGGAGGAAAACTCGTCTGTCAGTGAACATGTGCTCAAAATGGCTGGGTACTCAAACCGTCTAGCTGAACTGGGGATTGAACTCCCGCAAGAAGCTATCACTGAGAGAATCCTTCAATCACTGCCGCCAAGCTATAAAGGCTTTGTGTTGAACTACAACATGCAAGGGATGAACAAGTCTCCCGGCGAGTTGTTTGCGATGCTGAAAGTCGCAGAGTCTGAACTCCGTAAAGAGCATCAAGTGTTGATGGTGAGCAAGACCACTAGTTTCAAGAGAAATGACAAAGGAAAGAAGGGCAATTCGAAGAAGAGCGGCAAGCCTGTTGCCAATCCGCCGAAGAAGCCCAAAGCTGGACCTAAGCCTGAAACAGAGTGCTTCTATTGCAAGGGTATGGGTTAGTGGAAGCGCAATTGCCCCAAGTATCTGGCAGATAAGAAGGCGGGGAAAGAAAAATCAGGTATATTTGATATACATGTTATTGATGTGTACTTAACCGGCTCTCGTAGTAGTTCCTGGGTATTTGATACCGGTTCTGTTGCTCACATTTGCAACTCGAAGCAGGAACTGCGGAATAGACGGTTCCAAGGTTGATGCAATCGCCGTCGGCACAGTGTCACTTCAGCTACCATCGGGATTAGTGATGAACTTAAATCATTGTTATTTAGTGCCTGCGTTGAGCATGAACATTATATCTGGATCTTGTTTATTTCGAGACGGTTACTCTTTTAAGTCTGAGAATAATGGTTGTTCTATTTCTATGAGTAACATCTTTTATGGTCATGCACCGAATGTGAGAGGATTGTTCATATTGAATCTTGATAGCGATACACATATACATAACATTGGGACCAAAAGAGTTAGAGTAAACAATGATAGCGCCATATTTTTGTGGCACTGCCGCTTGGGTCATATTGGTGTAAAGCGCATGAAGAAACTCCATGTTGATGGACTTTTGGAGTCACTTGACTTTGATTCACTTGACACGTGCGAACCATGCCTCATGGGCAAGATGACTAAGACTCCGTTCTCCGGAACAATGGAGCGTGCAAGTTACTTGTTGGAAATCATACATACCGATGTGTGTGGTCCAATGAGCGTGGAGGCACGCGGCGGATATCGTTATTTTCTCACCTTCACTGACGATTTAAGTAGATATGGTTATGCCTACTTGATGAAGCACAAGTCTGAAACATTTGAAAAGTTCAAGCAATTTCAGAGTGAAGTGGAAAATCATCGTAACAAGAAGATCAAGTTCCTGCGGTCTGATCGTGGGGGTGAATATCTGAGTTTCGAGTTTGGTGCTCACTTAAGACAATGTGGAATTGTTTCGCAGTTAACACCGCCTGGAACACCACAGCGTAATGGTGTGTCCGAACGTCGTAATCGTACTTTGTTAGAGATGGTGCGATCTATGATGTCTCTTACTGATTTGCCGTTATCATTTTGGGGTTATGCATTAGAAACAGCTGCATTCACTTTAAATAGGGCACCATCGAAATCCGTTGAGACGACACCATATGAACTGTGGTATGGCAAAAAGCCAAAGTTGTCGTTTCTTAAAGTTTGGGGATGTGATGCTTATGTCAAAAGGCTTCAGCCTGAAAAGCTGGAACCCAAAGCGAAAAGTGTGTCTTCATAGGTTACCCAAAATAGACAGTTGGGTACACCTTCTATCTCAAATCCGAGGGCAAAGTGTTTGTTGCTAAGAACGGAACTTTTCTCGAGAAGGAGTTTCTCTCGAGAGAATTGAGTGGGAGGAAAATAGAACTTGACGAGGTTGTCGAACCTCTCATCCCTCTGGATGGTGGCGCAGGGCAAGGGGAAACCTCTGTCATTGCGACGCCGGTTGAGGAGGAAGTTAATGATGATGATCATGAAACTCCAGTTCAAGTTTCTGTTGAACCACGCAGGTCGACGAGATCACGCGCTGCTCCAGAGTGGTACGGTAATCCCGTCTTATCAATCATGTTGTTAGACAGCAATGAACCTGCAAATTATGAAGAAGCAATGGTGGGCCCAGATTCCAACAAATGGCTAGAAGCCATGAAATCCAAGATAGGATCCATGTATGAGAACAAAGTGTGGACTTTGGAGATACTACCTGAGGGCCGCAAGGCTATTCAGAACAAATGGATCTTTAAGAAGAAGACGGACGCTGACGGTAATGTGACCGTTTATAAAGCTCGACTTGTGGCAAAGGGTTTTTCACAAGTTCGAGGAGTTGACTACAATGAGACCTTCTCACCCGTAGCGATGCTTAAATCCGTCAGAATCATGTTAGCGATAGCTGCATTTTTCGATTATGAAATCTGGCAGATGGATGTCAAAACGGCGTTCCTTAACGGTTTCCTTAAAGAAGAGTTGTATATGATGCAACCCGAAGGTTTTGTCGATCCTAAAAATGCTAACAAGGTGTGCAAGCTCCAGCGATCCATTTATGGACTGGTGCAAGCATCTCGGAGTTGGAACAAACGCTTTGATGAGGTGATCAAAGCATTTGGGTTTATACAAGTGGTTGGAGAATCTTGTATTTACAAGAAAGTGAGTGGGAGCTCTGTGGCGTTTCTAATATTATATGTGGATGACATATTACTGATTGGAAACAACGTAGAGCTTTTGGAGAGCATAAAAGGTTACTTGAATAAAAGTTTCTCTATGAAGGACCTAGGAGAAGCTGCTTACATTCTAGGTATTAAGATCTATAGGGATAGATCGAAACGCCTGATAGGACTTTCACAAAGCACATACCTTGATAAAGTTTTGAAGAGGTTCAAAATGGAACAGTCCAAGAAAGGGTTCTTGCCAGTTTTACAAGGTACGAGATTGAGTAAGACTCAGTGCCCAGCAACTGATGAAGATAGAGAGCATATGCGCTCCGTCCCCTATGCTTCAGCCATAGGTTCTATCATGTATGCGATGCTGTGCACTAGACCGGATGTTAGCCTGGCCATAAGTATGGCAGGTAGGTTCCAGAGTAATCCAGGAGTGGATCACTGGACAGCGGTCAAGAATATTCTGAAGTACCTGAAAAGGACTAAGGAGATGTTTCTCGTGTATGGAGGTGACGAAGAGCTCGCCGTAAAAGGTTACGTCGATGCAAGCTTTGACACAGATCCGGACGACTCTAAGTTACAAACCGGATACGTATTTATTCTTAATGGGGGTGCAGTAAGCTGGTGCAGTTCCAAGCAAAGCGTCGTAGCAGATTCTACATGTGAAGCGGAGTACATGGCTCCCTCGGAGGCGGCTAAGGAGGGTGTCTGGATGAAGCAGTTCATGACGGATCTTGGAGTGGTGCCAAGTGCACTGGATCCAATAACCTTGTTCTTTGACAACACTGGTGCCATTGCCTTAGCAAAGGAACCACGGTTTCACAAGAAGACCAGACACATCAAACGACGCTTCAACCTCATCCGCGACTACGTCGAGGAGGAGGACGTAAATATATGCAAAGTGCACACGGATCTGAATGTAGCAGACCCGCTGACTAAACCTCTTCCACGGCCAAAACATGATCGGCACCAGAACTGTATGGGTGTTAGATTTATTACAATGTAATTCACATGGTGATGTGAGGGCTAGATTATTGACTCTAGTGCAAGTGGGAGACTGTTGGAATTATGCCCTAGAGGCAATAATAAATGTATAGTTATTATTATAATTCCTGTATCAAGATAATAGTTTATTATCCATGCTATAATTGTATTGAATGAAGACTCATTTACATGTGTGGATGTTGGGAAACGACGCATGGGAAACAAAAAATTTCCTACGCGCACGAAGACCTATCATGGTGATGTCCATCTACGAGAGGGGATGAGTGATCTACGTACCCTTGTAGATCGTACAGCAGAAGCATTAGAGAACGCGGTTGATGTAGTGGAACGTCCGCACGTCCCTCGATCCGCCCCGCGAACAATCCCGCGATCAGTCCCACGATCTAGTACCGAACGGACGGCACCTCCGCGTTCAGCACACATACAACTCGATGATGATATCGGCCTTCTTGATCCAGCAAGAGAGACGGAGAGGTAGAAGAGTTCTCCGGCAGCGTGACGGCGCTCCGGAGGTTGGTGATGACCTTTTCTCAGCAGGGCTCCGCCCGAGCTCCGCAGAAACGCGATCTAGAGGAAAAACTATGGAGGTATGTGGTCGGGCAGCCGTGAGAAAGTCGTCTCAAATCTGCCCTAAAAGCTCCATATATATAGGAGGAGGGAGGGGGACCTTGCCTTGGGGTCCAAGGGACCCTCAAGGGGTCGGCCGAGCCAAGGGGGGGAGGACTCCCCCCCAAACCGAGTTGGACTTGGTTTGGTGGGAGGAGTCCCCCTCCCTTCCCACTTCT
Organism: Hordeum vulgare subsp. vulgare; assembly: GCF_904849725.1. Taxonomy (NCBI): domain Eukaryota; kingdom Viridiplantae; phylum Streptophyta; class Magnoliopsida; order Poales; family Poaceae; genus Hordeum; species Hordeum vulgare. The sequence goes on from NC_058521.1 coordinate 589,268,532, forward strand.
TCCCCTTTTTTTTTCTTTTCCTTTGATTTCCTTCTCTTGGCGCATAGGCCCCCTTGGGGCTGTCCCACCAGCCCACTAAGGGCTGGTGTGTCTCCCCAAAGCCTATGGGCTTCCCCGGGGTGGGTTGCCCCCCCCCCCCGGTGAACTCCCAGAACCCATTCGTCATTCCCGGTACATTCCCGGTAACTCCGAAAACCTTCCGGTAATCAAATGAGGTCATCCTATATATCAATCTTCGTTTCCGGATCATTCCGGAAACCCTCGTGACGTCCGTGATCTCATCCGGGACTCCGAACAACATTCGCTAACCAACCATATAACTCAAATACGCATAAAACAACGTCGAACCTTAAGTGTGCAGACCCTGCGGGTTCGAGAACTATGTAGACATGACCCGAGAGACTCCTCGGTCAATATCCAATAGCGGGACCTGGATGCCCATATTGGATCCTACATATTCTACGAAGATCTTATCGTTTGAACCTCAGTGCCAAGGATTCGTATAATCCCGTATGTCATTCCCTTTGTCCTTCGGTATGTTACTTGCCCGAGATTCGATCGTCAGTATCCGCATACCTATTTCAATCTCGTTTACCGGCAAGTCTCTTTACTCGTTCCGTAATACAAGATCCCGCAACTTACACTAAGTTACATTGCTTGCAAGGCTTGTGTGTGATGTTGTATTACCGAGTGGGCCCCGAGATACCTCTCCGTCACACGGAGTGACAAATCCCAGTCTTGATCCATACTAACTCAACTAACACCTTCGGAGATACCTGTAGAGCATCTTTATAGTCACCCAATTACGTTGTGACGTTTGATACACACAAAGCATTCCTCCGGTGTCAGTGAGTTATATGATCTCATGGTCATAGGAATAAATACTTGACACACAGAAAACAGTAGCAACAAAATGACACGATCAACATGCTACGTCTATTAGTTTGGGTCTAGTCCATCACATGATTCTCCTAATGATGTGATCCCGTTATCAAGTGACAACACTTGCCTATGGCCAGGAAACCTTGACCCTCTTTGATCAACAAGCTAGTCAACTAGAGGCTTACTAGGGACAGTGTTTTGTCTATGTATCCACACAAGTATTGTGTTTCCAATCAATACAATTATAGCATGGATAATAAACGATTATCATGAACAAAGAAATATAATAATAACTAATTATTATTGCCTCTAGGGCATATTTCCAACAGTCTGCCACTTGCACTAGAGTCAATAATCTAGTTCACATCACCATGTGATTCCAACGAATCCAACACCCATATAGTTCTGGGGTCTGGTCACGTCTTGCTCGTGAGAGAGGTTTTAGTCAACGGTTTTGAAACTTTCAGATCCGTGCGTTCTTTATAAATCTTTATGTCATCTTATAGATGCTGCTACTACGTGCTATTCGGAAATGCTCCAAATATCTACTCTACTATATGAATCCGTTTCACTACTCATAGTTAATCGGATTAGTGTCAAAGCTTGCATCGACGTAACCCTTTATGACGAACTCTTTAACCACCTCCATAATCGAGAAAAATTCCTTAGTCCATTAGTTACTAAGGATAAATTTTGACCGCTGCTAGTGATTCAATCATGGATCACTCTCTGTACCTCTCAACATACTTTGAGTCAAGGCACACATCAGGTGCGGTACACAACATGGCATACTTTAGATTCTACGGCTAAGGCATAGAAGACGACCTTCGTCTATTCTCTTTATTCTGCCGGGATCGGGTTTTGAGTCTTACTCAAATTCACACCTCACAACGCAACCAAGAACTCCTTCTTTGCTGATCTATTTTGAACTCCTTCAAAAACTTGTCAAGGCATGTATCTTGTCGAAACTTCCATTAAGCACTTTCGATCTATCTCCATAGATCTTTGATGCTCAACGTTCAAGTAGCTCAATCCAGGTATTCCTTTGAAAACTCCTTTCAAACAACCTTATATGCTTTACAGAAATTCTACATTACTTCTGATCAACAATATGTCTACCACATACACTTATCAGAAATTCTACAGTGCTCCCACTCACTTCTTTGGAAATACAAGTTTCTCATAAACCTTGTACAAACCCAAAATCTTTGATCATCTCATCAAAGTGTATATTCCAACTCCGAGATGCTTGCACCAGTCCATTGAAGGATCGCTGGAGCTTGCATACTTGCTAGTATCTTTAGGATCGACAAAACCTTCTGGTTGTATCACATACAATGTTTGCTCAAGGAAACCGTCGAGGAAACAATGTTTTGACATCCTAAGTGCAATATTTCATAAATAATGCATCAACTACTAACATAATTCTAACAGACTTTTAGCATCGCTACGAGTGAGAAAGTCTCATCATAGTCAACTGTTTGATCTTGTCGAAAACATCTTTGCGACAAGTCGAGCTTTTCTTAACAGTGACTTATCACCATCATCGTTGTCTTCCTTTAAAGATCCATTTTTACTCAATAGTCCTATGACCATCAAGTAGTTCTTCCAAAGTCTACACTTTGTTTTCATACATGGATCCTCTCTCGGATTTCATGGCCTCAAGCCATTTGTCGGAATCCGGGCCCACCATTGCTTCTTCATAACTCGTAGGTTCACTGTTTCTCAACAACATGACCTCCAAGACAGGGTTACCGTACCACTCTGTAGTAGTACGCGACCTTGTCAACCTACGAGGCTTGTAGTAACTTGATCCGATGCTCGATGATCACCATCATCAGCTTTCACTTCAATTGGTGTAGGCGCCACAAGAACAACTTCCTGCGCCCTGCTACACACTGGTTGAAGTGATGGTTCAATAACCTCATCAAGTTCTACCACCCTCCCACTCAATTCTTTCGAGAGAAACTTTTCCTCGAGAAAGGATCCGTTTCTAGAAACAAACGCTTTGCTTTCGGATCTGAGATAGGAGATGTACCCAACTGTCTTGGATATCCTATGAAGATGCATTTATCCGCTTTGGGTTCAAGCTTATCAGACTGAAACTTTTTCACATAAGTGTCGAAGCCCCAAACTTTCAAAAAACGACAGTTTAGATTTCTCTAAACCTCAGTCTATACTGTGTCATCTCAACGGAAATACACGATGCCCTATTTAAAGTGAGTGCGGTTGTCTCTAATGCATAACCCATAAACGATAGTGGTAATTCGATAAGAGACATCATAGTATGCACCATACCAAATAGTGCGTGGCTATGACGTTCAGACACATCATCACACTATGATGTTCCAGGTGGCATGAACTGCGAAACAATTTCCACATTGTATTAACTGCGTACCAAAACTCGTAACTCAGATATTCATCTCCATGATCATATCGTAGACAGTTTATCCTCTTGTTACGACGAACTTCACTCTGAAACAGAATTGAACTTTTCAACATTTCAGACTTGTGATTCATTAAGTAAATACCCTTGTATCTACTCAAATCGTCAGTGAAATAAGAACATAATGATATCCACTGCGTGCCTCAGCACCCATTGGACTGCATACATCAAAATGTATCACTTCCAACAAGTTACTTTCTTATTTCATCTCAATGAAAACAAGGCCTTGCTCATGTGGTATGATTTGCATGTCACTAGTGATTCGAAATCAGGTGAGTACAAAGATCCATCAGCATGGAGCCTCTTCATGCAATTTATACTAACATGACTCAAGCGGCAGTGCCACAAGTAAGTGGTACTATCATCATTAACTCGTATCTTTTGGCACCAATATCATGAACATGTGTAACACTACGATCGAGATTCAATAAACCATTGAAGGTGATTATTCAAGAAAATAGAGTAACCATTATTCTCTTTAAATGAATAATCGTATTGCAATAAACACGATCCAATCATGTTCATGCTTAATGCAAGCACCAAATAACAATTATTTAGGTTTAACACCAATCCCGATGGAAGAGGGAGCGTGCGACGTTTGATCATATCAATCTTGGAAACACTTCCAACACGTATCGTCACCTCGCCTTTAGCTAGTCTCCGTTTATGTCGTAGCTTTCATTTCGCGTCACTAATCACTTAGCAACCGAACCGGTATCCAATACCCTCGTGCTACTAGGAGTACTAGTAAAGTACACATCAACATCATGTATATCAAATACACTTCTTTCGACTTTTGCCAGCCTTCTTATCTACCAAGTATCTTGAGTTGCTCCGCCTCAGTGATTGTTCCCCTCATTACAGAAGCACTTAGTCTCGGGTTTGGGTTTAATCTTGGGTCTCTTCATTAGTGCAGCAACTGTTTTGCCGTTTCACGAAGTATCCCTTCTAGCCCTTGCCTTTCTTGAAACTTAGTGGTTTTACAAACCATCAACTATTGATGCTCCTTCTTGATTTCTACTTTCGCAGTGTCAAACATCGCGAATCGCTCAAGGATCATTGTATGTATCCTTGATATGTTATAGTTCATCACGAAGCTCTCACAGCTTGGTGGCAGTGACTTTGGAGAACTATCACTATCTCATCTGGAAGATTAACTCCCACTTGATTCAAGCGATTGTCGTACTCACACAATCTGAGCACATGCTCAACGATTGAGCCTTTTCTCCTGTGCTTTGTGGACAAAGAATCTTGTCGGAGGTCTCGTACCTCTTAACAAGGGCACAAGCATGAAATCACAATTTCATCTCTTTAGAACATCACTTATGTTCCGTGACGTTTTACAACGTTTTCGGCGCCTTGCTTCTAAGCCATTAAGTATTTTTGTACTGAACTATCGTGTAGTCATCAAAAACATGTATGTTGGATGTTCACAGCATCCACAGACGACGCTCGAGGTGCAGCACACCGAGTGGTGCATTAAGGACATAAGCCTTCTGTGCAGCAACGAGGACAATCCTCGGTTTTACAGACTCAGTCTGCAAAGTTTGCTACTATCAACTTTCAACTAAATTTTCTCTAGGAACATATAAAACAGTAGAGCTATAGCGCAAGCTACATCGTAATTCGCAAAGACCATTAGACTATGTTCATGACAATTAGTTCAATTAATCATATTACTTAAGAACTCCCACTCAAAAAGTACATCTCTCTAGTCATTTGAGTGGTACATGATCCAAATCCGCTATCTCAAGTCCGATCATCACGTGAGTCGTGAATAGTTTCAGTGGTAAGCATCTCTATGCTAATCATATCAACTATACGATTCATGCTCGACCTTTCGGTCTCATGTGTTCCGAGGCCATGTCTGCACATGCTAGGCTCGTCAAGCTTAACCCGAGTGTTCCGCGTGCGCAACTGTTTTGCACCCGTTGTATGTGAACGTTGAGTCTATCACACCCGATCATCACGTGGTGTCTCGAAACGACGAACTGTAGCAACGGTGCACAGTCGGGGAGAACACAATTTCGTCTTGAAATTTTAGTGAGAGATCACCTCATAATGCTACCGCCGTTCTAAGCAAAATAAGGTGCATAAAAGGATTAACATCACATGCAATTCATAAGTGACATGATATGGCCATCATCACGTGCTTCTTGATCTCCATCATCAAAGCACCGGCACGATCTTCTTGTCACCGGCGCCACACCATGATCATCCATCAACGTGTTGCCATCGGGGTTGTCGTGCTACTCATGCTATTACTACCAAAGCTACATCCTAGCAAAATAGTAAACGCATCTGCAAGCACAAACGTTAGTATAAAGACAACCCTATGGCTCCTGCCGGTTGCCGTACCATCGACGTGCAAGTCGATATTTCTATTACAACATGATCATCTCATACATCCAATATATCACATCACATCGTTGGCCATATCACATCACAAGCATACCCTACAAAAACAAGTTAGACGTCCTCTAATTTTGTTGTTGCATGTTTTACGTGGTGACCAAGGGCATCTAGTAGGATCGCATCTTACTTACGCAAACACTACAACGAGATATATGAGTTGCTATTTAACCTCATCCAAGGACCTCCTCGGTCAAATCCGATTCAACTAAAGTTGGAGAAACCGTCACTTGCCAGTCATCTTTGAGCAAAGGGGGTTACTCGTAACGATGAAACCAGTCTCTCGTAAGCGTACGAGTAATGTCGGTCCAAGCCGCTTCAATCCAACAATACCGCGGAATCAAGAAAAGACTAAGGAGGGCAGCAAAACGCACATCACCGCCCACAAAAACTTTTGTGTTCTACTCGAGAAGACATCTACGCATGAACCTAGCTCATGATGCCACTCTTGGGGAATGACGCATGGGAAACAAAAAATTTCCTACGCGCACGAAGACCTATCATGGTGATGTCCATCTACGAGAGGGGATGAGTGATCTACGTACCCTTGTAGATCGTACAGCAGAAGCGTTAGAGAACGCGGTTGATGTCGTGGAACGTCCTCACGTCCCTCGATCCGCCCCGCGAACAATCCCGCGATCAGTCCCACGATCTAGTACCGAACAGACGGCACCTCCGCGTTCAACACACGTACAGCTCGACGATGATCTCGGCCTTCTTGATCCAGCAAGAGAGACGGAGAGGTAGAAGAGTTCTCCGGCAGCGTGACGGCGCTCCGGAGGTTGGTGATGATCTTGTCTCAGCAGGGCTCCGCCCGAGCTCCGCAGAAACGCGATCTAGAGGAAAAACTATGGAGATATGTGGTCGGGCAACCGTGAGAAAGTCGTCTCAAATCTGCCCTAAAAGCTCCATATATATAGGAGGAGGGAGGGGGACCTTGCCTTGGGGTCCAAGGGACCCTCAAGGGGTCGGCCGAGCCAAGGGGGGGAGGACTCCCCCCCCAAACCGAGTTGGACTTGGTTTGGTGGGAGGAGTCCCCCTCCCTTCCCACTTCCTCCCTCTTTTTTTTCTTTTCCTTTGATTTCCTTCTCTTGGCGCATAGGCCCCTTTGGGGCTGTCCCACCAGCCCACTAAGGGCTGGTGTGTCTCCCCAAAGCCTATGGGCTTCCCCGGGGTGGGTTGCCCCCCCCGGTGAACTCCCGGAACCCATTCGTCATTCCCGGTACATTCCCGGTAACTCCGAAAACCTTCCGGTAATCAAATGAGGTCATCCTATATATCAATCTTCGTTTCCAGACCATTCCGGAAACTCTCGTGACGTCCGTGATCTCATCCGGGACTCCGAACAACATTCGGTAACCAACCATATAACTCAAATACGCATAAAACAACGTCGAACCTTAAGTGTGCAGACCCTGCGGGTTCGAGAACTATGTAGACATGACCCGAGAGAGTCCTCGGTCAATATCCAATAGCGGGACCTGGATGCCCATATTGGATCCTACATATTCTACGAAGATCTTATCGTTTGAACCTCAGTGCCAAGGATTCGTATAATCCCGTATGTCATTCCCTTTGTCCTTCGGTATGTTACTTGCCCGAGATTCGATCGTCAGTATCCGCATACCTATTTCAATCTCGTTTACCGGCAAGTCTCTTTACTCGTTCAGTAATACAAGATCCCGCAACCTACACTAAGTTACATTGCTTGCAAGGCTTGTGTGTGATGTTGTATTACCGAGTGGGCCCCGAGATACCTCTCCGTCACACGGAGTGACAAATCCCAGTCTTGATCCATACTAACTCAACTAACACCTTCGGAGATACCTGTAGAGCATCTTTATAGTCACCCAATTACGTTGTGACGTTTGATACACACAAAGCATTCCTCCGGTGTCAGTGAGTTATATGATCTCATGGTCATAGGAATAAATACTTGACACACAGAAAACAGTAGCAACAAAATGACACGATCAACATGCTACGTCTATTAGTTTGGGTCTAGTCCATCACATGATTCTCCTAATGATGTGATCCCGTTATCAAGTGACAACACCTGCCTATGGCCAGGAAACCTTGACCCTCTTTGATCAACAAGCTAGTCAACTAGAGGCTTACTAGGGACAGTGTTTTGTCTATGTATCCACACAAGTATTGTGTTTCCAATCAATACAATTATAGCATGGATAATAAACGATTATCATGAACAAAGAAATATAATAATAACTAATTATTATTGCCTCTAGGGCATATTTCCAACAGTGGATACATAGACAAAACACCATCCCTAGCATGCCTCTAGTTGGCTAGCCAGTTGATCGATGATAGTCAGTGTCTTCTGATTATGAACAAGGTGTTGTTGCTTGATAACTGGATCACGTCATTGGGAGAATCACGCGATGGACTAGACCCAAACTAATAGACGTAGCATGTTGATCGTGTCATTTTGTTGCTACTGTTTTCTGCGTGTCAAGTATTTATTCCTATGACCATGAGATCATATAACTCACTGACACCGGAGGAATACTTTGTGTGTATCAAACGTCGCAACGTAACTGGGTGACTATAAAGATGCTCTACAGGTATCTCCGAAGGTGTTAGTTGAGTTAGTATGGATCAAGACTGGGATTTGTCACTCCGTGTGACGGAGAGGTATCTCGGGGCCCACTCGGTAATACAACATCACACACAAGCCTTGCAAGCAATGTAACTTAGTGTAAGTTGCGGGATCTTGTATTACGGAACGAGTAAAGAGACTTGCCGGTAAACGAGATTGAAATAGGTATGCGGATACTGACGATCGAATCTCGAGCAAGTAACATACCGAAGGACAAAGCGAATGACATACGGGATTATACGAATCCTTGGCACTGAGGTTCAAACGATAAGATCTTCGTAGAATATGTAGGATCCAATATGGGCATCCAGGTCCCGCTATTGGATATTGACCGAGGAGTCTCTCGGGTCATGTCTACATAGTTCTCGAACCCGCAGGGTCTGCACACTTAAGGTTCGACGTTGTTTTATGCGTATTTGAGTTATATGGTTGGTTACCGAATGTTGTTGGAAGTCCCGGATGAGATCACGGACGTCACGAGGGTTTCCGGAATGATCCGGAAACGAAGATTGATATATAGGATGACCTCATTTGATTACCGGAAGGTTTTCGGAGTTACCGGGAATGTACCGGGAATGACGAATGGGTTCCGGGAGTTCACCGGGGGGGGCAACCCACCCCGGGGAAGCCCATAGGCTTTGGGGAGACACACCAGCCCTTAGTGGGCTGGTGGGACAGCCCCAAGGGGGCCTATGCGCCAAGAGAAGGAAATCAAAGGAAAAGAAAAAAAAAGGGGAAGAAGTGGGAAGGGAGGGGGACTCCTCCCACCAAACCAAGTCCAACTCGGTTTGGGGGGGAGTCCTCCCCCCCTTGGCTCGGCCGACCCCTTGGGAGTCCCTTGGACCCCAAGGCAAGGTCCCCCTCCCTCCTCCTATATATATGGAGCTTTTAGGGCAGATTTGAGACGACTTTCTCACGGCTGCCCGACCACATACCTCCATAGTTTTTCCTCTAGATCGCGTTTCTGCGGAGCTCGGGCGGAGCCCTGCTGAGACAAGGTCATCACCAACCTCCGGAGCGCCGTCGCGCTGCCGGAGAACTCTTCTACCTCTCCGTCTCTCTTGCTGGATCAAGAAGGCCGAGATCATCGTCGAGCTGTACGTGTGCTGAACGCGGAGGTGCCGTCCGTTCGGTACTAGATCGTGGGACTGATCGCGGGATTGTTCGCGGGGCGGATCGAGGGACGTGAGGACGTTCCACTACATCAACCGCGTTCTCTAACGCTTCTGTTGTACGATCTACAAGGGTACGTAGATCACTCATCCCCTCTCGTAGATGGACATCACCATGATAGGTCTTCGTGCGCGTAGGAAAATTTTTGTTTCCCATGCGACGTTCCCCAACACGAGGCGCCTATCGGACCATCGGATTTCACACCGTGCCATCAGGCCGACATGGTGAGCGTGCCTGGACGCGCCCGGGCTCCCCCATATCCGCCCCATATTTAGGCTGGAAATGGGGGTTGTCGGTCGTCTGAGACGTTTGGGACCGGTTTGAGAGGCCCGACAGGGTCGCATTTTCGTGACCGGACAGTGACCGTACGGCTTTTTTCAAACGTTTGAGGAGGGTTTGAGAGGTCCGGTTATAGATGCTCTAACGAACATCATGACAACGAAGGTGGCTATATCCCTTGACTGTGTGGGAGGCAAGGGGTGTAGCGACATGTAGCTTGGGCTCTTTCCTCTCTGTGATTGATGACGCCCGCATTCAGATTTGGAGGTCTATTCTCTCCTCGGATGTCCTAGGTGCCTTGGGTGGCAAAGGCGAGTTGCTTTGGCGTCCTTGGTGGCGGTGGCGGTGAGTATCGCTCTCCTTTTAAGGACATTGTGATCTTCGTTCTTTTATCTGTATTAGGATTCTGAATGAAAATTCTTGTCTGCCTTGGACTCGGCAATGTCAACGCTTAGCGTTGTGTTCCCTCTTAAGAGCGATAGAGCATTGCTATAGCGTTGTATTTAGGCCTTTTACACTATGTTTCAACAACGCAGCCTTGTTTTTTTTATTGTCTGGTTATCTCAGGATCTATTTTGTAAGAGGAATTTCTCATTATTTTGTATGGCTCGGCCATGTATGTAGCATGTTTCAAACAGTTTGTCATGCTGCCTTTTTTCCCCATGAGAATCATTGAAGTTCAAACTTACCATTAAATTTTCTTGATTTGAACTGGTCCGGGTTTGATCGTTAATGTGGCAACGAGTGAGTTGATCTTGTCTATTTAAACAAGCAAGCCCACTGATCACTTGGAGATCAAAGCTGCTAACAATAATACCCCCTCCTTTTTTATATATAGAAGGTCACAAACTTAAATCATGTGCATCAAGATAAAATTTAATACTCCCTCCGTCATGGAGTAACCGCTTTACAAGCTAATGTTTTGGTTTACTGTGTTAATTAATAGGATCCATGCAAATTAAGGAAAATTGAGTGAATGTGAGAAAGAAAGTAGTGGGAAAACCAAGCTTAGGGTCGTTTTCGAACCCCTCCTCCAAGGGTCACGAAAATCCCTCTCTATTCCCTCATATATACATGTTGGAAATATGCCCTAAAGGCAATAATAAAATGATAATTATCATATTTCCTTGTTCATGATAATCGTCTATTGTTCATGCTATAATTGCATTAACAGGAAACAGTAATACATGTGTGAATAAGTAGATCACAATGTGTCCCTAGCAAGCCTCTAGTTGGTTAGCTCGTTAGTCAATAGATGATCATGGTTTCCTGATCATGGGCATTAGATGTCATTGATAACGGGATCACATCATTGGGAGAATGATGTGATGGACAAGACCCAATCCTAAGCATAGCACTAGATCGTATTGTTCATATGCTAAAGCTTTTCTAATGTCAAGTATCTTTTCCTTCGACCGTGAGATTGTGCAACTCCCGGATATCGTAGGAGTGCTTTGGGTGTATCAAACGTCACAACGTAACTGGGAGACTATAAAGGTGCACTACGGGTACCTCCGAAAGTGTCTGTTGGGTTGGTACGAATCGAGATCGGGATTTTTCACTCCGTGTGACGGAGAGGTATCTCTGGGCCCACTCGGTAGGACATCATCATGAGCTCAGTGTGACTAAGGAGTTAGTCACACGATGACGTGCTACGGAACGAGTAAAAGAGACTTACCGGTAACGAGATTGAACAAGGTATAGGTATACCGACGATCGAATCTCGGGCAAGTTCTATAACGACAGACAAAGGGAATCGTATACGGGATTGATTGAATCCTTGACATCGTGGTTCATCCGATGAGATCATCATGGAGCTAGTGGGAGCCACCATGGGTATCCAGACCCCGCTGATGGTTATTGGCCAGAGAGGTGTCTCGGTTATGTCTGCCTGTCTCCCAAACCCGTAGGGTCTACACACTTAAGGTTCGATGACGCTAGGGTTATAGGGAATTGTTATACGAGGTTATCGAAAGTTGTTCGGAGTCCCGGATGAGATCCCGGACGTCACGAGGAGCTCCGGAATGGTCCGGAGGTAAAGATTGATATATAGGACGGATGGTTTTGGACACCGGAAGTGTTTCGGGCGTCACCGGTAACGTACCGGGACCACCGGGACCACCAGAGGTGGCCCCGGGGGACCACCGAAGGGGGGCAACAACCCGAAGAGGCTAGATGGGCTAAGTGCGGGAGGGAACCACCCCCTAGGTGGGCTGGTGCGCCTCCCACACCCAGCCCAATGCGCAAGTGGTGGGGAGAGGGGGCAACCCTAGGCGCAGGTGGGCCTTAGGCCCACCAGGTGGTGCGCCACACCCCCTCCCACCCTAGCCGCCGCCCCTCTCCCATCTGGTGGCCGTCGGCCCCTAGGGAGGGAACCCTAGGGGTGGCGCAGCCCTCCCCCCTCCTCCTATAAATAGAGATGGGTTTTGGCCATTGAGACGCACCGTTTTCTCTCTCTCTCGGCGCAGCCCTGCTCCTCTTCCTCCTCCTCTCTGTCGGCGCTTGGCGAAGCCCTGCCGGGAGACCTCGTCTCTCCATCGACACCACACCGTCGTGTTGCTGGAGTTCTTCCCCAACCTCTCCCTCCTCCTTGCTGGATCAAGGTGCGGGAGACGTCACCGGGCTGCACGTGTGTTGAACGCGGAGGTGTCGTAGTTCGGCACTAGATCGGAATCGCTGCGAGTACGACTCCATCAACCGCGTTCTAGCAACGCTTCCGCTTAGCGATCTTCAAAGGTATGAAGATGCTCTTACCCCTCTCTCGTTGCTGGTCTCTCCATAGGAAGATCTGAATATGCGTAGCAAAATTTTGAATTTATGCTACGTTACCCAACAACCCCCTCCTCCCCCTTCTCGCCGCCGCACCTCCCATCTAGGGGGGCTGCCGCACCCCCTAGGGGGGGAACCCTAGGGGTGGCACCCCCTCTCCCCTTCCCCTATATATATCGGGCACTTTTGGCCATTGGAGATTAGACTTTTGCCTCTCCCTCGGCGCATCCCTGCCCTTCTCCCTCCTCCTCTCTGCCGGTGCTTGGCGAAGCCCTGTCGGGAGACCTCGTCTCTCCATCGACACCACGCCGTCGTGCTGCTGGAGTTCTTCCCCAACCTCTCCCTCCTCCTTGCTGGATCAAGGTGCGGGAGACGTCACCGGGCTGCACGTGTGTTGAACGCGGAGGTGCCGTAGTTCGGCACTAGATCGGAATCGCTGCGAGTACGACTCCATCAACCGCGTTCTAGCAACGCTTCCGCTTAGCGATCTTCAAAGGTATGAAGATGCTCTTACCCCTCTCTCGTTGCTGGTCTCTCCATAGGAAGATCTGAATATGCGTAGCAAAATTTTGAATTTATGCTACGTTACCCAACAGTGGCATCCGAGCCAGTTTTTCTATGCGTAGATTCTATGCACGAGTAGAACACAAAAGTTGTGGGCGATGATTTGTTAATTTGCTTGCCGCTACTAGTCTTATTCTTTTCCGGCGGTATTGTGGGATGAAGCAGCCCGGACCGACTTTACACGTACGCTTACGTGAGACTGGTTCCACCGACAGACATGCACACCGTGCATAAAGGTGGCTAGCGGGTGTCTGTCTCTCCTACTCTAGTCGGATTGGATTTGATGAAAAGGGTCCTTATGAAGGGTAAATAGCTTTGGCATATCATCGTTGTGGCTGTCACGTAGGTAAGAAGGCGTTCTTGCTAGAAACCCAAATCAGCCACGTAAAACTTGCAACAACAATTAGAGGACGTCTAACTTGTTTTTGCATGGTTTGACATGTGATGTGATATGGCCAAAGTTGTGATGTTGCATGTATGATGTATGAGATGATCAGGTTATTGTAATAGGTTTCACGACTTGCATGTCGATGGGTATGACAACCGGCAGGAGCCATAGGAGTTGTCTTAATTTATTGTATGAGATGCAACGCCATGTACTTACTACTTTTACTTCATTGCTAACGGTTAGCTATAGTAGTAGTGATAGTAGTAGTTGGCGTGACGACTTCACGGAGACACGATGATGGAGATCATAGTGTCACGCCGGTGATGATGATGATCATGCAATGCCTGAAGATGGAGATCGAAAGAGCAAAGATGATAATGGCCATATCATGTCACTATATGATTGCATTGTGATGTTTATCATGTTTTACATCTTATTGCTTAGAACGACGGTAGCATAATAAGATGATCCCTCTTAAAATTTCGAGAACGTATTCCCCTAAGTGTGCACCGTTGCGAAGGTTCGTTGTCTCGAAGCACCATGTGATGATCGGGTGTGATAGATTCTAACGTTCGCATACAACGGGTGTAAGCCAGATTTACATACGCGAAACACCTAGGTTGACTCGACGAGCTTAGCATGTACAGACATGACCTCGAATACAAGAGTCCGAAAGGTCGAACATGAGTCGTATGGTTGAATACGATCAACATGGAGTTGCTCACCATGGTGACTAGTCCGTCTCACGTGATGATCGGACACGGGTTAGTCAACATGGATCATGTATCACTTAGATGACTAGAGGGATGTCGATTTAAGTGGGAGTTCATACTTAATTTGATTAAATGAACTTAATTGTCATGAACTTAGTCTAAAAGTTATCTTTATCAATATTGTAGATGTCCAACGTCAACCTCAATTTCAACGCATCCCTAGAGAAAAACAAGCTGAAAGATGATGGTAGCAACTATGCGGACTGGGTTCGCAACTTGAAGCTCATCCTTGAAGCAGCTAAAAAGGCGTATGTCCTTGATGCGCCGCAAGGTGACCCTCCCGCTCCCGCAGCAGCCCAGGACATTCTGAACGTCTGGCAAACGCGGAGTGATGACTACTCTCTGGTTAGGTGTGGCATGCTATACAGTTTAGAAACGGGGCTTCAAAGGCATTTTGAGCAACACGGGGCATATGAGATGTTCCAGGAGCTGAAAATAGTTTTTCAAGCTCATGCCCGTGTCGAGAGATATGAAGTCTCCGACAAGTTCTTTAGCTGTAAGATGGAGGAGAACAATTCTGTCAGTGAGCACATACTCAAAATATCTGGGTTACACGGTCGTCTGACTTCACTTGGAGTCGAACTTCTGGATGATGCTATAATTGACAGAATCCTCCAGTCTCTCCCACCAAGCTACAAAGGCTTTGTGCTTAACTACAACATGCAAGGGATGGAGAAGACCATTCCCGAGTTGTACTCGATGCTCAAGTCTGCAGAAGTAGAAATCAAGAAAGAGCATCAAGTGCTGATGGTCAACAAGACCACTAGTTTCAAGAAAGGCAAGGGTAAGAAGAACTTCAAGAAAGACAGCAAAGTTGTTGCCGCGCCCGGTAAGCCAGATGCCGGGAAGAAGAAAAAGAACGGACCCAAGCCTGAGACTGAGTGCTTCTATTGCAAGGGAAAAGGTCACTTGAAGCGGAACTGCCCCAAATACTTACAGGACAAGAAGGCCGGCAACGTTAAAGGTATATGTGATATACATGTTATTGATGTGTACCTTACCAGCGCTCGTAGTAGCTCCTGGGTATTTGATACCGGTGTTGTTGCTCACATTTGCAACTCAAAGCAGGAACTGCGGAATAAGCGGAGACTGACCAAGGACGAGGTGACGATGCGCATCGGGAATGGTTCAAAGGTCGATGTGATCGCCGTCGGCACGCTGCCTCTACATCTACCGCCGGGATTAGTTTTATACCTTAATAATTGTTATTTAGTACCAGCTTTGAGCATGAACATTGTGTCAGGGTCTTGCTTGATGCGAGACGGCTACTCATTTAAGTCAGAGAATAATGGTTGTTCTATTTATATGAGTGATATGTTTTATGGTCATGCTCCGCTGGTGAATGGTTTATTCTTGATGAATCTCGATCGTGATGTTACACATATTCATAGTGTGAGTATCAAAAGATGTAAAGTTGATAATGATAGTCCCACGTACTTGTGGCATTGCTGCCTTGGTCATATCGGTGTTAAGCGCATGAAGAAGCTCCATACTAATGGACTATTAGAGTCTCTTGACTTTGAATCATTTGACACATGCGAACCGTGCCTCATGGGCAAGATGACTAAGACTCCATTCTCAGGAATAATGGAGAGAGCAACCGACTTATTGGAAATAATACATACTAATGTGTGTGGTCCAATGAACGTTGAAGCTCGCGGTGGCTATCGTTATGTTCTCACTCTCACCGATGATTTGAGTAGGTATGGGTATATCTACTTGATGAAGCACAAATCTGAGACGTTTGAAAAGTTCAAGGAATTTCAGAGTGAGGTTGAGAATCAACGTGACAGAAAAATTAAATGTCTACGATCTGATCGTGGACAAGAATATTTGAGTCACGAGTTTGGCACACACCTAAGGAAGTGTGGAATCGTTTCACAACTGACGCCGCGTGGCACACCGCAACGCAACGGAGTGTCTGAACGTCGTAATCGCACTTTATTAGATATGGTACGATCTATGATGTCTCTTACCGACTTACCGCTATCATTTTGGGGATACGCATTAGAAACTGCAGCATTCACTTTAAATAGGGCACCGTCTAAATCCGTTGAGACGACACTGTATGAACTATGGTTTGGCAAGAAACTTAAGTTGTCGTTTCTTAAAGTTTGGGGCTGCGATGCTTATGTGAAGAAACTTCAACCAGAGAAGCTCGAACCCAAAGCGGAGAAATGCGTATTCATAGGATACCCTAAGGAAACTATTGGGTATACCTTCTATCTTAGATCCGAAGGTAAAACCTTTGTTGCCAAGAACGGATCCTTTCTAGAGAAAGAGTTTCTCTCGAAAGAAGTAAGTGGGAGGAAGGTAGAACTTGATGAAGTAATTACACCCCCTCTCGAACAGGATAGTAGCGCAGCGCGGGAAGTTGTTCCTGTGGCGCCTACTCCAACTGTAGAGGAAGTTAATGATGATAATCATGAAGCTTCGGATCAAGTTACTACTGAGCTGCGAAGGTCCACAAGGGCACGCTCCGCACGAGAGTGGTACGACAACCCTGTGATGGAAATCATGTTGTTAGACAACGGTGAACCTTCGAACTATGAAGAAGCAATGGCGGGCCCGGATTCCAACAAATGGCTTGAGGCTATGAAATCCGAGATAGGATCCATGTATGAGAACAAAGTATGGACTTTGGTGGACTTGCCCGATGACCGGCGAGCCATAGAAAATAAATGGATCTTCAAGAAGAAGACTGATGAAAACGGTAATGTAACCGTTTACAAAGCTCGACTTGTCGCAAAGGGTAATCGACAAATTCAAGGAGTTGACTACGAAGAGACTTTCTCTCCCATAGCAAAGCTGAAATCAGTCCGAATCATGTTAGCAATTGCCGCCTTTTATGATTATGAAATTTGGCAAATGGACGTCAAAACAGCGTTCCTTAAGGGGAACCTTAAAGAAGAGTTGTATATGATGCAACCAGAAGGTTTTGTCGACCCTAAGGGTGCTAACAAAGTATGCAAGCTCCAGCGCTCCATCTATGGGCCGGTGCAAGCATCTCGGAGTTGGAACATTCGCTTTAATGAGGTGATTAAAGCGTTTGGGTTCATATAGGTTTACGGAGAAGCCTGTCTGTACAAGAAAGTGAGTAGGAGCTCTGTAGCTTTCCTTATACTGTATGTGGATTACATATTATTGATGGGGAATAATATAGATATGTTGGAGAGCATAAAGGCCTATTTGAACAAGAGTTTTTCAATGAAGGACCTTGGAGAAGCTGCATACATATTAGGCATCAAGATCTATAGAGATAGATCAAGACGCCTCATAGGTCTTTCGCAAAGTACATACCTTGACAAGATATTGAAGAAGTTCAATATGGAAAACTCAAAGAAAGGGTTCTTGCCAGTTTTGCAAGGTATGAGATTGAGTAAGACTCAATCACCGACCACGGCAGCAGATAGAGAGAAGATGAGTTCTGTCCCCTACGCTTCAGCCGTGGGCTCTCTAATGTATGCCATGTTGTGTACAAGACCTGATATAAACCTTGCCATAAGTTTGGTAGGGAGGTACCAAAGTGATCCCGGTATGGAACACTGGACAGCGGTCAAGAATATCCTTAAGTACCTGAAAAGGACTAAGGAAATGTTTCTCATTTATAGAGGTGACGAAGAGCTCATCGTAAAGGGTTACGTCGATGCTAGCTTCGACACAGATCCGGATGACTCTAAGTCACAGACCGGATACGTATATGTGTTGAATGGTGGGGCAGTGAGCTGGTGCAGCAGCAAGCAAGAAGTCGTGGCAGCATCTACATGTGAAGCGGAATACATAGCTGCTTCAGAAGCGGCTCATGAAGGAATTTGGATGAAGGAGCTCATCACCGACCTTGGAGTGGTTCCAAGCGCGTCGGGTCCTATGACACTCTTCTGTGGTAACACTGGAGCCATTGCCATAGCCAAGGAGCCCAGGTTTCACCGGAAGACGAAGCACATCAAACGCCGCTACAACTCCATCCAGGACCATGTCCAGAGTGGAGTGATAGATATTTGTAAAGTACACACGGATCTGACTATTGCAGACCCATTGACTAAACCTCTTCCACGAGCAAACACGATCAACACCATAATGCTATGGGTGTTCGATACATCACAATGTAACTAGATTATTGACTCTAGTGCAAGTGGGAGACTGTTGGAAATATGCCCTAGAGGCAATAATAAAATGGTTATTATCATATTTCCTTGTTCATGATAATCGTCTATTGTTCATGCTATAATTGCATTAACAGGAAACAATAATACATGTGTGAATAAGTAGATCACAATGTGTCCCTAGCAAGCCTCTAGTTGGCTATCTCGTTAGTCAATAGATGATCATGGTTTCTTGATCATGGGCATTAGATGTCATTGATAACGGGATCACATCATTGGGAGAATGATGTGATGGACAAGACCCAATCCTAAGCATAGCACTAGATCGTATTGTTCGTATGCTAAAGCTTTTCTAATGTCAAGTATCTTTTCCTTCGACCGTGAGATTGTGCAACTCCCGGATATCGTAGGAGTGCTTTGGGTGTATCAAACGTCACAACGTAACTGGGTGACTATAAAGGTGCACTACGGGTACCTCCGAAAGTGTCTGTTGGGTTGGTACGAATCGAGATCGGGATTTGTCACTCCGTGTGACGGAGAGGTATCTCTGGGCCCACTCGGTAGGACATCATCATGAGCTCAATGTGACTAAGGATTTAGTCACACGATGACATGCTACGGAACGAGTAAAAGAGACTTACCGGTAACGAGATTGAACAAGGTATAGGTATACCGACGATCGAATCTCGGGCAAGTTCTATACCGACAGACAAAGGGAATCGTATACGGGATTGATTGAATCCTTGACATCGTGGTTCATCCGATGAGATCATCGTGGAGCTAGTGGGAGCCACCATGGGTATCCAGACCCCGCTGATGGTTATTGGCCAGAGAGGTGTCTCGGTTATGTCTGCCTGTCTCCCGAACCCGTAGGGTCTACACACTTAAGGTTCGATGACGCTAGGGTTATAGGGAATTGTTATACGAGGTTACCGAAAGTTGTTCGGAGTCCCGGATGAGATCCCGGACGTCACGAGGAGCTCCGGAATGGTCCGGAGGTAAAGATTGATATATAGGACGGATGGTTTTGGACACCGGAAGTGTTTCAGGCGTCACCGGTAAGTACCAGGACCACCGAGACCACCGGAGGTGGCCCCGGGGGACCACCGAAGGGGGGCAACGACCCCGGGAGGTAAGGTGGGCCAAGTGGGGGTGGGAACCAGCCCCTAGGTGGGCTGGTGCGCCTCCCCACTCAGCCCATTGCGCAAGGGAGAGAAAAGGGGGGGGCAAACCCTAAGCCAGGTGGGCCTAAGGCCCCCCAGATGGTGCGCCACCCCCTCATCCCCCTTCTGGCCGCCGCACCTCCCATCTAGGGGGGCTGCCGCACCCCCTTGTTGGAATTATGCCCTAGAGGCAATAATAAATGTATAGTTATTATTATAATTCCTGTATCAAGATAATAGTTTATTATCCATGCTATAATTGTATTGAATGAAGACTCATTTACATGTGTGGATACATAGACAAAATACCGTCCCTAGCATGCCTCTAGTTGGCTAGCCAGTTGATCGATGATAGTCAGTGTCTTCGGATTATGAACAAGGTGTTGTTACTTGATAACTGGATCACGTCATTGGGAGAATCACGTGATGGACTAGACCCAAACTAATAGACGTAGCATGTTGATCGTGTCATTTTGTTGCTACTGTTTTCTGCGTGTCAAGTATTTATTCCTATGACCATGAGACCATATAACTCACTGACACCGGAGGAATGCTTTGTGTGTATCAAACGTCGCAACGTAACTGGGTGACTATAAAGATGCTCTACAGGTATCTCCGAAGGTGTTAGTTGAGTTAGTATGGATCAAGACTGGGATTTGTCACTCCGTGTGACGGAGAGGTATCTCGGGGCCCACTCGGTAATACAACATCACACACAACCCTTGCAAGCAATGTAACTTAGTGTAAGTTGCGGGATCTTGTGTTACGGAACGAGTAAAGAGACTTGCCGGTAAACGAGATTGAAATAGGTATGCGGATACTGACGATCGAATCTCGGGCAAGTAACATACCGAAGGACAAAGGGAATGACATACGGGATTATACGAATCCTTGGCACTGAGGTTCAAACGATAAAGATCTTCGTAGAATATGTAGGATCCAATATGGGCATCCAGGTCCCGCTATTGGATATTGACCGAGGAGTCTCTCGGGTCATGTCTACATAGTTCTCGAACCCGCAGGGTCTGCACACTTAAGGTTTGACGTTGTTTTATGCGTATTTGAGTTATATGGTTGGTTACCGAATGTTGTTCGGAGTCCCGGATGAGATCACGGACGTCACGAGGGTTTCCGGAGTGGTCCGGAAACGAAGATTGATATATAGGATGACCTCATTTGGTTACCGGAAGGTTTTCGGAGTTACCGGGAATGTACCGGGAATGACGAATGGGTTCCGGGAGTTCACCGGGGGGGCAACCCACCCCGGGGAAGCCCATAGGCTTTGGGGAGACACACCAGCCCTTAGTGGGCTGGTGGGACAGCCCCAAGGAGGCCTATGCGCCAAGAAAAGAAAATCAAAGGAAAAGAAAAAAAAAGAGGGAAGAAGTGGGAAGGGAGGGGGACTCCTCCCACCAAACCAAGTCCAACTCGGTTTGGGGGGGGGAGTCCTCCCCCCCTTGGCTCGGCCGACCCCTTGGGAGTCCCTTGGACCCCAAGGCAAGGTCCCCCTCCCTCCTCCTATATATATGGGGCTTTTAGGGCAGATTTGAGACGACTTTCTCACGGCTGCCCGACCACATACCTCCATAGTTTTTCCTCTAGATCATGTTTCTGCGGAGCTCGGGCGGAGCCCTGCTGAGACAAGATCATCACCAACCTCCGGAGCGCCGTCACGCTGCCGGAGAACTCTTCTACCTCTCCGTCTCTCTTGCTGGATCAAGAAGGCCGAGATCATCGTCGAGTTGTACGTGTGCTGAACGCGGAGGTGCCGTCCGTTCGGTACTAGATCGTGGGACTGATCGCGGGATTGTTCGCGGGGCGGATCGAGGGACGTGAGGACGTTCCACTACATCAACCGCGTTCTCTAACGCTTCTGCTGTACGATCTACAAGGGTGCGTAGATCACTCATCCCCTCTCGTAGATGGACATCACCATGAAAGGTCTTCGTGCGCGTAGGAAAATTTTTGTTTCCCATGCGACGTTCCCCAACAGTGGCATCATGAGCTAGGTTCATGCGTAGATGTCTTCTCGAGTAGAACACAAAAGGTTTTGTGGGCGGTGATGTGCGTTTTGCTGCCCTCCTTAGTCTTTTCTTGATTCCGCGGTATTGTTGGATTGAAGCGGCTTGGACCGACATTACTCGTACGCTTACGAGAGACTGGTTTCATCGTTACGAGTAACCCTCTTTAATCAAAGATGACTGGCAAGTGACGGTTTCTCCAACTTTAGTTGAATCAGATTTGACCGAGGAGGTCATTGGATGAGGTTAAATAGCAACTCATATATCTCCGTTGTGGTGTTTGCGTAAGTAAGATGCGATCCTACTAGATACCCTTGGTCACCACGTAAAACATGCAACAACAGAATTAGAGGACGTCTAACTTGTTTTTGCAGGGTATGATTGTGATGTGATATGGCCAACGATGTGATGTGATAAATTGGATGTATGAGATGATCATGTTGTAATAGAAATATCGACTTGCACGTCGATGGTACGACAACCGGCAGGAGCCATAGGGTTGTCTTTATACTAACATATGTGCTTGCAGATGCGTTTACTATTTTGCTAGGATGTAGCTTTAGTAGTAATAGCATAAGTAGCACGACAACCACGATGGCAACACGTTGATGGATGATCATGGTGTGGCGCCGGTGACAAGAAGATCGTGCCGGTGCTTTGGTGATGGAGATCAAGAAGCACGTGATGATGGCCATATCATGTCACTTATGAATTGCATGTGATGTTAATCCTTTTATGCACCTTATTTTGCTTAGAACGACGGTAGCATTATGAGGTGATCTCTCACTAAAATTTCAAGACGAAATTGTGTTCTCCCCGACTGTGCACCGTTGCTACAGTTCGTCGTTTCGAGACACCACGTGATGATCGGGTGTGATAGACTCAACGTTCACATACAACGGGTGCAAAACAGTTGCGCACGCGGAACACTCGGGTTAAGCTTGACGAGCCTAGCATGTGCAGACATGGCCACGGAACACATGAGACCGAAAGGTCGATCATGAATCATATAGTTGATATGATTAGCATAGGGATGCTTACCACTGAAACTATACTCAACTCACGTGATGATCGGACTTGGGATAGTGTAAGTGGATCATGAACCACTCAAATGACTAGAGAGATGTACTTTTTGAGTGGGAGTTTAGCATATAATTTGATTAAGTTGAACTCTAATTATCTTGAACATAGTCTAAGTCCACTTTGAATATATTTGTGTTGTAGATCATGGCTCACGCAAGTGTCATCCTGAATTTTAATACGTTCCTAGAGAAAGCTAAGTTGAAAGATGATGGAAGCAACTTTGTAGACTGGGCTCGTAATCTTAAGCTAATCTTACAAGCTGGAAAGAAGGATTATGTCCTTAATGCTGCGCTAGGAGATGAACCACCCGCTACGGCTGATCAGGATGTTAAGAACGCTTGGTTAGCGCGTAAGGAGGACTACTCAATAGTTCAATGTGCAGTCTTGTATGGCTTAGAACCGGGACTTCAACGTCGCTTTGAGCGTCATGGAGCATTTGAGATGTTCCAGGAGTTGAAGTTTATCTTTCAGAAGAACGCCCGGATCGAGAGGTATGAGACCTCCGATAAATTCTATGCTTGCAAGATGGAGGAAAACTCGTCTGTCAGTGAACATGTGCTCAAAATGTCTGGGTACTCAAACCGTCTAGCTGAACTGGGGATTGAACTCCCGCAAGAAGCTATCACTGACAGAATCCTTCAATCACTGCCGCCAAGCTATAAAGGCTTTGTGTTGAACTACAACATGCAAGGGATGAACAAGTCTCCGGCGAGTTGTTTGCGATGCTGAAAGTCGCAGAGTCTGAACTCCATAAAGAGCATCAAGTGTTGATGGTGAGCAAGACCACTAGTTTCAAGAGAAACGGCAAAGGCAAGAAGGGCAATTCGAAGAAGAGCGGCAAGCCTGTTACCAATCCGCCGAAGAAACCCATGGCTGGACCTAAGCCTGAAACAGAGTGCTTCTATTGCAAGGGTATGGGTCACTGGAAGCGCAATTGCCCCAAGTATCTGGCAGATAAGAAGGCGGGCAAAGAAAAATCAGGTATATTTGATATACATGTTATTGATGTGTACTTAACCGGCTCTCGTAGTAGTGCTTGGGTATTCGATACCGGTTCTGTTGCTCACATTTGCAACTCGAAGCAGGAACTGCGGAATAGACGAAGGCTGGCGAAAGACGAAGTGACGATGCGCGTAGGAAACGGTTCCAAGGTTGATGCAATCGCCATCGGCACAGTGTCACTTCAACTACCATCGGGATTAGTGATGAACTTAAATCATTGTTATTTAGTGCCTGCGTTGAGCATGAACATTATATCTGGATCTTGTTTATTGCGAGACGGTTACTCTTTTAAGTCTGAGAATAATGGTTGTTCTATTTCTATGAGTAACATCTTTTATGGTCATGCATAGTTATTATTATAATTCCTGTATCAAGATAATAGTTTATTATCCATGCTATAATTGTATTGAATGAAGACTCATTTACATGTGTGGATACATAGACAAAATACCGTCCCTAGCATGCCTCTAGTTGGCTAGCCAGTTGATCGATGATAGTCAGTGTCTTCGGATTATGAACAAGGTGTTGTTGCTTGATAACTGGATCACGTCATTGGGAGAATCACGTGATGGACTAGACCCAAACTAATAGACGTAGCATGTTGATCGTGTCATTTTGTTGCTACTGTTTTCTGCGTGTCAAGTATTTATTCCTATGACCATGAGACCATATAACTCACTGACACCGGAGGAATGCTTTGTGTGTATCAAACGTCGCAACGTAACTGGGTGACTATAAAGATGCTCTACAGGTATCTCCGAAGGTGTTAGTTGAGTTAGTATGGATCAAGACTGGGATTTGTCACTCCGTGTGACGGAGAGGTATCTCGGGGCCCACTCGGTAATACAACATCACACACAACCCTTGCAAGCAATGTAACTTAGTGTAAGTTGCGGGATCTTGTGTTACGGAACGAGTAAAGAGACTTGCCGGTAAACGAGATTGAAATAGGTATGCGGATACTGACGATCGAATCTCGGGCAAGTAACATACCGAAGGACAAAGGGAATGACATACGGGATTATACGAATCCTTGGCACTGAGGTTCAAACGATAAAGATCTTCGTAGAATATGTAGGATCCAATATGGGCATCCAGGTCCCGCTATTG
Source organism: Hordeum vulgare subsp. vulgare (assembly GCF_904849725.1). Taxonomy (NCBI): domain Eukaryota; kingdom Viridiplantae; phylum Streptophyta; class Magnoliopsida; order Poales; family Poaceae; genus Hordeum; species Hordeum vulgare. The sequence continues at coordinate 589,293,317 of NC_058521.1, forward strand.
GATATTGACCGAGGAGTCTCTCGGGTCATGTCTACATAGTTCTCGAACCCGCAGGGTCTGCACACTTAAGGTTTGACGTTGTTTTATGCGTATTTGATTTATATGGTTGGTTACCGAATGTTGTTCGGAGTCCTGGATGAGATCACGGACGTCACGAGGGTTTCCGGAGTGGTCCGGAAACGAAGATTGATATATAGGATGACCTCATTTGGTTACCGGAAGGTTTTCGGAGTTACCGGGAATGTACCGGGAATGACGAATGGGTTCCGGGAGTTCACCGGGGGGGGCAACCCACCCCGGGGAAGCCCATAGGCTTTGGGGAGACACACCAGCCCTTAGTGGGCTGGTGGGACAGCCCCAAGGAGGCCTATGCGCCAAGAAAAGAAAATCAAAGGAAAAGAAAAAAAAAGAGGGAAGAAGTGGGAAGGGAGGGGGACTCCTCCCACCAAACCAAGTCCAACTCGGTTTGGGGGGGGGAGTCCTCCCCCCCTTGGCTCGGCCGACCCCTTGGGAGTCCCTTGGACCCCAAGGCAAGGTCCCCCTCCCTCCTCCTATATATATGGGGCTTTTAGGGCAGATTTGAGACGACTTTCTCACGGCTGCCCGACCACATACCTCCATAGTTTTTCCTCTAGATCATGTTTCTGCGGAGCTCGGGCGGAGCCCTGCTGAGACAAGATCATCACCAACCTCCGGAGCACCGTCACGCTGCCGGAGAACTCTTCTACCTCTCCGTCTCTCTTGCTGGATCAAGAAGGCCGAGATCATCGTCGAGTTGTACGTGTGCTGAACGCGGAGGTGCCGTCCGTTCGGTACTAGATCGTGGGACTGATCGCGGGATTGTTCGCGGGGCGGATCGAGGGACGTGAGGACGTTCCACTACATCAACCGCGTTCTCTAACGCTTCTGCTGTACGATCTACAAGGGTGCGTAGATCACTCATCCCCTCTCGTAGATGGACATCACCATGAAAGGTCTTCGTGCGCGTAGGAAAATTTTTGTTTCCCATGCGACGTTCCCCAACAGTGGCATCATGAGCTAGGTTCATGCGTAGATGTCTTCTCGAGTAGAACACAAAAGGTTTTGTGGGCGGTGATGTGCGTTTTGCTGCCCTCCTTAGTCTTTTCTTGATTCCGCGGTATTGTTGGATTGAAGCGGCTTGGACCGACATTACTCGTACGCTTACGAGAGACTGGTTTCATCGTTACGAGTAACCCTCTTTGCTCAAAGATGACTGGCAAGTGACGGTTTCTCCAACTTTAGTTGAATCAGATTTGACCGAGGAGGTCATTGGATGAGGTTAAATAGCAACTCATATATCTCCGTTGTGGTGTTTGCGTAAGTAAGATGCGATCCTACTAGATACCCTTGGTCACCACGTAAAACATGCAACAACAGAATTAGAGGACGTCTAACTTGTTTTTGCAGGGTATGATTGTGATGTGATATGGCCAACGATGTGATGTGATAAATTGGATGTATGAGATGATCATGTTGTAATAGAAATATCGACTTGCACGTCGATGGTACGACAACCGGCAGGAGCCATAGGGTTGTCTTTATACTAACATATGTGCTTGCAGATGCGTTTACTATTTTGCTAGGATGTAGCTTTAGTAGTAATAGCATAAGTAGCACGACAACCACGATGGCAACACGTTGATGGATGATCATGGTGTGGCGCCGGTGACAAGAAGATCGTGCCGGTGCTTTGGTGATGGAGATCAAGAAGCACGTGATGATGGCCATATCATGTCACTTATGAATTGCATGTGATGTTAATCCTTTTATGCACCTTATTTTGCTTAGAACGACGGTAGCATTATGAGGTGATCTCTCACTAAAATTTCAAGACGAAATTGTGTTCTCCCCGACTGTGCACCGTTGCTACAGTTCGTCGTTTCGAGACACCACGTGATGATCGGGTGTGATAGACTCAACGTTCACATACAACGGGTGCAAAACAGTTGCGCACGCGGAACACTCGGGTTAAGCTTGACGAGCCTAGCATGTGCAGACATGGCCACGGAACACATGAGACCGAAAGGTCGATCATGAATCATATAGTTGATATGATTAGCATAGGGATGCTTACCACTGAAACTATACTCAACTCACGTGATGATCGGACTTGGGATAGTGTAAGTGGATCATGAACCACTCAAATGACTAGAGAGATGTACTTTTTGAGTGGGAGTTTAGCATATAATTTGATTAAGTTGAACTCTAATTATCTTGAACATAGTCTAAGTCCACTTTGAATATATTTGTGTTGTAGATCATGGCTCACGCAAGTGTCATCCTGAATTTTAATACGTTCCTAGAGAAAGCTAAGTTGAAAGATGATGGAAGCAACTTTGTAGACTGGGCTCGTAATCTTAAGCTAATCTTACAAGCTGGAAAGAAGGATTATGTCCTTAATGCTGCGCTAGGAGATGAACCACCCGCTACGGCTGATCAGGATGTTAAGAACGCTTGGTTAGCGCGTAAGGAGGACTACTCAATAGTTCAATGTGCAGTCTTGTATGGCTTAGAACCGGGACTTCAACGTCGCTTTGAGCGTCATGGAGCATTTGAGATGTTCCAGGAGTTGAAGTTTATCTTTCAGAAGAACGCCCGGATCGAGAGGTATGAGACCTCCGATAAATTCTATGCTTGCAAGATGGAGGAAAACTCGTCTGTCAGTGAACATGTGCTCAAAATGTCTGGGTACTCAAACCGTCTAGCTGAACTGGGGATTGAACTCCCGCAAGAAGCTATCACTGACAGAATCCTTCAATCACTGCCGCCAAGCTATAAAGGCTTTGTGTTGAACTACAACATGCAAGGGATGAACAAGTCTCCGGCGAGTTGTTTGCGATGCTGAAAGTCGCAGAGTCTGAACTCCATAAAGAGCATCAAGTGTTGATGGTGAGCAAGACCACTAGTTTCAAGAGAAACGGCAAAGGCAAGAAGGGCAATTCGAAGAAGAGCGGCAAGCCTGTTACCAATCCGCCGAAGAAACCCATGGCTGGACCTAAGCCTGAAACAGAGTGCTTCTATTGCAAGGGTATGGGTCACTGGAAGCGCAATTGCCCCAAGTATCTGGCAGATAAGAAGGCGGGCAAAGAAAAATCAGGTATATTTGATATACATGTTATTGATGTGTACTTAACCGGCTCTCGTAGTAGTGCTTGGGTATTCGATACCGGTTCTGTTGCTCACATTTGCAACTCGAAGCAGGAACTGCGGAATAGACGAAGGCTGGCGAAAGACGAAGTGACGATGCGCGTAGGAAACGGTTCCAAGGTTGATGCAATCGCCATCGGCACAGTGTCACTTCAACTACCATCGGGATTAGTGATGAACTTAAATCATTGTTATTTAGTGCCTGCGTTGAGCATGAACATTATATCTGGATCTTGTTTATTGCGAGACGGTTACTCTTTTAAGTCTGAGAATAATGGTTGTTCTATTTCTATGAGTAACATCTTTTATGGTCATGCATAGTTATTATTATAATTCCTGTATCAAGATAATAGTTTATTATCCATGCTATAATTGTATTGAATGAAGACTCATTTACATGTGTGGATACATAGACAAAATACCGTCCCTAGCATGCCTCTAGTTGGCTAGCCAGTTGATCGATGATAGTCAGTGTCTTCGGATTATGAACAAGGTGTTGTTGCTTGATAACTGGATCACGTCATTGGGAGAATCACGTGATGGACTAGACCCAAACTAATAGACGTAGCATGTTGATCGTGTCATTTTGTTGCTACTGTTTTCTGCGTGTCAAGTATTTATTCCTATGACCATGAGACCATATAACTCACTGACACCGGAGGAATGCTTTGTGTGTATCAAACGTCGCAACGTAACTGGGTGACTATAAAGATGCTCTACAGGTATCTCCGAAGGTGTTAGTTGAGTTAGTATGGATCAAGACTGGGATTTGTCACTCCGTGTGACGGAGAGGTATCTCGGGGCCCACTCGGTAATACAACATCACACACAACCCTTGCAAGCAATGTAACTTAGTGTAAGTTGCGGGATCTTGTGTTACGGAACGAGTAAAGAGACTTGCCGGTAAACGAGATTGAAATAGGTATGCGGATACTGACGATCGAATCTCGGGCAAGTAACATACCGAAGGACAAAGGGAATGACATACGGGATTATACGAATCCTTGGCACTGAGGTTCAAACGATAAAGATCTTCGTAGAATATGTAGGATCCAATATGGGCATCCAGGTCCCGCTATTGGATATTGACCGAGGAGTCTCTCGGGTCATGTCTACATAGTTCTCGAACCCGCAGGGTCTGCACACTTAAGGTTTGACGTTGTTTTATGCGTATTTGATTTATATGGTTGGTTACCGAATGTTGTTCGGAGTCCCGGATGAGATCACGGACGTCACGAGGGTTTCCGGAGTGGTCCGGAAACGAAGATTGATATATAGGATGACCTCATTTGGTTACCGGAAGGTTTTCGGAGTTACCGGGAATGTACCGGGAATGACGAATGGGTTCCGGGAGTTCACCGGGGGGGGCAACCCACCCCGGGGAAGCCCATAGGCTTTGGGGAGACACACCAGCCCTTAGTGGGCTGGTGGGACAGCCCCAAGGAGGCCTATGCGCCAAGAAAAGAAAATCAAAGGAAAAGAAAAAAAAAGAGGGAAGAAGTGGGAAGGGAGGGGGACTCCTCCCACCAAACCAAGTCCAACTCGGTTTGGGGGGGGGGAGTCCTCCCCCCCTTGGCTCGGCCGACCCCTTGGGAGTCCCTTGGACCCCAAGGCAAGGTCCCCCTCCCTCCTCCTATATATATGGGGCTTTTAGGGCAGATTTGAGACGACTTTCTCACGGCTGCCCGACCACATACCTCCATAGTTTTTCCTCTAGATCGTGTTTCTGCGGAGCTCGGGCGGAGCCCTGCTGAGACAAGATCATCACCAACCTCCGGAGCGCCGCCACGCTGCCGGAGAACTCTTCTACCTCTCCGTCTCTCTTGCTGGATCAAGAAGGCCGAGATCATCGTCGAGTTGTACGTGTGCTGAACGCGGAGGTGCCGTCCGTTCGGTACTAGATCGTGGGACTGATCGCGGGATTGTTCGCGGGGCGGATCGAGGGACGTGAGGACGTTCCACTACATCAACCGCATTCTCTAACGCTTCTGCTGTACGATCTACAAGGGTACGTAGATCACTCATCCCCTCTCGTAGATGGACATCACCATGATAGGTCTTCGTGCGCGTAGGAAATTTTTTGTTTCCCATGCGACGTTCCCCAACACCCCTAGGGGGGGAACCCTAGGGGTGGCACCCCCTCTCCCCTTCCCCTATATATATCGGGCACTTTTGGCCATTGGAGATTAGACTTTTGCCTCTCCCTCGGCGCAGCCCTGCCCTTCTCCCTCCTCCTCTGTGCCGGTGCCTGGCGAAGCCCTGCCGGGAGACCTCGTCTCTTCATCGACACTATGCCGTCGTGCTGCTGGAGTTCTTCCCCAACCTCTCCCTCCTCCTTGCTGGATCAAGGTGCGGGAGACGTCACCGGGCTGCACGTGTGTTGAACGCGGAGGTGCCGTAGTTCGGCACTAGATCGGAATCGCTGCGAGTACGACTCCATCAACCGCGTTCTAGCAACGCTTCTGCTTAGCGATCTTCAAAGGTATGAAGATGCTCTTACCCCTCTCTCGTTGGTGGTCTCAGGAAGATCTGAATATGCGTAGGAAAATTTTGAATTTATGCTACGTTACCCAACAATACGGCCCTTAGGGCACCGTTTAGACTTGGGTTTTGGTTAGATTACAAGTTCGCCATAGCTGCAACTTCGCTTTCTTCATTTGTGTTCTACGACCACATCAAGACGTCATAGAACCCCACATTCATCAATACATATTTCCTCTTATATTCGCAATATTCATATTGCAATTTCAATTTCTTACTCGTTCTTCATTTGCATGCAGGAAACAGACCGTCGCGGTCAGGTTGATCGTGCTCCGGCGTGGTCAATAACCTCTCGGAGTTGGTTTAGCGATTGCTAAGACGCGACGCCTCGCATGTTTCTAGTTGGATCGTCAAAGTCTACTCCACTAAAAACGATAGCTACCATCTCATCGAAAGACGGGGACAACTTCGCCTCTATCAAGAGAGGAGGGGGGAGGGAGGGAGGAGGGAGGAGGGAGAGCTACCAAGGGAAGAGGGAGCGTCGACGACGGCAGGCAATGACAACTTGCGATGATGGCTGGCGACGGGACTGACGACAAGCAGAGGAGAGCGCGCGAGAGAGTGAGGAGAGTGAGTGAAGAGATGAGGAAACAAACGATCACGGGTGACAAATAACCGTAGCGATGGCATGCAACCACGCCTGCTGCTAAGTGGGGCCCATCAGTTGGCAGAGTGTCACCATAGTTGCAACGCATGGCAAAGAGCCCGCGCTACTGCTATCTGTTCAGTAGTAGCAGTGGGTTCTCGGGCCATACTGCTACTATAGGCAGCCCCGGTGGGTACGATGGGGACCACTTATCAGCAGCGCTTGTTGGCACGCACTCACTACTGCTATGTCCTTATCTGTACCGCAGGTCACTTTCCCGCGCTGAGCAGCGCATGTTAGTTATCACACGCTACTGTTAACCTTCTATCTATATGTATTTCGCTAGTAGTGTGTGGTTGAATCCGTTGACGACGACGCTTGAGCTTCGCTTCCTTCTTGAAGGCAGATGTTGAAGAATCTCGTCGTTCATGTGGGGTCATGACATAGTTGATGCGGATATATTTATTGTTGTAGTTTGCCTATCGCATATCTCATCGTTTTGGGGATTTTTTTTCTTCTGTTCCTCTCTTACGCATAGTTTTGCTCTTATATGGCTTTGCTAATTACCGGCACATTTTTTTGTGTGTGTGCGTTCATTGTTCTATGTATCTTGTTAATGCTTCACTTTAATCAATAAAAGTTATCCTTTGTCGGAAACACACCATAGTATACTTTTTGCAAAATTAATAAATATCTAGAAAACCTTCACATCTCATCTAGAAACACATCCACATCTTTGTCGAAGAAGAAATATCAAGAAAACCTCACATCTCATCTTAGATTTCTCAGAGCTAGTACACGGAATTCAACACAAATCAGACACGAAAAGTGATTTTATTTCGCGAGGGCTCTGATCATGTATGGCTAGCCTAGCCATAACATGACAGGCGTGCTTTGGGTGCAACGGAGCCCACAGTACACACAAGTTTCTTTTCTTGAGTCTCAATACACACAAAGTTGTGAAACAGTACGTACATGACTGGGCACATAGGAGGCTAGAGGAAACCTCCACATCATCATAAATACCTGCAGGAGCCACTGGGTTCAGCATGTCTGTTTAGGTTCTGTACAGTACGTGCCTGGCTGCTTGCCAGTTAAAGAAAATGATTTAACTTAAATTGCAGAATGCCATGACATATCTGCTTTTATTTCAATCCACTGTTCGTAACAGAAGCATGTGCCCCGGACTCACAAGATGCTTATTCATTTGCTGCTGCATATTACGATGCATATTCGTGTCACGAGGACAGCGCTGCAAGTGTAAAGTCGCCGGGACACGACTGAGCACCCTTTCATGAGCTTCATCTCTTCGTAAGCAGCCGCCGCCGGAGACCATCATCAGCCAGGAAAGACCCATTTTAATAGTATATCAACAGCCAGATCAGATCTGGATAACGGCGGCGCGCATAAAAAATGGACAATGTCAATGCAATGTACCCTGAGCTTCCATTCATCAACCAGCAAGTAACATGGTCCTAAGCCACCTCTCAGCTAGCAGAGAATTGACCGTCTGTTAGAGCATATCTAGTACTCCTCAAACCCTTAAATTCTGGAAAGTAACCGTTTTTTTACAGTTTTCGTCGAAAAAACGACGTAGACTAGAACTCTTAAACCCTTAAACCCGTAAAAACTTTTAGAGGTCGAACCTGTAAACGCCCTCGCAGCCTGTAGAAGTGAGGGTTGGGAGGGCAAACCCAATCCCAACCCGCACTCCTTTTCATCTCGAGCGCGGGAGGGAAACTACACGTCCCAGCCGCCGCGCCATGGATCCCCTGACCGCCGCCTCCGCGCCGGCCCCGCCCGCCGCCTCCGCGTCGGCCCCGCCGGCCCCCGCGCCGGCCCCTCCCGCCCAGGCCGCCGCCGCTTCAGCCCCGCCCGCCCCCGCCCCCGCCCCGCACGCCCCGGCCACCGTGGCCGACGTGGTGGCGGCGACCCACGTCGGGGCCAAGCGGCGGCGGGCGGGCCTCGCACCGCCTCCTCCCGCCCCGGCCGCTGCCGCCCCCGCCCCGGCCACCGCGGCAGCCCCGGCCACCGTCCAGCCCGCGAAGAAGAGCCGGCCGAAGGTCTCCTCGCGTGGGCCACGAGGGGCTTCCTCGAAGGCCGCCGGCGCATCCCCGAAGCGGAAGAAGGTCACGGCGCGGAAGAAGCCCGCGCCCCCGGTCGTCGCCGTCGTCGAACCTCCTCCCGCCGCGCACGAGGTGTTCGAGGAAATGGCAAACCCAACCTCGTTCATGGACCTCCTTCAAGACGCGGAGGTGGACCTCGGGGCTCCGTCTCTAGAACCCTTTGGTGAGGAGGTTGGAGAAGATGAGGAGGATGTAGGGGATGATGAGGAGGAGGTGGCCGAGATAGGGGAGGAGGCATTCACCGCCGCTTCCCGCCCACACGCGCGGTCGTCAAACTACACCGAAGCGGAAGATATCCTCTTGGTTCGTGCTTGGGCATCTGTGGGTGTGGATGACTCCAATGGAGGTGCTTGATGGACGTGCAAGTGGTCTAGGAAATGGCGCCAAGTGCAACTTTTTGGTGATGATGCCGATGAGAGGGAGAAGATGATGATTGTGTGATGTAAAAACTATTAAACCATGCATCAATGATCTTTATTTCCGTGTTTGTTTGAAGTTTGTTATGTTTGTCTTGTGAAAATTATGCAATGTCAAATGACAGTTTTAAGGTTTGGGGTAGGGGTAAAGACTAGAACCCTCAAACCCAACCCTTATAACAGAATATTCCGTTATAAGGGTTGGGTTTGAGGGTTCTAGTCTTTGCCACTGTTTTTCAACCCTTAAAGTGTCAAAAATGTGCAATTCTCAACCTTTAAAACTGGTTTTGTTTTAAGGGTTTGAGGATTCTACTAGAGATGCTCTTACTCTACATGAAACTGAAAACCGTTAATCGATTACCCACAAGGCTGGCCGGCTGCTTTGCTAATCACGTGCATGAGTCGGCTTCCCACCAGAATTGGTTACTTGGAAATTCTGTAGTTCACAATATAAGACATGACTATGTTTTTTTTAACGGTTGTGCTAAAGCACATCTAGACGTGCCATGAGTATTGCACATCGAAGTTTTATATTAATAGTCTTACGTGAAGATTTGTGTGGTTTTTTTATTTATGTTCGATTAAATCATCTAGATGTGCAATAATCATAGACACACCTTTTTTAGAGGGATCACCGAGACTATTGATGGTAAATCTAAAGTACTGTACTAGCATCTCTTGAACAAACTTTACAACTAAACTGTACCGGTTTGAACTGGTCCGGATTAGACCGTTAATTCGGCGACGGGCGACTTGATCCCGTCTGTTTAAGCAAGCTCACTGATCACATGGATGTGCCACTGCTAATAATGATATGCATGCACATACAAATCCTGACAAGGAGTAGCGCCACAAGTGCAGTCCACGCTTCATTTGACTTTGACTCGCTCAGGCCCGTACTCCGTCAGATGCAGGTCGACGCCACTTCGCCGGACCCGCCTGGTCAGACTTTTCCACCAATAATGCTAGATCTATAAAAACTTACAAAGGTTTGCTTAACCTTTTAAGCTATTTTTTTTCACCCCTGATTTTCAGTAAGGGTAGGGTCACTTATTTCCTAATTACCAATCACAAGCCTCCACATCAGTTTATACTTAAAATCTTTAAGTAAGTCTTTGTAAGTGTAGCATTACTCACTTTTTCACTCACGGACCAACCACGAGCAGTCAAACTGATGCCACATCAACGTCCACGTCCTCGCTCGCATTCGGGCGTACGTTGCAAGTCGCCGCAACTTGCGTGGTACAGTACGAGACTACAAAGCTAGTAGAAGTACACCACGTATACCGTACCCGGTCCGTTGCTCCTGTAGTAATAACGGAACAGTACACCTCGTATACTGTATCCGGCCCGTTGCTCCTATAGTAATAATGAAACAGTTCATGTCTTGACGCAAGCTCTCGTATACACGGTCATACACTTATCCCTATAAACACACACACACATATATATATATATATATGTATATTTTATGTTTATGAACATCTTTAAGGAAATTGAACATACATATTATCTTAAGATTTGTGAAGTCATCGTAGACGTCTCGTCGTCGTTGAAAATGTCTCCTCTTACTAAAAATATATCGATGAAAATCCTAAAATAAATTTAAAAATAATGCAAGCATCAGAAATTAAACTCTGATAAACTAAAGATATCATTATTTTTCTAACCATCCAATTACATGTTGGTGTGACGTGCATGTTTTTATCTAAAGCGCGATTGATCGACCCCTCGTTTTTTCTCGGCCGGGGAGAGACAAGTCACAAACACATTGTTGCCATTTTCGATCGTTCGATCTGATATGTTTTTCCTTCTCGTTGCTACCTGCAAAGACTTGCGCGTTTGGTCGCTTTCTCTGCAGGGCCTGACCAGCTTGGGCAAGGTCTGGTTAGAAAAAACGTGGCAAAGAAACAGAGTTTTAAGTAGATTGATTGTCTAGATGTGATGTCTTGTCATCGTGAAGAAAATTTAATCCGATGTTTGGTTGCCTACATGCATATGATTAGAAGTTAACAACTACACTTAAGCGACCAGGTTTGACGCCGTTGGCCTTCTTTTCATCAAACAGGTTGAGTGCGCCTTGCCAGCCCCCGCGCCGGAACCCGGCGGGGCCGACCCTTCCTCCCATCATCGTAGACGCCGTTGTCACGCCCGCGCTCGTGCCCGGCTCGTTGCCGTGGGCGTGGCACGGAGGACGCGCTGGTGCCTTGCCGCGCTGACCGCGCCCGCGACTGCGAGGTGGCTGTTGTCCTGCCTGCTCGAGCATGCCGCCCTCCGCATAGTGTTTCTTGGCGTAATGGTGGCGTTGGCGTCTGTAGCGTCTTGGCGTGACGGTGTCCACATCGACCATGAAGCGGACGACGGCGACGCGAGAGAGGACCGGGCTCACGATTAAGGAGGTGGTTAACGACTGACACGTTCCTAGGGAGCCAGTCTGGGCTCCCTCGCGTCACTTGGGCCTGGCTTGCTAGAATTGGTTGATTCGGCCGGTTCCAGCGATGCATGCAAAATGCTGCTTTAAGAAGCGTGTCATGTAGGCTCAACAGTGTTCGCACGTAACTAGTTACAGCCCAACATGAAAAGATGTTGCATTCAGTGAACCTTATTGGACTGTATGCAGGCTACCAAACCCGCGCTTACTGTGGTTTTATGTCTCCTCCATCTTCATGTGCTCTACATGGTGTCAATCCAGTCCAGCCAACACATCTTCACCAGGGCGACAAACACCTGATGGAGAGTGAATTCATTAGGATGGTGTCAATCCACTCCATCCAACAGATTTTCACCAAGGCGATAACCACATCATCTACCTCATGTGTTTAGTAGCCGTTTTCTAGTTCGGTACACTGAGAAGTTGGCGTTACATCGGAGTTTGTTATGTTCAGCAAGGCACTCTGTGGGTGTTATCGCCATGCACTTGTGCCACAAGTAATGTTTAGTTGCTTTTGAGTTTTTGTACAGTCTAAGATCAAGTTGTCTTCACGAAAAAATAAGATCATGTTGTGAGCCCAATGATATCTTGAAGTTGATGGGACTTGATAGGTTTGGCAATGATATCTTGGAGTTGATGGGACTTGATAGGTTTGGCGCTAGCTTCACTAGACCAACAAACACATAAACCCAACTCGTTGCGTGCTCGATAGAGTATTTGTGACGACCGATTGGGAACGCAAATTTTGTTGTGCTCTCTTCGCGCCTTAACCAAACTGTGCCAAGATCACTGATGTTTGCTATTGGACTTGCGAGAGGCCCGGCCTCCATAGCGATCGTGGTTTTATTTTGAGGTTCAGTGGCGGAGCTTCATGAGGGCTAACCTGGGTCAAGGCCCCTCCCAGCTCACAAGAAATACTTGTACGTTTTCCTTTGTATTACGCGTATTTCCCACTATAAATAATTGAAATAGTTATGTTAGCCCCCCTCCCCCTCCAGTCGATGCCCCTCATATATTTGGCTCAAGCTCCGTCACTCACTGGAATACCCATGCTTTGTGGATTTGGTTCAGGACAAGTGGCTGCAGGCGTGCCACCGTCCCACTCACCGATATGTGCCGCTCGCGAATAATATATGGATCGGTGGCAACATTGCATCAGAAAGATGCGGCAACATCTTCGAGGGCAAGGGTTTAATATTGGTGGGGTGCTTAAGTCCCGGAAAATGGTTGTCCTATCCCAAATACAAGCTCTAGACCAAATGGTTGAAGGGAAGGATTTGTGTGATAATGATTGGGCTCTCGTGTATAGCCTTGAGGATGTCATGGTCATCCATCTTTGTGAGGAGCTGTATTGAAGACAAAGAGGCTCACAAACTTGGGTTCTGAAGGGTGACCTGAACACGTCATATTTTCATGCCATTGCTAATGGTAGGCGGAGAAGATGTACTATCTGTTGGAATTATGCCCTAGAGGCAATAATAAATGTATAGTTATTATTATAATTCCCGTATCAAGATAATAGTTTATTATCCATGCTATAATTGTATTGAATGAAGACTCATTTACATGTGTGGATACATAGACAAAACACCGTCCCTAGCATGCCTCTAGTTGGCTAGCCAGTTGATCGATGATAGTCAGTGTCTTCTGATTATGAACAAGGTGTTGTTGCTTGATAACTGGATCACGTCATTGGGAGAATCACGTGATGGACTAGACCCAAACTAATAGACGTAGCATGTTGATCGTGTCATTTTGTTTCTACTGTTTTCTGCGTGTCAAGTATTTATTCCTATGACCATGAGATCGTATAACTCATTGACACCGGAGGAATGCTTTGTGTGTATCAAACGTCGCAACGTAACTGGGTGACTATAAAGATGCTCTACAGGTATCTCCGAAGGTGTTAGTTGATTTAGTATGGATCAAGACTGGGATTTGTCACTCCGTGTGACGGAGAGGTATCTCGGGGCCCACTCGGTAATACAACATCACACACAAGCCTTGCAAGCAATGTAACTTAGTGTAAGTTGCGGGATCTTGTATTACGGAACGAGTAAAGAGACTTGCTGGTAAACGAGATTGAAATAGGTATGCGGATACTGACGATCGAATCTCGGGCAAGTAACATACCGAAGGACAAAGGGAATGACATACGGGATTATACGAATCCTTGGCACTGAGGTTCAAACGATAAGATCTTCGTAGAATATGTAGGATCCAATATGGGCATCCAGGTCCCGCTATTGGATATTGACCGAGGAGTCTCTCGGGTCATGTCTACATAGTTCTCGAACCCGCAGGGTCTGCACACTTAAGGTTCGACGTTGTTTTATGCGTATTTGAGTTATATGGTTGGTTACCGAATGTTGTTCGGAGTCCCGGATGAGATCACGGACGTCACGAGGGTTTCCGTAATGGTCCGGAAACGAAGATTGATATATAGGATGACCTCATTTGATTACCGGAAGGTTTTCGGAGTTACCGGGAATGTACCGGGAATGACGAATGGGTTCCGGGAGTTCACCGGGGGGGGGCAACCCACCCCGGGGAAGCCATAGGCTTTGGGAGACACACCAGCCCTTAGTGGGCTGGTGGGACAGCCCCAAGGGGGCCTATGCGCCAAGAGAAGGAAATCAAAGGAAAAGAAAAAAAAGAGGGAGGAAGTGGGAAGGGAGGGGACTCCTCCCACCAAACCAAGTCCAACTCGGTTTGGGGGGGGAGTCCTCCCCCCCTTGGCTCGGCCGACCCCTTGAGGGTCCCTTGGACCCCAAGGCAAGGTCCCCCTCCCTCCTCCTATATATATGGGGCTTTTAGGGCAGATTTGAGACGACTTTCTCACGGCTGCCCGACCACATACCTCCATAGTTTTTCCTCTAGATCGCGTTTCTGCGGAGCTCGGGCGGAGCCCTGCTGAGACGAGGTCATCACCAACCTCCGGAGCGCCGTCATGCGGCCGGAGAACTCTTCTACCTCTCCGTCTCTCTTGCTGGATCAAGAAGGCCGAGATCATCGTCGAGCTGTACGTGTGCTGAACGCGGAGGTGCCGTCCGTTCGGTACTAGATCGTGGGACTGATCGCGGGATTGTTCGCGGGGCGGATCGAGGGACGTGAGGACGTTCCACTACATCAACCGCGTTCTCTAACGCTTCTGCTGTACGATCTACAAGGGTACGTAGATCAAACATCCCCTCTCGTAGATGGACATCACCATGATAGGTCTTCGTGCGCGTAGGAAAATTTTTGTTTCCCATGCGACGTTCCCCAACAGTGGCATCATGAGCTAGGTTCATGCGTAGATGTCTTCTCGAGTAGAACACAAAAGGTTTTGTGGGCGGTGATGTGCGTTTTGCTGCCCTCCTTAGTCTTTTCTTGATTCCGCGGTATTGTTGGATTGAAGCGGCTTGGACCGACATTACTCGTACGCTTACGAGAGACTGGTTTCATCGTTACGAGTAACCCCTTTGCTCAAAGATGACTGGCAAGTGACGGTTTCTCCAACTTTAGTTGAATCGGATTTGACCGAGGAGGTCCTTGGATGAGGTTAAATAGCAACTCATATATCTCCGTTGTGGTGTTTGCGTAAGTAAGATGCGATCCTACTATATACCCTTGGTCACCACGTAAAACATGCAACAACAAAATTAGAGGACGTCTAACTTGTTTTTGCAGGGTATGATTGTGATGTGATATGGCCAACGATGTGATGTGATATATTGGATGTATGAGATGATCATGTTGTAATAGAAATATCGACTTGCATGTCGATGGTACGACAACCGGCAGGAGCCATAGGGTTGTCTTTGAACTAACGTTTGTGCTTGCAGATGCGTTTACTATTTTGCTAGGATGTAGCTTTAGTAGTAATAGCATAAGTAGCACGACAACCCCGATGGCAACACGTTGATGGATGATCATGGTGTGGCGCCGGTGACAAGAAGATCGTGCCGGTGCTTTGGTGATGGAGATCAAGAAGCACGTGATGATGGCCATATCATGTCACTTATGAATTGCATGTGATGTTAATCCTTTTTTTGCACCTTATTTTGCTTAGAACGACGGTAGCATTATGAGGTGATCTCTCACTAAAATTTCAAGACGAAATTGTGTTCTCCCCGACTGTGCACCGTTGCTACAGTTCGTCGTTTCGAGACACCACGTGATGATCGGGTGTGATAGACTCAACGTTCACATACAACGGGTGCAAAACAGTTGCGCACGCGGAACACTCGGGTTAAGCTTGACGAGCCTAGCATGTGCAGACATGGCCTCGGAACACATGAGACCGAAAGGTCGATCATGAATCATATAGTTGATATGATTAGCATAGGGATGCTTACCACTGAAACTATACTCAACTCACGTGATGATCGGACTTGGGATAGTGTAAGTGGATCATGAACCACTCAAATGACTAGAGAGATGTACTTTTTGAGTGGGAGTTTAGGATATAATTTGATTAAGTTGAACTCTAATTATCTTGAACATAGTCTAAGTCCACTTTGAATATATTTGTGTTGTAGATCATGGCTCACGCAAGTGTCATCCTGAATTTTAATACGTTCCTAGAGAAAGCTAAGTTGAAAGATGATGGAAGCAACTTTGTAGACTGGGCTCGTAATCTTAAGCTAATCTTACAAGCTGGAAAGAAGGATTATGTCCTTAATGCTGCGCTAGGAGATGAACCACCCGCTACGGCTGATCAGGATGTTAAGAACGCTTGGTTAGCACGTAAGGAGGACTACTCAATAGTTCAATGTGCAGTCTTGTATGGCTTAGAACCGGGACTTCAACGTCGCTTTGAGCGTCATGGAGCATTTGAGATGTTCCAGGAGTTGAAGTTTATCTTTCAGAAGAACGCCCGGATCGAGAGGTATGAGACCTCCGATAAATTCTATGCTTGCAAGATGGAGGAAAACTCGTCTGTCAGTGAACATGTGCTCAAAATGTCTGGGTACTCAAACCGTCTAGCTGAACTGGGGATTGAACTCCCGCAAGAAGCTATCACTGACAGAATCCTTCAATCACTGCCGCCAAGCTATAAAGGCTTTGTGTTGAACTACAACATGCAAGGGATGAACAAGTCTCCGGCGAGTTGTTTGCGATGCTGAAAGTCGCAGAGTCTGAACTCCATAAAGAGCATCAAGTGTTGATGGTGAGCAAGACCACTAGTTTCAAGAGAAACGGCAAAGGCAAGAAGGGCAATTCGAAGAAGAGCGGCAAGCCTGTTACCAATCCGCCGAAGAAACCCATGGCTGGACCTAAGCCTGAAACAGAGTGCTTCTATTGCAAGGGTATGGGTCACTGGAAGCGCAATTGCCCCAAGTATCTGGCAGATAAGAAGGCGGGCAAAGAAAAATCAGGTATATTTGATATACATGTTATTGATGTGTACTTAACCGGCTCTCGTAGTAGTGCTTGGGTATTCGATACCGGTTCTGTTGCTCACATTTGCAACTCGAAGCAGGAACTGCGGAATAGACGAAGGCTGGCGAAAGACGAAGTGACGATGCGCGTAGGAAACGGTTCCAAGGTTGATGCAATCGCCGTCGGCACAGTGTCACTTCAACTACCATCGGGATTAGTGATGAACTTAAATCATTGTTATTTAGTGCCTGCGTTGAGCATGAACATTATATCTGGATCTTGTTTATTGCGAGACGGTTACTCTTTTAAGTCTGAGAATAATGGTTGTTCTATTTCTATGAGTAACATCTTTTATGGTCATGCACCGAATGTGAGAGGATTGTTCATATTGAATCTTGATAGCGATACGCATATACATAAAATTGAGACCAAAAGAGTTAGAGTAAACAATATTAGCGCCATATTTTTGTGGCACTGCCGCTTGGGTCATATTGGTGTAAAGCGCATGAAGAAACTCCATGTTGATGGACTTTTGGAGTCACTTGACTTTGATTCACTTGACACGTGCGAACCATGCCTCATGGGCAAGATGACTAAGACTCCGTTCTCCGGAACAATGGAGCGTGCAAGTGACTTGTTGGAAATCATACATACCGATGTGTGTGGTCCAATGAGCGTGGAGGCACGCGGCGGATATCGTTATTTTCTCACCTTCACTGACGATTTAAGTAGATATGGTTATGTCTACTTGATGAAGCACAAGTCTGAAACATTTGAAAAGTTCAAGCAATTTCAGAGTGAAGTGGAAAATCATCGTAACAAGAAGATCAAGTTCCTACGGTCTGATCGTGGGGGTGAATATCTGAGTTTCGAGTTTGGTACTCACTTAAGACAATGTGGAATTGTTTCGCAGTTAACACCGCCTGGAACACCACAGCGTAATGGTGTGTCCGAACGTCGTAATCGTACTTTGTTAGAGATGGTGCGATCTATGATGTCTCTTACTGATTTGCCGTTATCATTTTGGGGTTATGCATTAGAAACAGCTGCATTCACTTTAAATAGGGCACCATCGAAATCCGTTGAGACGACACCATACGAACTGTGGTATGGCAAAAGGCCAAAGTTGTCGTTTCTTAAAGTTTGGGGATGTGATGCTTATGTCAAAAAGCTTCAGCCTGAAAAGCTGGAACCCAAAGCGGAAAGGTGCGTCTTCATAGGTTACCCAAAAGAGACAGTTGGGTACACCTTCTATCTCAAATCCGAGGGCAAAGTGTTTGTTGCTAAGAACGGAACTTTTCTCGAGAAGGAGTTTCTCTCGAGAGAATTGAGTGGGAGGAAGACAGAACTTGACGAGGTTGTCGAACCTCTCATCCCTCTGGATGGTGGCGCAGGGCAAGGGGAAACCTGTGTCGTTGCGACGCCGGTTGAGGAGGAAGTTAATGATGATGATCATGAAACTCCAGTTCAAGTTTCTGTTGAACCACGCAGGTCGACGAGATCACGCGCTGCTCCAGAGTGGTACGGTAATCCCATCTTATCAATCATGTTGTTAGACAACAATGAACCTGCAAATTATGAAGAAGCAATGGTGGGCCCAGATTCCAACAAATGGCTAGAAGCCATGAAATCCGAGATAGGATCCATGTATGAGAACAAAGTGTGGACTTTGGAGATACTACCTGAGGGCCGCAAGGCTATTCAGAACAAATGGATCTTTAAGAAGAAGACGGACGCTGACGGTAATGTGACCGTTTATAAAGCTCGACTTGTGGCAAAGGGTTTTTCACAAGTTCCAGGAGTTGACTACGATGAGACCTTCTCACCCGTAGCGATGCTTAAGTCCGTCAGAATCATGTTAGCAATAGCTGCATTTTTCGATTATGAAATCTGGCAGATGGATGTCAAAACGGCGTTCCTTAACGGTTTCCTTAAGGAAGAGTTGTATATGATGCAACCCGAAGGTTTTGTCGATCCTAAAAATGCTGACAAGGTGTGCAAGCTCCAGCGATCCATTTATGGACTGGTGCAAGCATCTCGGAGTTGGAACAAACGCTTTGATGAGGTGATCAAAGCATTTGGGTTTATACAAGTGGTTGGAGAATCTTGTATTTACAAGAAAGTGAGTGGGAGCTCTGTGGCGTTTCTGATATTATATGTGGATGACATATTACTGATTGGAAACAACGTAGAGCTTTTGGAAAGCATAAAAGGTTACTTGAATAA
The DNA here is from genome assembly GCF_904849725.1 of Hordeum vulgare subsp. vulgare. Taxonomy (NCBI): domain Eukaryota; kingdom Viridiplantae; phylum Streptophyta; class Magnoliopsida; order Poales; family Poaceae; genus Hordeum; species Hordeum vulgare. The sequence continues at coordinate 589,312,178 of NC_058521.1, forward strand.
AAGTTTCTCTATGAAGGACCTAGGAGAAGCTGCTTACATTCTAGGCATTAAGATCTATAGGGATAGATCAAAGCGCCTGATAGGACTTTCACAAAGCACATACCTTGATAAAGTTTTGAAGAGGTTCAAAATGGAACAGTCCAAGAAAGGGTTCTTGCCAGTGTTACAAGGAACGAGATTGATAAGACTCAGTGCCCAGCAACTGATGAAGATAGAGAGCATATGCGCTCCGTCCCCTATGCTTCAGCCATAGGCTCTATCATGTATGCAATGCTGTGCACTAGACCGGATGTTAGCCTGGCCATAAGTATGGCAGGTAGGTTCCAGAGTAATCCTGGAGTGGATCACTGGACGGCGGTCAAGAATATCGTGAAGTACCTGAAAAGGACTAAGGAGATGTTTCTCGTGTATGGAGGTGACGAAGAGCTCGCCGTAAAAGGTTACGTCGATGCAAGCTTTGACACAGATCCGGACGACTCTAAGTCGCAAACCGGATACGTATTTATTCTTAATGGGGGTGCAGTAAGCTGGTGCAGTTCCAAGCAAAGCGTCGTAGCAGATTCTACATGTGAAGCGGAGTACATGGCTGCCTCGGAGGCGGCTAAGGAGGGTGTCTGGATGAAGCAGTTCATGACGGATCTTGGAGTGGTGCCAAGTGCACTGGATCCAATAACCTTGTTCTGTGACAACACTGGTGCCATTGCCTTAGCAAAGGAACCAAGGTTTCACAAGAAGACCAGACACATCAAACGACGCTTCAACCTCATCCGCGACTACGTCGAGGAGGAGGACGTAAATATATGCAAAGTGCACACGGATCTGAATGTAGCAGACCCGCTGACTAAACCTCTTCCACGGCCAAAACATGATCGACACCAGAACTGTATGGGTGTTAGATTTATTATAATATAATTCACATGGTGATGTGAGGGCTAGATTATTGACTCTAGTGCAAGTGGGAGACTGTTGGAATTATGCCCTAGAGGCAATAATAAATGTATAGTTATTATTATAATTCCTGTATCAAGATAATAGTTTATTATCCATGCTATAATTGTATTGAATGAAGACTCATTTACATGTGTGGATACATAGACAAAACACCGTCCCTAGCATGCCTCTAGTTGGCTAGCCAGTTGATCGATGATAGTCAGTGTCTTCTGATTATGAACAAGGTGTTGTTGCTTGATAACTGGATCACGTCATTGGGAGAATCACGTGATGGACTAGACCCAAACTAATAGACGTAGCATGTTGATCGTGTCATTTTGTTGCTACTGTTTTCTGCGTGTCAAGTATTTATTCCTATGACCATGAGATCGTATAACTCACTGACACAGGAGGAATGCTTTGTGTGTATCAAATGTCGCAACGTAACTGGGTGACTATAAAGATGCTCTACAGGTATCTCCGAAGGTGTTAGTTGATTTAGTATGGATCAAGACTGGGATTTGTCACTCCGTGTGACGGAGAGGTATCTCGGGGCCCACTCGGTAATACAACATCACACACAAGCCTTGCAGGCAATGTAACTTAGTGTAAGTTGCGGGATCTTGTATTACGGAACGAGTAAAGAGACTTGCTGGTAAACGAGATTGAAATAGGTATGCGGATACTGACGATCGAATCTCGGGCAAGTAACATACCGAAGGACAAAGGGAATGACATACGGGATTATACGAATCCTTGGCACTGAGGTTCAAACGATAAGATCTTCGTAGAATATGTAGGATCCAATATGGGCATCCAGGTCCCGCTATTGGATATTGACCGAGGAGTCTCTCGGGTCATGTCTACATAGTTCTCGAACCCGCGGGGTCTGCACACTTAAGGTTCGACGTTGTTTTATGCGTATTTGAGTTATATGGTTGGTTACCGAATGTTGTTCGGAGTCCCGGATGAGATCACGGACGTCACGAGGGTTTCCGGAATGGTCCGGAAACAAAGATTGATATATAGGATGACCTCATTTGATTACCGGAAGGTTTTCGGAGTTACCGGGAATGTACCGGGAATGACGAATGGGTTCCGGGAGTTCACCGGGGGGGGGGGGGGCAACCCACCCCGGGGAAGCCCATAGGCTTTGGGGAGACACACCAGCCCTTAGTGGGCTGGTGGGACAGCCCCAAGGGGGCCTATGCGCCAAGAGAAGGAAATCAAAGGAAAAGAAAAAAAAGAGGGAGGAAGTGGGAAGGGAGGGGACTCCTCCCACCAAACCAAGTCCAACTCGGTTTGGGGGGCGAGTCCTCCCCCCCTTGGCTCGGCCGACCCCTTGAGGGTCCCTTGGACCCCAAGGCAAGGTCCCCCTCCCTCCTCCTATATATATGGGGCTTTTAGGACAGATTTGAGACGACTTTCTCACGGCTGCCCGACCACATACCTCCATAGTTTTTCCTCTAGATCGCGTTTCTGCGGAGCTCGGGCGGAGCCCTGCTGAGACGAGGTCATCACCAACCTCCGGAGCACCGTCATGCTGCCGGAGAACTCTTCTACCTCTCCGTCTCTCTTGCTGGATCAAGAAGGCCGAGATCATCGTCGAGCTATACGTGTGCTGAACGCGGAGGTGCCGTCCGTTCGGTACTAGATCGTGGGACTGATCGCGGGATTGTTCGCGGGGCGGATCGAGGGACGTGAGGACGTTCCACTACATCAACCGCGTTCTCTAACGCTTCTGCTATACGATCTACAAGGGTACGTAGATCACTCATCCCCTCTCGTAGATGGACATCATCATGATAGGTCTTCGTGTGCGTAGGAAATTTTTTGTTTCCCATGCGACGTTCCCCAACACTATCACTAACCTGCGTGATGGTGCGAATATTATTACTGGACCGAATGAGCTACGTACTTATATTTATGACTTTTACCGAAGGGAAGCGTGGTGGAGATGACCTAGCTAGTAATTCTTGGGGGATCACAGGGTGGGTTTTGGCGGACGAGAACAGCTGGCTTACATCGCTTTTTTTCTCCACAAGAGTTAGAGCAGGCCCTTGCCTCCACTCCCACCAACATGCCCCCCAAACCGGATGGTTTTACAATTTCGTTCTACAAGAAATTTTGGCCCATAGTGGGTCCACAAATGTTTGAGCTACTAGACGATTTTACGAAAGGAAAGATTGATATAAAACGGTTGAATTAGTGGATTATAACATTCCTTCCTAAGGTACGGGAGGCGGGCCTTATTAAACAATTTAACCCTATTCCCTAATTAATGTTAGCTTTAGAATCCTGGTTAAGGGCTTTGCTACACGTCTGTCCCCGGTGGCTAATAGAGTCATCAGCGAGTGTGAGTCCACGTTCATTAAAGGGCGGATCATCCTTGAAGGTATCTCGATGCTCCATGAAATCCTTCATTGGGCATACTAATTGAATGAGCGCTACTTTATTCCAAAGCTTGACTTAAGAAAGCATATATCCGAGTTAATTGAGACTTTCTCGGGGGATTTTTGCGTCGGAAAGGTGTCTCCCCGCTATGGATTAGCTGGATTATGCATATGGTCTGGGGAGGGCAAACAACTATTAATATTAATGGGGAACCTCGACCTTTCTTTCGAAACTCCAGTAGGGTTATCAAGGAGACCCGTTTCCCCTATATTATTTAATTTTGTAGTTGATGACCTAGTAGTCATCTTTGAGGGTGCTAAGAGAGTTGGGCACATCCAAGGTATCTTCCAGAGATCCATGCACGTGGCATTACGCACCTCCAATACGCACATGATACCCTGATCATTATTAAGATTGATCCGGTTAGTCTAGTGAACCTCAAGTTCCTACTGATGTGTGAATCCATGTGAGGATTGAAAATAAACTTTGAGAAGAGCGAAGCTTTCGTTACTAAGGGTAGTTTGGAAGAGCGTCTAAGGGCGGCTCACATCATAAATTGCCGGCTAGGCACGTTACCTCTCAAGTATCTTGGCCTGTCGCTCACAAACAACCACCTTAGTATTGAGGATTTTTCTATTCCTTACAGACAGGGTAGCTGGTAGAGTTAACCCGTGTATAGACTGATACCACTCTAGGGTGGTCTCTTCACTTTGGTGAACTCATGTCTATTGAGTCTACCCATGTTTATTATGGGCTTCTTCCTCCTTCAAGACGGCATGGATGCCAAATTTCATATTGTTCGGTCTCGCTTCTTTTGGGGTAAAGGAGGAGGAAAGCAGGACTACCATATGGTCCATTGGAGCACGATTGGTGCCCTATCAAGGCGCCGGGGGGGGGGGGGCTCGGAATTTTGAACACAAAGCACATGAATTGGTGTCTCATGGCCAAGTGGGCGTGGAAAATCTTAACAGGAGAAAGAGAGCTGTGGCTAGATGTTATTAGAATGAAATATCTGCAAACCACCACCTTGTCCAGGGCTGGCAACCACAAATGGCTCGAAATTTTGGAAATCAATTATGAAGATCAAACACTTGCTCTGAGATGGTGAAATGCGCCTCAATTGGTGACGGTCGAGAAACCATGTTCTTGTTAGATGTGTGGTTGGGGCCAGTCCCGCTAGCGGAAGAGTTCCCATGGTTGTTTGCCATTGCTAGGGAACCAAATGCGATGATCGCTAGCTACTGGAGAAATGGATAGTGGTGTCCTCAATTTCGGAGAACTTTGTGCCCTATTGACACCATGGAATGGAACCGATTGGTGGACCTTCTCCGGAATGCTACTCCATCAGAAAATCCCGACTCCTTTCGATCGAAATTAGAACCACCAGACCAGTTTTCTACCAAGTCCTTGTACAAGGCCTTTCACGCAGGTGCAACTCCATTTCAAGCAATGATATCTGCGCATCCCCACCAAAATTAAAATCTTCTTGTGGTAGTTAGTGCATGATAGATTACCCACAGGTGTTGAGGTTAAAAAACAACACGGCCCTGGTAGTGGTTTGTGCCCTTTTTGGGACCAAGTGGAAAAAATTAATCACATCTTCTTTCAATGTGTATGTGCTCAATTCCTTTGGGGATGTATTAGAGACACCACCGGTTGTAGCTGGGTGCCTGCGTCGGTGGCGGATTCCATATGTTTTCCTCTAGGCTGTCGGGATCTCCTAGAAAGATAGCATGGTTGGTTTTTTCTTCTCTTGCATGGTCTTTGTGGAGCATTCACAACAAATCCCTTATGGAAGGAGTCTTTGTTAAACAAGTGGCTGACATCGTGTACAAAATGACTATTTTCTTACAGCTATGGAAGCTGATGATCAAGATATTGGAGGCATCTGTTCTTGAGGAGCTATGTATCAAGCTTCGCCACCACGCCAAGACCATTCGACGCAATCACGCTCAACAACAACACCGAGGCGAAGCCATTATAAAGTAGTTGTTTCGGGCCTTGTGGTATGTATCGAGCATGTTTATTTTTGTGTTGTACTCCTGGCTCGTGAACCTTTTGTAAACTCGTAAGGGCTTCAATTCGCTAGAGCCTGACAATATACCTCCTATCTAAAAAAATGTCGCTATTGTTGATGTCCCTGTTTGCATGTTACTTGAGCTCAGCTTGTACAATTGGAATACTGAGGCTACATAGTTGCCCCTAGTTGCGAGTCTAATGGTGGATGAGATGGAAGTTTCTCTAAATTGAAGATTTGATTTCGAAACCACTAAACTATCATGTTTATGAGTTTTTGAGGAGGTCTTTGTAGTTATTTTGCTCGTCTGCCCCCCCCCCCCCCCCCCCCCCCCCGCCTCCTGAATCACACAAAGTCCCTAATTGATGAGCCAACATAAGTGAATACAAGTTAATGCTTTGCTAGTTTTATTTCACATGTTTAGAAATGAACACATATTTTTTTGGTTTGTTTTATTTTCTCTATGCTCAAATTACAAAAATCTACATTGAACCCAAAAAACGTTGACGGGAGGAGGACAAAGCTTCCCGGATTGCTTCTCCCTTCTGCTCACTCCAACTCCCGCGTGAGGTAGAGAACCTCGCGGATCCCCCCCCTCCCTCAACCAGATTTGCGTGCCTCCTCCTCACTCCACCTCCCGCGCAGGGCAGAGAGCTCACTCCACAAGTTGGTTCAATGTTGCCCCCACCCCCACAACCAACATAGCTCCACCGTAAAAAAATGACAAGCTCGGCACACCATCACTGTTGCCGGATACCAAAATTGTGAGATGCAAGTCACCGGACAGGCAAAGGTGGGGCTGATGTGGAGGCCATCACAGGGGGGCAGCAAGAGGTAGGGGTTGAGATGGAGGCCGGAGCAGTCATTGAGGAGGCATGGCTCGAGGTGGAGGCCGTCGCAGGGGCACAACAGGGGGCGGGGAAGAAAATCCAGGTGGACGTGTATCTTTAAGGTTCTGATCAGAACATACCTGGCCACTTGCCAATCAAATAAATGATTTAGCATAAATTCCAAAATTCTATGGCGTTTCTGCTTTCATTTGAATCCACTGCTCATAACACATGCATCAATGCATGTGCCCCCGCACTCATAAATTTTGTCATTCCTCACGATCTGTTCTTGTCATATATATATATATATATATATACTTCTATTCATCACCAAGGGTGCAGAATAGTTTATTCTTTATCCGAGATAATCTTACGATCAATTTATAAATAAATTACATTTGAAATACAAATATTTACATTTATATTGAATCACTATGTAAAATTTGACAAAAGAAAAACAAAAATACAAGTCAGAAGACCAAAAAAAAGTTTATTGTATTTTTTGCACTATTTTTGTATGGTCATTATTTTACGTGACATCAAATATTTTTACATTGATTATATATTTTTACGGTCTCTTTTTATGTATAAAATAAGACAAAACTTACGGAACGTAAAATTATGATGCATTGATGTTAAAATAAAGGGGGGGAGGGGGAGAATAACTATTTTTCACCCAGGTGACAAATAGCGCGACCTTATATCTATATATACCTTCATCCCAAATAATAAGAAGTTTTTAACATGCTATTTGCCTACCAAAAACTCTTGATTTTTATTAGGGACGAAGGAAGTTCCATGCATATTCGTCTCATGGGGCAGCGCTGCAGGCGCAAACGCCAAGACACAACTGAGTCACAATTCCATGAGCTTTTCCCTCTTCATAAGAAACCGCCGCCGGACCATCATAAGCCAGGAAAGACCCATTTTGGTATCTTTGTGCGGTTGTGCGCATCAGAGCATCCACAGCTGGGTGCCTTAAATCCGCTTCAAATGCCCGAGCGGACAACCTGCTCACTGACCGGTAGTAAAAATTCTATTCAAACGGGCGTCTCAAGCAGGCCTCAAACGCCTAGACTAACTGACACCACTTATATCCAGTCCATGGCGGATATGTGACGCCTGGGCACGTCCATCACATCGGACTCAACCCAAGTCGGCCCATCCGACCCCACATATATTCCTTCTCATCCGCTCGTCGGACTAAACGCTGGCCACTTCACTCCATTCCCTTCCGCCACTCGAGGTCACCTCCGACGATCTCCAACCTTCTTTGGCACGGCGGGTTAGTGGATATGACTCCGACCAGTTGAGATCCGTCGGCCTGGGTGTCTTCCTATGCGGGGTGGAGGATGCAATGGATGTCCGCATTGCACCCCACCGCTCGAGGGAGGACAATGGTCGCCCGTCAACAAGATCTGTCTAGCGTGATTCCATATTGTCGGCTCAACGGGCGCTCGGATCCTCCCAGGCTTGATCATCATGGTTCACACGGTCCTCAAATTTCTCCTTCCCCATCACTGATTAGGGGTGTATGAGTCTCACCGGAACCGGAGTACCCACCGTGGGAAGGAGAGGATATGGGCAATAGAATGCGGCGACGCGGGCGGTCGCAGAGGAGGAAGCCGTTTGCGCCCACATTGTAAAAAAGCGACAGCAGAGGAACATGTGTGCCCTCATCCGAGAGCAGAATCGGGGGTTCCATGCCATGGTCGGACTGCCACCAAAGGAGAAGAAGGAGGACAATGACGACGAGGACACCTCCGACGAGCTGATCCGACTCGATCCGTACTGTGTCTTCAACCGGTACTTTCGCGAGAAGGACGACAAGGGCGCCCGAAAGGACAAGGGCAGTCGAGGATGATCTTCTTCACCATAGCCAAAATATGTCCAATATTATCTATGTCTCTCTTTACCGATCTCCTTTGCATTTTAAGCTAAATTTTGACCAGAGATTTAACTAATAACATGGTTATGCATGTCGTAAAAAATCATATCGTTGGATTTGTGTTTTAACATAGTTTTCAACAAAATGTGTCTAAGACACATCTAGATGTGACATAGTTATTGCACATCTAAATGACTAAATCAAGCATAAAAGAAAAAAAATACACATATGAATCTTCACGTAAGATCAAAGATATATAACTTAGATGTGCAATGCTTATCTCACATGTAGATGTGTTTTAGCAAAACCGTTTCAATAATATCATTTTGTGTGACATGCATTGGCATTTTATTTGTTGAATTTAAGATTAAAGTTTGACACGAAATATAAAGAAGACTAACAAAACAGGATGAAGGTAGTATTAGTACAGGCTCAAAAAAAAAGGTAGTATTAGGACTACTACCGTTGTTGGTAGGAAAAACGAAAACTTTTCGTCCTTGGACATTTTTTCATCGTCCCGAAATGTTGGAAGCGGGCAGTGGGCCCCGCCGCCGGTCCAACGGCCGGCCGGACGGACGTGCGTGTGCTGGTCGTCGCCGGTTGCGTGGAGCGGCACGCCTCGGTGATCGTTTTCCGGTAGCGTCAACTGGACCTGCATACACCTGCACGAACGAGCGACGAAGCCGCGCGCTACGAGCGCCACCATGGATTAGCCGATCAGACCATCAGGCAGGGTGTGCTGTCAATCAGATCCCCATGCTTGTCGGATAGACCTCATAGTAGCCACATACACATGCCGACCAGTATCACTCGGTGAAAAAATAGCACTTTATAGCCTCGCTAAGTAGAGAATCGGTTCAGTATACAATATTTTATAATAACACGTTATAGTTCGATAATAGCACATTTTCAGAGGCTACGTTATTTTGTATAACGTGCTATTTTTTTCATTGATATCACTACAAGGGTACCGGCCAGGCCAAATCATCGCTTGCTATAAAACCGAGCAAGTACTAGCGCATCTCTCTCTCTCTCTCTCTTTATTTTTATTTTTATTTATTTTTTTGAAATAGCGAAGTGCTAGCATCTCTTGATCTGCCTCGTTGAAGTTGAAACTTACCATTAAGATTTTCCCGGTTTGAACTGGTCCGGATTCGATCGTTAATTCGGCGACTGGCGATCGAGTTGATCCCGTCCGTTAAGGACTATATACTACTAGTAGGCTCACTGATCAAATGGACCGGCCGCTGCTAATAATAGTAGTAGGTTGCATATACAAGTCCTGGCACGTAAGTAGCAGCCACAGATGCAGTCCACGCTCCATTTGACTTGACTCGCTCAGGCCCGTACTCTACCGGATGCAGACCGCCGGCCGGCCACTTCGCCGGGACCCGCATGGTCGACTTTTCCACGCTCGGGCGTCAAACTTGGAATGCCACGTCGACGTCCACGTCCTCGGTCCGGTCGCATGCCGGCGTACGCGTGCCAGTCGCCACAACTTGCGTGCTACATACAGTACGAGACTACTACTCTCTCGGTTCGAAAATACTTGTCCTAAAAATACATGCATCTAGACTTATTCTAATTATAGATGTATCTATTTTATTCATTTTTAGGATAACTATTTCCGGATGAAGGGGTACATGCTAGTAGTAGATGCATACACCACGTATACCGTACCCGGCCCGTTACTCCGTAGTAACGGCACCGTGCACGTTTTTGGCTAGATCATTCAAGCACACGTCGTACAGGTTTATAATGTAACCAGCTTACAATAACCATGCATGATTCGAAATGAAGCATGGAGGAAGTGAAGTCGGACGTCACCATTAATCCCTCGTTTTTCTTTGCCGGGGAAGAGACGAGGCAGACACAGTTTTGCCGTTTATGAACGGTTGGTCTGTCCCAACAGATTCTCCGTCCCCATTAATCAAGTCCATAATAGGAATACATGCAGCAATACTATATATGCTTATCAGATCAAATTAGCAATCACGGTCACGTCAACCTCTGGCGATTAACAATGGCCCCTCCGAATATAATACAGTATAACTAACTCGATGGTACGTAGCACCAGGCAACAAATAGCCAGCCATCGTGCACGCACGTCCCGGCCGGTGAACGTTTCGACCCTCTAGTACGTACGTGGCTGCCTAGCTAGGTCCGACCCGCTCGAAGCTGCTGCCAGGCGCCGGCGACATGATCCGGCACCACCCGACGCGCGGCTCGCCGGCGGGAACAGTCAGCAGCGTGGACCTCTCGCCGCGACCAACGTGTGGCTAGCTACTACGTACGTGTAACCGGCCGTAGTAGTAATGAAGTCACGTGCATAATGAAAACAGTCATCTAAGATTGCCGCCGTCGCTCCCCCCATTGTCCTCTGTCCTCCATGGTCTCAATCACCTTCATGATATCTGAGTTAATAATTAGGTGATTACATCCTGTCCTTTGTGACAAAATTATGCCGAATTTTAGGACAAAAGCTTCCGCCGTCAGAACGTCCGTGTAATAGTCAATCTTTTCATTTCCTCCAGCAATAAACCTGCCTTTATCATCTCTTAGAACCGCTCCTATTAAACCACTAAATAAGTCGTGGTCAAAAGAAGCATCAGCATTACGTTTTACAAAAAAAAAAAACTAGGGGGACAAGACCAACCCCCTTTTCATAGCAGCCTTGCGGGAAGATGCATTGGTGAAATTTGATGTAAAGGCTAGGATCTCCATTGAGATCCGATGAACATTCTGAATTGCCTCCTTATGCATCAACTTTCGTCTTTCCCATCATAAATATCATGTTGAGACATCAATTATTTCCCATACATTATAATGACTCATAATCCACAATTCTTGGTCTGGCAGAAGTAATAAGTACTCCAAAAACGTCTCTCCTGCAAGGCCCACCTTGCAAGCTTTCTCAATAATATCCTCCATCCGAAACCTTTTCCACACATCCTATGCTTTGCTGCACAAAAACAACATGTGCTTTGTATCTTCTAACCCCTATGAGCAAGTAGGACAAATGGACGAGATCTTCATGTGTCTATTTACGAGTGTAACCTGACATGGAAGTGTACCATGTAGAGTGCGCCATATAAAAATTTTGATTTTTGCCAAACAAGCTAACTTCCATATCTTACTCCAAATAGGATTAACTGTGGTCCGACACATCCCATTAGAATATCTTATTTTACTTCCATATTGATAATCCCACTCCATAGTGTAAGCAGACCGAACCGAGAACATACCATTTTTTGTGTAACTCCAAGCAATGAAATCTGGCATATCATGTCGTAACAGTGGAATTGAAAAGATTCCTTGTACATTAATTGGCCACATAGTTTGTATGATTAGTTCTTCATCCCAAGTATTGGAGATTGGATCAATAAGATCACCCACTTTGATTAACAATTGTCTCCCCTCGGGCGTCATAATTTTCCTTGTTGCACAGTTTGGCATCTTTTCAAATGTTGATATTGTGTCCATTCCCCACCTGTCATATATAACCGCGTTTTAGAGAATTTGTACCCGCCAGAATACTTTTCCAGGTAAACGAAGAACCTTTCTTCAGCTTGGTGTTCAACAAATCGCCATCAGGATAGAACTTAGCCCTTAGGATAGTAGTAACACACAAGGAATCAGATTTATCAAGAAGACGCCACGCCTGTTTTGCTAGTAGTGCCAAACTAAAGCGGCAAATATCACAAAAACCCATCCCTCCTTTGTTTTTAGGGACACATATATTTTCCACCAGGCCATCCAATGCGTCCTACTCTGGTTTTCCTCGTCTCCTCATCAGAAATGTGTCACCATGTCAATGATTCATTTATAATTTTTTTTTAGAAATTGTAAAGAGCGACATTGCATAGATGGATATGACTTGGACAACAGCCTTAAACAGGATTCTTAACAGTACGTTCAATACAAAATTGCAAGCGTCAAAGAGGAAAAACTCCGTCCTAATTTAACGTCCCACCCAGAAAAGAATCTCCGTCCAAATTTAACGTCAAAGAGAAAAAAACTCCGCCCCGCGTTGATGATCCCGATAACAACCAACAAGCTAGCGAGACGCGTCGGTTTTTTTTGTCCCATGTCCAATTACCCGACGCGAGACGACACCATGGCCAGATATACTAGTCAAACGATGGTAACAAAAAACTAGGCAAGAAAGGAAAAGAAATAGTGCGGCGACCGTCCCCGTCAAGAAATACTAGTACCTCGACCAACCGGGTGTGCCCCCTCGGCCCGGCCCGGTGCCGGCCGGGCACCCACCGCGCCATGCCATCACTGAATCAACCACCCCGTCCGCTAGGATGAAAACATCGGTCGTTTCTCACTCGCGCGCATCAGCTGTGGCTGTGTGTTTCGGGCTCCTCCCGCTCCGCAGCGCCGCTGCTCGGCCACCCGGCCGGCACGCGCTTTGACCCGGCCGCCGCGCGCCCGCCCGACGATAAAAGGCCTCCCTCCCACCCGGTTGCCACACTTTGCCACGGCTGCTCCGCCAGCAAACCAGACACACAGCAGCGTACCTGCGTACGTAGCGTGCGCTTTCTTTTTTTCCTTTCGCCTCTCTTGCTTGCTCCGGCCGGCCACGGCCAGGCACCTCGCGGTTGCGTCGCGTGCATCTGCGTGTGCGTACCTGGTAGAGGCGGCCGTCTGCTTGCTCCGGGCAAGGAAGGAGGTTGCGGCGGTCGACCGATGTCGGACAAAAAAGGGGTGCCGGCGCGGGAGCTGCCGGAGACGCCGTCGTGGGCGGTGGCGGTGGTCTTCGCCGCCATGGTGCTCGTGTCCGTCCTCATGGAGCACGGCCTCCACAAGCTCGGCCATGTAAGTCCCGTTACCCTAGCTCAATCAGCATCACTCATGGCTGCCGGCCGGCCGGCCTTGGTTGTAATCGGCGTACGTGCGCGTGCGTGCAGTGGTTCCAGCACCGGCACAAGAAGGCCCTGTGGGAGGCGCTGGAGAAGATGAAGGCGGAGCTCATGCTGGTGGGCTTCATATCCCTGCTCCTCATCGTCACGCAGGACCCCATCATCGCCAAGATATGCATCTCCGAGGATGCCGCCGACGTCATGTGGCCCTGCAAGCGCGGCACCGAGGGCCGCAAGCCCAGCAAGTACGTTGACTACTGCCCGGAGGTGAGCAGCAGAGCCCGGACCAGCAGCTTCACGATGATGAAGAAATCAATACCGAACTTTTTCTTGTTTTCTTCTGATTGTCGTCTTGGCTTGGCTTAATTGGTGTGTGTGTGTGTGTTTGCAGGGCAAGGTGGCGCTCATGTCCACGGGCAGCTTGCACCAGCTGCACGTCTTCATCTTCGTGCTCGCGGTCTTCCATGTCACCTACAGCGTCATCACCATAGCTCTAAGCCGTCTCAAAGTGAGCCTTTGCTTCTTCTTCTTCTTCTTCTTTTACCGCACGTCTGTCTGTCAGGCGTACCTACCTGTTCATCAGGCTTGAGTAAAACTGTTCCATAATCTGCTCCGGCATAATCCTCTCCTCCTGCAGATGAGAACATGGAAGAAATGGGAGACAGAGACCACCTCCTTGGAATACCAGTTCGCAAATGGTCAGGATCCCCCACTCTGCAATCTCCCCTTCTTCGAAACCAAACCTGATGATCCATTTAAAGACGCAGGCACGATCAGAGTGAGTGAACTGATGTATGTTCATTTTTTGTGTCCTTTCAGATCCTGCACGGTTCCGGTTCACGCACCAGACGTCGTTCGTGAAGCGCCACCTGGGCCTCTCCAGCACCCCTGGCATCAGATGGGTGGTGAGTTTTTTAGCTTCTTATCTGCCCCTCATCTGTGTGTAATGTTTGGCGTATGGAGTCAGGTGATTTACCTTGCCTGTGATGTTTGTTGCCTTGTCAGGTGGCCTTCTTCAGGCAGTTCTTCAGGTCAGTCACCAAGGTGGACTACCTGACCTTGAGGGCAGGCTTCATCAACGTACGTGCCTCCCCTTCTAGCTCCGCCATTGCTGCCGCGATGTAGCAGCAAAGCTTCTCAAGTTATCCTTCTGACGCTAAAGTTCCCATGTTTTTTCCTCAAATTATTCTGCGCAGGCGCATTTGTCGCAAAACAGCAAGTTCGACTTCCACAAGTACATCAAGAGGTCGATGGAGGACGACTTCAAGGTCGTCGTCGGCATCAGGTACGTTCCATTCCTTCCTCTGCACTACACCACACCCCATGGATAGATTTTAACAATTGCTGTCAGGTTCCACATGATAACAATATACTATGAACTTGGTCTTTGCTCCTTGTCCTTGCACGATCATGACACATTTGGCCTGTTTTCGCAGCCTCCCGCTGTGGGGTGTGGCGATCCTCACCCTCTTCCTTGACATCAATGGTATGGACCTTCTCCTCTCCGGTTTCTCTATTGCTTTGCAGCTAAATAAAACACTTGCAATTCGTCTCGTGATCACCGCTCATTTTTCAACCATTTCTTTTTCTACTCGTAGGGGTTGGCACGCTCATCTGGATTTCTTTCATCCCTCTCGTGGTAAGTGCAGATTTCTCCATCGAAAGCAACAGCAAACCCAATTTGATCGCAATGGAAACCCACACCTAATATTAACTCAAAATGTCAATTGTCGGTGCGTCTTCCTCAACAGATCCTCTTGTGTGTTGGAACCAAGCTGGAGATGATCATCATGGAGATGGCCCTGGAGATCCAGGACCGGGCGAGCGTCATCAAGGGGGCCCCCGTGGTCGAGCCCAGCAACAAGTTCTTCTGGTTCCACCGCCCCGACTGGGTCCTCTTCTTCATACACCTGACGTTGTTCCAGAACGCGTTTCAGATGGCGCATTTTGTGTGGACAGTGGTACGCCACCGATGAACTTGTCAGTTAACATGGGTGTCAAGGCACCGAGTGCCGCTGATGAACTGCTCTGACGGAGATTTACTTGTGTTGTAGGCCACGCCCGGCTTGAAGAAATGCTACCACACGCAGATCGGGCTGAGCATCATGAAGGTGGTGGTGGGGCTAGCTCTCCAGTTCCTCTGCAGCTATATGACCTTCCCCCTCTACGCGCTCGTCACACAGGTAATAAAACCGTCCAGGAAGATGTCTGAGCAATTGCTCTGGAAGAGGATAAACATCAGCCTTAATCATCTGTGTGTGCTGGCTTTGTATGCAGATGGGATCAAACATGAAGAGGTCCATCTTCGACGAGCAGACGTCCAAGGCGCTCACCAACTGGCGGAACACGGCCAAGGAGAAGAAGAAAGTCCGAGACACGGACATGCTGATGGCTCAGATGATCGGCGACGCAACACCGAGCCGAGGCTCGTCGCCGATGCCGAGCCGGGGCTCATCACCCGTGCACCTGCTTCACAAGGGCATGGGGCGGTCGGACGACCCCCAGAGCGCGCCCACCTCGCCAAGGACCCAGCAGGAGGCTAGGGACATGTACCCGGTTGTGGTGGCGCACCCGGTGCACAGACTAAATCCTAACGACAGGAGGAGGTCCGCCTCGTCGTCGGCCCTCGAAGCCGACATCCCCAGTGCAGATTTTTCCTTCAGCCAGGGATGAGACAAGTTTCTGTATTCATGTTAGTCCAATGTATAGCCAACATAGGATGTGATGATTCGTACAATAAGAAATACAATTTTTTACTGAGTCAAAAAATAATAATCTGCTAAGCACAAACAAAACCCCTCTCATCTCTTTAAAAATACCAAACGGCAATCAGTCTCATAACATAACATAGAGCTCTTAAGAAAATAATCTTTAGCCCCAAAAAGGTAAATGAGTGCCACTAATGTAATACACGTATCAAGCTACTGGAAGGCACCAGTACATAGACTTAACTGGAAATCTAACCAAAAGTACATAGCTTTTTGGGAAGAAATAATCTACAGTATAACCTGCGTAAATCATTAAAGGGGAAAAAAAGATGTCCATCATCCATAGGCTAGTCAGCTTTGACACGAACTCTTATCTTGTGAGCAACTACGAGGATCAGTGATACTAGTATGCCAATCACATGCCCAGCAATTGCACCATAAGTGACACATATTGGCCATTCCTAAGAAAGATAAAAAAAAAGAATCATGAATTGCAAAAGCAAGGCGGGGACAATAAGACCAGACTGTCAATTGTAAGGCACAGAAAAGGAAGTCTCATCCATGTGCTGCTAAATATTCCCTCTGTACTTAAATACTTGTAGTTGGGGAGAACTACTCCAGTTCTTCCCAACTACTTAGTATTTAGGTACAGAGGTAGTACTTCGCTGAAAACAAAATGCATGGAAAAAATGAGTGTGGTAATATAGACTAGTTCCAACAGCATCAGACAAACTGATGCATTTTGTATCACCGCTCTGACTAGTTAGTCCTTGAGCTAGTCTTTAAGTTATTATGTCACCTACTGGATATGCATAAAAATCTCTACATGATCCCGTCTTTCATGGTACTCGCTCGGTCGTCCCATAGGTATTCAAAAAGTCGCAGTCAGTATCTTTACCTGCCAAGGTCTCTCCCAGTCAAGGGGCATAGGCCAAGCACCAAGCCACGCTCCTATTACAGCTCCATGAGAAGGCGCAGAGATCATGTAGTCCACAACATTGGATGATGTGCAATAACTGACATGCAAAAATATAATAAATCAACTAAAGTATCAGTAGGCACAGGGCACTAATAATAAAAACTCTACATGGAATGAACTCATCAAAATTGGCACTTATTTAGGATTCAGGAATATACATAGAATGAGAAAGCACATTCTGCCAATCCACTTTGGATGCTCCAAAGACACATGCTGCTGGAACAAACTGCAATGTCACACATTTAGCTTGTCAGGCCTCAGTTATGCAAGTACACTGTGGTAAATCATAATTGTTGAGAAGTGTCAGCACAAGACTACCAAATCTGATAGTTTTTCAGTTGTCAATCTTAATTTGCTGAAGTTCTGATTCAAGGAAAGTAAAAGCACAGGAAATGCCACTAACCGTGAACAGGGACATAAGACTTGACCAATAGGTTGTCGCCATCCAGTACCTAAAAATGTGAAGACCTCGTCAGATACAGCATTAGTTTTTGACGAAGAACAAGACATTGTTGGTATGCATCTTTTATGTTTAAATTGACATATCCTTGTGCAACCCCGTCAGATGAGGTGTCATAAAGGACTAATGTTCAACTAACATTGTACATGGTTATTCTAGTCATGACTCCTAAGACCTTGTAGAATGCAAGGTGCTTAGGGGAGGTGCTTAGAGAAATAAATCAGGCTTTCCTTAGCACCAGTGCTTATTTGTACAGGGTAGACGCTTAGTTAGGTGTCTCTCCTGTAGAAATAGACACCGATGCTTCAGAAAAACCCGATTTATTTTTCTAAGCACCTCCCTAAGCACCTAGCATTGTACAAGGCCTAATTAGCATGCATCACGGGAACTAACAACTATATACATCCTTGTCAGTTGGAACTTACTTGGTTCCAACAGGGGCGCCAAGAACAATTGCACCAAATGCATTTAGGAAGGCCCCTGGCAGAGAGAAGAAGCATGCACCATA